>NC_057865.1:3765000-4365000 GCF_019393635.1 Dromiciops gliroides | reverse complement strand
TGGAAAACACATCATTGTGTCTATGTATTGACATAAATGCATATCTTCCAATATAGAGATTATTAATGCTTTTGAATGATTATTGTAATGAATATTACAGATTGTATTTTTCAAGAGTAGGTATTAAATCATTCCACTGTGATTTCATTTCAGTTCCTCACTATTATAGGAAGTCTTGATCTTAGAGCCTTGAGTTCATAATCAAGGAAAAATTTCTCCTTAGCATGTAGCATAGTGCCTTGCACATAGTAGGGTACTTCTTGACTCAACTAGACTTTTTATTTGGTGCCTGGAACTTAGTAGGTGCTTGATAAATGCTTGTTGATTGAATGATTAATCTGTTTACTTACAAATATGATTACTGGCAAAATACTCATGGGGGAATATAGCTTTTGAATATGACTAACCTTGCAGAACAATCAAATATTGCAAAATCTATCAAATATTACAAAGAATCAATTTTAATACTCTGATGTTGCATGACACACCCCATCCATACCTTTTCATTTGTTATCACTCTTGTCCTTGGCTTCCTGTAAAGTCTCCACTGAGAGGCCAGCCAACATCCAGAGGCTGGCTTATTTCATGAGTACCAAATGGAAAACATGGACTATCCATTATGTTATTTCTCCTGCTCTCTACATGACAAGCTCTCCTTCTTGTCCAGTCATACTTGTTTTGGATGTTTTTTCTGAAAGCACTGTGTAGAGAATACAGATCTTCATCCATAATGTGCTGCTGGCTAATTACTTCTTCTCATAAAGTCAATGGTTTCCATTTGTTCAATTCTAATTCTTAGGCAATTATTTTCATCAGAGAGCTTTTCCACTTGGCTTTTAAAGCTGTTGACTTTTTTCTCATGTCTTTCCTTCATCACTCTCATTTCTCTCTCCATTTTTTCCTCTACCTCTCTAACTTTATTTTCAAAGTCCTTTTTGAGGGCTTCTATGGCTTGAAACCAATTCATATTTTTCTTGGAAGCTTTAGATATAGGGGCCCTGATGTTGGCATCTTCCTCTGAGGGTGCACCTCGATCTTCTTTGTCACTGAAGAAACTTTCTATGATCCTCACCTTTCTCTGTCTGCTCATCTTGTCTTTCTTTGACTTGACTTTTAGCTCCTTAAAGTGGGGCACTGTTTCCAGGTTGCAGTATCCCAAGCTTCAGAAGTCCCAAGTGGTATGATTTAAGGAGGATGAGGTTTTTCGCTCGCCTTTTCCCTGGTCTGTAGATGACCCCAGACCAACTTGCTAATCAACCAGCTATGTGTGTTGTGGTTGTTAGCTCTGACGAACCTGTGCCTCTCCCCTACCTGGGCCACTGCTACTCAAGACTACCTCCTGGTTCCCAGCAGGGGTAAAAAACCCAAGTTCTGCCTTAGACCCAGCAGAGACCCCTGTAATCTTCCCCCTGCCAAGGGTTCAGTCCTCCAACCAGACTATGAGCTTAGTTCCAGATGACACCAGTGCTTCAGCTGATTCAGAGGCTCTGGGGGTCTCCTTCTCTGGTCAGGCCTTCCTGGGACTGGATCTGTGTCAGCGTGACTGTGGGGTGGGGCTCCACTCCTGTCTCAGCACAGCAGCTCCCTCCTTCTGACCTTCCAAGCCGTTCTTGGTTATGATTTCAGCACATTCTTCTGTGGGTTTTATTTTTCCAGGTATTGTCCTATGGTGTTATTTGGATGTTTTTTGGAGTGATTGTGTCATGAGTTCGAGAGCTCACTGCCTTTCCTCTGCCATCTTGGCTCCGCCCCAGAAGTCTAATTACTTCTTTCCAAGTGAGTCTTTCTATTGCCCTTTGGGGGACCTGCAACTTTGATTCTTAAGTGCCGCTAAGAGGGAAGAAACATTCATTCTCTTTGCCTGTTGATGTTCTAGTAAGTGCAGGCTGGGAAAGTAATGGGATTTGGCCTTAGAAAATGGATCCTCTTTTTTGATGTTTGGATCTGCTCTTGTTGAGATCTGATGGGATGGTGGTCTTATGAGCAAAGCACTTTGAGAAAGAACTGAGAGAGAGAGAGAGAGAGAGAGAGAGAGAGAGAGAGAGAGAGAGAGAAGAGAGAGAAGAGAGAGAAGAGAGAGAAGAGAGAGAATGACAAAACACTTGGAGCCATTGTCATACCAGGACCACATGAGGAAACTGGGGGTTTAGTAGTCTGGAGAAGAGATAATTGGGGTAGGGGAAATGTTAAGGAAGGCTTAGGCTCTTTCTCTTTGACCCCAGAAGGCAGAGCCAGAAGAAAGAGGTAATTAGGAAAAGATGTAAAGAGGAAAAATTAAAATCATTATAAGGAACAACTTCCTAACCATGAGAGATCTCGCCAAATGGAATGAACTACCTCAGGAAGTAACAGATCCCCTCTCACTAGAGGTCTTAGGGTCATAGATCTTGATCTGGAAGGGACTTCAGATGTTATCTATTTCAACCCCTTCTTTTTACAGATAAAGAGGGTCCCAAGGAGATGAGTGACTTGACCAGATCACACATGTACTAAGTGGGAGAGGCAGGGTAGGACCTACATCTTACATCAACCTCTTTGAGTGTGAGATTCTGAGCATTTCTATTCACGTCTGGTTTGGACCACTGCATAGAGCCCCCAAGTTTCCCCATCCCCCCAAAGCTGGAATTTCAGGATTTCTTGTGATCCTTGAGCCTGTGTCTAAAAGATCTCACCATAACTTACTTACAAGTGAACATTTCAGTCAGCTTACAAGCTATTGTTCCCTCCTTCAGCTTGACGTCCCTCCAAATGATTCACTTGACTGAATTCTTCCCTAGTTGGATGAGCTG
The DNA here is from genome assembly GCF_019393635.1 of Dromiciops gliroides. NCBI lineage: Eukaryota > Metazoa > Chordata > Mammalia > Microbiotheria > Microbiotheriidae > Dromiciops > Dromiciops gliroides. Next base: position 4,362,211 of record NC_057865.1, on the reverse strand, counting down.
TTTTGGTCCAGGCCCGGCTTAGCCACAGCTAGAGCAGCTGACTGCTGAGAAATGAAACCTTTATCCTGAGATCCCATTTATTGTGTGCTGCCGAGGAGAGAAATGGATATTTTTTTATTCTTAGATCTATATTTAGATCCTGCTCTGTATTTCTGAGATAAGGAATCTATGCCGCTCCCGAGCCGGCTTGCTTTGCATTAATGTTCTCATCCTCTGCTGCCTTCCCAGCAAAGCCAGTTAAAATAGAATGTTCATTCATGGCTCCTGTCCTAAAGAAGGGGTTTGCTATGTCACGGAGGCAAAGCCACTTGGTGAGGATGACTTCATCTCCGTCAGCAGGGTGTTCTGGGGGAAAGGACCTCGCTTAATGCTGGTAGGCAGTAATTCTTCACACAGGAACTGGTCAGGATTGCGGAGGAGCGTCTTATCCAGTCAGGGGATTAGGAAGCACTTTGCTTCACCATCCAAAGCCTTCTGTGTTTTGACATTATAGTGGGTATGAACAGCTCTACTAGGGTGAAGGCAGGGGAAGGAAGAAGAGATAAAAATATGCATCCATTCAGGCGTCTAACCCTGAATTTGTAGTCATTGAAAACTTCGCTATCTTATTCACACCAATGCCTATACAGTCATGCTTCCCTTGTCCTGCAATGGTGTTTTTGATTTTTCAAAACTGTAGTTTAAGGATTGATTGTGTTTATTCTCAACAATAACAACTGCGCTTTATGGTCCACAAAGTGATTTCCACAGAACAATCTGGTTATGTAAGCAATATGGAATTAACCCTATTTTGTGGATGAAGAAACTGAGGCTCAGAATAGTTAATTAAACTGTCATGAGGGCTGAGGAGCCAGCCAAGTGTCAGAGCTCAGATTCAAACAAAGTCTCCAAGAGCGAGGTTTTTTTCCACCATACCAAGCTGCCTCTCATGAAAGGCATACCAACTTCTCATGGACATGCAAAGTGGTATGGGTGAGGCCAGTCTCTATTAGATTTGATCCATCATTCTGGGCTATCAAGTTTTTGGAATCCATGTTAAATTGTCTAATGTATTTAGGTGTCACTCTGACCTTGACCCTGTCCTTGAACTTGATTACCATGACATAAATATCTCTACCCATGACACTGAAAGGCATGTTACATAGAACAAAGTCAAGGTACTGCACTAGAAAACTCCTTCTAAGTAATGCCCTAAGATACCAATGAATCTGTGATTGCATCAATGTGGGTAGTCCCTCCTATGGTGCAGGTCCTATCCATGATTGCCCATCCTGTATAATTCATCCATCTCTTCTTGTAAATCTACTACCACCATTACTAATGTTCTATCCCATCTGTTGAGGTCCTCATTCTCCAGAGAGGAATCCATGACAGACATCTCCCTGATAGTGGCAGGCATATTTGGTAAGCAAACATCTCCCTGTTTTATGCCCTTCTTGATATTCATAAGTAGGAGGTTGTCCAACATCTCTACCGTTATATATTTTAAGGACTCTTTGATAATTTTTACATGAAAAGGGACACCTTATCAGAGGAGAGCCTTATGTGTATCTTGCTTTGTCCAATTAAAAGCTTTCTAAAAATAATCAACAAGCATTAAGTGAAAGGTCATCTTGTACGTGATGCACCTTTCAGTCAATCAGGCTCTTGTAATGACGTCTGCTATAGAATATGGAGGATGAAAGTCTGCCTCTGCCCTTGGCAGAACTTCATCATGATTTGATATGTGGATATATCACTTTTATAAAGATTTGATAGAGATGGAAAGTTGGAATATGGGGCATAAGCTGTCTTGGTTGCTATCAAATTGATCACTAACCCTCTCCAGGTGTTATTGTTCAGTGTGGTCTGAATTGTCATGTCTGTGTCATAACGTTCCACCTTGTCACCTAAAATAACCTAAGAAACTTTATCAATGGAATTAGAGACACATTCTGTTTTTGTGCTCCCCCGGCCAGTGGCAGCAGTAGATGTTCTGGACCTGACCTTAGGACCCTACTTTATGGCCCAGTAGATGGTTCCTGATCACCATGATCACTCACCTTCCATTTTCTAACCATAGATTTAGATCCATTAATAATAAATTACTATTAACCTTTTCAAAAGGACAAGGGTGAGGCTGTTCTGACATCTGGATTAATTTCCGTACTCGGATGTCTTTCCATTGATTAATGTCAGATGAAGACATTCTTTAATATAAAGATGGAGAGATTTGTTTCTACTTCCTTCATGTTCCACCATTTTATCTCCTTCAATTCCAATTATCAGGACCAATTGGGATTAAGTATATTGTCTATCACTGACAAAAAGCACCATAAATTTCATGAAATAGTGTATATTCTGAGAGTTGAGAAACCAGAGAGGTACAAGAACAGTATCTTCGAGGTAGGAACTAAGTGTATGCTCCCTGAAATTAGGTAACCTTGTGGTGTGCCTGTCATAAAACCTGTGATGTGCAGTTTATTGGACGACTTACCGAGCTTGCCCTTTAGTACACAAACACATCCTGGGCAGATGCTGGCAATGGACCATGAACTGGGACCAGAATTGAAGACAAAGAGGAGAGTGGGTTGGATGGCCCTTGGGAAACTACAGTTCTTTGACTGACTCCAAGTTCCTCCCTGAAATGAAAGCCATCTTTTTATTACCATTCCTCCTCAGTGATGTCATGTATCCTTGAGAAGGGAAGATGAGAGGTGGCTAAAGAGCCGCTTTACAAAAGAGTGGGTACACGGAGGGGAATAGTGTAAAAGACACCATAAAATGCATAATGGAAAATCCCTTCTTGCATGTTTAAGAGTGGGGCATTCCTTCTGGCTTGAACTGCATGTGCTGAGTTCTATTCTGTGGTTCTGTGAAAAGCACGGCCTGTTTACATCAGAAGGGGAGAGGCCAGTGCTGTCCTCTGGGCTCTCTATGAGGTCAGAGGAGCTCAAGGAGGGTCTCTAGCAGCCATGGTGAAGTTGTGGATGGACATGGTCCAGAGCCACACAGAAGAGGCAGAGGTGGAGGCATTGGACAGGATGTCTGCACTGATGAGATAACAAGTCCTTTGGAACCTTGCTGAGCATCAGTTCCAAGGTCAGTGACAAGATCCCTCGCAATCAGGTTAAAATTGGATGGAGAGAAGACTAAACATAAGGATGATGAGTCCTTGAGGAAGTTGGAATTCTATCCATATGCCCTTCCTTTTTTCATGCAGACCCTAGTGTAGTTTCCAGTCTTGATAGCTTCCCAAGTCCTCTATCATTTCTTTCTCTCTCTGTTTTTGTCCACGGCCCTGGTCTCCTGGTCAAGCTCGCTCAGGCTGGATCAGTATGAACATCTGCTTGGCTGACATCGAGCTTGTCACCCTCTCGCTGGACAAGTCGCTCCCTGACCATGAAAGGTCTCTGAGTCTCTTGCAAGAGGGAGCCAGACGTGCCGTAAGTTGGCTGTGGATGAGCTGGAACATCCTGCTTCAACTGGTGAAGTAGCAAATTGCTTTTTCTGCTTCAGTTCAGCCAAGATTTTCCTGGCCCTGATAACAGGGCTGAAAAGATGCCAGATTTCCTGAGCCGCTGTTATCTCCTTCTCTCAGCAAAGGGCACGCGGGGGCCTCCAGCTTCCCTCTGAAGGGCCCCTCCAGGAGCCCTCAGCCCAGCAGGAGCTGTCCAGCTTTTTCCTCTGTGCTTCCTCCCAGTGCCTGTGTACTGAAAGAAAGCCAAAGCGCACAGATCTTGGGAAGGAAACATTCACTTGGACTCTCTTCTTCAGAGGCATCAGTGAATAGTGAAAGCCTTAAATATTGATCTTCTATCAAGTAAATGCTGGGTTTTATCCTCTGGCATTTGGGAAAAGCTCAGTTCAGTCTTTCCGAAGGTGGAAACACTCTGGGGAAGTCCTGATGGCTTCAGATGTGTCCTTTATAAATGATGAGTTGTAGCCCAGGGATAACACGATTGTCACCCCTGAGTCTTTGTAATGTTTCACTTCATTTCTGCTAAAAATAACAATTTGGTTTTGGGTCAGGACAACCTATGGGTTCTTGGGTTCCTAGTAGAGAAGATGAGTGTTGACTGATGCACCAAGAAGAAGTGGTGTGTAAAGAATTAATTGTTACTTGAGGTTTTTATGACCACCATCTTTTGGCTAGAATTTGAAAGAAAAACCTCGGCGCGCACTGGCCTGGGGCTCTGCCAACCGTACGGTGCTCCACCCACCGGTTTTAGCCGTTGCCAGGGCTCTGGCACCTCACATCATCACCACTCTCGGAGGCCTACATGGGCCTGGCAAAATTATAATGATTGGAAGCCTAGTGAGGGCAGTCATGTGACTGTCAGAGTGGCCAGCTAACTGGCTGGGGACTGTGTGGGGGTGCTGGGAGAAGGGAGTTGTTTTTTTTTTTTCCTGGCATGCTAGCTGGAAGCTGGAAGGTGCTGGAAGAGGCTGTGGTCTATTCTCAGCTGATTCCTGGGCAGTGGTGGTTTTTTTAGGTTGTATAATTTCTCTTTCCCCATTTTATTTCCTTTCCCTTGATCCTACTGATCCTGTTTGTGTTTTTTTTTTTAAGTTCGTTCTTGTTAAAATAAATCCTGCTCTTTTTTTAGAGAGGCTGCCAGTCTCCTTCCTTGCCCCAATATTGCAGCGAGCCACTTAGCTAACACTCCCCAATTAAAAATTGGTCCCTACAGGTGTAGAGCACATCTTGTGGGGCATGACCCAGACCTGTAGTGTGAGATGTGCCACATCTCCCCAGCCGGGTGGTTGGCCTGAAGGCATTGAGATTCACCCCAAATGTCCACTCCAATGTCTGGTTAAGATGCCTGTAGTCCCATGGGCTGGGTGTAATCTGAATGAGTTGTGCTCGTCTACAGCTAACCCATGTGGAAGTGGCTCACTTGGCACACCCACAGAATTGGCATCTGCCATTGGACAGCTCTGGCTGCCCAGCCTTTAGAACGACCTCAAATCATCTACGTTACAGTGGCAGGTGGGCAGAAGGGAACAAGCATTGATTAAACACCTATAGTGTGCCTGGCTTCCTCACTATTATCTCCTTTGGTCCTGACAACATCCTTGGGAAGTGGGTGCTTATTAAAACCCTCATTTGGTAGTTGAGGAAACTGAAGTTAAGTGACCTGCCCAGGGTCATGGAGCCGGTCAATGTCTGAGGCCAGATCTGAACTCAGGTCTTCTTGACTCTGGGCCTGGAATTCTGGGTGTTGCACCACCTGGCCTGCATGCAGAGGGCTACATGCCACGCCAAAGTCCAAGGGGCCTTAGACTTCTTGCTGGGTCCCCAAGTCCTCAGTTACTGGCACAGCAGCCCCCAAGTTGGGAGTAGGGGCCAAGGAACTGGCTCCATGGGGCATCTCCTTTGAAGAATGTGTTTCCCAGGACTAGGGTGCCACAAAATATTTTTTGTGACTGATTTTTCTGACACTAATGGAGATCCCTAGCTATTGATTAAGTGACATGGCCCTCCATCCATCAGGAGGCTGAAGGATTCACAGCCTCACGCTGACAGTTTGCTTAGACCAACTTGGGGATTCAAATCTTGGCCCCTCACTGTTGAGCCCAATTTCATCTTTGACGATGACAGGAAGGAATTACACTTCCTGAAATGGGTGAATAAAACTCAAGGCAGCTTTTTCCCACAGAGGGACATGAACCACTTGGCAGAAGGAATCTGAACATTCCAGTGTGACTCGAAGACTGTGCTTTCGAGCGTTTTAGAGTCGCTGGATTATGTGAGGAAAATGACTCTACCTTGGGCCCTTTGTTGCCTCCTCCCTCCCTGCTCCCTCCTTCCCTTCTTCCACCTCTTCGCTCCCATCCCCTTTTCTTTTTCCCCCCATGTTTTTAATGCCAGCTCTAGGCAGATCATCCACCAATAGAAACCATAGACTTGGCCTCTCTCTGGATTTCCTGGCCAACGTCTCTCCTCCTGCATGTTTCCCACCAGGCTCTCCTGCCTCCCAGTGAAGCTGCTCTTCCCAGCCTCCTGTGATCCCCACCCTGGGCTCCCTTCGACTTCTCTCTTCCTTTCCTGTAACATGTGATTGAGGAATCACCAGCCCTGTGGATTCTCCTGCCAGGGCATCTCTCTCCTTCTTTCTCTTCCTGCTGCCATGACTGCAGTATATCTGACCTTGTTGCCGGCCGTCTGGGTGATCATAAAACTGTCCCTACAGGCCTCCATGATCTCCCTTCTCCAGACAGCCAGGCTTATCTTCCCTGAATCTCCTTCCCTGGAGACCCTCCACTGACCCTCTCCTATCATGTCACAGAGTGAAATTCAGGCTCCTCTACCTCACATCTGAGGTCCTCCATAATGCAGTCCCATGCTAGGGCTCCCTGTGTGTTTTATAGCACTGCCCTCCAAAGTTCTCTACACTCTGAGGACATGAGAATATCCAACATCACAAATACATGCCCTACAGTGCTCCTTTGCCTGTTTTGCCTTGTGCCTCTCTCACTTTCAGACCTTTGTCCAGGCTGCTCCCTGTGCCTAAAATGTCACCCTTCCCACTACCCCTTGCCTATTGATTTCTTGCCTGTATTTTACAATCAAACGTCTCTCCTTTGGTCAGCCCTTCCTGACCGCCACCCCCAAATCTCTTGGTATTGCCTTTTGTTTCCCTGGGTTTTGCAGGACACTTTGCTTCTACATCCCATTTCTTTGATCAAGCTTGAGATTGGTCCAGAGTGATCATGGGCCATCTGTCCCTATCGACAGCGACCACTAACTTTGTATCTCCCCTAACTCCCAGATCCCCTCAGTGCAGGCTTCTAATACAGATCTATCTATCTGACCTGCCTACTCCAAGCTCTTAAGAACAGAACTGAAGCTAAGAACCTCCAGCAGGTTATGCTCCCTTTGACCTTTGGGGTGGCCATTTCTGCCAGTGCTTTATGATATACTTCCCAGTGTTGTGTGAGCTCAGCCTTCTGAGCCAATGCCCTGATGGAGCTCTTCCTGCAGGAGACAGAACAAGGATCGCTGATGTCTTTTCTGTGTGGATGCACCACGGCCCTCAGCAATGGGCTGGCTCAGATGGGTCTGGCTCCCTGTGTGATAAGCACAAGTCACCATAGGGTGACCCTCAGCAGCGAGGCAGGCTGGCTGTCCCTGAGTCTCTTCAAGGCACCCCTTGTTTACCCAGACTGAGTCCATCAAGTTATTGAAGGGTACTTGGAAGTGCTTCCTGGGAAGGTGAACGGAAGGGGAATGACATGGGCCTGGCAAGCAGCCTGGCTTTGTTCTCCAATCAATTTGCATCTAATCTCGGCTGTCTGTCCGACATGCTGGTCCAGTGCCAGCTCTTATCTCTCGATTGATATCTCACACAGAAAGAGCTAATAAAGTTTTAAGCTTGCCCCCATGAGCAGGCATCTAGAAAAAAGAGCTTAGCCATCCCTAGGGAACAATTCTCTAAAGTGGGGAGACAAAAACCATTGACTTTCCTATGGAAAGGAGGACATAACGTCATACAAAGACCTCTAATTGGAGTTATTGGCCGTGATAACCTCTTATCCAGATAGAAGAATACAGGAGCCCCAGGGATCCAGGGTTTTCTGGCCTGGTTTTTAATGGAAGACCCTGATCTCTCTCCTTTAATCTGGGGCGAGATCCAATTTCTGATGGAATCAAGTGGATTTGTTAAGGGCGATGCTTCACCCCAACAATGCTGTCATTGTCTCCAGGAGAGTCTCCTAGAAATACTGCCCCAATCTTTGGCTTCATACAGTGCTTGACAAAATGGCTTAGATTGTCCCTAGTTCCCACATTCTGTGAGAAAGGAGGTGCTTAGAATCAATCGACTCCCTGGCCTCTGTTGTCTTGTGGAATGACTATGTTCATCAAAGAATGTAGCTAGAAAGACCTATTTTAAAATGTGATTTCTCCTTATAAGAAAGCAAGGGAAAAGGGGTTGCTGGCTTCTCAGGTAGGACTGGGATTGCAGAGTAGCTATAGTTTTGCGGAATTTCAAAGGTTCATCTTTAGTGGATTTCGGTCCTTCTCCCCCGCCCAGATGCTGTTCAGCTAATTGCAATGGCCTTGCTCAATACAAACCCTCTGATAGAACTGCAAAGGGAGTCAAAAGAAAGAAATCCTTTAGGCTTTTGTTTGAGTCTGTTCAGTGCAGGTAGATTGAGGTCTTTGGTCCAGGTGATTTATGGGGTAGCCAGCTCTGTCTCTTTGCACTGCCCATAACATGAGAAGTGGCGATGGCTCTTGAACTCAGGATGCATGGCCACAAAGGGGAGAAGCGTGATTGAGTTCAGGCGAGGAGGTCCTGGCTCAGTATCTCTGGGTTAATGTTCACCTTACACGTAGAAAGTTAATGTATCTTCATTCATTCACCTATTCATTTTGAGGTTGCAAAAGCACTTTCATTTAGCAGAGATTCAAAGCATTTTGGAGGATGCAGATGGAAAATTCAAGCAGGCTCCAACCCCCCCCCCCCCAGGAAATGAAGCCTTTGCCATTTGTTTTTGCCCCAAAGACAGACGCTAGTCCAGTGCCTTCTTCGTCTCCATACATTTCCTGGGATCAGTAGGAGTCAGAGGGACCCCAGAGGCCTTCACTCTGGAGGGGAAGGCAGACAGAGGCAACCTCCAGCTAAAAGCAGGCTTCAGGGAACAGTGTCGGGGAGACAATAAAGTCAAGCTTTTGTCTGGTGAGTGAGGGTGACCGGGCCCCCCTCTTGGACAAGACAGCAGAGTCACAAGTAACCCTTGACTTTAATCAACTTGTTTTTTATTTAAATGACCATTAGCCCAGTTCTTGCAGGGGAAATGAGGACCCTTAGTGGAGTCCTGGACAAGAGCCAACTTTAAATGTCTCCAGGCCCAAGTCTTGGGGGGCTTGGGGGTGGGGGAGGTGGGGGGCGAGTTATTATTGAGAAGTCTTCAAGGTTAAACTCTATTCTTGTGGTCCCATATTAATGCATTACATAAATAAAGTAACCTGACTGCCTTTATAATAACATTGCTCCTCCTGAGAACATTCACTCTCAATTACTTAAAAATAATCAAATCAGAAACTAGCCTTTAGTTTTCAATACCTCAATATGTTGTAGAAAGACACCGATGGGTCACGACATTTACTAGTGGAGAGAGAACCTTCAGCAATGGGATTCTGGGTTGACTGAAAGACAGTCCCTGGTCTGACTTCCACATCCTGGTGTCTGAATATTGCAGGCCAAGGGGCAGAGAACTGAGCCACAGCTCCAGTGTCTGTGCCTTCGTTTAAAAGGCCTCCCCTGCTCCCATGTTCATGGGCCCAAGAGGAAGCTTGTCCTGTCAGGGCCAGTCAGATGATTTGGGTTCTCTCTTTGTCCTGATAAGAACTGGCACAGTGTGAACCCGCTTTAATTAAAGTCATAAAAAGTAGCAGAGTTTCGGCTTTGTTTCACTTGGACAAGGGAACCCCATTTCTGCAGCACCAAGTCTACAAACCAAGCTGGCTTGTTCCTCCCCAACAGGGGCGAGGGTTGGTATCCAGAGACTGAGCTTCTGCCCTCAGACAGGGTGTGCTCTCCCCGGGGAGCTGATCAGGCCTGCGAGGAAACACACATTTATGGGGATGAAAGGTGGCACCGCTTTGCAAATGCTTCTAGACTCGTCCTGTTCAGAGTGGCTCCCAGAGGTTCAGCAAAGCCCCCGCCCCCCAGTTAACTTCCCCACTGCTAGAAGAGTGGGTTTTCTAAGAGATAAAAGGCCTTTCTATGGAGATCAATGGGATTAAGTACGGCGGTCTGTTGTTGGTTGTTGTTTCAGTTGGGTCTGACTCTTTGGGACCCCATTTGGGGCAGAGATGCTCTAATGGTCGGCCATTTCCTTCTCCAGATCATTTTACAGATGAGGAAACTAAGGCAGACAGGGGGAAGTGACTTGCCCAGGGTCACACAGCTAGCAAGTATCTGAGCCAGATTTGAACTCAAGAAGATGAGTCTTTCTAACTCTAGGCCTGGTGCTCCGTCCACTGCACCACCTAGCTTCCCACAATGGTCTATTCTTTAGCAATACTTTCGAAACATTTATTCTCAAAGAATTCTTAAGAGAGGTGGATGTTAAAAACCAGCCCCATTTTGCAGATGGAGAAGTGGAGGAGAAAGAAGTTAAAAGCCATAACAGATCGGGGGAAATCACAACAATATCATTAAAAATGAGTAAGCCTGGCCCGATACCCACAAGAAATCTCTATCTTGCTCATTCCAGCTATTTACACTGTGGTAAGTGAAGTTCATGATAAGCCTCTGCCATTTGCAGAAGTTTGTCTTCTGAATCTGCTCCACCTGGTATGTGTTGTGTCATTTGTTGTTGAACAGTCTCAGAAAAGCAGTTATCCTTATATGGTAATATCAAGAACACTACTATTACCCAACCCTTCTGGGGAATAAAGGGACTTTCTGCTCTGAACATTTGCATGGGGCTTTTCAGCCCTCCCCCCCACTACTTCCCATCAATGATCATATTTATCTTCCTAATATATTTGTCATCTAAACAACACGGCTGTCATTCCTGTCTTGCTGATGGGGAGACTAAAGTGCTACTATTTTGAGCATTAGAATATAGTTTTCCTCAATTTCCCCAAACAGAAGTGTCCCTTCTTTAGGGAAGAAGGACAAAAAAAAGATTATATGTTTATGGAATGAGACAACTCAATGCATTCTTGAAGTACAAATATTCCAGAATAATACAAAACTCAAACTTAATAAAAGCAACTGAATAATGATCCAAGTGAAACAAAACTTTTCTTCCCAAAGTTTTCTACAGAAAGTTGAACCACATTTTGCTAAACCTTTAGAATCAAAGAGCAATTAAATTTCCTGTGATGAGCTCCTCTTGTCTCCCCATTCCTTAGATTTAATCCTCTTTGGAGAGTTCAGGAAGCTCCTGAATGGCACAGATATATTCAATAAAACACCCCTGCAGTAGCAGGGTGCCACCTTCTAGCTGGATGCAATCTTCTTAATGAATCACCCCTTCCTACTCATGTAATGAACAACATTTATATTAACATGCGTGCATATTGCAAAGCAGCAAATATATTCTTTGTCACTGAGCTAGCAGTGGGGCGTTCAATAGTTCTAAGGAAAAAAATACGATGCCCATTTCTCCAATTTCCTTTGCATCTAAAACCCACTTAGTGAGAATAAATGAAGAGCTTCCTCAAAGAAGAATGCACTAATTTCTTCCACATGGGGTGGTTTCACTTAGAAAGGAAGGATTTAGGGGGCAGCTAGGTGGCACAGTGGATAGAGCACCAGCTCTGGATTCAGGAGTACCTGAGTTCAAATCCGGCCTTGGACACTTGACACTTACTAGCTGTGTGACCCTGGGCAAGTCACTTAACCTCCATTGCCCTGCAAAACAAAAACAAAAACAAAAACAAAAAAAGAAAAGAAGGATTTAACAATCCCATCAGTGTGAACTGGAGAGCTCTAACACTTCTTTTGAGCCATATTGGATGCTGCTTGTGGTGCCCCTGTGACCTCCACTCACATATCCGATGCTCAGAAGTGTAGAAAGGACCTGAGGTCCCTTTGGGCTCTGAGCCATCCTTTGGGTTCTGGTTTCCTGCTACCACAGAATATACATCATGGGCTGGATGAGAGATGTTAGTGGAAACATGTCCTCCATAATCTGAATGCCAGAGATTAGAAAGACTAAGCTCTCAACTTCTCCACATGATGCCATAGACATGTCTTCTGAGCCTTCGAGGGGTGCCACGTCGTAGGAGATAATGAAGTGAACCAGGAAGACCCGGGACTGTTGTCAGCTCTTTACTTTTATTTGCTGGGAGACCCTGGGCAAGTCCCTTAACCTCTGTGACAGTTTTCTTAAGTAAAATAGAGAGAAAATGCCTGTAGGTTTTACTCCATAGAGGTGTGTCCCAGAGAAGGTAATGCATGAAAATAGTTTTGTGAACCTTAATGCATGTGGCAGCAGTTGTCACTGAATGGTTTGGGGTCTGTAACATGGGGCACCTATTAAAAGAAGACTTTCAGGGAGTACACAGTCACTTCTCCAAGGAGCCACAGTAAGGGAAGCGGAGTCTCCTCCCACTGACAAAGATTTCAGCTCCTTTTGCATCAGTAGATCAATGAAAGGGTTTGCCAGGGATTTTCCCCCAACCACCTTGGTGGGCAGTCTTTAAAACTTAGCCAGTCTGGCCCATGGACCACTGATTCACAAGCGATCCCCCGTCCATTCGGGAAGTCTTTCTAGACAGACCTGAGCTTGGCTTCTGCTGGCTGAGGTCACCCCATGAACCCACAAGGAGACAAGGAAAATGATGCTGAAATAGAACTAAGTCATTAGCGTTACTTCTACTGGGCAATGGAAGTCACATTCAAATATAAGCTTGATATGTGGAGGTTAGGAACAAAATGGCTATGGGAAATTAGACAGGAATCTGTAATTTTAGGAAGGGTAACAGAGTCAAAGCAGTGAATATGTATAGGGAGAAAAGATATGGGAATGTCTTTTGGCTTACTGTGGGAATTTGTCAGAGCATTTTCTTTTTATAGTTTGCAGTCTTGTATTTTGTCCAGATAGGAAAAATAGGAAATATTTTAAATTTAGCCAAATATTTTAACATTGAAAAATTAACCAAGTATACAACATGGATACCATATTATAAGCTTTTTTTAGGGCCCAATGTTTACTTTTCTCCTTTCTTTTCCTTCCTTCTTTTCTTCCTTCTTTCCTTCCTTTCTTTTTCCTTTTGGTAATAATTTTACAAATTGTGTTCCAAGCCCTGTCACTTAGTTACTATAGGATCCTTTTAATTGATGCCATTTACTTTTAGATTACATTCATTTTTTATTATTTTCACCTTTCTTCATCCAGTTTGCCATCCCTTGTAACAAGTACAAAAAGAAAAAAGGTTTAGCAAATTCAACCAGGGAATGCTTTGTGACAGTTGTCCTCCACCTCTTCAAAGAAAGGAGGCAGGTGCGTGGCCTCCCCTCTTCCCTGGAGCTGTGCTTGGCAATCATAGTTATATAGAATAGTGTTTCTTTTTTTGTACCTCCCATTTATAGTATTGTAGCCATTGTGTAGGTGGTTTTCTTGGGTCTGCTTCCTTTGCTCTGTATCAGTTCACTTAAATCTCCCCATGTTTCTCTGAATTCTTCATAGTTGCTCTTTCTCAGAACATGATGATATCCCACCACGTTTGTGAACCACAAGCTATTTCACCTTTCTCTCACTGAAGGGTTTCTATTTTTGTTTCCAAGTTTTGGCACCTCTGTACAGAGGAGGGTGCATGTGGATTTTTCAGGTTACCTTTGACCTCCTTGGGGAGGAGTGGTGGGGCCTTGGGCAGTGCCTACTAGGGCTTAGTGGTGGGGTCTTGGGGTCATCACTTTCTTGGCACAATTCCAAATTACTTTCCAGACCAAATGGATCAATTCACAGTTCCATCGGCCATGTATTGGTGTGTGATTGTCTTGCGATGGCCTCTCCCACACAGACTATTCCCAGAGTTTACCTTTTTTTGCCATTTTGTTGGGCGTGAGGTGATACCTTAGAGTTGTTTGTAGTTTGCCTGTCTCTCTTCACGTTTTCTTCTTGCCAGGCAGTGTGAGAATTGCTTTTAGAGTCAGGCATGCTTTCCAACCTGATTGCCGTTTACGAGCCTTGGGAATAACAGGACTACTTGACCACTGACCCTGCTTCTGTACACAGCCACACAGCATCATTGAGGGCAGCCCTGACCACTGACCATAGCCAATGTTTAGGGAAGCAATCACCTTCCTGTTACCACAAACCCACACCGACCAACTGACACCAGTAAGGAAGTGAACTTGTTGAGTGCTCTGCAGACCTCTGGCTCTGCTTCTAGTCCCATGGTTTGATGCTGATGGTGTTCATTTTCATTTCTGTCTTAAAGTCTAAGGATCACAGGCTCATGCACTGTCCCAGCTGTTGAGATCTCTAGGAAAGTGGAAAACTCCGCAGCACTGCATTAAAATGATACAAATGTAATGGCATGAGCCCCAGACTTCTGGGTAATGGGAGCTTGGCCGATGTTTATAAAATGAACCAGGAGGCTTGAATGGAGGGAGTTTGGGAGAGGTGATTGTCCGTTGCCTCGCATGAAGTCAGCGTCACCAGTGCACACCATTGATCTCTCAAGAATGGGCTCAGTTGAGCAATACTCAATGAAATGTGAAATGTCAAATTTTTGTAGCAATAAATATACTGGTGATGAATTTTCCTATAGGCTGCATTTCCCAGATGGGCAGCCAGATGATTCTAGATAAATCCCAACTGTTTCTTTTCATTGAATTAAGCAGCTGTGGCCCATCTTGATGGAGGTGTCACACTAATGATGGAGAAATACTTCTATTTCTGTCAATCCTGTCCCTGCACTGGTGGCACTGACCACTTGGGTGTTCTTCCCACAGGATTCTCCATCTCCTAACTCTGGGCATTTTCACTGACTGTCCCCCACACCTGGAATACTGTCCCTCCTAATCTGGTTTCCCTGGACTCCTTCAAGCTCAGCTGAAGTTCCATCTTATGTAAAAAGTCTTACTCTGGTCATTTTAGTGTCAGGTCCTAAGCAAGCAATGATTGATCTCATTTTGATTCCAGCAACTTCTGTCCTTTTTTCCCTTTTCCCTCCTACTTTACAGCTGTGCTCAGAAGGCTGAGCAACTGGAATAACAATAACTCCATCTCAATTTGTGGTGCTTTCCAGTTTCCAAACTTTTTCATCCGTCCCCTCATCTGGTCCCCACAGCTCGGTGAGGCGGGCACTAGGGTCATTACGCTCGATTTAGAGATTAGGAGGCTAAGGTTGAGAGCGGTGAAGCGAGGTGGGGGGTGGGGTTGGACGTAAATGTCAAAGGTGACCATCAAATCCAAGTCTTCCTGGCTCCATCCAAGCCACTGTAGGCAAAGTCTTGTAGTGATGAGCTTGGAATTCAGCCGAGCTCTTCCTGAGTGACTGATACCCTGTTTGTAAGGGGACTGTTGTCCTCAAGATTCTTCCTCAGTTAGACCTGCCTAGAGCTCGGATGACCTTGAAGTGCTTGTGATAAGACCGCAGAGCAGGAATTTCCTGGAGGCTGGCACATGTCAGCACGCCCAGATGGATATCCTTCCTCATGGCTTTTGTACCTCACAGCATTGAGATCTGGAGAAGGCATGGAGGGGTTGCAATCTTCTCTGGTGGAGAGAGCCCCCACATCAGTGATATCCCAGATCCAGTGACATATCCAAGTAAGCATAAGCCTGTATGAACTGACTTCTATGGAAGTAGTAAAAAAACAAACAGGTGCCCCCCCCCCAACCCTGCCCCATTTCCTGGCACTTTGTTCATGAGAATTCCCCACATCCAAATTCACAGTCTTTGTATTCTCTGCTCCTGAATGCAGTCATCTACTCCTGACACAGATCAGCCTTTTTTTGGGACAACTGTTTCACAAGGAAGTTCTGATGAGTGGCACTAAGACCTCTTTCCCCCTCCTCCCCACCCCCCAGCCTCACTGCAGTCTGGTCCACTGAGACCCAGAAACTGGGAAGAGCTCTTGAACCCAAGGCATGTGGAAGTTAGGGGACTGGACGGAGAGGAATTCATTTATTCACTACTTTCTGACACCCCAGATAGGATTTTTTCTCCCTTTTCAAATGACCTTACACTTTACACTGTGTATTGTATTCCACAGTAAAATACAAGCTCTTAGAAGGTAGAGAAAATGTTTTCTGCTTTTGTAGCCTTAAGGCCTAGAGCAAGGTCCTGCAAGTAGCAGGAGCTAAAAAACACAGCTTATTCAGATGGGATTTAAAAGGGGTGTTACTGTGGTCTATGATGGAATATTATTGTGCTATAAGAAATGACAAGCAGGATGATTTCAGACAGGCCTGGAAAGACTTGTAGGAATTGATGTAGAGTGAAGTGAGCAGAACCAAAAGAATGTGCACTTTGACAGCAATATTGTTGGATGAAGAACTGGGAATGACTTGACTATTCTCAGCAATGCAATGATCCAAGACGATCCCAAAGGACTCATCATGAAGCATACTCTCCACCTCCAATAAAAGAATTGATATCAATGGAGCACGGACTGAAGCAGGCTTTTCTCTAAGATATTTAACTGGCATTGCCCAGGTATCATCTGCTTTCCATGTGTTCTTTACACTGAACTTGACTTTTAGGATGCCAGGAACTCTCCATATACGCAGCTGGAGTCTTCTCTTGGATATCGATGTGGTCAGTGTGTCTTGCTCAAAGGAAACCATGATATTGACAGCTATTACTTTCATCCATTGGTGAAATATGACTCTAGATCTAATGTCAAAGCCTTCAATCACTCACCTTTGTGGTGTACATTAAGAAAGTTATACTTGTTGAGACCAAATAAGCTTTGGTATCACTGGAGAAGGATTCCACAAGATGAGTGAGCTGTTCAACATATTTCTTTGGGGGAGCCCTATGGAGCAAGGTCATCCATGGACATTTCTTATGAGATATTTTATTTTTTCCGTTACATGTAAAGATAGTTCTCAACTTTTGTTTATACATGCTTTACAATTTCAGATTTTTCTCCCTCCCTCCCCCCTCCCCTAGACAGCAGGTAATCTGATATAGGTTATATCTATATATCTCTATACATATACATATAGATATATATATACACACACACATATATATACACATAATAACATTAATCCTATTTCTGCATTAATCCTGTTACAAGAGAAAGAATCAGAGCAGTGATGCAAAACTTCAAAATAGAAAAAAAACACAACAGCACCCAAAACAAAAGAAATAATATGGTTCAATCAGCATCTATACTCCACCGTTCTTTCTTTCTTTTTTTTTTTTCTTGGATTTGGAGATCCTCTTCCATCATGAGTTCCCTGGAACTCTTCTGTACCCATCCATGGACATTTAATGCTGTTGTTACCTCTGTAGGCCGTATACCCAAATCGGGCCAGCCATGGAGGCAAAAGAGGGTTAGAACCTTGCAGTCATGGCATGGAGGATGGGAGACTCTCCAGAAAGTTCTGATCCCCAATGGGATCTGAATAAGAGAATCACAGAGCATCAGGGGCCTCCAAGCTCTCTCATCAGAGACTCACCTTAGCAAACATTGTACCTGTCACTTGTCCATCCTCTAGTCTTCTCTCACAGACCCTCCCTCCTAAGGCAGTCCCTTCCATTCAGGGGGGGCTGTCATGTCCTCCCTGGATCTTAAGGACTGAAGTTGTAGTGCTATCTTTTCTAGGAAGTCATTGTTTTTTGTTCTTAGGCATTAGTTTCTTTAGAAGTATCTGTCAGCTGGGATACTGTTCAGAGTCTGTCCGTGACTAAGAAGAACACAGGCCAATCCACAGAAGGCCAGTGAGTCCCAAGGGCAGGTTTACAGAACAACCCTGATGAGGCAGTGCTAAGAACTGGACGCTGTGAATGCCCGAGTTTTTCTCCTAGGCCAGATTCTCAGAAAGATTTCATTAAAGAATCCTGTCTGAGAAATGTGGTCTCACCTAATTTTTCCTTGTAGAAAACAATCACCCTGGTAACAGGGATCACCCCCACCTTCTCTCTGGGAGTGCAAGAGTGGGGAGGGAGGCCCTGTTGGTAATAGGAAAATTCTAGTAGTCATTTGATCAAAGCAACTCTTTGGGGCGAGCAGCCAGGGGAGCAGGGCCTGTGATATACCAATCTGTTGTGAGCAGGGACCCCCTCAGGGGCCTGAGAAGTTGCTAGGATACTGTGCAGGAGAAGGAGCTTCCTGGATTGCCCTTAAAGGCAGATGGATTCCTTAAAGAGGTCTGTCACCTATAGCAGCTATGTCAGGCCCACATCCATGCAGGTTCACTGCTAAGTGTTTCATCCCCCCTCTCTCCTGGCTATTGTTTTAGAAGTTCATGTTCTGAAGCCTAGGGTTGCCTTCCAGTGTGTGGCAATGAGGGAAGACTCTGATGTTTGGGGGCCAGGTTAGGTCTTTGGTTCACTTCCTTTCTGAGAGGCCAGATCCCCTCATGAACCTTGGGATCCAGTTTAAGGAACATCATTAACTCGACATCCTTTTTCCCAACCTGTGCCTCCCAGGTGTGATCCTCATAGGGTACCACTCACTCACTGAGGTGAGCGAGAAGCCCAAAGCTTTGTCAGTACAGTGGGCAAGGAGCTGAAAAGGCTAGTTGGAGGATGGAGCTCAGAGCTGGGAACCACAGAACCGCCCAGTTAAGGATGCAGGACGGAGGATGAAAGGGAGGAAGGGCCCAGAGCCAGACTGTGAGGACCTCAAGGCAGTGCTTAGCACTAGGAAAGGGGGGGACTGACTGGGGCAGTGTCCCTAGTGAGGTGACAGTGGTGTGATGTTTAACATCTAAACTGTGGTTGCCTTAAAGGAGAAGCTTGAGCGCCAGTCTTTAGGCATTCAGCATTTATTAAAGCGTACTAGGTATTAGGAAAAAGGAAAACACGTGGAGCTCATAAAGGTAAGAAAAGGCCTCTCGAGCCTAGAGTTCCAGCCTGGCCTGGTCTGGCCTGGTCTTCTCAGGTCCTCCGCCATGAGCCTGCTTCAACCACAAACTGCTCAGCAAACTGAGTGTGGAAGCTTTCGATAGGTCCGGAGCAGAGGCGGGCCTTACACACTGCTTCAAGCTGATTGGCTAGGGCGTCCAAATCCATCGGTTCACTGGACTTGAAGGAGGTCTCGAGTTGAGTTCAAAGTCCTTAGCTTCTTAAGGGCCAGCCAGGTGTGGTGACAATCTAATTAACTTGAAGTAGGCTAATCAGCAAAGTCAATCACTCTCACTTAATCCAATCAGTTTAGATTAATCTCTGGGGCCTTTGAGAATCGGCCAAATCCCATTATTTTCTCACAGTGGTCTGGCCTGAGGCTGACTCCCAAAGGAGAGAAGGCCCAGATTGTTTTTTGAGAGTTAAGGAGGGCCTCAGGGCCAGGGACAATCAGGCAGGAGGCACCTGGGTGAGAACTAGGTCTTGAGTTGGCTTGAGGGAGGAGTTTCCTAGGATAGACCAAAAATAGATCAGGCACAGGGAAATCTCATCCTCAGGAGGACCCCTCCCTGGATTCCCAGGGCACTAGGGTACTAAGGCACCAGGCAGGACCAGCAGCAAGGCTACCTCAGCGATGCCCCAGGGAGGGACTGATTCAAAGCTCCTTTTCCTCTGCTTTGCCTAAGGCCAAGAATGCCCTCAGAATTGCAGGGTCCTTTACCAGAATTCCAAAGGCTCTTCTCTCAATTGGCCACATCCAATTTTGCTCTTGCTTTGGTGAGGGAAGGGACCCATGACCTCCTGAGCCAATTCATTCCACTTTAAAAAGCTGAACTTATTCTCTTTGTTGTTACAACAGTCATTTCCCCTCAATGCACCCTTCACACACACACACACACACACACACACACACACACACACACACACACACACACACACACACACACACACACACACTTTGAGCACTCCCTGGTAAACTAAACCAACCAGCCCAGTGACTGCATCTAGCTATGTAGGGTTACATTCCATACCTGAAGTCCTCCACCTCCCTCCTTCCTTGTGTCTGGGGCACAGACAGGCTCTTAGGATTAATCTGAATGTGGCTGTCTGCTAGCCCTGCTTTTGTTAACATTGGCCTAGTCATCATGTATGATGATGGCTGTCTGACTTTTGCTTCCTTTGCTCCTTAGCACTTCCTATACATTTCCCTATGTCTAATAAAATGCCCTTATACTTTTTTATTTTATTTTATTTTATTTTATTTTTTTAGTGAGGCAATTGGGGTTAAGTGACTTGCCCAGGGTCACACAGCTAGTAAGTGTTAAGTGTCTGAGGCCGGATTTGAACTCAGGTCCTCCTGACTCCAGGGCCAGTGCTCTATCCACTGCGCCACCTAGCTGCCCCAATGTCCTTATATTTATACCCCACAGTTTGTTGAGCTACTCCTCAATCAATGGCCACTTATTTGTTTTCAGGTTTTTGTTGCCACATAAAGGTCTGTCTCTGATTATTTCAGTTTATATAGGACCCATTCCACTTTAGGATACCTCTAATTGGTAGCTCCCTGTTCCCCTCCCTTCCTTCCAGGTCTCCTTTCTGGGGCCAAGCAGAACACGACTAATCATTTTCCCACATGACATCCCTTCAAATTCTGGAAGATGACTTCTTTGTCCTCCCTCCCCCATGCCCGTGCCCCCTCCCCCCATGCCCCAAGTCTTCTCTTCTCCACGTAAAATGTCCCCAATTTCTTCCTTCTTGGAGGTTTGGCTGACACAGTGACACTGTTCTAAGGGTTAGGGCCCAGGGGGAATGGGGAATAGGGGCACAAGCTAGAGACATCAGAATCCCACACAGGCAATTCCAATGCTTCATGAGGAAGGCCGTCTGAATATCATTAGGGAAGAATGCCTAGAAAGGCAGAAATTTCTATACTGTACCTGCATATTTTGGTAAAATAAAAAAAAAGGACGCTGTTGAACATATTCCATTGCTTCAAAACGGAATAAATTTATTCTGAGGCCTCCTCTGCCCCCAGGCAGAGATGTATTCCATTAGAGATGCCTGTGCAGAGAGCTCTGACCTGTTCAGATTCACTAAAAATATTGGATCTTGATTTCTCCAGGAAAAAGGGTCCTTAATGAAGAATAGTTGTATCTTTTGATAGAGAAGATGTTGGGCTGATCACCAGCCCCCTGGCAGCCTGAATGCCAGAGAGCAGCTGGACTTTGCAGCTTTCTGCCAGGAATCCCACTGACCTCTGGGCCCACTCACACCTCTTCTGGTCCCGAGCTCACCCTTCCCTGGTGTACCTGCTCTTGCTGTCAGTATTTCTCTCGTTCCTGGAAACCTCCTAATTCACACGTGCAGTTTCTAGACATTTACTCCCTTCTTTCTTCTGAAAAAATATCCTGCTCCCATGTGCCATCACTCTTCCACATTTGCCAAGAGGTGATAACCATCCAGTGCTGGGCCTGGAGGATGGAGTGCAGCACCTCTCCCCAAGGAGCAGGGCTCTCAGAGGCGGGCGGACGCTCAGTGGCCAGGACTCCCAATTTCATCAAACTCTGGTCCTGGAGAAGTTGCTGTTTTCCATTTCCTCCCTGGTAAAATGAAGATAACAACTCGTGCATTACTTAGTCCCAAAGTTTTGATGAGGCTGTTTTGCAACCTGAATGACAATCACTGTAGCTGGTATTTATGTAGTGCTTCAAGGTTGCGAAGGGCTTTACACAGGGGATCTCATTTGCTTCTGCCAACAACTATGTGAGGAGGTGCTCTTGTCATCCCCATTCTTCAGACTGAGGCTGAGAGGGGCTAAGTGAATTGCTTAAGAGAAGTGTTGGAGACAGGATTTGAACCCAAGTCTTCCTGGAAGCTGAGACATGGAGGTGAAGTCCAGAGAATGACAATCAGTGTGGATGCACAGGGAGCTCCGGGCTTTGCTGTCTAAAAGACACATCGAGAACTTGGAAGTGAGGGTAGGAGCAACAAAGACAAAGGTGCAACATAGCTTGGTTAGAGCAGGGCCAGTAAATGCAAATCGTGGAATGAGCAAGACTCAAGGAAGAACAACTGCTGGGAAGGGTTGTCAGCCCTGCTGGGGGTGAACCGGAGGAGGGAGAGCCAGGGAAAGGGCTTTGAGCTCAGCCTTCAGGGATCCTGAATTCTTTTCTCCCAAATACAAACCGGACCTTCTCATCCTCCATCTTCCCGGCCACGGCACATGGTCACAGACTGTGGGACGCCTCTCGCCAAAGAAGCCAGGCCTGCCGTAACCTGGCGGGAACAGAAGGATGGTGAAGGTCCGGGGCGGGTGCCTGCAGCGCGTCTCTAGCGGAGAAGTCCAGTGACCCATCTCTGGGGACTCCTTCTCGGGTCTAGGCTGGACTAGAGTTAACTGAAATCAGCTCCTCGTTCCCAGGTTCTGTGTCTTCCTTGGTAGAAGAGGCATGAAGGATGACATCAAAGAGATAGCTGAAGGGGCAGCTAGGTGGTGCAGTGGATAAAGCACCGGCCCTGGGTTCAGGAGGACCTGAGTTCAAATCCAGCCTCAGATACTTGACACTTACTAGCTATGTGACCCTGGGCAAGTCACTTAACCCTCATTGCCCTGCAAAACCCCCCCAAACCCCCAAACCAAAAAACAAACAAACAAAAAGAGATAGCTGAGTAACAGAGAGGATGGCTTCCCATGGGATAGGAGTGAGGAAGGAAAGATGGATGGATGGGCAGCCCAAGAAGCCCTAGGCAAAGGCCATTGTGCTTTGGGAAAAGCTTCTGAGGAGCATTAACAGAAGACGGGGACAAGAATCACGCAGGATGTGAAGCTGCACTGATCTCAGCAAAGCAAATATTCCATGTATAGCCTCTCAGCAACAGTGACATTTCAGAAGTGGGCTGGGGAATTTGGAAGACAATAGACACTTTTATCACCTGCTGCACATCCTGGCTGTATCCACATGCAAAATCATTCCAATATTTCAATTTGCTTTTTGATTTGAATGGGCAGACCTTTGGGTTGGGATGGTGGGCAAGCAGGTTCTGGTAAAGAATCATCCAAAAGGCAAAACACGTGTTGTGGAAATGCCGGTTCCATCCCCAAGTGCCGCTCCTGAAGATCCCTGTCTTTGTGCAGGAGCCTGCAGCCTGTGAAGTCATTCTTGGTGCCTTCCCTAAAGCTTGCTCATAATGCTTTGTATAGATTTGAAATGGGAAGAAATCTTTTTATCAAATAGTCCAGCTACAACCTTCAGAGAATTGTTCTCATTTCCAGAAGGACTTCACCCCACCTTTCTCTAAAGACACCATGGGTGGAGTGTTGACCTTCAGGGTAGGAAGCCCAGGGTTCAAATCCCCCCTTCAACACTTACCAGTTGTGTCCTCCTGGGTACAGTTTCTCTGCACCTCAGTTTGTTCCCCTGTGCAAGGAGTGGGTTAGACAGAGGACCTCTGCTGTGCCCTCTGCTCTTGAGACCCCGTGGTCTCCATGGTAACTGAGGCTCTAGAAGCAGGGGTTCCTGACCTTCTGTTGGTGAGGTATCCCACACCAAGGATGCTTGATAATGGTCTGGAGACTGGGTGCCTTTTGTTTGTTCTCTCAAATTTGGGAGCTCCTTGGTATTCATGGGGTGTCTTTGTCCTACTTTCTTGTGAGTAGCTCATTTAATGAAAGGTAAATTCTCCAGGGTCGCTGGTTCTTATACCTTACCTTTTAAATATTAATCCACTTAATATTGTTGCTGGTGCCGGGCCTCAGCTTCCCAGTTCCCACTGGTGGTCTTGCTCTTTCCAAAGCATCCGGATTCCTTCAGCAGCATCCTTAATGAAGAGCCACAGCAGTACAATTACAGGGGGTTGTAAGGCGCTTTTCTGGGGAGCTCAAAGCAGTGTGGGGTTTTCCCTACCACAAACTCTCATAATATCCCTGTGACAAGGTGAGAGCAAAGACATTAAGTATGGATAAACTGAGTCCTGAGCCCTAAGCTGTGGGAGAGTTCCTGTGAAACAAGTCACAGGGAAGCAGAGGCAAACTGCAAATGCCCCTCCTTAGCAGCACGGAGCTGTGCTAAACTTACCACCCTTGTCTTCTGCCTCAAGTCTCTGTGCCTCAGTTTCCCCATTTGTACAATTGGAAGAAATAGCCTGTGAATTTCCCATTTTCTCTGGCTCAAAGGAGGTGTTTCTGTTGTCTAGGCAGCTAGTGGCTCAGTAGATAGAGCACTGGACCTGCAGTCAGGAGGGCCTGAGTTAAAATCTGGCTATGTGACTTTGGACAAGTCCCTTAGACCTGTTTGCCTCAGTTTTCTCATTTGTGAAATGAGGGCCTCCCTTTCAGTCTTCCCTTTGTGGATAAGATAATGGTTCCCTATGAAGCTAGCACTGCTATCAGTGGGTGGGCAGCAGGCGGGGTCTGCTATCTTCTGATACCTGTGTTGGATTACCGATGAAACCCCAGGAAGGGCACTTGTATGTGCTTCAGGGGAGGGATGTGCGTGTTCTCTTTTCTTTGGCTGGGTCATTACTCAGGTGGCAGCAGGAGCAGCAAGGCAATGTCGCTGAGGAGAAGGAATTGTTTGATGCTGTGATGGTACCGGGAGCTTTTGCCAGGGACGAAGGCCATCTTGGGATTCATCCTCACAGAGGAAGGCAAAGCTGGGCTCACGTTTCAGGAAAGCGCATCTTTAAAGGGGCATTAGGATGTGGTTTGAGCCTCTAAAGGGGACTATGTCTCTGAAGGGTGGGCAGGTGTCAGGATAGAAGATGGACAGGGAAAGATGAGGGATAGGGACGAGAAAGCATCTCAGCCTCTGATGGACCATGGGGTCAGAAATCAGGTGTAACGGAGTCAAGCTTATGTCCTGTGTTCCAGCTGTGTCCTTATCTTAGGACGTTACTATGGGCTGCTCCTACTTGTGAGGATGCAGAACTCTGGCCAGGATTCCTTGATGCATCTACCAGATTCCGACTCCATCCAAACTCTGGGCTCCATCATTAGGGGAACCTGGAAGGTGCAGCCCCCAACCAGGCACTGTTTCCCCAGCCCCAAGGTGAGCCCTGACGACTCTTCCCCCTCTAGCCTC
This sequence comes from Dromiciops gliroides, assembly GCF_019393635.1. Taxonomy (NCBI): domain Eukaryota; kingdom Metazoa; phylum Chordata; class Mammalia; order Microbiotheria; family Microbiotheriidae; genus Dromiciops; species Dromiciops gliroides. The sequence goes on along the minus strand of NC_057865.1, from coordinate 4,337,650 downwards.
TTCATCGCCAATTCCTGTCCTTTCCCTCCACAAACGTCCCTCAAATTTCTCTCCAAACCTCAGATCTGGATTCCTCTCAGCATTGGTCATCCCTATTCTTCCCCACAAACTGCTGGACATGGCCAGAAGAAGTCTTTCCACCTTGTTGACTGAGAATATTACAGAAAGATCTTACCCAACCTCACCTAGGCCCTTACTGCAGCCTCTCTAATCAATCCCCTTTCTCATTTCCCATCAAAGCTATTTCTAACCTTCTCTTCCTCCTCAAGATTCTCATGCCTCCCCCTCCCCATGCCCAGCTGAGGCCCTCGCCTTTACGGAGAAAACCAAGGTCCTTCTTTTCTTTATCTCAAATGCTTTAATAGCATCTGCCATGCTCCCCTCTTTTCACCCATCTCTTCTCTTTGTCAAAGAGAAGCCCTCTGAGGGTGGGTTCTATCTACTTGTTCCTTCTATGTTCTCAAACAAATCCAGGTCTCTTTCACCTTAAGTCCACCTCACTTCCTTGTCCAGCCAAGTCCTCGAAGGAGCTGCCTCCATTGCTCATGCTTTAGGGTGTCTGGCACCCTCCCTCAATTGAACATGACCGAAGATCTCTTCCTGGAGGTGGTTGTGGCCTTTTTCAATTGGACTTTGGTTTTCTGTATTCAGAAATTATGGTGGCATTCTTGGATTATTTCCTGCATGATGTAGGTTCCAGGTTTTTTGATTGGCCATTTCCTTCTGGGGGGGCCTAGAACCCTTAAGTTTCTCTTTGCGAGCAGTGTATTTGCCTGGAAGGTAATCCCGTTTCCTTTTGTCTTCTTTTGGGTGGGGCAATGAGGGTTAAGTGACTTGCCCAGGGTCACACAGCTAGTAAGTGTCATGTGTCTGAAGCTGGACTTGAACTCAGGACCTCCTGAATCCAGGGCCAGTGCTTTATCCACTGCAACACCTAGCTGCCCCCTTGCTATTCCTTTTACACTCTACTTGCCCACCATCCACTCTCTTGCATCGGGGCTGGGCCTCCTGGAATCCTTGGTACTCTTCAAGGCCAAGCTCAGGGGCCTTTCTACTTCTTGTGCTTCTTATTTCATGTTCCCACCCTGTGAAATGATGGAAGGTTTATCAAGTATCCATGTTGTCCTTATTCCTCTGTGTCTGTAACTCTCCCAACCCCTCCCCACCTCCCAACCTTGCTTTACAGAAGTTGTGGACAGGAACTGGTTTGCTACTGGTATTTGTTTTCTCTTTTGGTTCCAATAGCAAACCCAGTGTCTGGCACATAGTAGGCGCTAAATAAATGCTTGTTGAATTGAATCTAAGCTCTTTACAGGCTGCAGAGATGGGTGGAAACTAACAAGAAGAAATAGAACAGGAATAAAATTAAATGACTGAGCACTGCTTAGCAAATCGATTGCATTAGTGTGGAAGAGGAAAGATCCAGCCTGACAGCAGGTCAAATGAAATCCAAAGGTGGTGGTTGACCACAAGCTTACCAAATGCCAATAGTGTGTTGAAGCTACTTAAACAGCTAATTCAGCTTTAGCCCATAAATAGAAGTTGAATGTCCATACCAAGGGAGGTAAGAGTCCTGCTCTAAATAATGCTGGCCAGAAGAAAACAAGTCTTAGAACATCATGTCTGGTTCTGTGCATATTGTTGGAGGGACACCAGAGAAATGAAACCAATCTAGACTGTGTCCAGAGAGGGAGGTTAGCACCACAATGTGCAAGACTTCTGGAAACTTCCATGTTCTACTTTGATAGACCAGAGGACTCTTCCTAATTTTGTGGGATTCTCACCCATGCCCTTCATAACTCATCCACAGGGCTTTCTATGGACCTTTTAATAATCATGGTTGCAACACCCAGACTTTTATTGGTTTGGTTTTTTTGTTTTTTGTTTTTTTTTTTAGTGAGGCAATTGGGGTTAAGTGACTTGCCCAGGGTTACACAGCTAGTAAGTGTTAAGTGTCTGAGGCTGGATTTGAACTCAGGTCCTCCTGAATCCAGGGCCGGTGCTCTATCCACTGCACCACCAAGCTGCCCCTATTGGTTTGTTTTTAAATATGTTTTTGTTGATATTTTCTGATTCGTACATAATCATAGTTATCTCTATTATCTCCCTCTCCCAGAAAGCAAAGAGTGTTTTTTAAATGGGAAAAAATCAGCACAAATGATGGACACATTGAAAAAAGTTCAGTAAAATGTGCAAAGTGTAACTGTACCTGTGGACCTCCCACTCCCACAAAAGGATAGGTTGGGGGTGCGTCCTCTCATATTTCCTAATTTGAGTCCTGCTGGACCTTTAAAATGTTGTTATATTCACTCTGGATATCTCAGTGTGTAGTTGTTCTTTTCACTTTCTCTGATGGACTCTGCTTACTTCATTTTGCTTCAGTTCAAAGAGAACTCTCCATGTTTCTCTAGAGTCATCACACATACCATTTCTTACAGCAAAGTAATATTCCATTATATGTGTGTACTACAATTTGTTTAGCCATGACTCAATTGATGGACACCTACTTTGTTTCCAGTTCTCTGCTCTCACCAAAGAAACAGTGCTCTAAATATTTTGGTGAGTATGGGGACTTTCTTCTGATCGATGGTTTCCTTGGTATATAAGCCCTATAATGGAGTCTTTCAGTCACTTTATTTTCATAATTCAAAATTGCTTTCCAAAATGCTTGTAACTTTTTAACAGCTCTACCAACAATGCATTAGTGTTGTAAAGAATTAAATTGTTATTTGAGGTTTTTATGCCTCGGTGCACACTGGCCCGGGGCTCTGCAAACCTCACAGTGCTCCACCCACTGGTTGTAGCCATTGCCACGGTGCTGGCCCGTCATGTCATCACCACTTGACGACGCCTACATGGGCCTGGCAAAATTATAATGATTGGAAGCCTAGTGAGGGCAGTCATGTGACTGTCAGAGCAGCCAGACAATTGGTTGGGGGCTGTGTGGGGTTTTGGGAAATGGGGAGAAGTCGCCATTCTAGCTGGAAGCTGGAAGGCGACAGGGGCTCTGCTGTGTATTCTCAGCTGATTCCTGGGCAGTGGTATTTCTTCAGGTTGTATAATTTCCCTTTCTCCATTTTATTTCCTTTCCCTTGATCCTACTGATCCTGTTTGTGTGTGTGTGTGTGTTTTTAAGTTCATTCTTGTTAAAATAAATCCTGTTCTGTTTTGAGGGAGGCTGCTGGTCTCCTTCCTTGCCCCAATATTGCGGCGAGCCACTTAGCTAACACTCCCCAATTAAAAATTGGTCCCCACAGTGTCTTTTCATAATACTTCCAATATTGACTGTTGTTATTTTTATCATTTTTGCCCATTTGCAGGGTGTAGACTTTTTGTTGTTGTTATCTCTTGGTCTTGCTACATTCCAAGTTCACATATTTTTCTTGTCATCCCAGTCAATGACCATATTTTTAGGCCACTTTTCTCCTTGGAGTCATATGATGTGTCCTACACACACCTATCACACATCTTTCCATTGTAATTTCCCAAATTTCAATGGTCTGAGGCCAGAGGTGGTAAGTTCCCCTTCATGGAAGCTATTCAGGTAAAGGCTCGCTATAGAGAGATTCGTGTTCAGATGCAGATTGGACTAGAATCCTTCGAGGTTTCTTTAAACTCTGAGATATTATGACTGAACTTTCACGAGATCATGGTAATTCAATGTTGCTCAGTTAGGAAGAGGTGGTTGGTGGGATTTGGAGTTGAAGGTGGTCCGCTATTCCCCAAGCACGTGTGCTGACTCACTCTTTTCCTGGTCATTCCTGACCCAGTTCATGGTCCACCTGCAGCACCTCTCCAAGGTACATGAATTTTTGGATTTATTCAATAGACCATCCACTCAACTTTGTGTCATTGATAGTACCTAGGTTTATAAGAAATTTCAGAGGCAGAATTTTCTAGACTGTTCTGTATAGTAGATGACATCTTTCCTATCATTTAGTTGATGAGCAAGACAATAGAGACTGTAAGATCCTGCTATCCTCACTAGACCTCTCAGTTGAGATCATGAATACATACATGTACATGTCTATTACATATATATGCATGCATGTCAGCACGCATACATTTTTTGAGGTAGGCAGGTATCCCACTGGTGACAGTGCATTCTAAAGTCTGAATCAAAAAGACGTGAGTGCAAAACCTGTCTCAAACACTTACTAGCTGTGTGACCCTGGGCAAGTCACAACCTCTTTTAGCTTTAGTTTCCTTATTGAGAAAACATCATCAGAGTACTATGAACGGCGCCAAACTCTCAAAATCGTCATGAGGATCAAATTTTGTAACATGCATAAAGTGCTTTGCAAACATGAATGTCTTATATATGTGCTAGCTATTATTATGATTAACTCTCATTACTTATTTTGCATGATATCAGATTTTGTAAATGATGAAATCAGTTCCTGTACATTTAGAAAAGTGCAAAATTTGGAAAAGAATGAGTAGTCTTCCCTCTGGGGCCTTGGGGAATATTGAATTATAAAATCTAGTAAAGCCATTTATCATTTAAAGAATCCAAACCAAACCAAACCAATTTCCATGTAAGGAAACTCCACACCTCCTTCCTCCTAAAGATGTGCAGGTTTTCATTATTCATGTTCATTATCAACAATTACAAATCTTTAATTAGAATCCTTCCTGCTTCAGTGCAAGGTTCTATGTTTTTTCTGCCCTTAGTGAGAAAAAATGGTGGTGAGCAGACCTTTGTGAAATTGAAAGCATTACAAAGATCAGAAATGGTAATTTCCATCAGGCTGCAAAGAGATACTGAGAGTACAGAAAAAGACCTAGAGGAGACATTGAACACGGAAATTAAATGGTGTGTTTTACCTTAAGCAAAGAGAGGCCTGTATTTTTCTCCATAACTGCAAATTTGCATTGGATTTTTGATTTTGAGGGAGCAAAGATATTCCACTAAGGCTGTGTTTTCAGGAAGCATAGTGATAAGTATTATGGCGAAAGGTAGGTTTTTGATGAATTCTTCAGTTTCCATTGTTTCTTGTATTTTGCAGATTTGGTGGCCTTCCATTTTTAGGCACTGCCATACACCTTCCCAGCCAGTCACAAGCAATTTCCAATGTCTCATGCAAGGACCAAAACCCTATACTAGTTCAAATTGAGGGTCTTTATTTGATTGACTGATTGATTAAATCAAGACACCTGAGTCTTCTGTAGTTACATTAATCGATTAAAATTAATAAAAAATATTTGCTCAGATGCAGCATCCTCTACCTCCCTAGGATCTCAGGGCCTGCCCTGCTCATTAAACATTGGCCACTAGCGAGTACTTTTTATATTTTTTTCCCTCTCACTATTTTCTGCGGGGGCCCTTGTGCCTCATCACTGTGAACTTTGGTAGTGGAGTGAGCCTAGGCCATCTGTGGGCTTGTGTTTCCTTTGATAGGGATGGGAAAAGGACTGGACTTTATTTCTAAGGGGAACTCCTAGGCTGCAAACTCCACCTGCCAAGTCTTCTCGGTACCTTCTCTGAGAGAGGCCCAGGGGTCTGAGAAGCTGCCAGCAAGTGCTGAGGCAGAGGCAGGATCTGGCTCCCACTGTGGTTGGCTCTCCACCCTCAGCATATGAAGTCTTCCTTTCTTCTTGTACCATGTGCAAGGTGACTTCTTTGTATGCACGACATTCACTAAGTTTCCTCTTTCTTCTGCAAATACTGACTTAGAAGTGTCTTTTTCTGACCATGAGGGGTAAGCTAGGATACATATGAGGATGGAGGAAAATAGGATGATTTTAATTTACTACTATGGCCCCTTTGGGAATCCTTATGTGCTCACTATTTAAGGTGCTTCAAGATAAGAGTAGCTGAAATGTATTCATCAGTGTTAAAATTATTCTTGCCTTGTTCTCTACAAATAAAAATGTTCATATGTGTGAGCAAAAATGCAAAATGATCATATATGAAATAACTCACTTACTTAAAAAAGTTTGCAACATGTTCATTTTAAAGGAGAATGACAAAGAAGCATCCCGCTTGCTTCTCTCCTCTTCTGGTCCTTGAGTCAGGAAGATCTGAATTCAGATTTGGATTTACACACTTACTGTGTGACCCTGGGCAAATCACTTAACTTCTGTTGCCTCAGTTTCCTCCACTGCACAATGGGGATCATAACAGAACCCATCTTGTTGTGAGGATCAAATGAGAAAATGATGATAAAGTACTTAGCATGTGCTTTGCACATAGTAAGTGGTATATAAATGTTGTTTATTATTATTATTATTACTTGGATGACTTGCCCAATCATCTTCCAGGAGCCCCTGCTGGCAATATCATAATTATTCCATGATGACTTATGACCTTCTACGTCCATGCAATGGGGTCTGGGAGGAATTCATGTTCCCCCACTGCTCTTCAGCCAGAACAACAGGTTTAAGGAAAGTTATGGTTTGGGTCTTGGGGCAGCACACTGGAGTTCTGCACTCCATCCACCAAGTCTCACTGACGGTGAGGAGGACACACGTTTCCTTGCCTCCCCTTTCTTGTTAAACCATACTTTGTGTTCTTGTTTCCTTTGATCAGCATCAAGCATTTATTTTCCCCTCCCATCTCACCTCCCTCCACCAGGAAAAAAATGACAAAGACTGAAATACATAGAAGCATAAGCAAATTCCTCTGTTGGCCATGGACAAAACTGCACATCTCCTGCCCCTTGCATCCTTCTTGGCTACAGGAGGCCTTTCCTGACTCTCCAATTGTTAGTGCCCACCTGTAATTATATAAATTATTTCATATATATGTATATGTGTGTGCATGTATGTACACATATATAAAAATAAACGCACACACACATATGTACACATATGTATATAAATACACACAAACGCACACATATAATTACTTGTATTTAAACATGTTTGATTCCCTTATCTCACCCCCCAACCCCGGAGAATGGAAATTCCTTGAAGTCTAGCACTGCCTTGCTTTTGTATTTTGAACGGTTATTGGCTACCAGTGCCTGGCACTTGGCAGGCAGTCCGTACACATATATTGCTTGATTATTTCTTTCTTCCTCGATCTCTTTAATTCAATGCCTTTTGCTTATATTTGAAGTTTCAGACAAATACATTTTTACACTTCTCGTCCATCGCATTCTATGGTTGGCAAAAAGCCCACTATGCTCATATTTTCCATGTGGTCCAGAAATCCAAGTCTTTTTTTCAGAAACCTTAGTAAATGACTAACTGTTTGCTTCACAAATGTGGTTTTTCACTTCTGAATACTTTGCTTTCCATGAGCAGCAGTAAGGAAAGTGCTATTGTCCAGTCCAAAATCTCCAGTTTCTTGCCCATGACTTCTAATCTCTGGCTGAGCTCTCTGGATCCTCCAAGTGGGCCCCATTGAATCACCAGACGTTTAATGTTGGGACATTTTTTATCACATCCTAGAAATAGACCCAGGGAAGATGGCAGACTTCTGTTGTTAATGTCAGCACATCCTTGATGACAACATGGGGAAGGAACTGGGTTGTAATCTCCATTTTGCTGATGAGGAAACTGAGGCTGAGACTGATTTGTTCAGTCATGCTCCAGGAAATAAGAGAAGAGGGTCTTTGACCCGCAAACCTCATTGCTTTTATTCTGTTGGACAATGGGATTTGGAGATGTGTGATGAAGTCTTTAAAGCCCTACGCAGTTGCCTAGTGAATGTTGTCAGTGCAAACAGCCATTCTGAGTTACTCCAGTAAAGTGCGCTCGAGCGCGCGCGCCCACACACACACACACACACACACACACACACACACACACACACACACACCCAAAAAACCAAACACCTCATTGTCTTCTATATAACTGTAACATGGATGGCCTGAATATCCACTTAATTCCTAACTCACCACTTAATAATTTGCTTGGAAAGATCCCATCTAAGTGTTTTCTTTCTGCGGTTTTCTTTTGTGAAATAACCAAAGGCGGGGCTTCATCTGAAAAGGGGAGGGGAGTCACTGTTGTCTTTTCTTCTCCATCCTTAGGGTACCTGGCATGTTCATGCTGTTCTAGATCCTTCACTTTGCCTGTGGAAGGTGATGTCTCTTGTTATCCTGTCCTGAGCACTCTTCACAGGGGTCAGTTTAGTCTGGGTTGTAGCCCAAGGACTTTATCTCAATAGCCCCAAGAACCCCTTTTGGACCTGACTTTCTTGACCTGCCATTCCTTCCATCCCCTTCCCATTTCTTGCCATTTTCTGCCTGGTTACTTCCATATTACAGATGACTGACCATTTTCCTGCTTTTTAGGCTCATCAGTCAGACTATGCAAATATTGGTTTTATTTATTTATTTTTTTGGTAAGGCAATTGGGGTTAAGTGACTTGCCCAGGGTTACACAGCTATTAAGTGTCAAGTGTCTGAGGCTGGATTTGAACTCAGGTCCTCCTGAATTCAGGGCCATTGCTCTATCCACTGTGCCACCTAGCTGTCCTTGGTTTTTGTTTTAGATTCTCACATTCTGTATGCATTGCCTTCTCTCAGATTCTCAAACCAAGAGATAACCCCATGCCCCCACCTTATTTCTTTAAATATGTTGAAATATGCTCTTCTGTAATTCAAGGTCTCTCTCTCCCTTCTGCCACCATCATGGGATTCCAGAGGACATTTTGCTGAAACAGATGATGAAAGATTAAAAAAATCAACCATGCTGACTAATTAAAACCCCACAGCTGAATTGCCCTTTATTAAAGACATTTGGAAACAAGATAACATGAGTCTAAGATTTTATCTCCCTTCCAATTCTCATTTCACAGCTTAAACTGGCTCTCCTTAGTCCTATCTTGACAACGCTGGGATTTGGCTAAATCTTAACAACACACAAAGCCAGCTCCTCCCAAAACAGGATCACTTAATGACTCACAGGACTAGCCAGCCCATGGATGTAAAAGGAAATTTCCAGCTCAATAGAATTATTAAAGCAGACCATCTGTCTCATTGTGAGGGCGGTGCTGTTATTATCCCCACCTTACAGATGATGAAATTGAGTGGCAGAGAGGTTAGAACTCACCCAGGGTCCCCTGGCTCTTGTTGGAAGCAGGTTATAGACATAGGTCTTCCTGAGCCCAGGTCCTGCAATGGAGAGACTGTTCCCAAACTAATATGGACTATTTTAAACAGGACAGAAATATGGAAAGAGTGGCTTGGGTCCAAATTTCTGGCTCTCCCATTCCTTGGTCGCCGACCCTTGGGGGTCCCTCCTTCCATAAAATGAGGTAATGGCTTAGATGGGCACCTTACCTTGATGAACAGATGAAGTCTCTGAGTTCAGCGGGTGCCAGGTTTTTAGCATCCTGGTATTAGTAGAGTTGCAGGAATAACCTTTAATTCAGCACCTCTCTTCTCCTCGTTAAGCTGTTTTCTTAACTCAGAGAATCAAATGTTCAGAAAGCAAATGTCAAACTGGAGATGCGTGTGTTTGGCAACAAGCCGTGCGAACGAGGCACGTTGCCCTGGGGAGCTCCCTGCGGACCTTTCTTCTTCCACTCAATTGAATCAACTTGGGGGAGCTGGAGCATCCACACATGCATAGGCAGCCACCTGAGGCAGCTGAGGGTGGGGAGGGTGAGTGGATGCTTCTCCCAGAGCTCCAGTGATGTCCCTGGAGGGCCAGGAGGCCTTTGTCAGCTGCTAAACAGCCCTGCAAAGGACACGAATTTGATGTCACCTCCTGGGGATCTAATCCTTCCTCAAACACTTCCTGGCTGTATGACTTTGGATAAGTCTCTTCCTTCAACTAGATGGTTTCAGAGGTCTCTTTCAATTTGAAAATCTGGTGTCTGATTCCTATGTCATAGCTGTCTACTGCCAAAGTTAACTTTGAACCTCAGACTCTGAATGACTAGACATTTGTGCCCTTACTCTCATTCTTGCCCTTCTGTCTTGTTCTGGACACTAGTCCTCCAGCTTCCTAGCCATCTGCTCATTCCTTGCAGCTGAAATCACCCTCAGGCCTCTTCTGTCTTAAGAAATCAACAAAAAACCCCAAACAACATTGAAAAATGACCCCCAAAGTTTCACCTGTCTTCCAGCCCCCAAGGCATCTTCCTGGAGTTTTCCTCTTTCTCTTTCCCCTCCAAACTGTTGTAAAGACTCAACTCACTTAGAGGATAATAGATCCATAGCTGGAAAGGTCTTTTGAGATCATTGCTTCCAACCCTTTTATTTTATCGAGAATGAGCAAGTTGAAGGGTTTTTACTCAGTCTCACAGCAGTGAGTATTGGAAGCGAGATTCAAACCCACCTTTATTGCAGCTTGGTCAGCTCTACCATTCTGCCCTTTTCCTAACCCCAACCCATTGCAATATGGTGCCCAACCCCACTGATCATCTGAAACCTCCCTTTTAAGTGCATTATTCAAAGCTCCTTCCTTGGCCTTTACTTGACCTCTGTGTGGTCTGTGGCACTGCTGACTGTCCTCTTCTCCTAGGGATTTTTTCCCCTATCTTCCAAGACACTGTTCTCTCCTGACGTTCTGTCTAATGCCTTATTCTCGATCTCTGTGCTTTACAGATCGATAATTTGAGCATTTTTTAGTTGGTTGGTTGTTGTCCTTCGTTCTCGAAGAGGATCAAAATGATGTCACTATGTTAGAGTGAGCATTTATTAAGTGCTTACTGTATGCCAGGTATCATGTTTCATCATCTTCTCGAACTTTGGGTTTATCCTAAGGTTTCTCTCTCCAGTGTCTCCCTTCATTACCTCTTCATCTCCCATGGGTTTAATTATCTCAGTGAATAGGACTCCCAGATCAATAAACCCTACTTTCCATTAGATTGTGAGCTTCTTGAGTGGAGGGACTGTCTTTGTCTCTTTTTGTATCCCTGCACTTAATGCCTGAAATACAGGAAGCATTTAACAAATGTTTATTGACAGACTCCATCTTTCTCTTGAAATCCAAGCCTATATGATTTATTGCTTGCTAGACATCTCCTCTGACACTCCATGTCCATGATGGAAATGATGATCTCCAGTAAACCCTTCCACTTCCAGACTTGCCTGTATATTTTGAGAGTACTGCTATCTTTCAGTCACTCAGACTGACAACCTGAAAGTCCTCCCTGATTCATTTCCACCCCTCACCTCTCATCTCCAGTGAATTGTCAGGTCTTGCCAGTGCTTTCCCAACATGCAAAGATGCTGCCCTAAATGCTCCATCAGACTCCTTTCCCTTTTCTCCGTTTGGTCTCTTTTCCATATAAGCTCTGCCCCCTTCTCTTTTCTCAATCATTACAGTTTCTTTATAACTAGACAACCGCTACCTTAGCTCAGACCCTCATTATTTTTTTTTGCCTGGATTATTGCAACAGTTCCTTGACTATGCTATTGCCACAATGAAATTTCTGCGACACAAATTTGAACATGATATTCACCCATTTAAAAATCCTCAGTGGCTTTTTCTTGTAACTTGGATAAACGCCCCCCCCCCTGGCCTGGCATTGAACCCCTCTGAAATTTAGCTCCCACATACCTTCCCAGACATTACACATCATTGTCACGTGCACTTTATTGGTGATGAACTGGTCTGTTCTCTATTCCCTGGGATAATTCCATCTTCCATCTCTACCTCTAGATAGACATCCGTCCTACTAGGAATTGAGCCCAGCTCAGGCACCTCCTCCATCACGAAGCCTGCCCAGTTCCTCCTAGTTACCAGTGACTTGCCCATTGGGTCCCCTAGTAACACATCAGACCTGGAGGGTGTGGTTGATCTTGCTTTGTGAGTAAAAATTTCTTGACCCAAAGGTCTGAGATGCCAGGGACATTCCCCATATGCTCCCCCTCCATCCCCCTTCCCCATGCCACTGGGACCACCAGAGGGCAGTTTGCTTCCCTTATCACTCACAATATGGGACAGGCCAGTGGTAGGATTGCGCAGCCATTTCCTGGCTGATGCTCAGAGACTGGGGCACGGGCTCTTAGGGAGCACCTGCTCCTCCCCCACCTTGCTGAGCCTTCTCTGGTCTCCGGGGATGAGGGAGGATGTCAGTGATGCTGGGTCACAAAACTAGTAAGTGTGCAAAGTGGGACAGGAACCCAAGTCTTTCTGACTCCACAGCCACTGCCCTGTGTCCGCCTTCAAGTTTAGGTAGCAAGGACCTTGTTGGAGCAGGTCCCTTCCCTGGTCTCTCCAACAGCCCCGCCCTAGCATCTCTTGCATAACCAAGGGCTTCCAGCCTCAGGCTGGGCTTGCATCTCTTTTGGTTGGTGCAGGCATCTGTGTTTGTGGGGAAACACTGAACTACTTCCTGTGGGCAGAGGCTGGCGTTCTTCTCAGTGAGTGGGAGAGGAGGTGGCACAGAAGGGAGAGGTCACAGTGAATGAAGCGTTCTCTTCTTCCCGGGCCAATTGGCCTTCCTCCTGTTCTAAACACATGACGTACTGCCTCCCGCCTCCAGGCCTTCAGGGGAGCTACTGCCCCACATGAATTATCAGCAGGCATTGGCTAGGGAGCCCCTCTTTGTCAGGCATTCCACCTTGGGGTACAGAGACAACAGACCAGGCCCTGGCCTCAGGGAGTGTCTAGTGTCTAGAATTCAGTCTCCCCCTGGTGTCCTTAGAGCTGAAAGTGTCTCCATTCCCTCCCAAATCCCCTCTCATTTGCCTGTGTTTACTCCCGGGGTGCACACGATCCCTACCGAGAGGACAGAAGCCCCTTGGGGACAGAGGGTGGTTTTCTGTCTGTGTGATCCTAGTGCTTAGGCCAGTGACAGGCTTACGGCAGATGCTTAATCAATGTGTGAAGAATGCCTAGATGTGTGTGTGTGGGGGGGTGGGGAACGTTTTGTGGACCCCAAGGGTCTCGCTTTTCCCACACATCTCCGGCAGCCAGATGGATGATTCGGAGGGTGCTTAGTAAGGTCTAGTGGTGACAACATTCCCAGAGACAAGAACCAAAGCGAGACCAGAAGCTCTGGGGCAGCCTCAGGAGGGAACTGACCGACAGAACTGTCTTCTCCTGAAAAGGCTATGGCTGACAGCAATTCTGGAGAGGCTGCCCCGTTTATTTGTTCAGAGTTTAAGAGGGGAAAAGTATCTACTTGTTCCTGAGAGGTCCTCAGAGAATGTACTGCCTGGGTCCCCTGAGGCTCCTTCTGAGACACGGAGGCAGCCAGACAGAGGAGGGAAGGGGGTGGAGAGAGGGAACATATGGGCCTCCCACGGCTGTAAGTCTGAACCAGCAAACTGTGAAGTGATACGGTTCAGCCTGGAATGGGGGGGGGGTGCTCCTCAAAGGCTGCTCGGCCCCCTTCCCCATTGTAGTCCCCATCTGAGCTCCCAGAAGACCCCTCCCTGCATCGAGCTCCTATCAGAGCCATCACTGAAGCCCCCCCAGCTAAGCCCCCATCAGCGCTGTCATGAAGACACCCCCCACCAGAGCTCCCATCAGAACTGTCACTGAAGTCTGCCCCCTCCCCAGCTAAACCCCTATCAAGGCTGTCACTGAAGCCCCCCCCTCACTCAGCTAAGCCCCCATTAAGGCTGTCACAGAAGCCCCCCCCCCTCAGCTAAGCCCCAATCAAGGTTACCACTAAAGACCTCCCAGATCTCCTATCAGAGCAATCACTGAAGCCCCTCCCAGCTAAGCCCCGATCAAGGCTGTCACTAAAGACCCCCCCCCACCAGAGCTCCCATCAGAACTGTCACTGGAACCCCCCCTTCCCCCGCCTGGCTAAGCCCCTGTCTAAGTCCTCACTGGAATCTTCAGCAACAGCTGCTGTGCCTCCTCTGCCCCTGTCACTCTTACTCACTGAGCTGTCATCTACTCCACTGAAGCCCCCCCCCCCAATTTGGGCAAAGTTGGGGAGCCCAGCTGGACACAGAGCTCTTGGTGTGAGGTTTCTTCTTGCAAAGACAAGGGCACAGGGCCCCCCTGTGTAAGGGCCAGCCTTTGGCCAAGAGGATCCCGTCCTGGCTCATGGGGTGGGGGGCGCTCTCTCTCCGGCTCTCCTCGGCCTCTGCCTTGACAGCTCTCAAGCCCCTCATTTTCCTCTTAGGCTCAGCATCCTCTTCCTTCTGAGTCATTGCCCAGCCTTTGGCCTCCTGGCTCCCTTCATCCTCTCCGAGCCCCTTAGTGAAGCCCTTTCTTCCTGAATCCTTAGGCACAAATACTGGCCGTTGCACTGAGTGCACTCGGAGCAGGAGGCCGGGTCTCCACCTCCTGCATTCGGTTTAGCTCTGAAGGGATTCACTCATTTCTGGTGTTCTAGTAAAGACACACATCCTGACCACTGCTGAATGCCCAGTTCTCTCCTTGTCCCATGGACACTGGCCAGCCCAGAAAGTTCTTGGAGAAGAGCCAAACTGCAAACTGATCTTCACTGGGGAGGCTGCTATCCATGACACTGTACAGAGCCAGGAGAGCAGGCCTCCGTGGTCCCTCAAACATGAGCACCCTTTGGGGTACTGGTAGAAGTTGAGGTTTTTACTCCTCTGAGAGGAGAGAGAGAAATGAGAGACAGAAAAGAGGGAAGTGAGAAAGAGAAGGGGAGAGAGAGAGGAAGAGAGGGAAAGGGAGGAATTGAGAGGGAGGGGGAGGAAGGAGGGGGAGTGAGGAAGAGAGGGGGAGGGAGAAAGGGAGAGGAGAGAGAGAGGGAGGGAGGGAGAGAGAGAGAGAGAGAGAGAGAGAGAGAGAGAGAGAGAGAGAGAGAGAGAGAGAGAGAGAGAGAGGGGGGGGGGGGAGACAGACAGACAGACAGACAGACTGACTGACTTTTTGTCTCTTTTCCTGGGGTCTTCTGACCTCTCATCTGGGCCCTTTCCAGCTGCTTCCTGTTGCTTCTGCCCAGGAGGGAGGGGTCACATGCTGGTGCTGACCAAGGTGCCCTTGTTGGGGAATCTTGAACTGACCCACAGCACTGGGGACAGGCTGGGACCCTGGTGGCTCCCATGAGTAAAACAGGGGGTCATGGTCCTGGGCGGTGGGGGGGGGACAGTTTTAGGAGTGACATTTTGAAGTCTCAAGGAGGGATCTCCATGTGAGGTTGTGTTGTTGTTGTTTTGTTTTTATCCAGGGTTGTTATTTCCCGTGTGTCGGGGACTCCCGTGGCGCTACATGTCTCAGAGAACTTCCTGGGGCACTGGGAGACTAAGTGCTCTTCCCAGTCGCACAGTCAGCCTGCGTCAGAGGCAAGGTTGATCCGAGGTCCTCTAAGCTAGGCTTCCTTTGTCCATATCTGGTATCAATTGAGTTAGAACCCCCCAACAGGTTCAGGAGCTGCGCCCCCCCCCCCCCCAAGCAGGCTCTTATTCACTGTTTTGTTCCCATCTGTTCCTGTTCTCTCTCCCTCCTTATCTTTGAGTTTCTGTAAAGCCAGTCTTGCCACCAGATGGAGGCCTTGTTTCCTACTTAGGATGTTAAGTTTGTGAGGGAAACTTGCACCTGGAAAGAGTAGCAGGCTTTGTCCAGGCCAACATCATTTAGAGGCACAGCCAGAGGGAGAGATGTACGGAGGTTCAGCACACAAGATGACTCACACTTCTGTGGTGCCCTAGGGGGTGCAAAGGGCCTTGTGTATGAGTGTGGTGCCCACTCTCCCTTCAGGGTTACAGGGCCTCAGGAGGTAGGGTTTGGGGGGGAGAAGGTCAGGCAGCATTGCCAGTGGCTCAAGCCCCCTGGCTGTGTTTGCCCCATTTGTTAGGGTCTCAGTGACCACTCCCATTCCCAATTAACCACATAACCTCCACTGAACATTTACAAAGTGCTATTTACTTCAAAGACACAGCCTGAATAAACACATGGATGTTTCCTTCCCTCCCCCTTCCCTGAACCATGGCTGGGAGGTGTACCTTTCACTCTACTATCTTAGCCTGGGGGGGGGAAGGAGGGGCTTGAAGCTTAGCTCATACTCTGCACAGCATTATTCCTACCAAGTTCATGTCAAGCTGTGACTGCTTGAGGAACCTCCATCTTAGCTACCAGCAGGTCCTCCTGAAGGTCAATCCCAAAGGTCCCTCCTAGCTCCTTGGATAGGGCATTATCAATGCTGCTCTGGTGGGATGCTGAGGAGCCCCCTGGACCATTGGAACTCACAACATCAGAGACCCCATTGCCTTCAATAGTCATCCCCCAGATGCTGAGAAGAGACCAGAGCCAAGGTTGACATGTTCCTTTGAATGTCCACTTCCCCATATACCAAGCCAACCAGAGCCAGCTCTGGAATGTCTGACTCTCCAGAGGATTTCCCCTTCACAGCATTGTGTTCCCCCAGAAGCAGACTTCCTGGGCTCTCCATGGATCCTTCTTGGAGAGGGGCCATCCCCACGGCTCTGTGCAGGCACATGTGTGTCTCATTCAGTGTCAACAACCCTGTGAGCTAGGGAGTACTCTATTATCACTTCCATTTTACAAAGAAACAGAAGGGGAGGAGAAATTCAGTAACTCCCTGTAGGGGATAGATTGGAATGGGTTAACAATATTGCATGATCACTGTACCTGAGTAACAACTTTAAGGTCACCATCTGGAAGACCAGGCTATTTTGTATCTCATTCCAATCTATCCCCTACAACTCCCAGTGTTACATGTTTTAGAAGGCAGTCGGTCAGTCTGTAGACATTTATTAAACACCTACTATGTGCCAGGTACTGTGGTAAGTGGTGGGAATATAAAGAAAGGCAAAGGACAAGGAGTTTACAGTCGATTGGAGGAGGCAAACATATATACAAACAAGCTACAAATAGGATATATAGGGAATGATGGAGGGAACGCACTCACATCTAAGTCTTCCGGACTCCATGGCTAATACTCCATCCACATACCACCTACTACCTTGCAGTGAGACAAAAGAATGAAAGGCTGTCCAGGAGCAGGGCAGGCCCAGCCAGATAATTCTGAGGATTGATAGTTGGTTTGGTAAAGGGAGATGGATTTAGGGTGTTTCCCACACCTTCTCATTTCCATGATCATCCTGGGCAGAAGGAGATCAAAGTGTGAGAAGCATAAATTTGCTGAGAGATCTTTCTTCCCCTATGCAGGAGCCAGCAAGAATTCACTGGGTATCGTTGCAGTGGCATCAGTGGGAATATCTGAGAAGCTGAAAGTTGAACATTGCAGATGCTTTGAAAGATCTGAAGCCTTGGAAGATCACTCCCCCATAAGGAGCAAAGAGGTGGGGATGAAAAAAGGATGCTGAGTGGGAGATACAGGCAAGAACTGGGGCTCTGGCAGGCACCCCCTGTTTGGGATGCACCTCAGAAACTCACAGAATGCTGTCTTTTTCATGAAAAAAATGCCAAGGTTCCTCCTTCCACTGGGCCTTTGGCTTGTAGCTATGAGGTCTTTATTTCTGGAAGGATGGCTGGGAAGATGCTTTCTTCTGGGATTTCAGCTCTAGTCTGCCATCCTTTCTCAAAAGCTCTGAAGCGTGAGCGCCCGACTTGCCTACCAAGCCAATGGGGCAATTCCACTTCTTGGAAATGTCCAATTTAAAAAGAGGTTAATTGAGCAGAGCAATGCTGGAGGAAAGGCAGGTTGCAGGTGTGTGTCTTGTGCAGTTGGTATCCTGCCAGAGAAAATCAAGACCTTCTTTGCAGAAATGATCAGCTGTCAGTAGTCAGGATCAGAGATTGGGGCTAGAGTGCAGACTTTCAAGAGATCCCCTCCCCCAATGGGGGGAAAGGCTGCTCTATTCTGCAGCCCTTAGAGACTGTGGTGTGGTCACTGGTCAGCTCTCTGTTCATTGAGATTTATGTAGACAGGGATGTTAGCCCTGCACACTTTGAGCTTGTAGCCTGCTTTGGGATGGGAGGCTTTCATGCAAGAACTATTGGACAGCCTAACTTTGGTAAGGAAATAAACTCAAGAAATACCCCATCATCCAATTCACTGAAAAGAGTTAACCCTGAAGTGGGACCAACAATAAATAATAGGACTGATTCCCCCTATTGTAACAACCTGCATTTGTAAGGAGTGGCCCTTTTTGCAAAGTGCTTTGCATAAGTAATCTCATCTGAGCCTCACAACAATCTGGGAAGTATGAGAAGCATCAGTATCCCCATTTCACCGGAGAGGAAACAGTCCGAGAGAGAAGTGACTTGCCCATAGTCACAACGGGTATGAGGGGAACTCTCTGATCTTTTACAAGAGCAGAGCTCCTCCCCCAGTGGTGGGTGCATGGACACGTGTTGGCACTTGTTAAGACGAGAAAGACAAGTCCTGTTTGGTCTTTACCCCCAGAGATCATCGGGTGGACAGGTCTTGTTGGAGCAGCAGATAACAGAGTCCTCTTCTCAAGTACCCTTGAATCCACCTGGCCCTGAATCTGGAGAACCAGTTGAGGGTTAAAATTGTCATTAGTAAAGAAGGAATCTAGACCTTGTCACCACCAGAGAGAAGAGGGAAAGGAATGAGCATTTATCTGGTGCCTACTATGTGCCAGGGACTGTGCAAAATGCTTTACAAATATGATCTCATTGGATCCACACAATCCATGTCTTGGAACTTGAGGAACCTTGGGGAAGCTGGTAACCCTTTAAGCCCTTAGCTTTTGCATGTAGGAGATGAGGAGGTTGGACTAAATGGCTTGTTCAGTAGCTTTTGTTAGACAATCTTTGGGAATTGCTAGAGTGAAAAACATTTTTCCTCCAGTGCTGAACTTCTCAGAATTGAGGAGATATAGGACATAGGTAGCAATGTTCTGGAGCAGTGATTCTCAACCTTTTTGGTCCTGGGATGCCTTATTACTCTTAAAAATGATTGAGGAGCCCCAAAAGCTTTTGTTTATGAGGGTCAAATCTATTGATATTTACTATATTTGAAACTAAAACTAAGAAAATTTAAGAATATTTAATTCATTAAAAATAACAATAAAGGTCCCTTACATGTAAACATAACTTTTTGGGGGGTGGCAATGAAGGTTAAGTGACTTGCCCAGGGTCCCACAGCTAGTAAGTGTCAAGTGTCTGAGGTCAGATTTGAACTGAGGTCCTCCTGAATCCAAGCCGGTGCTTGATCCACTGTGCCACCTAGATGCCCCAAACATAACTTTTTAATGAAAAATAGCCATATTTTTCAAGAAAAAAAATGATGAGAGTGGCATTGCTTTATATTTTTTTCGTACATCTCTTTAATGGGACAGCTAGGTGGTGCTAGCTGTGCGACCCCAGGCAATCACTTAACTCCAATTGCCTTTAACATCCAGGGCCATCTCCATTCATCCTGATGTCTATCTTGTCACTGGACCCAGAGGGCTCTGGAGGAGAGAGTGAGGCTGGTGACCTTGCACAGCCCTGCCTCACTTAAATCCAATTCACTGCAAGTCATGACATCACCCTGATGTCATGGTCTTCTTTGAGAGTGAAGGACAAACAATTACAAACATCTCTTGAATATCTGGCCTGATGGAAGATAGTTGGCTTCTCTCATCTGCTTCTGTGTTCAGTCTATTGTGATATGTTGTTTTGGTTTGAAGTATATGAAGAAAATCTGGCTTTACACATATTTGTAGTTGGAAAAGGAGGGGAATTTTAATAGGCAAATAATGTCATATTTTGAAAATAGTTTTGGCCTCACAGATGCCTGAAAAGGTCCAGAGGATCCCCAGGGCTCCTTAGACCATACTTTGAAAATTACTGGAGTAATCATCCCAATTCCCATTAAACTGGCAAGTCAGGTCTTCACCGAACAGCTGCTACTTTTCTCTTTATGAGGTTGTAAGGGACTCATAAGGGCTGGTGTGTGTGTGTGTGTGTGTGTGTGTGTGTGTGTGTGTGTGTGTGTGTGTGTGTGTGTGTGTGTGTGTGTGAGAGAGAGAGAGAGAGAGAGAGAGAGAGAGAGAGAGAGAGAATGAGAATATGTGTGTAAGTGTGAATCCCTGACTCCTATTCCCAAAAGATTCCCTTTCAGGGATTTGGCTGGAGCATCTCTCTCCTGGCTAGCTCATGGAAAAATGATGCTGGGTTCAAAACTGGTTGCTATTTTATTTAAAATCCACATGGCATAGATTAGTTTAATGCCTTTGATTGATTGGTTGATTCATTCAATAAAGATATTTTCATTTGATAAAAGTATCAGGGTCAGAATATTTTGTTAGTTAGGGTGTGATTCATTGATTGCCTCAGCTGATCCTTCCCTTACTGTGCTGGTCCTTGGACAACAAGAAGCCAGTCTTTAATTGGGTCTATTCTTAATGTCTTCCTAGCTTGACAGGACTTATGTTCTGCTATCTTAGCTGTCAAGGTCCCAGTGTCTGCCTTGGTGAGGCATCAGAGAAGACCTTACTTGGAAGGAGCTATGAAATAACACATTGCTTCCTTTTCTTCATCGGATTCTGTAGTAATTTAAAATGAATGGTTTAAAAATCTTTAATTTGTGATAATTTTATTTTCAATTTTTCATTTTTTTTGACATCAGAATCATGGCAAACACTTTTTCAGGGGAGAAAGGTGCTTGTTGTAGTTCAAATTTTGTAGAGAAGCATTTTAATTGGTCTTTTAAATAATTCTATGGAGAAAAGAGATGAAGGCAAGTGAAGACAGGCAAAACTATTGAAGAATATTATTGAGCAGCACCACTCTTGAAAGGTGCCAGAGTTGCTTCCTTTCTTGTTCCCATTTCTTGCCACATTTCATCCCTCCTCCTCCTAGAGATCAGCCATTATAGGCAAACTTACTATATATATATTTTTAACCTTTATCCCTGCCTCCCATCTACCCTTTAAAAGCACCTATCTTCCAATTCCTTCCTCCTGATCTCAGCTCTTCTGTGAGCTACTCACTGCCCTAAATTGATCTCCAGGTAGCACATCCTGCTGTTGATTGGCAGGAGCTAGAGACCTTATGGCCCACTTCACTGTGGTTTTGAAGTGGACTTAATAATAGAAAATAGTTGGCACTTATCTACCACCTTTCATTGAACCCCTCAAAGCACTTTACCAATTAACTAAACTTGAAATGCTCCAGTGAATGGTATTTTCCAGGTGGCTGAAGTGAGACAAAGTCACTTTCTCAAGATCATGGGGTCCATAGTCTGTCCAGAAATGTGGCCTGGCCCTTTTCCTTCCTTATGTCAACTCCTCAACAAGGCTGCTTCCTACTGTACTCCAGGAGAAAGGGCTGTGATTTTCAGGGCAACTTGGTGTGCTTCTGGGATGCAGGAGACTTGGCTCACACCCAGCCAAATTTGGGAAGCTTTCATTGGCACGGTTTTAATCCAATCTCACTTCTGGTATTTAGAAAGCCAGACATATAATCTCCATCTCTGTAGGGGATCTGAGCACTCCGAGTTTTTCTCTCTGACTCTGTCTGCCTATTTTTGCCCAAAGACATAATGACTATTTTAGGTAACCTCCCACTGAGACAAAGCCTGTGTTATGTAAATGAAATGAAGACATTCTAGATGGAATTAAGAGATGATTTTAAGTGAGGACAATTTGAGGGAGAATGGTTTAGCAATTTGGGCAGGATTTAAAACTTCCTTTACTATATTGACTCCAGCCCCAACTTCTCAGGTTATTATTTTTTTTTAGCTGATGACCTTGTTTTCCTTCTTAATCAGTTTAATACCTAGTGATTTGCTCAGTACTGGTAATTGGATAGAGGAATATGCTGGGTGCCTTCAAGCTTGTATTTACAAGGCAAAGTATCTTTTAGGAATAGCTGGGATGTAGCTGAGAGGCATTTGTTTTTTGAATGAATATTACTCTGAGATACTTTCTGGATGAACATAAAAATGTATTCCTCATTAAGTTATAAAATAATTCTCAACAGTGTGAAACTTTTCAAAGAAAGTATTAAAAATCTAAAAGAATGTCTATGGATTGGAGAACAAACTAACTTTTGTAATTAGGGTCCTCATGGGGTAAGAATCTGAATGCTAATAATACATGTTACTGTAGAGACACCTCTGGGACTTTCCCTCATCTCACATGGACACATTCAGTCTGCTAATAGAGGTGGTGTACCATTGCCTAGGGTACACATTCCTAAGGTTTTAGCTCATGAGCCCCCATGGGTGAATTTACCCTTAATAACCATCCAGAAGATACAATTCTTTCAGAGCAAAGACATTTGCTGAGATGGTGCCTTGAAGTTAGTAGGTATACATTTCTCTCTGTCAACCTGTGGTCCACTTTGACTACACCTAGCACCAGTGGGAAGAAAGAACATGTACATGAACAATACTACTAGAAAGGAACACACATATGGAACAACTGGCCCAGTTAATGCAGACTCCTGTCCTACAGGACCTCAATATCCCCTTTTTTCTCAACATGTCTTTCTGTTTTCCCCTCTGTGGGCAGTCCTTCCTGGACAGAGCATTCATCTGAGCCCTCTGGGCATCTTCCTTTCCACAGCTGAACTTCTAATAGCCAGGACCAGCTATCTTCTTGACCCAGAGAGCTCCATACTCCTCAGAGCTGTCTCCCACCCTGAAGGTTTCCTACAAAATCATATTGCTTTTTTTTTTTTGCAGGGCAATGGGGGTTAAGTGACTTGCCCAGGGTCACACAGCTAGTAAGTGTCAAGTGACAGGCCGGATTTGAACTCAGGAACTCCTGAATCCAGGGCTGGTGCTTTATCCACTGTGCCACCTAGCTGCCCCCAAAATCATATTGCTTTTTGAAGGTTCCCTAGTGATGTGGCCAGACCTTTAGTCAGCCAATGGAGAGTCACCAACATCACCTCATTTTCTTTTCTTTTTTTTTGAGTCAATCAGGGTTAAGTGACTTGCCCAGGGTCACACAGTAAGCATCTAAGGATACATTTAAACTCAGGTCTTCCTGACTTCAAGGCTGGTGCTCTATCCACTGTGTCACCTAGATGCCCCAACATCACCTTTTGAAGTTCATCTGAGACTCTAGTATCTTAATATCTCTGCCACCTGTCTCTGAACATCTATATTTTCACTATCTGGGCTGGAAGGGAATCAAATCCACCTGCACATACTCAAAAGATTCCATTAAAATTTACCATAACATGAACTTTAGTGAATTTCTATTATAACTAGGACAGAATACAAATTCCTTCATTTTTCATTTAAATTCCTTCAAAATTTGGCTCCACACTCTCTTTTTCCAGAATTATTGCATACTGCTCTCCATCACCCACTATCCAGTTTAGCCAACTCTACCTTGTTCACATTCCTCATATGTAATATTCCATTTCTCCCCCCACCCATGACCTTTGACAAACCATTCTCCATATCTGGAATGCTTACTTCTTCACTCCTATGTCTGTCAATCCCTGTCTCCCTTCAAGGCTTGGCTCTTGTAGGGATAAATAATCTTTCCTTATCCCCTAAGTGCTAATGTTTTGGGGAAAATTACTTAGCATTTATTTTACTTTAGTTTTTTTATCATAAAAGTATTTTATTATATTCTAGTTACATGTAAAGATAGTTTTCAACATTCATTTTTATTAGATTTCTAGTTCCCAATTTTTCTCCCTCCTTCCCTTCCCTCCTGGCTCCTCAAGACAGAAAACAATCTGATATAGGTTATATATGTACAATCACATCAAACATATTTCTGAATTAGTAATGTTGTGAAACAAGAATCAGAAGAAAAGGGAAAAACCTCAAAAAAGGAAAAAAAACACCAAAAAGGTAGAAGCAGTATGGTTCAATCTGCATTCAGATTCCATAGTTCTTTTTTCTGGATGTGGAGAGCATTTTCCATCATGAGTCCTTTGGAATTGTCTTGGATCATTGTATTGCTGAGAAGAGCTAAGTCTATCACAGTTGATCATCACACAATGTTGCTGTTACTGTGTACAATGTTCTCCTGGTTATGCTCACTTCACTCAGCATCAGTCCACTTAATTCTTTCCAGGTTTCTCTGAACTCCCCTTACTCATTGTTTCTTACAGGACAATAGAATCCCATTACATTCATATACCACTACTTGTTCAGCCATTCTCAACTGATGGGCAACCCCTCAGTTTCCAAGCATTTATTTTATATATAACTTGAATTTACTTACCTGTATACTTGTTTCCTCCAATTGTCTGCGAGAGCCTTTAGGGCAGAAACCATTTTTTTTTATCTTTGCTTTCCAGTGCCTTGTATAGTGTCTGGCACAGAGTAGGGGTTTGATACACATGTATAAAATTGAATTCCATTTTTTTCTAAGCTCCCCATCCTGTGTTTATACTCCTTTCACTGATACACAGTTCCCTACACACATTTTCAGATGGTCCTTAAGAGTTGTCATGGTGATAAACTTCCCCACAAGACTGGTTCAGAGAAGGCATTCCATCAATCAACAAGCATTTATTAAATACCCACTTTCTTTTGGGAAGATACACTGACTCTGTCAGGGCCTCTATTCCTAATCTTTCCAACTTTGTAGGACAGACCACAACTCATTCACTGATGCCTGGACAGGCCAAGTAGGGCATTGAAAAGGGTGTGGCGGGGTAGCTAGGTGGCACAGTGGATAGAGCACTGGCCCTGGAGTCAGGAGTATCTGAGTTCAAATCCGACCTCAGACATTTGACACTTACTAGCTGTATGACCCTGGGCAAGTCACTTAACCCCAATTGCCTCACCAAAAAAAAGGGTGTGACTTAGTCACTTAATATCTCTGGGATTGTGGACAAGTCACAGCCTCTTTGGACCTTATTATCCTGATAATACATCAGAAGAGTATAGAAATGGTTGTCACCCCATAACATAGTATAACAAAAAGATGATTGCATATGAAACTGCAAATCTACTATGCAAAACTTGCTATTCCTTTTAAATATGTAACAAAATTATCATGTAATTTTTTCTTTTTTTCTTCCCTCTCCTCACCCTAGAGATAGCTACCATTATACATAAATATGTGTGTGTATGTAAAATTATTCTATGCATATGTCTTCTTATAAGTTTTTTATCTGCAAATAGTGTCTTTCTTCATATGTCCTTTATAGTTAATTTGGGTATTTATAATAGTCAAAATGACTTATTTTCTCTAAGTTGTTCTTAAAACTATATTACAGTTACTGTATACAATTTTCTCCTCTTCTGCTCATTTCACTCTTCATTATTTCATTCAAGTCTTTCCAAGTTTTTCTAAGATCATTGAACTCATCATTTCTTATAGCACAATCATATTTTATCACAGTTATATACCATAACTTGTTCATCCATTCCCCAATTGATGGATATCCCTGCAATTTCCAGTTCTTTGCCACCTCAAAAAGCCATTGTAAACATTTAAAAACATATAAGTCCTTTTACTTTCCCCCTAATCATATTTGGAAATAGACCTAATAGTGTTATTTCTGGGTCAAAGAGTATAGACAATTTAAAGACTCTTTGGCATAATCCCAGATTGCTCTCCAAAATGGTTGGATCATTTCACAATTTTTCACATCCCCTCCTGCATTTGTTGCTTTCCCCTTCAATCATTTTGGCCAATTTTATAGAAGTAAAATGGTATTTCAAGGCTGTTTTAATTTGCATTCTTCTAATTAATAATGATTTAGAACATTTTTTCATATGACAATAAATTGTTTTGATTTCTCTAGTTTAAAAAAAATTTGGAAAATCTAAATGAGGGGAATCTTGAGAAGATGGCTGAGTGAGGCATAACGTAGAGCACTTTATCCCTTTAGCAGGCTTAAAACAAAAATTGCCCCCAAATGTAATATCAGTGAACAGAAGAATGTAGAAAGACTGAAGTTTCTATCTGCACCTCAGGGGAATAGGGCTAGCTGTCAGGAGCTCTCCAGGGTTCTGATCTCCTTGATGCTGTAGACTTGGCACATTCGCCCTCAGTCCCAATTTTGGTCCTTCTGACCTCAATGCCTGTATTCCTGAACAATGTTGTGCATGTGGGTGAATAAGCCACTTTGATGGACAGCTCAGGGAAGTTCTGAGGCTGTTGCCTGATTTTCAGCTCCCAGGTTGCCCTGATTTAAATGGTACTAATATAGTTGAATTAAATGATTTCTGTGGACCCTTTTCCTCATAAGTCTTTGAAGGGGGTATTGACTTTCTTAAAAAGAGATGCGATGTAGATCTTCTGGAAGAGTTGCTTTACAGATACTTATTGTTAGGGGCTGTCCTTTTGCCCAGCTGCAGGTGGTCAGTAGAAATAATGGTGCCAACTTATCAAGTATTTGTTCTATTGAAATGTTTTCTGATTATCAAGTTAATAAGAAAAGAAACTTTATTTTGAAGTAATGGAAATAATATATCTGTGTATTTCTGAGTTTCCTGTGTGCATTACTATCCATGAACAAACTCTTCCACTTTCTATGCTGTTTCCCCCTATGAGAAAAAAAGAACCACTAGTTTTTTGGTGGCAATAATTAGAGGCAAGGGCCTGGCCTAGAGAGAGTGACCCAAATTTTATTTAGGATGCAGTTCAACTTCTATTTTGGCATCTTTTTAGGGCCTCATCAGAACATCAGTCAGAAGGCACAAAAATAGTTTTAGATCCCTCTCTTAAAGAGTATCAATAACTTGTCTAATTTAATCAATATATCCTAGACTCTTTCAACCATGTTTCTAAGAAAAATACTGAATAGAATGTGTAGTGATCTTCCAGTATCTTGACAGCTACATCCCTTCAATCCACATAGCTGGGCACACTTCACACAACCTGTATGTTGCTTCATCCATGCTTCAAGCTCTGGGACCGAATCTGACCCTAAGCAGTGTGAATATAGGGAGTCTGAGGGCAGTGCTAATTGATTTAGCATCTTCACTCTTGTTGCTTCTATTGTTAAGATGTTGGTGCTTCAGGAGTCCCTTGTAGAGTGGCTAACATTGCCTCATGTTTTTCTGTGATTCAGTTACCTGTCCTGCCAACTAATTGTTCCAATGATAAGGTTCCTTGTAGCCTCAGTGACTGGATTCTCTATTCCTGAACTTTAATCTCCTTGTGATTGTGTCCCTCATATCTACCGTTTATTCCTTTCCATTACAAACTGTCCACCTGCCTATGTTTCCACCAGTCACTTGATAATATTTGCTTAGAGGAACACACTAGTTCTTAGGCTCATTTTGGGTTTTACAATGATAATTTTGTACCACTTGTCTACCCCATGCCTATACCCTACATAATGATCTTTTGATTACAGATCTACTTTTAGATTCATGCCCCTATGTGCCACCCCTAGAAAAACTGACCCATAGTTTTATTCAAAGGGTTGTTGTAACAACCAAATGAGCTAAGATATATAAAACCCTCTCCAAACTTTAAAATGCTAGATAAAGATACATCAAATGCAATTGCATCTTGTTATTATTTTAGCTATGGCTATGTATCCAACAAATCCTTGGTGGATGGGAAAACCAATGACAAACATAATCAACAGAATGTGAGCCCTCTTGAATAGTACCTCACATTTTTACCATTTACTTAAGTACATTGTTCGTTCAATTGTTTCTTAGTCTTGTCTGACTCTTTGTGATCCCATTTAGGATTTTCTTGGCAAAGATAATGGAATGGTCTGCCATTTCCTTCTCTAGTTCACTTTACAGATGAGGAAATTGAGGCAAGAAGGGTCATGTGTCTTGCCTTGGGTCACATAGCTATTAAGTGTCTGAGGTCAGATTAGAACTCCGGAAGATATATCCTCCTGACTCCAGGCCTGGAACTCTATCCTCTGTGCCAACGAGCTACTGCATTGCACTTAAGTACATTATTTGTTCTACAACTTCTTTATCTGTAAACAGGCTTTTAATGCCATTTTCATCCTGTCACCCACTGAAAGATACTAAAAATAATAAGAGGAGGTTAGGGGATAATGTAGTTGAAGTGGTGCTAGGTTTAGAGCTAGAGAATTTGTGTTCCATTCTCACTTCTGCTTCATGATCCTGAGTGCATAAACGTTTGTAGACTCAGTTTCCTTTTCTGCCAAATGGTGATAATAGTGCATATATATATATATATATATATATATGTGTGTGTGTGTGTGTGTGTGTGTACACACACAAATTTGTTTTGAGGAGAACAAAAGATAATGATGTCAGTTTTTTTTAAGCTCCAAAATTCCAAGTGAATTTGAGGAAAAAAATGAAAGGATCTGACTTTTAAAATATTTATCTGAGCCAAACAATTGTTGGATTAGAGAAAAGAACAATGAAAAACAAAACAACTAGGTATAAAAATGTAGTCACTTTAGAACTGTACTATATTGTCTATTTTTGTATCTGACTCTTTGTAACCCTATTTGGGGTTCCTTTGGCAAAGATACTGGAATGGTTTGCCATTTGCTTCTCCAGCTCATTTTACAGATGAAGAACTGAGGCCAGCAGGGTTAAGAGACTTGCCCAGGGTCACACAGCTAGTGTCAGAGGTTATATTTGATTCAGGAAGATGAGTCTCCCTGACCTGAGGCCCAGTGCCTCAGCCACTGTGCCACCGAGCACTGTCACTGTAGCTCTCTCTGTCTCATCTTTTTTGGCTTTTAAAATATAACTTCCAGTTTCTCAATTTCACCTTAACAATATCAACTAGTACATTAAACTTAAAAGTAACTTCTAGTATTCGAATGCAGCCCTAAGTCTCATAATTTCCCCATTAATTCAATTCTTTGAAAACATCATGTTAGATATGATGACATTTTTGAGCTCCTAGGAGCAAAACAGAATATCATGATAGCAAGGCTTGCTTGTTCTCTATGAGTCCTTTATGATAACATGCCATTTGTTAGGACATGATTGCATAAAGGCCTCTTTTTTTTTTTTTTTTTTTAGTGAGGCAATTGGGGTTAAGTGACTTGCCCAGGGTTACACAGCTAGTAAGTGTTTAGTGTCTGAGGCTGGATTTGAACTCAGGTACTCCTGAAACCAAGGCCAGTGCTGCGTCACCTAGCTGCCCCTAAATGCCTCTTTTTTTGCCATCTGAATTCCTAGGAGACCCAAATCCATTTGGCATAATTTTTGCTGAGTTATCTTCTTTAACTTTCCTGGAGTGAACCTCCTTCCTCATTAGGCATCCTCTGCCTTTTATAATGAACATACATTTTCTCCAGGAAATTCTTAGTAAGCCCCTCTACATACCAGCACTAAGCCCTGCGCTGGGGATCCAAGGACAACAATGAAATGTTCTCTCTTCTCACGGAGCTTATATCTTGAATCTAATGGATTTGTTTTCTGTTGAAGATATTCATAATCAACCATTCTTCCCTTAGGTTCTCTCTGAGGAAATAACTTGACTTTTTTAAAGGCATTAGACTATTTTGTAACAGAACCAACACGATAAAATTTGGTGGCAAGTTTGAAACAGCAATGAACTCTTTCACATGAATTTGTTTCTTCCTTGAGGAAGGAGTCCCTACTCCCCTCCCTTGAGGAGCTTATTGTATTGCATCACCTTAAAAGGTAAATATTTAGTATGGACTAATTGAGGTTCAGTTGCTCATGGGTACCTAGGCCTCAGGCTGGAAGGGACCTCAGAGTCCAGTCCCCTCATTTTGTGGAAGAGGAAACTGGGTCCCAGAAAGGTTCAGTGATTTATCCAAGGACACACACAAGTAGTGTCAAGAAGTAGAATTTAAATCCAGGGGCTGAGACTTTAGTGCCCATGCTTTTTCCTGAGGAAAAATGGAATTAAGTCCAAGAAGTAACAACCCAACCTACCACACACTTACCCATGTGAGAGTTCTCATAGGTATTCAACATGGAAACACCTTCTAGCCAAGGGTTTATCAGAAGGAATCCCTGTAAGTCACTGCTGACCATGTGTTAGCTCGGTGACTGTTCAGTGCTGTATGAAGAAGAAACATGAGAAACATGAAGATGGGAAGTTTGAATAAAAAGGAGCATGGGATCTTTTTCTAGCATGAATGAAAAGTACTTCTTTTGCTCAGCTTATCATCACTCTGACCCTTCACTGCATACACCCTGTTGTATCTACATTTTCATAGAATCCCAGGCTTGGAGGGACCTGGGTGGTCCCTAGTCCACCCTTAAGTACAGTGCAAGAGACAGCTTGGCAACATCCCTAACAGATGTTATTGGGCCTCTGCTTGAACATTCTCAGTAATGGACATCTCAGTGCCTCAGCCCTAGATATCTAATTCCACTTTGCAAAAACTCGAATTGTTAGAGAGAACTGCCTTATATTGAACTAAAACCCTTTTCTCTGGAACTTAAGCCCAGCACGTTTACATCTGACCTCTGAAAATACATCAAAGAAACCTCATCTTTCCTCCTCAATGGCAGTCCTGAAAACATTGGAATGCCAGCTACTATATACTTTCAAGTTGTGCTTTTTCCTCGAAAAAGAAGATATGACAAAAGGAGAAGAAGCACTACAAAAAGGGTAGAAGTAGCAGCAGTGTTAAAGGCATGGGTCATATATAGCAAGAGGAAAGGGATGGGATTGGTTCAGATGTTGAAGAAAGAGAATATACAGATTCAATTGTTCTCAGATATATGTCATTTTAATGAAATAAAGGGTAAGCAGTTATTTTCTATGTCTATAGAGCAGAACAAAGGAGAAAATGGAAAAGAGTGGACATTTCAGCTGTGCAAAAGAAAGACATTTTGAACTATCAGAAGGAAAAATTGAGTAACCGAGAGAGGCTGTGGTATCGCTGTCTCAGGAAATTCCCCAAGAAGAAAACAAACAACGTTCAGTCCTGGTAGAACTGGATGTTCTTTTCAAGATCCTTCAAGAACTATGGTTGTGGGACTTGAAGGTCCAACCCACACTTATGAGCAATGGCCTCCTGCTGAGGAACATCCCCTTTTTAGCTATTGGCTTATGCTTTTGGCAAAAGAGGCTGTTTTTTTGCCAGTGTGACTCTTATTGACATTTTTTGTTTATTCAATAAATTCTGGTGTTCAAATAGGCTCTGAAATTGTTTCAATCAGAAAAAGATTAATACTTGCAGAAAGAAACTATTTGAATTTACATGAAATGCTTTGGAATTTTACCAGAAACCTTGGACAGTCAAGACTTCATCTTCTCAAGCATAAGATCTGATCAGGAAAGTCTCTTCACTGGCCTTGAATACACAGGACTACAGTTAAGGTGGCCTTTCTCTTTTCTCTCTCCCGGATATCCCTCTGCCCCATGACAAAAGTCTTTCCTTTTAGTATGAGAAAAGAAACTGTATTATAGTGCAAAGGATGCTTGGTCAGTAGTGAGGAGATCTCAGTTTGAAGCCTCACTCTGTTCTTTACACTGCCACCTATTTGACTTTGGGCTAACAACGTGTCCACTTTGTGACTCCAGGTAGACATTAATGGTTCAATGTTAACTTGAAATGAGATTTCCAGTGATGTCCCAGGGAATCTATGCTAGGCCTCTGATGTTTAATGCTCATTATCAGAGAATATCAAAGATGACAGAAAGCTGGAGGAAAGGGGACGGGGATAGTTGGCATGCTGGAGACAGAGACACGTTTCAAAAAACCTTTATTAGAGAAAACATTAGACAGAAAAAAACTTTGACAATTATAAGACTGAGAAGGAATGGCCAGATAGATGCTTACATTATTGCAATGACTTTAACTATATATATATATATATATATATATATATATATATATATATATATATGTTATGCTGATGCTTATTTTTCATGCAAAACATATTTCAATATTAGCCATGTAGCAAAAGAAAAAAACAGACAAAATCCCAAGAAAAATAAAGTAAAAAAGTCTGCTTCAATCTGAACTTAAGAGTTCATCAGTTCTCTCTCTGGACATGGATAGCATTTTTTATCATGATCTTGGATCATTGTCTTCCAAGGAGTAGCTAAGTCTTTCACAGTTGATCTACTTTACAATATTGCTGTCACTATTTACAACGTTCTCTTGATTCAGTTCATATAAGTCTTCACAGGTGTTTTTTTTTTTCCTGAAACCATCCTGTTAATCATTTCTTTTTTTTTTTTTTTTTTTTTTTTTTTTTTTTTTTTTTTTTTTGCGGGGCAATGGGGGTTAAGTGACTTGCCCAGGGTCACACAGCTACTAAGTGTCAAGTGTCTGAGGCCGGATTTGAACTCAGGTACTCCTGAATCCAGGGCCGGTGCTTTATCCACTGCGCCACCTAGCCGCCCCCCTGTTAATCATTTCTTATAGCACAATAGTATTCCATGAGAATAATATGCTGCTATTCCACAATTGATGGGCATCCACTTGATTTGTGGTTCTTTGCTGTCACAAAAGAACTGCATATAAATATTTTTGTATAAATAGGTCTTTCTTCCTTTTCCTTAATCTCTTGGGTACAGACATGGTGGTATTTTGGGATCAAAGGCTATGCACCGTTTTCTAACTCTTTGGGCATAATTTCAAATTATTCTTTAGAATGATTGGGCTAGTTCACAATGTCACCCACAGTGCATTAATATCTCTTCTTTCCCATATTCCCTCCAGCATTTGTCATTTTCCTTTTTTGCCATGTTAGTCAATCTGATAGGTATAAGGTTGAACTTCAGAATTGTTTTAGTTTGATTTTTTTCTAATCAGTGGTTGTTTAGAGCATTTTTTCATGTGATTATTGTTAGCTTTGATTTCTGCCATGCCATTTGGTACATATATGTTTAGTATTGACATTACTTCATTGTCTATGGTGCCTTTTAGCAAGATGTAGTTTCCCTGCTTATCTTTTAATTAGGTCTATTTTTACTTTTGCTCTGTCTGAGCTCATGATTGCTACTCCTGCCTTTTTTATTTTAGCTGAAGCATAATAAATTCTGCTCTAACCTCTAATTTTAACTCTAGGTGTGTCTCTGTTTCAAGTGTGTTTTCTGTATATAATATATTGTGAGATTTTGGTTCCATTCTGTTGCTTCCATTTTGTGGGTGAATTCATTCAATTCACATTCACAGTTACAATTATGAAGTGTTCATTTCCCTCCATCCTATTTTCTTCTGTTTATCTGCCCCCCCTCTCATCCCGACCCTCCTCTAAAGTCTGTTTTGCTTCTGGCCACTGCCTTCTTTTATCTGCTATCCCTTATCACAGCCTTTCTCATATCCCCTTTCCTTATTACTTTCCTGTTATATACGATAGATATCTATTACCAATTGAGTACATGCACACATGTGTGTGTGTGTGTATATATATATATGTATATATTTATATATACACACACATATACACATACTTAAATGTATAATTTTCCCTCTTTGAACAAATTTAGATGTGAATGAGTTTCACCCCCCCCTTTTCCTATCCACTGTAAAATCTGTTCCTCACTTATATGAGATAATTTTCTTCATTCTTCCACTCCTTTTTCATTCTCCTAGGGCATTCTTCTTTTTTTGCCTATCTATTTTTTTTTTTAGTGAGGCAATTGGGGTTAAGTGACTTGCCCAGGGTCACACAGCTAGTAAGTATTAAGTGTCTGAGGCCGGATTTGAATTTAGGTACTCCTGACTCCAAGGCCGGTGCTCTATCCACTGCACCACCTCATTGCCCCCATCTACTTTATTTTACATAATCCTGAAATAATTGACCCACTCCCACATCCTCTTTCTGTGTAGAATTTTTCTAACTGTCCTAAAATGAGAAAGTTCTTAGAATTTCCATGTATCATCTTTCCATATAGAAAGATAAGTAGTTTAACCTTATTGAGTGCCCCTTATGATTTTTCTTTATGTTTACCTTTTTATCCTTGAGTCTTGTTATTAAGAGTAAAATTTTCTATCTTTTTCTGTTCTTTTAATCACAAATGCTTAAAAGTCATTTATTTAATTAAATTCTCACTTTCTCCCTTGATGGATTATACTTGGTTTTTCTGGGTAGGTTATTTTTGCTTGCAATTCCAGCTTTTTTGTTTTTTAAAATCTCAAAATCCAAGCACTTTACTTATTTAACATGGCTAAATATTATGTGATCCTGACTGTGGTTCCATAATATTTGACTGGTTTCTTTCTGCCTACTTAGAGTATTTTCTCTTTGATCTTGGAAGTTTTCATTTGGGGAACTCTTTCAGGTAGTGATCAGTAGATCCTTTCAATTTATTTTAACCTCTCATTCTAAGATATCAGGGCAATTTTCCTTGATAATTTTTTGATGTCTAGGCTCATCTGTTTCTGTTGATGGCCTTTAGGTAGTCTAATAATTCTTATATTATTTCTTCTTAATCTGTTTTCCAGGTTGGTTATTTTTCTAATGAGATATTTTACATTTTTCTTTTATTTTGACATTGATTATTTTTGATGTCTCATGGAATCATTCATTTCCACTTGACCAATTCTTATTTTTAAGGAATTATTTTCTCCAGTGATTTTTTATACCTCTTTTCTCCATTTGGACAATTCTGTATTTTAAGGTATTTCCCACAGTATTTTAAAGTTCCTCTTTTACCAAGCCATCAATTGTCTTTTAATAATTTTCTTCCTCTTCTTTCATTTCTTCACCTACCTTTCCTTTACCATGCTTACTTGATTTTGAAATTTTTTTAGCTCTTGCAGGAATTCTTGTTAGGCTTGTGTGCAATTCATACTTTTTCTTTGAGGCTTTGCTTGTAGCTTTTAAAAACTTAAATGTCTTCTTCAGAGTTTGTGTCTTCATCTTCCCTGTCATTGTAGTAGATTTTAATGGTCAGAATCTTTTGTTGTTGTTTGTTTATTTTCTCATTCTATTTCTTGATTTTGAACTTTATGTTAAAATTTGACCCTGTTCTCAGCATGGAGTTGGGAGGGGCATTGTTTCAAGCTTCATGCCTTTTTTGCACTGCTTTTTTTCAGAGCTAGTTTTTGAGGTTTGGAAGTTTTTGGTGCTTCCAAAGAGGCGTTAGGAAAGGATTGGTCACTTGCCTTTCTGGTCTCTATTATGGTCCTTACTCAGGAAGGGCCCCTCATCCATTAAGGTTGTAATTTATATGCTTCCTCAGTTTCACTGATCCCATGGGACTGGGAGTGATACTTTTTCTAAGGGTCTCTGATCTCTTGTGAACAAAAGTGATATTGCTCCTCAAAGCTCTTGCTTGCTCTTGATTGAAATTTCTCCTCTCTGCTCTTGAACTATGATCCATAAGTGGTTGTAGGCAATGGAGTTGTCAAAGAGGTTCTAGTTCTATGTCTAGTGCTAGCACAGGGGTCCCCTGAAATCTCTGATCAGTTTCTAGGTCCCCTTATTGTCTCTGGTTTGAGAGTTTCCAAAGCTATTGCTGCCTCTGTTGCTGCCACCTAGTACCAACACTGGTGTTTCATCCATGTGAGCACTGGGACAGCTTCTGCCTCCTTGTTACAGATCTTTCTTTCCAACCTCCTAAATTTGGCTGTGGTGGGGAGGCTAGAAGACTGTCTCACCTTGAGCTTTTGTTGGCCCTTCCACTCCTAGATTTGATTTGTGGCATTATTTTAAAATTGCGTTGAAAGGAACATAGGGATAACTCACTTGAGTGATTTTTCTGACAACTTGGTTACCCTTCCAGAAATGTAAACCTTACTCATTTATTATTTATATTGGTCTAGAAGTTTCTTTCTTTGCTTTATCCATCTCTGGTTTTGTCATCAGGACTATGTTGGTCTTGGAAAAATGTCAAGAAAGAAAACCCTGTTCTAAACTCCTTTTATGAGGCTTGATTCTTAATTCTTTTGGAGTTTTCTTGAATAAGTTTCCTTCCTTTCTGGTTCTGTTCTGCTTTTCAAAGTGAAAGTATATTTAATTCATCAAACATTTATTAATATTGCATTGTGCTCAGCACTGGGAAACTAATGAGAAAACAGACATTGTCCCTGCTATGAAGGAGCTCATACAAAACAAATAATGCAATCTTCTGATTTATTGAGAGACAGAGCTTCCAGGAACTAGGATTTGATTGTCCTGTTGTACCCTGTTTTGCTCAGACCACATATGAAGTATTATATTCCATTTTGAGTTGGACATTGCAGAAGGCAATAAACATGGTGGTGAAAGATCTTGAGTTCATGCTCTAATGGGGGTGAGTTGGAGGTGTTTGGGATGTATAGTCTAGAAAACAGAAGACCTGGGGAAGTGGGAATCCTAACTGTCAAGGATCTGAAGGATTGTCATGTGTGAGAGGGACTAACTCTTTCTGCTTGACTCTAGAGTTCAACTCAAGTTCCACTTTCTTAATGGACTCTTTCTTTCTATATGGGGCTTTTCCTGAGACCCAGTTCCCTGATCTCCCCCCACACAACTTGTCTTGCATCTATTTTGCATATTTATGCATATGCTTTTTAAAACATTTCTTCTCCTGCCTTGATAAAATATAAGTTCCTTTAGAGCAGAGATTTTCATTCTTCTCTTTGTATCCTTAGGGCTTAAAATGGTGACAGCACTGAGAAGGCATTTAATAAATGATTGATTGTTTGATTGATTGAAGTTCTAAAGGGGAAATTTAACTTAGATATAAGTAAATGAAACTTCCTAACAGTAAGAGATGGCTCAAAGCAGAATTAATGGCCTTAAGAAATGGTGGGTTTTCCCTCAATGGATGTTTTCAAGCAAAGACTGATGTCCTTTTGCCTAGGATGTTGCAGAGAGGAGCCTATCTTAGGAGGGAGGTTGGACTGAGGCTAGAAAGCACAGACTATTGTGAATCTCTTCATTTTAGTTCCAAGCATGTTCCCATAAACACCCTAAAGTTTAGAAAATGGCCATCTTCTAAAGGTGTAATGGAATCACCTGAGGAGTTGCTTTTTTTGACCTTTTGTAACTGGCAAATCTCAAAATCTCTATTATTTCTAATCTGGCTTCCTAAAATTCTACGGTCAAGTGTTGTAGCACCCTTTGATGCCTCCTCTGGGCTGAAATGCCCTCTGGAGGATGAAATGCTCTGGCTGATGTCATCATAGAAGGAAATTTACCAAATGGCAGAACAATTATTCTATAGGCCCCTAATGGAGTCATTATGAACCTCGGCTCTATTAAATTTAAAGACAGGCACTAAAATGTGGTTGCACCCATGAGTCTGAAAGGGGAAATTATATTAGGATGTTCATGAGCAAAATATTTCTGTACCAGAGGTAAGAGGGGCCAAACTCCCATTGGGCAGTCCAGTGTATTTGGTTGGCAGTGAGCACAAGGCATTTATTTACCTGTTGCTGAAACGAGATCTAAGGAGCAGAGTTTCTCACAGCCTGGATGCTCTCATTAGAGAATGAAGCATTTGCTGAATGAAAGAATTCCAGTGGCTTTGATTCTCACTCTGCTCCTTCACTTGGCTCCTTGTACCTTCTAATGTGTCTGCCTTGGAGATGAACTTTCCTTCCCAGCTGTGTTCAATTTCAGCAGCAGTAAACAGTGACCAACTCATGAAGTAGACAAGCAGGCAGTAGTGTCAATGGCTTTCTCCTGCAGCACGTTTCGTCTCACATTTTCTTTATTTTGTTCCATTTAAAGGAGGAACTTCTGGGCAGGTGTGTTGGGAGCCCTTGGCCATAGGTAGACAAACCCCCAGCTAATGCTGCTGGCTCTGATGCCATGCTTTGCTGACAGGACAGAGTCCCAAATTCTAAATTTAGCATTCAAGGTCCTCAATCATCAAGAGCTTTTGATTTTAACCTCATTTTCCATTCATTTCCAACGTGAATCTTTTCTTTGTTCTAGGCAATGCTTCCTTTGCAACTGGAATGAACTTTGAATATTCCCACCTCCTTGCCTTGGCATATATAATTCCCCCTGTCTGAAATGCCCTCTCTACTCTCTGTGGATATCAATCTTTCTGGTCTTTCTATTTAGGCAGAATATAGTTCATTTATTCACTCACTTATGCATGCATTCATTCAATAAACATTTATGAAGCCCTACTACTTTGCTTCAGGGAGTATGCCCAGTGCTGAGAATTAAACAAAACCAAACACAGAACCAAAGAGGTCCCAATCCTGAGGAGCTTTTACTGTACTCATGAAAAGGAAAAACAGCCTCAGTGCAAGGAGAGATCTGCGTGTCTTATTACTTCTGTCAATTTGCAGCCATGTGATCCTGGGCAATCTTTTAGCCTCTCTAGGGGTTGGTCTCTTCATTTGTGAGGTGGGGGCTATCAGAGCTTGCAGGGTCTGTTTCACAGACTTGTGCTTTCCATACCTTAACAAAGTCTAGGAATAGCAGAGATTATGCTTATTGTTCAAATCCCAGAAGCTCAGAGTTGGAGGTCACCAAAGCATCTCCTCCATTTGGAACTTGGGAATCCAGTCAGCAACAAGCACTTATAAGTGCCCACTGTGTGCCAGGCACCATGCTGAGCCTTGTGCTGTGCCCTGGGAAGGCAAAGAGGAGAAAAAAGAAGCCCAATCCCTGCTTTCAAGGAGCCTGATTCTAATGAAGAAGGGAAACACACAGAAGGGAGTTCAAGGGGGGTAGGGGAAGGGAGGTGTCCATGGGGGGGGGGAAGTGCTCATCCTCCCTCACTTGAAGACTTGCAAGAAGTGGAAAACCCCTGCCTCTTCTGCAGGTCTGCTTCCTTTCTGGACAAGTCCAACTGGTAGGAAGTTTTGCTTCTATTGAGTTGAAATCTGCCTTTCTGCAGCTTCTTCCCATTGCTCCTAGTCTAAGGCCAAGCAAAACCAGTCTAAGCCTCCACACACTTGACAGCTGTCATGGCCCCTTGATTCCTTTCTTCTCTGGGCTCAGAATCCCTGGATCCTACCACTGTATTTTCTATGTCATGAACTCAAGGCCTTTGTCCTGATCACTCTCTTCTGGTCGTTTTCCAATGATCAAAGTCTTTTCTAAAAGTTCCCTGAACTAAACACAATCCTACAGATGGGGTCAGAGAAGGGCAGAACACAGAAGGATGTTCACTGCCTTATTCCTGGAAGTCATGCCTCCCTTTTTGCAGCCAAAGGCAGCATCGGCTTTTTAGTACTCTATGTCATGCTGCTGAGCTTGTTTTCTACTAAGACCCTCCATTTTTTTTTCTAATTCTGGACTAGCCATGCTTCCCCCATCTTATTCATCAATGGCCACGAATGGTGATATCAACCTTGCTGGACTTCTCCAGTAGAGGGCCCCATGGACCTTATCTAACAACTGCCAAACACTGGAGTCAAGTGATAGCTAATTACCACATCTTTGGATGTCACCAAGTTGGGAGGGACAGCTAATAGACTGGATGACAGAGTTAGGATCCAAGCCCTGGGAAAAGAAAGAGAAGCAAAAAGAAGTACAGTACCTTCCTTCAAGGAGCCTTAGGCCAGAGATCAGCCTGAATCAAATAAGAATGTTGAGATAAATGCAAAGTATCACACTGGAGTTCTAGCTTGAAACCAATGGTACTTTTCTTACTTTGTAGCTCCCCCCATACACACTCATACAGAGACACACATATGTTTACTTGTGAAATGAAATATTATACTACATGTAACAGAATGTATAGTTATATATACTGTATAATATTTCCTATATTGTACATATAAGTTATATAGTATATATAACTCATATGTAATTCTTATGTATAACACAGATAATATAACTACATATATTATGTTATATATAATATGTGAATTACATGTGTTATAGATAATAAATAACATGTACAATATAGGAAATCTTATATAATGCATATAAGTATATATTATATATAACACACAGGATATTTCATTTCATTTCTATATCATTATATATATGCATTACACATCATATAATATTTCATTTCACAAATCCCCATGAAGAAGATGGGTTCAGATGCTTTAGAATTACTCAGAATTCAAGATGACCTATGTGATCACTCCCTTTGTCAGAGATCAGCATTTCATAGACTAGATATTGGTTAGAATTTTGTATCTTCACTAGATTGTCCATAATACTTTTGGCCTTAGCATACTGACTGTCCTTTGAGCCAGACATCCCAATGCCCCGAGAGGCATCATGGGTGCTGAAGAGCAGAGAAGTGAAAACTCTTTTAATCTCCAATGTGATAGACCTCTGTGGCAAGTGATAAACCAGAGAAAAGAGCAGGGAAGTGAGAGTATGGGGCTGGATCTGGTGGACTGTCCAGCTCCAAGTGTCTTCCATGTCTTGAGCTTTTCTGCCTTTTGGCAAAGGAAGGACAGCAGCCCCCAAAATCTGCATGGGATGCTAAGGTATCCTTTGCCAGTTACCATCTGTTGAAACCTGACACTTGCTCTGTTTGTATGAACAGTGGCATTGAAGAGAGATGCATGACTTGGATTCACTGAAATCTATGTGAGGTGTCTGGGGATGGTTGCATGACCGACAGGCCAGCTGCTCCCGAGTCATCGATCGTCTCCGTTCCATGATGCTTGGCTAGCCTTACCATGGAAGTTTCAATTAAGGCAAATCCAAAGGATCTCTATGTCCTGGATGTAACCTGAAGGGCTCAGCTGACTCTCTAGCTGCATACAGATGAGAGGAGATGAACAGTTTATCTCTATAAATAAACTGCAAGCTTTCAGAGGGAATGTGCTCTCAGACTTATGGACCTGGCCCAAGCATTTGTCACTCCGCGAATGCTGTCATTTGTAAATTAAACCCTTAATTTGTTTTTGACCCTCAGGAAAGTTTACTGTAGGAATTCCAATAAGAAGCAGGCACACATTGGCGAGAGTGAGAATGTGTATGGGGAAGGCTTCGGCTGCCTAGAAATGCTCATTCAGCATAAGGACGTGGGTCTCTCGGAGAGGGAAGATTGGCCTACTTCACCCAGGATGTGCCTGTATGGATGCGAGTCACACCCCTGGCTCCTCAACACTGGTCTCTGAAGGGTAGGAGGTGACTTGACATTACTAGGGCCGGGGTAGAGGCTTCCCTGACAATGAATGTCATGGAAAGAACACTGAGTCAGGTGAGATGAACAAGGTTTGAATCACTGCTCTCTCAGGTACTAGCGATCTGACCTTTGGTAATCCATTTAACTGAGGGCAGAGGATGGGATGGGGATGGGGATGGGGAGGGAAGGGTTCTCACTCCTTACTTCTAAAATGAGGGGTTTGGTCTCTGAGCCTCAATTAAGCTTTAAGTCTGGCATGAGCCTATGAGCCTAGGTGGGTAGTGGTATGTTTGTCTCAATCCGTCTCTGTGTCCTGGCCTCAAGCACTGTTTGGGCAGGAGGTTTTCCTGAGAATAGCAGCTTTGCCTTTTGGTATCCATGTCATAGAGCATCATGGGAAATCGCCTGCCCACAACTCCCCAAGATCTCTGCTCATGGGAATAATGAGGCCACAGCATCTCTGTTTCCTTGTGGGCTCCCTTTCCAACAGCAGGACTTGCCCTCCTCCCTGGCATGTTTAGCAACATATTTAGACTCAGTCAGTCAATCAATTAACAAGCATGCATTAAATGACTGGGGATTCAAAAATAAAATCAAACTATGTCTGCCCTCAAGAGACAGCATGTATCCCTCTCTCTGTATAATATATATGTATGGTAAAAAATGGAAGTTTCAGCTTAATCATTTGAGAGTTGAGCACATGCTACTGAAGCAGCTTTTGAAGGACTGCCCCTTTTGGGTAGGAGACTGTGGCAAACAGTGGTGCGCCTGCTGCTGCCCGGAGAGCGGCCAAGCACGCCGTACTTCTGGGACACCAACTTAAAACGGAGAGTGGGAACAGAAGTTGGCGATCTGGCTCACTCACTCTGGATCCTCAGCTTGATGGCACACACTTTGGTGATCAGCTCTGGTTCTCGGCTGGCAGGCAGTTTTGGGATTCAGTGAGTTTTATAAAAGAATATAGACTAAGTTTAGATCTAAGATTATTCGTTTGTAT
This sequence comes from Dromiciops gliroides, assembly GCF_019393635.1. Classification (NCBI taxonomy): domain Eukaryota; kingdom Metazoa; phylum Chordata; class Mammalia; order Microbiotheria; family Microbiotheriidae; genus Dromiciops; species Dromiciops gliroides. The sequence continues at coordinate 4,296,115 of NC_057865.1, read as the reverse complement.
TTCTACTGTCCTATTTCCCTAATCAGTATCACCTGTTTGTTATCTAATTAATCCCCAAACAATAAAAGCTAATCCCTCACTGATTAAAGCTCAGAGGCTTCTTTTCTCACTGATCTGGGAGGTATATAAGGGAAAAGTTAGAAGGGGAGTTTAATGCTCGTATATCCAATTTTAAATCTCACATATGTATATATACATGTAGATCTATCCAATTTATTTATATACACACATATAACACAGACAATACCTATAATACAATAAATTGATTTTTTAAAAATAAATTGATTTTTTTTTAAAAAGAGGAATGGCCTTAACCACTGGGGATACCAACAAAGGCCTCATGTGATGAGAGGCAGTCTTTGGGGTTGGCTCCCACTCCCTTTCCCTTTACTGCTTCTCCATGGGCCTCCCTCCACTCTGGGGTGGGCCATTGCTCTGCTTCTCTGCTCAGATGCAGTCCTTGAGTCCTGTCAGCTTTGGCAGCTGCTGCCATGGGCTGGGTGGAGGGTACACTCAGCTATGATGTCTTAGCAATCCATCCTATTCTTCTCCCCTGGGACGCTCACAGACTCTTGAATAAAGGCAGAAGGGGCTTCCAATTAGCAATTCCTCAGCATGGCTTAACTTTTAATATCCATGCTAATGTGCAGGGCTGTGAGAGGATGCTTTTGGAGGGAGGAGTAGGGAATAGAGCTGACAGAAAAGGGCCTGGACAGCTTTTGGGAAGAGGAGGCTTCTCCTGGGAGCTCTTTGTTGGATCATCTCTCTATTGGGTTAAGGTCTTTGCTCTCTGCTCCTCTGCTTCCTCGCCATGTACCCTGCACAACAGAACACATTTATTTCAATGACCCTGAAGAGAGAAGACTCTAAGGATCAGCAAGGTCTTACCCAAAGACAGAAAGAAAACCATTCAGCTTTCTTGAACCTTGGTTTATTCAAACTGCTGACAAAATTGGGGCCATTTGTTAAAGGAATGAAAATTTATTGGGAACTATTTATAGACACAGAGAAGCAAAAAGTGACTTTTCAAATGAGAAGCTATTGAATGACTTAATCAAGGCCCTGTGAAGAGCTCAGCAAGGAACCTTCTCTATTGAGCCATTGTTGACTCCATTTGGAAATCTTGCAATGATAACCCCAGTTTTGGGGATGCTCTCATGCAGCTAATACTGTCCCTGAAGGAGATTCCAAAGGGCAATTTCCTCCAAATGCCATGAGTAATGGTGGTAATCACCTTGTTAGTTGGCATCAGCTACTGAAGGAGGACAAGATTGGCATTAGGTGGTGGAGGTGACGACGATGAAGAAGAACTAGTCTGTCTCTATAGTTTGTAAAGGACAGCAAGACACCCAAGATGAATGTCCTGATTGGCTTTGATTTGCCTCAGATTCCAGGTTTAATTCAAGGCTGTGTCCATGGTCTGGTCTGGAGATGCTCAGCTCCTGCTCTAGACTGATCTAGATTATCTGAGCTTGTATTCAAGTATGTTCTGATGACAGAGACATTTGAGGTAATCCAGCAGACAAGTGCAACTTTTCAGGGTATTTGTGTGGTCTGGTATAGATTCAGTGGTGTGCATCAGGCTGACACAGCATCTCTAAGACATGGTGTTTGTCCTGGCAGTGTCTGCTAGGCTTTCATGCCATCCAGCATGGCATCCTGATGCCTTGTCTCTCCTTCACGGAAGCTCTAAAGCCTTCTGCCAAGAAAGCACTTGCCTCACAGGCTGCTGAGAAGATCCAATGTAATAATGAATAGCAGGAGTTTTTCAAAGCTTAACATACTCTAGAGAGGTGCACAATGCTTATTAAAACAATCACAATCAAATGTGGCTTCTTCTTTCCTGGGAGGTCTGTTGCTGCCAGGACCCAGTGCTCCTGCAAACAAGGGACAGTTATAGCAATAAAAACCTAGCAATTAGAGAGAGAACATTGATTCATGTTTTAGAGCATAGAATTGTTACATAAGAGTAGGGCTAGTTCTTCTCCACGTGAGATCCACTCCATCCATAATCCACTGCAGCTGATGATCATGTTACCCCAGTGGACCCAAGGTCATATGCTCTAAGACATAAACCAGGCCTTCCTTAAACTTCCACCTGGTAAAAGGAATGGCATGGCATGAGAACAGATGCTTCCCTCCATCCCTCACCCTCAGATATTCTGTTGTGCTGGAGAGGTCCTGACTTGCTTTTATCTAGTATTCAGTGCAGGGGAAGGGGAGCCCCCTGAAGCCACAGCGGGGTGGGGACCTACAGTTCCATGTCAATCTCACTGGGATTTCTGCCAGTAACAGTGGCTCCAACTGCCTAAAGTGGCCCACTGGGGGCATACAGAAGAGTCGACTCTTTCCCCTCTGGCTGGCCACAGATTTGGCACCTCTCTAACTGTTGCGATCTGTATTTATGTGGGTTCCCTGGCTTTACTTTCAACTCTGTAATGCCTCTGCTCTATAGAGCTGTAAAACAAGACTCCACTATATCAGCTGGTAATTTGTATTTTCCAGCAGTGGACACCATTGGGAACAACCTGATGGGTTCTGGGTTGCTCAGGCTTACAGCCTTGCAAATAGCCGCTTATAATTCTCCCCTGGGGCAGTTTACAGGCTTGCTTTTTTGTCCTGATGCTTCATATTTCTTCCTTTCCAGGTGACAATTTTGTCATATTCCAATAGTGAGCTAGGATAGAGACAGAGAGAGAGAAAGAGAGAGAGAGAGAGAGAGAGAGAGAGAGAGAGAGAGAGAGAGAGAGAGAGAGAGAGAGAAACAGACAGACAGACACACAGAGACAAAGACAGAGACAGACACAGAGACAGACAGAGAGAGAAGTGAGCTGCCTGCTCCAGGACTGAACAGCACACTGGGTTCTATGGCTGCAGCAAGTGAGTAAAATACATTTCCTTGTAAACTGAGGAATGCAAGGCTGGGGAGAGCTCAAGTAGATATCTGTATGTCTGGAATATTTTCCCCTCTAGCCGCTTCCTTGAATTATGGGGAAACCTTTTATGGGGCATGTCGGTCAAAGGGATGACTCCAGCCTCATGGAACATAACCAAAGAAGCAGCCCAGGAGCCAGTGTGATGAGGTTTCCTTTTCTGGCTGTGGACAGCATGTCTCTATGACTCACCCAGGTATCAGGGCTTGAGCTGAGAACATCTGAAGGGCAACCCTTTGGAGTAGCCCTTGAATACTGAACATGTCAGCTAACCTTGTTGATCTCATACGATGAATAGCAGGTACTTCTATGATGCCCAAAGGTTTGCAAAGCCTTTCATATACATTGTCTCATTTGACTCCCATAAGAACTTTAGGAGGCAGGGGTTACATAATCCCCATTGCACAGATCAGTAAACTGAGACTCAGAGAATTTAACTAATGTGCCCAGGGCCACACAGCAAGTACGCGTAGAAAGGATTCTCCAGAAAGCTTTCTGTTATGCCATGATTCTGTCTCCCATTATAATCATCAAATCATGCATGTGTAAATCCTTTGTAAACTTTACAAAACTTTCTAAATGCTAGGGATTGTTATTATTCCATGTTAAATCATCTGGTTCTGAGTTGGACCTTCCAGGTGAGGAGAGACCTAGACCAGGCATCACAAGACGTATGGGATTCTGGGTGGCCCGATGGCCTGTTAAGATGCAGAGACAGTTTTGAGTCATTTCCAATTATGGGAAGCTGTGTGGCTTCCATGGCTGGTCCCAAGGCTGAGCACAGAGAGGAATGAGAAAGGTGATACATAAGAACGAGTTTTCCGAGTCATCGTGGTCCCAATGTGACCAGAAGACCAGGTGTGCTCTATGGCATCACCTGCTCCTCTGGCCAACATGGAGATTTCTTTAGAGACACCGAAATTCTAAATGTGGGGTTTGCCCGAATCATGGGAAAATGTAACTACTCCGCTAGTGAATAGCGGCGGCTTTGTTTTCTTCTACAAAGAACCTTTGGAAAATTCTAAAAGTAAACAAGTTTAATTATGTTCCTTAGTTAGCCTTTTGGTTCAACCCAACAATGCCATGCAAACAGTAGGTGCTTAATAAATTCTGTTGACTTGAATTATGTCACAAGGTCAATGACAGCCATGTCCTTGACAATTCCTTCTTGACACATCACTCTCCTCTCAGATACATGTAGGCAAGAGGTCCCAGGACCCCAGATGTCAAGGGCCATATGACCTTAACAACATTTCTAATACATTATTTTTTCCAGTTCTTAAGAAAGAAAAGTCAGTTGACACACCTAGTGACAAAGAAAAAGAAAGAGGTGGCAAAAACTATAGGCTCAAGCCTCCTCATCCCAAATCTCCTTAGCTTCAATTTCAGAATCTTATTAAACTCTGATGGTAGGCCATGCATGAAGGATAATATGCCTTGCTGTTTGTGAGACAAGCCCTGCTTTCAGTGGTAATCACCTTGGATTGCCTCCGAACAGTGTACTCACTTCTGTCTCGGCTCTGGGAACAATGACTGCTTAGGCTGACAAAGCCTTTGGAACAGGGAGATTCTGGGACCAGCCAGTGAAGGAATGAATGCAGACTTTTCTCCATAGTGCTCTCATTGGCCAAGTCTTTTACAGTTTTCTATCTTTTGGAAAAGGCTCAGTGGCCAAGGGTTACAGGTTTTTTTGTGGGGCCACAGGGGTTAAGTGACTTGCCCAGGGTCACACAGCTAGTAAGTGTCAAGTGTCTGAGGCTGGATTTGAACTCAAGTCCTCCTGAATCCAGGGCCGGTTCTCCATCCGCTGTGCCATCTAGCTTCCCTCAGGGTTACAGTTTTTAAGCAGAGTATTCCACAGGGAGAGGCCTTTTTGTCTTCAGAGAATAATGGGACAAGCCTAGAGAGCAGTTACGCATCTGGCTGCTGGGAGCCCTTTTCTAGGCACATGGAGGAGTCACCCTTTTGAAGCTCTCCCAAGCATCCAGGGAGTTTGCCGACCTTGCCTTGTAGAGCTAGCAGTTCCCTGGTGAATACCACATCTCTTGCAATCATGAAAATTGTTCATGGAGATTTAAAAAATTCATTTCATTGTTAATCATTTCTGCCACACTACATGAATTCTTTCACTAAGGAGGGACTGTGATGCCCCTTCATAGTGTGGTGGTGAACCTGGGGCCTTGAAGGCGTTTTCAGTGGAGGACAAGCCTGGGAAGGTCTTGCTTAGCATACTGGAAAGATTCTGCCCTTGGGTCCAAAGACTGAATGGAAGTTTGTGGTCCAGGGATTAGCCTGGTTGTGTTTATTAAGTGCTTACTATGTGCAAATTACTGTCCAAAGCACTGGGAGCAGGAATAAAAAGTCAGACAATCCCAGCTCTCCAGCACAAGTGGCATTTCCTCATTTTACCAAGATCATACAATTTAAGATCCCGGGGTTAGGGGATGGTTCTTTTTAGCCTTTGCATGTCCAGGGGCTTGCAATCAATCAACTAGCATGTGTTAAGTGCCTCCTGGGGCCAGGCACTGCATACTTACAGATAGTAGGTACTTAATAAGTCTTTTTTGAATTGAATTAGAGGAACAGCCTCACAGGGATTGACTTGTTCAAGGTCATACAGTTAATGAATGTAGAAGCTGAGCCTCCAACCCAGTGGGTGCTCCCAATGCTGTACATTGATTGGAACAGTCCAGAACAACCCTTCAGCCCTGGCCAGTCTGTGATTCTTGGATGTGACTTGAGTTCCAAGGCACAAGCTAGGTGCACAGAAAGATGAACACAAGCAGGATGGCTTCTCTCCTTTGCCACAAACAAAACAAAATGAAAGAAATACTTTTGTATTTATTCCTATTTTGAACTGTTAATGTTGTCTTTGACTTATATAAATGAAGTTAAAGGACCACCAGCCACCAACCCTGATCTTAGTCATGGAGCTGGAAGGGACCTTGGAGCCGTGACATCTGATCTTTTCTCTTTTTTGTTTTACTTTTTCTTTTTTGAGCTACTTTGTCTCCAATGCCCTCCACCTACTGAGAGGAAAGAACACCTGTATCATATGGCCACAGTCAAGCGAAGCAAGTTTCCACATTGGGTACCTTCAAACTGCTGCAGGCTGGTTCATCCCCTCTGCTCTGCGGTGGGCAGCTTTCTTCTTGGCCTGTCTACTGGGAGTCCACTTAATCATCTGGCTGAGCAGCATTCTGAAGTCTTTCAAAACTCTTGGATTTTAAGATACTTCTGTTATTGTATAAGCTGTTTTGGTTCTGCTCACTTCACTCTGCATCAATTCATGCACATCTTTGCATGTCTCTTCAAAACTGTCTTTTTGTCATTTCTTATATTGGATAGAGAGGGAAACTGAGCCCAAGGAAGGGGGAGGGACTGGCCCAAGGTTACCCAGCTAGCAAGTCTCAGGAGATAGGATCTGAATGCAAGGAGTCACAGCTCTCTGTACCCTACTCCACCACTGATTTCACTCATTCATTCACACATTTACTCAGCAAACATTCATTGTCCTCCTCTGAATCTCTGGTGTCATTTCCCAAGAGTGTTGGAATAATAACTTTGTAAAGGGCCTTTATTGAGTTCAGGGAGCTCCCTCCTGCTCCCCTTATGAAGTGGGACGTGAAACCTGCAGCTCCCTCAGAAAGAAGAGGCAGTGGCAATGGCAGAAATAGTATTGGGAGCACTGACCTGTGTGAGGACAATGGGCAGTCACTGGGAGAGCCGATCCTGCACCAAGCCTCACCATCCTTCCTGAGTGTGGGCCCCCCACGTCCAGCAGGAGAGGCTGGGGAAAGTGGGCCAGATCACTGGGCAGTCTAATGCCCATCCCTCCACACACTTACTAATGGCTGATAGACTTGTTCTTATGCAATCATTCTTGCTCAATCTGAATAAAAGGCAGGCCAGAGGCTGAGGCCCCATGTGTCTTCTAGCCTCTGTAGTTCCATTGGGGAAGTGAAGATGCGAGCCTATCACAAAGGAATGACATCTCTCTTCTCATGTTTCTAGTTGACTTTGGGAGATACAAACAGATCGATCATAAGCTGGAGGATCCCAGAGGCCAGAAAGTCCAAATTCCTCATTTTATGCATAGGGAAACTGAGACTTAGGGAGGTTAGGTGACAGGGGCACATGGGCAGTGAGTAACACGGGGAGCATTTGAACTCAGGTTCTCTGACTCTAAGCACAGTATTAATTGCAGTGTACTCCAGTACATAGGCTGAACCAGATGTCCAGTCACTAGAACTGCCAGGACAGCTTCAGAATTCCAGGTGCTATTGATTCTGGAAGTCTGTGAGAGGGTGTTCACAGTGCTATTGATCTGGTCCTCGGGCAGAGACCAACTTGGAGATATTTTTTAGTTAACTGGTTAAATTACCATCTCAAGTCAAAACTGGGGCCACATTTAGTGAATTGTCTTGTCTGTGTTTAAAGGCAAGGTGAAAAATATGCCATAGGATATATGGGAAAGGCCAGGCAGCTCTTTGCATCAGCAAACCTCAAAGGGCTTGATAAATAAGCAAGTCCCTCTTTTTTCTTCTTTGTAGGATCTATTCATCCATTCAGCACTTATCAAGTGCCTCCTCTCATATTAGTGACTTGTCCTCCAGGAACTCATCGTGGTGGAGTGGACTGGGGGTGGGTGGCAAGGACACCCAGATCCTATAAGTCAATATGGAATCTGTCTATCTATGTACACACACACACACACATACACACACACACACACATACACACACACACACACACACACTGCACACACACTATACACACAGAATGTCAGGGTGAGAGAGGACCCTAACGTGGGTCCATCCAGGAAGGCATCATGTCTAAGGCTGTACTGGAGCTGAACCTTGAAGGAGACAAGGGAGTCTCAAAAGGGCAGTGAGGCGGGGAGGGCGGGTTCTAGGATCGTAGTGCAGCCAAGCACAGGAACAATGATGAAGCATGAAATGGTTTGTATGAAGAACAGCCAGTGTGACTGGAGCTGAAAGTGGCCGAGGGTGATGAAGGTGAGAAAACATGAGAAAAGGAGGAATGCGTCTTATCCTAAGGTTTCTTCCAGTTCTTTGTGTTCCAGCACCTAGCACAGTGCCTGAAGCTGATCTACTGAAGCCTGGTGAAGGAGGAAAGGAGGGGACCTATAATTTAGGCAGATCAGTCTGGCAGCTGAATGAAGATTGATTGTAGAGGAGAGAAACCTAAGGCATGGAGACCAGTTAGGCGGTGACTGCAATGATTCAAGGAAGAGGTAATGAGCAAATGGACTAGGCTGATGCCTAAATGTATGGCAAGATAGGGACAGAAGGGAGTCATGTTATGGAGATTGTCTTACTCAGACTGGAAAACTAATTGCATATGGAGGAGTAAGGGAGAAGGAAGGGTTGAGAATAGTTTCTAGGATAAAAATCTGGGTGATGAGAAGGATGATGGTGCCTTTGACAGAAGGAGGAAAGTTTACAAGAGAGACAGGTTTGAAAGGAAAGATAATGAGTCTCTTTTGGACAGGCTCGGTTTGGGATGCCAACAGAGCATCTAGTTGGAATCCTTGTTGATTGATTGATGGCTGCCCTTACATCTCACAAGAGTTAACATGACTTCTAGACAGCCAATGGTACCATCCGGGCATGGCTTAGGCCCTGGGGGAAACCTGCCTCTTCATTGCCCAGTCTAGAAAAATAATAGGTTCTGTCAAATCAATACAGAGAAAGAAGTACGTGATAGCTGTCTTCAAGAATTTGGAGGAAGAGATATTAAACATGTCCACTGATTGGCTCAGTGGCATTAAATAATCAGGATGATAATGATTGATAATGCCTCACTCTAATGCTTCACACTTTGCCTATGTTATTACATTTGATTTTCACAACAACCTTTGAGCCAAGAAAAACAAAATCCTGAGAGGTTAAGGGAACTTCTCATGGTCATTGAGGTGGCATTTAAACCCAGTTCTTTCTGTTTGACCCTGTGCTCTGCCCAGGACGCCAGGCTGCCTGCTTCTCTGATCAGCTTGAGTCAAAAGGCATGAGGGCACTTTGGGAGGATAAAATCTGTGATTATATCCAAAGAGGGATTTCCCATTGAAGAAACTCTTCCCACCAATGGAGATTGGCAGCTACAATGCACCTTCCAATCTGAAAGAATTGCTAGGTGTGATTCCCCAAGACTAGGTGGCTAGTGTGATCCAGACTGGAGACTGAGGCCAGTTCTCATCCTCTACCACAGCTGACTAAACTCCTTTTTAATAACTTCTGCTCAAAATCCTCACAATCAAATGACCGTAGCATTTGCCTGCTGCTTACTGCCCAATGTATTTTTCTCTATTCATCTATTGTTTTGTGTTTGTAAATGGTCTGTATCCCCCTGAGGTAAGTATTGCTGGTATTATCATTATTAGAATAATAATGACTATTACTATTATTAGTAACTATAATTAGTAATTAGTAACTAGTATGAATATAGCACCTACTATGTGCCATACACTATGCCAAGTCCTTTACAGTATTATCCCATCTGATCCTCACACCCATTCTGGCAGGTAAATGCTATCATTATTCCAATTTTACAGTTGAGGAAACTGAGGCAAACAGCTTAGGTGATGTGTCCTGGATCCCACAGTCAGTGTGTCTGAAGCTGGATTTGAACTCAGGTCTTCCTGACTCCAGGCCCAGAACTCCATCCACTGTGCCATCTAGTGGCTTCATTATTAGTCCCATCTTGCAGATAAGGAAACAGACTCAGAGAGGGTGAGGGTCTAATCCAGCACTGAGCGTCAGAGCTGGTACTCTCGTCAGGTTTTTTCCTTGCCATTATGTTGCTTCTCTATACAAGTGCCTCACAGTGTTCATATTCCTCTGCTATGGAATCATTAGCATAGAAGGCTTGATGGAAATTGTGGAGCTCAATCTCATGTGGGGGAGGGAGTTTATTCAAGTAAATATGCAGACACCATTCCAAACAGGAAGGGGACATTTCTTATCTTTAAGCATGAGCCCATGGTTCCATTGTGACTCCCTCACAGAGGACTTGTCTTATTAAATAAGGTCTTTTTTCCTCTTTCTTGTCTGATTTCTAGGGGGAATAAGAATTCAGCCATATCAAGAAACATTCCGTGTTTCTCTTTGTTGTAGATCTTAGGCTGTGGAGGGAGTGAGAATAAAGGAGTGAGAGAAGATGATGAAGAGAAGTAGCAAACCATTTTATTCTCCCTGACATAAACTGTCTCCAGGAATCACCCTGTGCTTTCAGTCAGCAGGTAGGAGGCAGCTGAGCTAGATTGACTTTGGGCAGAAAAAAGATCACTACCTGAAATGACTCTGGAAGACTTCATAAAACAACCCCTTTTGCCTTAAACTTCAGGTCTAACTGCATTCTCTTTCTCATTCCCCAAGATTTCCCGGGAAGGACGGCAAGGTCTTTAAGGAAGAGACATATAGCGTTCTCCATCATGTATTTTGTAATTGTTGTTGGAGCACCTAGAGTTCTTTAGAGAAAAATATAGCGTGCGAGGAAAATGAGAAGGAACACCCCTCCCCCCCATTATGAATACTCTGGGATTTAGGAATGAAGAGAGAGAGCTGTGGTTTTTCTGCATACAAATGGCAGCCTTTATGTTGAACATCTTAAGTAAATAGACTTGAGCTGAACACAGCTATACTAAGGAGGCCAAAATACTTTTTATAGCTGCCATGCTGACAAACATATCAAACTGGATTTGAATGAAACCCACATATCATTTCCACCATTTTAAGTAAAATTAATTGAGCTTTCAATGGCTTTATGATATTTTAGACAGGTTTCTGACAGGGATTTAGCAACAGATAATGCCCTTTTAGAGGATGTGAGGTGCCAACTGTCACTTGGGAAGAATGATGAGACCATCACATTATAGATAATACCACACAAAGGGAAGTCTTCATTTCCTAATTTGCCTCCAGCCTACCTTTCCAGCCCTTATCTCTTATTACTCCATTTCACACATTCTACGTCCCAAATACAGTGGACTCCTGTCTCCTTCCTCTGCATTTCCACAGACCTAGAATTCAATCCCTCCTCACTTTTGTCTTTAGCATTTGTCAAAGATTGGAGATTTTAAGGAACAGAGACACAACCTCTATATAATGTAACTATATTAAGACACCACCACTACTGTATACTGAATAAGAAACTATCTTAGTCATACAAAGAGTAGAATTGGACATAGAGTCTTTGTTCAACAGTTAACTGGTGCTTTTGAAAGCCATTCACCCTAACTTTATATTCAGCTTTAAGAATCTGGATCCTGGGAAGATCCTTGAGCAGGTCCAGTGGGTAGAGGGGCTAGGTCAGAGCTAGACTCTCTAAAGCTCTTGAAGAATTGTCTGCCTGGTGTTCCCTTGGTTCTTCTTCTGTCTATGGAGCAGCACTGATTCAATGTTAATGAGTATGTGAATTTGTGGAATTTCCCAAGTAGAATTTGGCTCAAAACTCCCAGCGCTGGCCAAAACCTATCTCCTTCTTTAGTTGCCCTCATCTCTTTGTCTTGAAATTACAGAATTATATCTTCACAGAAACTCACCAAAATTCATATTTGTGGTTTTTTTATTTTATTCTCCATGAGATTGATAAGTCAATTTTATATGTTAACAGCAAGCAATGTATAACAAAATAACAAAGTATTAACTAGTGCTTATGAACTTCTTTTTCTCCTACATTCCAAAAGTTCTCTAGACAGACAGAACAGTGCCTTTGGCCCAGGAATTTTAGCAAATCAAGTTTTGATATCATATTTTCTTACTGAGTGGATCAAAAGGGTGACACATGGGTGCTCAATTCACTAGACCAAGAGACCGAAAGCAAGAGAGAGAGCCTCCCTCTGTCTTTGTCCATCTATTTCTCCTTTTCTCCTTCCTTTTCTCTTCACTTCCTGTCATGAAACAAAAGTCAAATCACCCATCATGTGATAAGTCCTGGTGGCCATAGTTCAACTGTAATCTTTATGCACATGACTTCCAAATTTCTACTTCTCCTTCTTGTTTCTTTCCTGAGCTCCAGTGCTAGGCAGTACCTACTGCCTACGGACATTTTGAAGTCGGTGTCCAACAGGAACCTTAAACTCAACTTGTCTAAAATGGAATCCATTATCCCCTCCCCAACCCCATCCCATCTTGTGACTTTTCTATTACTGTTGGGGGTTCTAGTACCTTTTTAGCAACTTAGGATCTTCAACTTGGGTCATCCTTGTCTCTCCACTCCCATATACCTCATTTATAAACTAAGATAAGCATTTGTTAAGTAATTACTGTATACCACCAAATTCCACCAATTCTCCATCCCCACCATTTTTTATATATGTCCCCTTCTTTCAATGCATGATTTTCAGACCCACATCTTCTCTCTTCTGGCAGGGGTTGCTTTTATTTAATGTTTTTTTCTAACTCTAGGGGTTAGTTAATACAGTGAGTGGCACATAGAGCATATTTAATAAATGCTGATTGAGTGACTTCCCATTTTTTAAGACTTCCAATCTTTTGGTTCTGGAAATTTGAAGCTGGAATGAGCTTCATATGGAATTGTTGCTTTCAAATTGAGAATTTACAGCACCCTTCAAAGAGAGAGGCCAAAGGTATATGTAGTGCCCAGGATCAGGATCAGAACATTTACAATTTTCCTCAATTCTTTAGGGACTGACTCTCCTAGGTTCCTGAAAATGTAAGCTTCTTTATTAGTTCTGGACTTGAAGGCACATAAATCTCCAAAAAGACATAGGGTGAGACCAACCAGAAAATTGTAGGACCTTGTTGGATCTCATTTGCCTACTTAGATAATTCCTCCAGATGTTTTCAAAAGATCCTTACAACTAACTCCAGGGAAGAGTCATGCCAGGTGATTTGAATGAGTGAGTATTGGATACAAAATGTTGTTCTTGTTCATTCATGTTTGATTCTTTGTGACCCCATGGACCATAGCATGCCAATACTGTCCACGGGATTTTTTTGGGAAAGATACTGGAGTGGTTTGTCATTTCTTCCTGCAGTGGATTAAGAGGTTAAATGACTTGCCCAAGGACACACAGCTAGTTAGTGTCTGAAGCAGATTTGAACTCAAGTCTTCCTGACTCCAGGCTTCCTGACTGAGCTACCCAGCTGCTTCTGAGATATTATCTACCTACCTACCTACCTACCTGTCTGTCTGTCTGTCTGTCTGTCTGTCTGTCTGTCTGTCTGTCTGTCTGTCTGTCTATCTATCTATCTATCTATCTATCTATCTATCTATCTATCTATCTATCAATCTGTCTGTCTGCCTGCCTGCCTGCCTGTCTATATCTGTGTTTAGATGTATAAATACATACAAATATAACTGTATATTATAATATTTAGATTTACATATGCATATATAGTTTTATTTTCCCCATGGGGACAGGAGGATAATTACTACCATATCTCTAGAATCAAGGATTTAATTAATGTGTGTGACAGGGATTCTTCTGTGCACATGTGGACACAGCTGTCACCCTATCCATGATTCAATTAAAGAGCCCACTGGATGATGATAACTGTGGCTGGTCTTCTGGGGCTGAATGTGTTCAAGTCAGCTATTCTCTATTCATTAGGGGTACAATTCATGCTGAAAACTTTCTTGCATGACTGAATGTTCTAGAGCTTACGTGCCCCAGGCAGAACCTCAACAATGGAGTATGACCCCCAGGCCATGATGAAGTCAGCTTTTCCTAGAAGATATTGATTCAAACCAAAAGTGAATCAATCAGTCAGTCTATACATAGAAAACCACAACTTCTTCCTTGAGTATTTTGAAGAAGCGAGAGGACCTGCTTGACCCCATGAGAGCTGGCAAGCTTAGCAAATGTTTGTTGATGAATTATGGGACCCTGCTCCCAAAACCCAGGCTTGTGAATCAGCAGGCACAGCTGCCACAGCTCAGTCCCTCATACTCTCAGTTGTAGCATAGGTGGAAAATGCCCTCAAGAAGCACGAGATGCTATTAGTACATTCACTTAGGTCTTACAATACTCAGGAGAAAAGCTAGCTGTGACATTTTAACCTTTCCCCTCTATTTTACCAATGCATTATGATGACATTTCAGCCTCAAGACAAATACAGTTTTTCTGCAGAAAATAAAAAACAAAACAAAACAAATCCAAGCAACTCTCTCCTCCAACATTCTGGATAGTAATAAAACATATTCATTGTGGGGACTACCAGGTCTGCATGGAAGGCTTTTGCCAACAGTCCATGGAGATGTGAGTGGGTCACCTCTTTGACATCATCTCAACGAGCAGAAAATGTCTCCTGGCTTTGCCTTTGCTCCAGGCTGGATTCAGGAGCAGACATAGTCCTAGTTCTCATTTCTTCCTCAATAATGCAAAGATGGGATATCGGAACGGGAACCTTATTACAACTGGAAATGAAATGCCAGACAAACAGCTCCTTGCCTCTTCCTGGAGTAAATTCCTCTGGTAAGGGAGAAGTGTTGGCTTGCTTAGAGTGTGCTGGGGCTGTGCTCTCCCAGCTCTTATCTTCTGGCAACCTTGGAGCTCCAGACTCTCATGTCAGTGACAAGGGACAGACACAGGGAGGAAGGTGGGGCCTTGGCACTTAGAACATGAGTGAATGGACTCATGAAGCAAGGGTCTCTCCCTAGTCTGAATGGGAAGAGAGTCTTATTTCTGAGAGCTCTTGTGGTTCAGGCCTTATTCCTTCATACTTGTTGCTGTCAAGTGTGTGCAGTGAAAGCCTTTTGTCTAGTAGTTGTAGAGATCAGAGACAGTCTAATGAAGTGGTTAGAGTGTTGGACTCTGAAAAAACCCCAATTCAAATTCAGTTCAATTAAATGCCTACAATGTGCCCGGCACTGTAGTATGCAGTGGTCATGCAAAGAAAATGAGGAAGCTATCCCTGCCCTCCTGGTAGTGTTCTTCTGCCAGGGGAAATCATTTGTGGAAAACAACAAAATAACCATAAAGCTGATTTTTGTGGGGGTGATGCCATTAACCACTGGCTGGGAGAGTCAGTATAGACTTCTGTGAGAAGCTGCTCTTGAGCTCAGCCTGGAAGGGGGCTTGGGATCCTAAGAGGCTGAGGTGAGGAAGAAAGGCATCCTAGGCATGGGGGGCATCTCTGAGAGCAGATCAAGGAGTCTGGGGTGGGGGGAGGAACGAGGTGAACTCCATCTAGAAAGAGAGATTGAAGCCAGATTCAGAAGGGCTTTAAGTGAGAGGGTCAGGAGTTTGTATTTTTTCCCTAGAACTACAGCACTTTCTTGAGTAGCAACATGTCATAGTCACACTTGCATCTTAAAACAGTCACTTAGGCACTATGTGCAGGAGAGCTGGACAGGGAAAACCCTGGGGGCAGGGAGAGCAATACGGGCCACTGAAATATTCTAGAGAGAGGTGATGGTGGTGGGAGTTATAGGAGTGGAGAGTAAATGGAGGAGGCAACTAGAGCAGATATAGAGTTGACAAGACTTGGCAGCTGCTTGCTTATGGGAGTGGTGATGGAAGAGGATGGAAGGATGACTCTGATGTTGTGAACTCAGCTAACTAGAAGGATGGTGGCACCCTCGTTAGTGGAAGGGTAGAAGATAGGGTCAGGATGGGTTTCAAAGGAACGATATTGAGCTCCAGTTTGGACAGGTTGATTTGAAGATGCCTAAGAATCAAATAGTCAAACATGTTCAACAAACAATTAGTAACTCAGGATTGGACCTCCTGAGAGAAATGGGGGCCTCAAACATTTGGGAGCTGTGTGACCATGGAAAAGATGTTGGACCTCTCTGTGTGGCTCTTTTCTCATTGTTATCTGATAACTGTGTCCAGATTGTCTGCTACCTCAGAGTGGGGAGAATCAAAGGAGAGCTCTCTTTGCAGCATGAGTAGACCACCAAGCATTGCACACACATCAGTTATGATGATTATCTTTATCCTGTTCCCTCCCCTACCCCAAAGGAGCCTTTTCTTCTTAGTGGATCCATAGAGGTTTGTGTCATCGCTCTTTTATGTTCACTCTCCTTCTTCTCTTCTTCTCTCAGTCAGTCAATAAGCATTTATTAAACTTCTAGTTCCCATTTCTGACACGTGAACTTTGGATGAAAGTGCCAGGCCTGGAGTCCAGAAGGCTCACCTTTGTGAATTCAAATCTGGCTTCAGACACTTACTAGCTGTGTGACTGGGGGCAAGTCACTTAAATCTGTTTGTCTCAGTTTCCTCATCTGTAAAACAAGTTGGAGAAGGAAATGGCAAACCACTCTGATATCTCTGCCAAGAAAACCCCAAATGGGGTCATGAAGAGTTGGACAGGACTGACAAATGACTGAACAACCACAAAAGTAATCTATCATAGGACCTATGTGCTAAGTGCTAACCATAAAAGGAAAAATAAAAGACAGTCCCTGCCCTCGAGAAGCTCACAATATAATGGAGGACACAGCATATAAACAAATAGTTAAAGCTTTACACAGGATAAATAGGATATAATCAATAAAGAGGAGATACTAAAATGAAGAAGGATGGGGAAAAGCTTCCCAGAGAAAGTAGGCTTTTTGCTGGGATATGTAGGAAGTCAGGTAAGGAAGGAGAAGGAGATATTTTTATAAGTTACAGCTTATGGTGTGTGCCTCTGCTCATTATGACCCCTTTTAGGAAAGTAAAATTGAGTTCCAAGTGATGAAAATTCTATTCATAAATATTGATATATGTAAATTTCTTTCCTACAAATTCCTACTGCTACAAGCTGCCATTTTTCTGAGGTGGGAAGATAGCCAATAGGTGGCAGCCATCCATGGACAGGGAACTCTGTCAAGGTCAAGGTCACATGCAGCCTCTACCATCTGGAGGATGGGGTAAGCCACATAGCTCACCTGCTTCAGATGTGCTTCTCCATGGGTGAAGAGGAATGGTAGAAAGAGGGTTGTGCATGTACACAATGCCTCAGTTTGATTTTAAAGTACAATCACTTCAATTATTTGAACCTCTGAGCAACCCCACTCTTCCCAGTCTCATTGTATCCCATTGGAACTGTGTGTATGACAGGATTCAGTAGATCTTAGAGTTGTAGATTTAGAGGTCATCCATTCCAAACCCCTCATTTGACAGACGAAGTCCTGGGAATTTCAGGGACCTGCCCCAGGTTAGAAGCTCAGGGATACATTGGCTAGGTGTGGTCATTCCCAACACAGACAGAGACCACATCTCCTTTATAAGCTGGCTGCTCCTTTCTGGGACTTGTGGTGCACCAAATCCCACCCCAGCATTTATGCTGGTGATGAGCCTCTCTGAACTTAGCCAGGATGGCTGATGGACAACAGATGCACAGTCTGTCCCAGTCTGTGGCTGCAGCCTCTCTAGCTTTTTGGGCAGCTGGGATAATGTGTTTTTTGTCCTGTGCAGTTTTCATTTCTGATTTCTTGAAATATAGCTCAAAAAGACAGACTTTTAAAAAGCCCATTGTGTTTTAAATGGAACAACGTGGCTCCACATTTAAGCTTAAATCACTCCAGCTTTCACTGGATGGCCAATAAGAGCCCAGATCCAAGCCTCTGTGTCTCATTGCTTAGGTTTTGATGGCTTAGAATCAGTGGAAATAGTGATGGTTTTCTGTCTGGGCCAGAAGCTCTGAAGGTCTTCCTCTTCCAGATTAATATCTTCCTGATGGCAAATTGAGCCATCTTTTTTCTCAACTCTTACCTAGCTCTTAGTTGTTGAATGGGAGTGGCCTCAGACAAACTGAGAGCTGGGATGACCTTAATTTAGAAAGGCCAAGGACACCTATTGCATCCTGGGCCATCGCCGGCCATCTTGGTGTCTTGCCACTGGATATCAGTGACTGTGAAGGAGAGAGTGAGGCTGATAACTTTGTGTAGCACTGCCTCACTTATATCCAAGTCACATGCAAGTCAAGACATCATCCTAGTGATGTCATTGGTTCTCTTCAAACACAAAGGACCATAGACAAGGTGCTACAAGTCATTGTCTCTTCTCTCCTTTCTCCTCATCATATTCACTTCTGAATGTGGCCTTG
The DNA here is from genome assembly GCF_019393635.1 of Dromiciops gliroides. Classification (NCBI taxonomy): domain Eukaryota; kingdom Metazoa; phylum Chordata; class Mammalia; order Microbiotheria; family Microbiotheriidae; genus Dromiciops; species Dromiciops gliroides. The sequence goes on along the minus strand of NC_057865.1, from coordinate 4,278,159 downwards.
CCAATAGATCGAGTTGACCCCTTGCTTGCAGAGCTTGGCATCTAGATATTGGGCTAGGTAGATCAAGCAGGTTGTTCTACATTGGCTTACCAGGGTTGGCTTCCACCAAAGTGTGTATAGACTCCAGTGTTAGCATACTTCGGGGCTCTTCTTCACTTGCAAAGCTCACAGGATCATAAAGCAGTCTGATATTTCTCTTCTCATTCATATAAGAGGAGGTAGGAATGATGCACAGAAGAAACAAATAATCAACAGCATCATATCTTCAAGGCCACGTGGCATCCTATATGGGGATATAAGTTCTGCAGACCTTTCTCTCCTCCCAGAGGCTTACTGTGTGTCATTCCTTGGTGACCACCAGGAAACAGAGCCTCTATTCTATGTTCTCTCTGCTCTGGCCTCCCCCAGCCAATTCAAAGACTTTCATCCATTACTGTAATAAGTGGGCAGGAGACAGTCACAGAGTCCTGTGAATGCTCTGAATCAGAATTAGATCCTCCTATTCCATGTCTGGAAGAGGGCTCATCAAGCATCCATATGGGTTGTCACCAGGGAGAGAATTTCAAGCTTAAAGGGCCGGGCCCCTATTGGTCAGCTCCTTCATTACAGAATGTTTATATGAAATCTATTAATGTATAATAATAATAATGACTTTCCCATTCCACACTCATTTTTTAAACAATATTTTTTCCTTTTCTCTTTTTCACAGTTACTATTATTAACTGTTTCCCTCCATCCTATTCCTTTCCCCATGATATTTACTCTATTTTCTATCTGCTTTAACCCTATCCCTCCTGAAAAGGGGTTTGCTTCTGACCACCCTCTCCCCCAATCTGCCTTCCCTTCTTTGACCCCTCCCTCCTTATCCCCTTCCCTTCCTACTTTCCTGCAGGGTTAGATAGATTACTTCAGCCAATTGTGTATGTTATTCCCTTCCTGAACTAACTGATGAGATTAAGGTCTTTGAGCCAATTCTGATGAGTGTGAGACTCATTCACTTCCCAGTTTAGAGAGATTACTCCACCCAATTGGGTTCCGCACCCATTTTTGCAGGGCATCTTGGGAATGAGGATGCCTCATGTTCCTTAATTCTCTATTTCTGGCAACCTCCTTTCGAAGGGATGAGATGAGAAATTCATCTCAGTTTCTTTTGGCCCTACCTCAGAGCACACCTGGGAAAAGCTATACCTAAGACTTGATGACTGGAGTTATGCCCTAGGGTACCAGAATTTAGAGGGTGCTGACAGTACTTTCAGTCCTTTAATGGAATAGAAACAAATGAATATAGCAGGTAAGGAGCTAGGGGGTGTAGTGGATAGAGCACAGGTCTGGAGTCAGGAAGATTCATTTTCTTGAGTTTACAACTGGCCTCAGACACTTACTACCTATGTACCTTATTACCTATGTAACCCTGGCTAAGTCACTTAACCTTGTTTGCCTCAGTTTCCTTATCTGTGAAATGAGCTGGAGAAGGAAATGGCAAACCTCTTCAGTATCTTTGACAAGAAAACCCCAAAAGGGGTCATGAAGAGTCAGGCACAACCGAAGTGACTGAACAACAACAACATAGCAGAAAGCAAGAAATATTCATTAAATTGTGGGGCTAGAAGGGTTTTACCCGACCCAGCTGCCACCCCAACAGAATAGCCTATGTGTGGACTCCATCTTGAGGGCCAGTCCTTCCAGTAGAGTTTGTTTGACAAAGCTGACTTGAAGGTGTGTTACATGTTCCTTGCTCCTAGATGCCTGCTGAAGCTTGTCCAGGTGCTAGAAATATACTCATTACCATTTGTATTAGAGACAGAACTGCTACCAGGAGGGTAGCATAGGAATTTGGAGGTGAGGTGCATCGTCCGGGCTCCTCCTTTTTTCCCAGATAACTCAATTTCTGCATCAGTCGAATGAGGGAATTGGGCCAAGAATACTCTTAGACTCTTCGTACCCCATGCTGAACCATCTCCTTGATTTTCATGACTGATGAAGGGTGTTCCCAGGTTTTCATGTATCCAAATACAATACTTTCAAGTACTTTGTTCTGCCCTGAAAAGGGCAGGACCCCAGAGGAATTGATATATTGATTATGCTGCACAGCACCCTTCAACCCAAGGACACATAGACATGATGATTAAACAAACAAATCAATGCTTTGAAAAGAAGAATAAACCTTCAGGGTCCTTGGAAGGTAAGGCACAGGGAATTAGCCAGCACAGTCCCAATGTCACAACCAATGAGCCAGAGGAGGGGAGGTCACCTTTTGGCATGTTTTGGACCAGGAATCATGGGAACCAGCAGTCATGTTGGCTTCAAGTTCTGGGTGCTCAAGGTGTGGTCACAAAAGCCCATGGTCAGAAAGGTTAAGACACACACACAGACACACACACAGACACACACACACACAGATACAGACACACACACAGACACACACACACAGACACACACACACAGACACACACACAGACACAGATACAGACACACACACACAGACACACACACAGACACACAGACACACACAGACACACACACAGATACAGACACACACACACAGATACAGACACACACACATAGACACAGACACACACACACACACAGATACAGACACACACACAGACACACACACACACACACACAGACACAGATACAGACACACACACACAGACACACACACACAGACACACAGACACACAGACACACACACAGACACACACACAGATACAGACACACACACACACAGATACACACACACACAGATACAGACACACACACATAGACACAGATACACACACACACACACACACACACAGATTCTAGTGGAATCTAGAGGCTGAGGGAATTTGGGAAATGCAATGAAATCTCCCCAGAGACACAACTGCCCTCAAGCTGCCCAACAACAAGAACAAACATTTAGGAAGCACCTACTATGTCCCAGGCACTGTGCTAAGTGCTGGGGTACAAACACTAGGGAAAATAAAGACAATCCTTCCCCTCAAGGAGCTTACAATCTAAAAGGAAAAAACACATAAAGGGAGGGGGGAAGTGGAGCTATGCCAGGAGCAGGGTGGCAAAATCCAGGGTCAGAAGCCCAGTTGGATGGGGCATGAAGAATCGTCTCACCCAAGAATCCAGTCAGAAAGCCTTCCTGCTCCAAGGTGATCAAGCTGAGGCATCTCAGGGGTCAAGACCATATTTTATTTCCTGTTTAAAGAAGCTCATCAGGCTCCTTATTACACAGGCAGCACACAAGGGAAAGGCTCAGCTCATCAGCCTTCTGTGCCCCAATGGAGGGTGCTCAAGCGTCTCCCCTTCCTTTGGTCTCTCCGTGTCCCAGAGATCTTTGGGGTTGGCCTGGGAGGGGCCCTTTGGATGTTCCCAAGTTGTCACCTTTCTGCTCAGGCCCCTGCCAGTCACCCCTGGTGATCTGGTGTCTAGCGATGTGTAACCACTGTGAGATTTAAAATTGGATATTAGATCATAAATCTCCCCTACTTAACCTTTCCCTTAATTTATCTCCCAAACTAGTAAATGGAAGCAGCTTTTGGTTTTCTAGATAGACCTTTTTATTTGTAGTTATGATAATCACAAGGTGATGTTGATTAGAAGGATAGGAAAGTAGAAACATAATACAAATCGTCTTAAGTCTAAGCTTAGTCTATATTCCTTATAAAAACTCACCAAACCGAAAAGGCCACCTTTGGAGAGAGAGAGTCTGTGCCGCGCCGTCAGGAGTCCCGCCAAGCAAGCAAAAGGCCTCCTCTCGTTCTCTCCACCCCGGAAGTCCAAAAAACCCGGCAGGCAGTCTGACATGCGCAGCAGGCGGACTGTTCATCTCCTCCCCAAAAGGGTGGTCCTTGAAAAACTGGCGTCTTTCAGTTATCCTAACCGACTGTTAAAAACTTTCATATTTTACCACATTTCCCCCCTTTGCTTCCTCAAGAAACGGAATGTTTCCTTGATGGAACAGTAAAAAGAATATAATAACTTTTGCTGACTAATAATATGCGAACAACAATACAGAAAAGGAAGAGAGGAAAGTTTTGTCCAGAGGGGCGATTTTTTTTTTTTCCTCATGAACCGACGCTTTGACATTAGTCTTGCAAAGGGAGAGCCTCTGCAGAGAGTACATGTTACAGATAGTATATAACAGAAAGGAGATAGTAAAAGCTAATAAAGCAAAACAGTTCATATAAAGTCTCTGAGTTCTCTTGTCTTCTTGAAGTGGTAAGATGTCATCAGGAGGAAACTGGATTCTGGTCTGGAAAACTGGATTCTGGACTCTGGTCTGGAAAGCTGGATTATCTTCTTTAACTGTTTGAATTGCTGTATTTTTAAAACCTTAGCATAGCATTGTCAATGATCAAATTAATAAATTCCATTACATTCCCTCCTTTATATGGTTAGACTTGTAATAGAGGGTTGAGGTAGTTATGCAATGTGTAACACTTTTTACCACCATGTGTCTGGATCAAAGCCCAATTTAGTATGTGTTCATGACACCTGAAAATGTTATGGAAAGGTTATCATACCATATCTCATGGTTCTGAGACAGCCAGTGATTGTGCTAGGCCACAGGTGAGTTCAACTGAGTGAGATAAAAAGATAAATAAGTTCAGTTAAATTAGGAGGGAGAGAGGATGAATACTGGACTGTGCCTAGTAATTGTGCTCTACATAGTCACCATCATAAGCAAACCATGGACTTATGTATACCTGTCTCTCCTTTTGTTGCACATATATTCTCTCCAGGGCCTGCATCAGAGTTCACAGCAAGTTAGTCTCTGAAATGATAAGTTTCCATATTTCTGAAATCTCATTAATTTCACCAAAGACAATATGATGGTAAAAATGTGTGCTATGCTGCATAACTGAGAATATATTAGTGATATATACAATAATTCCAAACCATACCCAGAGTATAATGACATATAAATAATAAATGAATGTAAATAGCTGATTATATTAGACATTGTTACATAATCTTCTTTTAGACATTATCACATAATCTTCTTTTAGCAAGTAAACCATATCATCTTATACATGAATTCTCTAGTATAACAGTAGCAGATACTTAAAGTGGTGATTAATTCATCAAAAAGAAATAAGACTTCAATTAGCAAGATTCAATATTCAATGTTTTCAGTGAGGTATCAAGCAATTTCTGGTACTTTTTAGTTAAACAGAACAACATACAAGAGAAAGGAGAAAAATAAATAAATAAAACAAAACTCATTAGAACTCATGGTTCTCTCAAAAAGAAAGAGTAAATAAAAAAAAAGAAGAATTCTGGTAGCTTCTGAGGCCCGATAGCCTCACCCACAGCATATACTTAAAATGTCTTTGAATAATCACTTAGTTTACAAAATTTAGTTTTAAAGAAAAGCAAAAGAAACAAAAGTAAAAAAAAAAAAAACAAAGCAAAACCAAAAACCAAAAATAAAAAGCAAAAGATTCGCTAAGCACCCTTTTGTGCTCTTAAAGAACTTAAAAGTGCGGTCAATTCCAGGTCTTTTCAGTGCCTTTCAAAAGTCAAAACAAAAACAAAAACAAAAAACAAAAATTAATAAAAAAAAATAGTTGAGGTGGGCCAGAAAACTAGGCCATGTGCTTCAGTGCTTTTGCCTGTAGAAGGAAATGCTTGTTAAATTATAAGGTATTTAAGCTGCTAGAGTTTGGGGTATGCCACATTGTTTTAACTGGTTCCCCAATTCTCTGCATGCCAAAGTGGCAGGGGTTTCTGAATTGTCATTGATCTTTCTAATGCTGTCATAATGTTCTTTATGGTAGAAAATGTGGAGTTCTCTAGCATCAGTTTTGTCTGTGCCACTGATTTTCAATAAAGGCTGATTTAATTGATGAACCACAACATTCAGCTGATGCTGGTATCATTTCCTCCCCACTTTCCAAATTTCTTTAATTCATCAACATATTCTTCAAAAGGGGAGTCATTTACTCTAAAAGACTCAAACTCTTGTCTATGGTTAATCATATAAGAAGCAGCTTCTTGTCTGTGTCTGAGATGATTTCTACAGTGACCTTCTAGCTGGTCTGCTAAAGCCCTAAAAAGGCAATTTCCGTCTCCTGATACTTTACGAAGACTGAGTCCCAAAGCATTTAACTGATCAGTGGGATTATTAAATGGGAACTGCCTGTTTCCTCTGAACTCTCTTTGCTCTTTAACAGTTGCTATCGTTAGGGTTTTTACCTCTTTAGCGTCTACCTCAGGTCTATCTGAAATCTCTTCACCTATGAATGGTGCAGGCTTTATATGAGAGCAATGAATCCATGAGTCTTTTTCACCAATTTTAATGGCAGTAGGAGTTGTCAATAATACCTGAAAAGGTCCTTCCCAGGCAGGTTGAGTTCCACTGGTTCTCTGAAAATTCTTTACATATATTTTATCTCCTGGGTTGAAGTTATGCAATGAAAAGTCTAATGGTCCTGCCTGGACCACAGCTCCTGCCTCATGGAGTTCACGTAGCCTGGTCTGTAATTCCTGTATATAGGAGGCAACAGAAGTATCACCTCCCACCAGTGATGTATAAACTGGGGAAAAAGTTTTAGCTTGGATAGGAGGGTGACCAAAAAGCATTTCATAAGGAGATATATGAAGTTCTCCTCTTGGTCTACTTCGTAGATAGAATAATGCCAATGGTAGAACATCAGGCCATTTCAAATGGGTTTCAGTACATAATTTGCCAATCATACTCTTAAGCTCTTTATTCATCCGTTCGACTTGGCCTGAACTTTGTGGATGGTAGGGCGTGTGGAATTTTGGAGTCACTCCCAAGAAAGAGTAGATTTGGGATAAAATCGAATCAGTGAAATGTGTGCCTTTGTCAGAATCGATGCGGGCTGGTGGGCCAAAATGAGGTACTATCTCTTTAAGAAGAATTTTGGCAACAAAGGCAGCTGTGGCTCGGGGGCTGGGAAAGGCCTCCACCCACCGAGTGAGCTGATCAACTATAACAAGGCAAAATTTATAATGTCCTGCTTTTGGCATAGTAATATAATCAATTTGTAAGTGCTCAAAAGGTGTATATGCTAGAGGACGCCCTCCATAAGCTTTGGCCTTAAAAGCATACTGATTATAAGACTGACATGTGGAGCAGCCCGAGCAGATTTGAGATGCTGTATTAGTCGCACCTGGTGCTATCCAGGTTCTCTTAATAGAGTCTACAATGCCTTGTGTACCAAAATGGCCTTTTCTGTGAACAGAGAGGCATACCTGGTGGTAGAATTTCCGGGGAAGAAATGGCTTACCTTCCGGAGACACCCAGATGCCATTGATCTGTTTCGCCTTAAATTTCTTTTTCCACTTTTCTACTTCAGAATCGTCATAGGTTAGGTTGGAAGGAATATCCTCAGAAGGTGAAAGGTTAAATATATGTTCAGGAGCTTCTAATGCAGCAAGCTTGGCTGCAGAATCGGCTCGTGCATTTCCCTTTGAAACAGGATCACTATTCCCTGTGTGGGCAGGGCAATGTACAACAGCTAGGGAAGAAGGCAGTTTTAGGGCATCTAAGAGGTCCTTGATAAGGTCCCCATTGGCAATAGCCTTGCCCGAGGATGTTAGAAAGCCTCGTTGACGCCAAATCATACCAATAAAGTGGCATATGCCAAAGCCATATTTCGAGTCAGTAAAAATGGTGGCACTCTTATCTTTAGCTATATTACAGGCCTGTGTAAGAGCCACAAGTTCAGCAGCCTGTGCACTAAAATGGGAAGGCAGAGAAGCTGCCCAGAGGATGTCATAATCAGAAACTACAGCAGCTCCAGTAAAACGGGTTCCCTCTCTCATAAATGAGGAACCATCTGTATAGAGGACAAGATCAGGATTTTCTAAAGGTGTATCAAAAAGATCATCACGGGGTTTTTCAGCCATATCAACTAAAGAAGCACAGTCATGCAACGGTTCCCCCGAGAATGGTAAATTAGGGAGTAGTGTTGCTGGATTAAGAACTGTGCAGCGTTTTAAAGTGATATTCTCATTACCTAACAGGGTTATTTCATACTTAGCCAGCCTTTGATCTGAAAAGGCTTGTGTCCTGTGACGTAGTAAGAGAGCCTCCACTTCGTGAGGGCATTGCACAGTTAGAGGGTTACCTAGGACCAAATCAGAGGCTTTTTCTACCAAAAGCGCTGTGGCCGCCACTGCTCTAAGGCAAGGTGGCGCTCCAGCCGCTACAGGGTCCAGCTGAATTGAATAGTAGGCTATAGGACGTTGGTTAGGCCCCAGTGACTGAGTCAGGACTCCAGAAGCCACCCCCCTTTGTTCATGCACAAAGAGAGTGAAAGGCTTACTATAATCTGGTAGTCCTAGGGCAGGTGCTGATAACAAGGCCTGTTTTAATTCCTTTATGGCTGAGAAATGCTGAGGATCCAATTGTAAAATGTCTGGGACAGAACTTTTTTTAGAGCTATGAGAGGTTTAGTAATTTCACCAAAAGAGGGTATCCATTGTCTACAGTACCCAGCTGCTCCCAGAATGGCTCTCAACTGCCTCTTAGTAGTGGGGGCAGAGAGTTGTTGAATGGCCTGGACTCTCTTAGAAGAGACAGAGCGAGTTCCAGCAGCCAAAATAAATCCTAAATATTCTACCTGGGGCAAACACCATTGTACCTTTGACTTGGAAACCTTGTGTCCTCTCTTGTGCAGCTCCAGCAGTAAGTGACGGCTATCTTCCTGACAAATTTCAGCATTAGGAGAGGCCAAAAGTAAGTCATCAACATATTGTACTAGTGTGGAGCCTTTAAAGGTAATGGAGGCCAGATCCTGCTGTAAAATTTGGGAAAATAATGTGGGACTGTCTACAAATCCCTGTGGGAGTCTAGTCCAGGTCCACTGTCTATTTTTCCAGGTAAAAGCAAATAAATATTGGAAGTCCTCATGTACTGGTATGGAGAAAAAGGCAGAGCAAAGGTCTACCACTGTGAAACATGTAGATTCATAGGGAATGGATGAAATTATCGTAGCCGGATTTGCGACTATAGAATGTCTAGGAATAACGTAATTATTAATCGCTCTAAGATCTTGCACAAAGCGATAAACAGGTTTACCATCTGGCCCAGGCTTGGGTTTTTTAACTGGCAAAATGGGAGTATTGCATGGAGAGTGATGACATGGAATAATAATACCCTGGCTTTTCAAAGCCTCAATTATAGGGGTGATCCCTTCTATTGCTTCCCTAGACAATGGATACTGTGGAATGGAGGGGGTGGCCCCCCCTTAACTTTAAAGGTAACAGGCATGGCAGACTTAAGGAGCCCCACCTCATTAGGGGATGAGGCCCATAAAGACTCAGGAATGTCAGAGGGGATTTTGGATACCTCCCCTGCTGTTCCTTGAGCTTCTGTAAGTAAAATTGGTAATAAATGAACAGTATCCTCTGGCAATTGTAGGGAGACAGCCCCATCTGGAGCACAAGATATGGTTGCTCTAAGCTTGCAAAGGAGATCACGACCTAATAAATTTACAGGGGCATCAGGCATGAGTAAAAATGAATGTTCTACTGTTAAGGGCCCCATAGATACCATGCGAGGATTCAATTTTGCCACTCTCTGGCTCTTTCCTGAGACTCCCACTACATTCAAAAATCCTACAGGTCTACACCCAGCATCTGGTTTGCTTACTAATACTGATTTAGAGGCTCCTGTGTCTAGCAGACAATCATAATAAGTCTCCCCCACTTTTAGGGTGACATGTGGTTCTTTACTCTGGGGAGGTGAATGGACTGGCACAAGTGCATTCAAAAAATCTGGATCTGGGAATATATGGCTTTCATTATCTATGTTCCATTCCTCCCCAAGACCCCGTCAATCCTGTGCCCTCCTCTGAGAGGGACCTTGGTCACCATTATTCTGGTACTGCCTTTCTGTATTCCTCCGAAAAGATCTATTCCTATTTTGATTTCGCCTGTAATTAGAATTAGAATTTCTTCTCCAAGTCCTACATTCTCTCAATTCATGCCCCTCCTTATGACAGTAACAACACACCTTAGTGTCCTTGTTCCGGTGTTCACATGGCTGACAGGAACAACACACCTTAGTGTCCTTGTTCCGGTGTTCACATGGCTGACAGGAACAACACACCTTAGTGTCCTTGTTCCGGTGTTCACATGGCTGACAGGAACAACACACCTTAGTGCCCTTGTTCTGGTGTTCACATGGCTGACTAGGAATCACCGGTGCCAGAATGCTCTGTTTGGGGTGATCTGGACCTGTCTCACGTGAGTCAAAGACATAATTTGCAAGTTCCTTAAGTCTATCAGCTGTTAAGCTCCTCCAATCTGGACATTGGGTCAGAAAATATTTGCGTACTTCTGGCAGTGAATTACAAATAAACATGTTGAGAATAATATAAGAATCTTTTGAATCAATTGGATCTAATCTGGTGTATTGCCTGGCGGTCTCACAAAGTCTATCGTAAAATCTGCTTGGTCTTTCATTAGCCTCCTGAAATGTGCTCATAAATTTCGTCCAGTTTTCGGGTTTTCTAGAGCATAATTCCATTCCCTTCAGAAGTGTTTCCCTAGCATCCTTTAATCTTTGGAAATCCCTGTCATTATTATAATTCCACTCTGGATCCTTTAGAGGCCATTCCTCATCGGCCTTACCCTTCGCAACAAGGGCATTTCCTGCCGAGATAATATCTGTCATCTCAGTTGGGGACAGTAAAGTTTCCATAAGGCAAGTAACATCAGCCCAAGTGGGTTGATATATATTAAATATAGTCCTTAACTGTGAAACTACACCATTTGGATGTTTCTCAAAACTAGGGAAGATTGTTTTCCATGAGCTCAAGTCAGTTGCTGTAAAGGGGTGATATTTTCTAACCTGAACTGATACTCCCTTTTTATTAAATTCTATATCTTCCTGCAAGTGAAGTAGTTTCAGCTGATTTGATTCTAAAGACTGGCCAATATCCGTTTCTGTAACTGGGTTACCTCCAGTAGGGGGAGCAATCTTAGCGTCTCCCTCGCCACGTGGTGAGGCTGGGTTACCTTCAGCAGAGGGAGCCATCTTAGTGTCTCCCTCGCCACGTGGTTTACCTTTAATCTCTTTCCACATTACAACCATGGTAATGCCCATAATGAGAGTTATAGTCATGTGAACTATCGTGAGTATGGTATTACAATTTATTTCAACTGCAGGCATAAAATTCCTACTAATATTAAACACATTTTCAGTGGAGACAGTTACACTCATACCATTATACCAAAAAGATTTTGCTGTGTGAGTGAGGAGGAGACCTATAACACAATGAAGGAATACCGAGTAAACTAGATGTCTAAGTTTGCACAGTATGGTACCCCAACATGCTCCAATGCAAAAAAAACGAAAAAACCAAAGGGAAAATGACATATTCGATCATATTTTAAACTGGGCTGGCTTTTTCCTTTAAAACAAGGCTTTTAGAGGCTTAAAGTCTTTAAGGGAGATTAGACAAAGGGAAAGTCCGTGGGGGGGGGGTATTTGGAAAATCCACCGAATTAGCCGGCTTATGGCCAAACTAGGGAGGGTGGGAGGGTCCTTAAGGTCCCTTCGGGGTCGCCAAACTGTGAGATTTAAAATTGGATATTAGATCATAAATCTCCCCTACTTAACCTTTCCCTTAATTTATCTCCCAAACTAGTAATAATCACAAGGTGATGTTGATTAGAAGGATAGGAAAGTAGAAACACAATACAAATCGTCTTAAGTCTAAGCTTAGTCTATATTCCTTATAAAAACTCACCAAACCGACAAGGCCACCTTTGGAGAGAGAGTCTGTGCCGCGCCGTCAGGAGTCCCGCCAAGCAAGCAAAAGGCCTCCTCTCGTTCTCTCCACCCCGGAAGTCCAAAAAACCCGGCAGGCAGTCTGACATGCGCAGCAGGCAGACTGTACCCGGCAGGCAGTCTGACATGCGCAGCAGGCGGACTGTTCATCTCCTCCCCAAAAGGGTGGTCCTTGAAAAACTGGCGTCTTTCAGTTATCCTAACCGACTGTTAAAAACTTTCATATTTTACCACACCACACACATACATGCAACCCCAGCACTGGGGTCAGAAGAGTGGTCGCCATGTTTTCTGAGCTGAAAGTACAGCCTTATTCCCAGAGAAAGGTCCAATTTCTTATCCTAAAATTGGAACTTTACCAGATGGTCTGGACTTTCTGCTCGTGGTCAGTGGAGGCCTCAAAGGAACTCTTGCCTGGCCTTGTTCCTTCTCCTGGATTTGTACCTTGGAAGGAGGCGCATCCCTTGTGCCAAAGGCAAGGACCCAACAGGCATCACCCAAGACCTTCGCCTGGCTTCCCTCCTTCTCAGAAGCTTCAGGAAAAGCAGCCTCATGTTTAAAGCCCGTTTCTGCCGTTGAACAGGAAAGGGCACAGGGGAGGTCTTATTTGGATTTTCTTGCAGATACTCATCAGGCATATGAAATAAGGACTCACATACAAAACTGGCTTTCCTGCTGTGAGGGATCAGAGGCACCCAGGGTCATTTCTGAAGAAGCAGGCCCCCACCCATCCTACCCCATCCTGCCCCATCCTGCCCCATCCTGCACCAGTGAGGCCTCTCCATGGACTCTCTGTGTTTTGGAGCTGGTTTCCTTTGATTCCCTAGAATTGTAAAATCCAGCTGACACCTGGCAAATGCATTTCTGATGTGTCATTCGAATCTCCTTTGGAAAGGAAGAAAGGGGACAATTTATCTTTGAACAGGAAATTGCAAAAAGATGCAATACAATGACCACGTTTAGTCTAATGATCCAGAGCCCTGGCTAGTGGGGACAGAGGCAATGGGCCCTTGGCCCACGAGGGCCCAAGCAGATGCTCAACACATGACGTGGCGTCTGCTGTCCCTCTGTTTCTAATAAACAGGAATGTGTTGCTGCCTGTAGGAGACTGAGCTTGGCCCTGGCTAATCTTAGCAGCATTTTCTAATTTGGGGAGTGATGCCGTGTTGATTCACATGGGATATTTCTTGTAAGAAGCGGGAGGAATGAAAAAAAGATGGCTGTCTCTAAGTGACCCTTCTGCACCACACAGGAGGGGGACGATATCATAGCTGATGTTTTCTTGACCCTTTGGGTTTTGCAAAGGGCTTTTATGGACGGGTTCTCATCGGCATAAAGCGAGTGACTGAAATGGCCAAGAGTGGCTAGTGATGTTTCTCTGTGAGAGCTGTTGTGAGGCAGGTGGGAAGGCAGCATCCTCATAGAGGGGTCTGGATTACCAAGAAAGGCAGCCTCTCTCCTCAGGTAGCCTTGGTGGCTCCATGGTCAACAGCTCATGTCCAGGTTCCATCTTGTGCTTTGGAATGGGGGCACAGAATAGCCCTTGCCCAGCCCACTGCCCTCCAGCCAGCAGGCCTGTGGATTCAGCCAAAGGTAGCTCTCTGTTCCTTAGCGGAGCAGGACCCCTTTGGTTTACAATTTACCCGTTGTCATTTGCAAGAATTGCCTGGAGGAGTCAGCCGATACTCAGATTTAGCATCTTGTGGAGGGAGAGAGCTGGCTTCTAATTACCAAGACAGAGGGGCTGGGCACATTTAGAGCTCAGCATGTCTGCCCTCACATACACACCCCTTCTCTCTGCTCATGCCTTGCCACCTCTCATGGACACCAGTGCCCAGAGCCTCCTTACTGTCTGCCCTGTCTCCTGGCCATCTGCCCCATGGCTGCCAACCTGGCTTTCTCAAACTGTGACGCTGATTGCATCATCCCTCTACTTAATAAACTCCTGTGGTGCCTCAGCAAACCCAGGATCAACCATAAAGTCCATGGTTCGGTGCTAAAAGTACTTCACACCTTAGTTGCAATCAGCCTTTCTGGACTCCACACTTTGTTTCCCTCCACACACACCAAGGTCTGGCCAGATGGGCCTCCTTGCTATTCCTTGGGGCAGCTAGGTGACACAGTGGGTAGAATGCCAGGTCTGGAGTCAGGAGGACCTAAGTTCAAATCCAGCCTCAGGCACTTCCTAGCTGCGTGACCCTGGGCAAGTCACTTCACCCTGTTTGTCTCAGTTACCTCATCTGTAAAATGAGCTGGAGGTGAAAACGGCAAACCACTCCAGTATTTCTGCCAAGAAAACCCCAAATGGGAGAACAAAGAGTTCTACATGACTGAAACAACATTAACAAAGTCTCCTCTGAGCCTTTGCTCTGACAGCTGCCCAGGCCTGGAATGTCCTCCATCGAAGCCTTCCTTCCCTGCTGGTGCCTCCCCCTACAATTCCCTGGTAGCGCTGCACATTTATCTGTGCAGATACATGTGCATGTACGTTTACACAGACAGACACACAGACACAGACATACACACACAGGTGAGGGCCTTGACTACAGTGGTGCCCATGGGAGTGGGTGAAGAGGATGTAATGACTGCCCCAGGGTGGGACAGTGTCTGAAGGAGACTGTCCACAGGTAGAATGAGCAGGATTTGATCACAGATTGACTGTGGAGGAGGGGGAAGGAGGGCCGTCACCATGGCTTACCTTTACATCCACATCCCTTTAGCTTTTACAGGTGTGCCCAGGGGATGGGGCTGGGCTTTCACTGGAGGAAATAGCTCCCAAGACTCTTCCTCTTAATGCAAGTTGGTGCTTTCTCTGCCAAGTCTAGGACTCAAGAGATGCCCAGAGCACTGAGAGGTGATGGGAAGTGAGTGGCCCACATCAAGCAGCCAGTATGCATCTGAGACAGGACTCAGACCCAGGTCTTCTGGGCTCTGGGGAAGCTCCCTGGCCACTTTTCCAGGCAGTTAGCATATACACGTCCTATTTCCAGGTAGATGATGGACCCTGCACATGGGCTTCCATATATTTCTCTCCACTAGATAGATGAGACAGAGTGTATAAATTTGTTCATTTTTTTTTTGAGGGGCAATGAGGGTTAAGTGACTTGCCTAGGGTCACACAACTAGGAAGTGTCAAGTGTCTGAGGCCGTATTTGAACTCAGGTCCTCCTGAATCCAGGGCCATTGCTTTATCCACTGTGCCACCTAGTTGGCCCCACATTTATTCATTTTTAAAAGCAAAGTTGAATTAATAATGGAATTAAATATATCTCTCATAAAATATTAGAGAAAGAAGCAACCATGAGAAATTCGATGGAAAATTGCAAGCAGAAATTCAAGAGGCAATATCATGCTACAAAACTGTATTTTGCATAGTCATTGGAAATTGAATTCTAGAAATATGTTCTTCAGGTATTTTGGAGAACTCGATGAGTGTGGGACCCTGCCCCCTTGGCTTTGACCTGAACAGGGGATTCATGATCCCTTCTCCAGAAGCAGCTGAATGAAAAGGAGCTGATCTCAAACCCAGTCGTTTCAAGTCCGGCCAGCGTCCTCTCAAGGAAAGGAGGCCAGAGGAGGCAGAGGTACAAGCCGCGGGCTCTCAGAGAGACCAGCTTCTGCATCTTGCAGTCAAGCTTTAGCACCTGAAGAGTGACCAGAAAACCTCTGGCCTGTGGTAGAGGAAGCACTCTGTCCCAGACTTGGAGGGCAAGAAGGAGCAGGAGGGCTGTGCTGGTGTGTGCACGCAGGGTCCAACAGCTCATCTGCGGAGGGGAGGAGAGCTGCAATACTCCTAAAGGTCACGTGCCGTCTCTTCAGACTGGTTAAGGCTCAGAAATGCCGCGGGAAGGGAAATAACTACCTCTCCAGAGCAGCCGTTCCATTAGAGCCGGCTCACATCAGGCCGGAGATAAATGGGAGCACAGAAAATTGATTTTACCCTCGTGCAGTAAGTGCGGTCAAATGTGAGAGGCCAGCGCGTCCAACAAGCGGTGGGAGGATGGCTGGAGCCGAGAAATAACAATGCAGCAATGGTTAAAAACAGCTTAATCCTGGCCGGGCTGGGCCCGGCTTTGCATCGCACGTGTCCACCAGACTCCCCCTTAGAGTTCACTCTCTTTATCCATGACGTGTCTCTGCAGCTAAAGTGCCGCAGCCCCGGAACCCCCACATAGATTCCGACAATGGCTCCCCCAAACCCGCCCTCCCATACAGATACCTGTGCGTCAGCTCTCCCAGTCCACCCTCGGCTCAGATGTTGGCAAACTCTCGCCCCAAATCGGGGCTCATGGACGGACCCTGGTGAATCACCCCCACAAATCTGTGCTTGTCCATGAATTCTGGTTCACTCACTTAGTCCCCCTCCCCAGAATCCTGGACAATCGCCCGCCATGGGGGTGACTTCACAGCCCTGAGAGAAGCCTCAGCGGAGCATTTGCAGTTAATTCCACACCAGCATGATCCATGCCAAATAAGGGAAACACCCTGACTGCATAGACGGTTTTGGAGGCCTCCTGAGTCTCTCTGCCTTTTCCTTTGGCTTCTTTGCCTTGCCTTTACTTGGTGAGTCTCTCCAATCCTGTTTGACTGGGCCCAGTGACTTCTTTTCCAGTATTTCAGACCTTATTGTTCTTGAATAGCATCCAGCATGATTAATGAAGCCCAGCTTATTCCCTAACTGTCCCCTCCTTGTAGCACTAAAGGGTCTCAGGGGAAGTGGAAACCAGGAAGGTGACAAGCCCTGGGGCTCTCTTGGCTGCCTAACTAGAGAGTCACTGCCAATTTTTTTTCCTCTTATAGAATATAGTTGGTGACCAAGATAGCTGCCTCTCAGCCCATGTCATCAGAACCAGGGAGTTCTTGGAAGTCTAAGGACAGCTGGGCCTTAGGAAAGATGTGGGCTGACTCCAGGGATTTCATTCTGCCTACTCCTCCCCCTCTGCTCCCAAGTAATTCCTCCATCCTCTCCCCTCCCCTTCCCCACCCCTAGTTCTGTTCTAGGTGCTGCCTATATATACCTGTGTTCTGGACACACACCCTACACGCACAAACACATCTTCAGTTGTGATGGTGTAACTGATGGGATGAGTCAGTGATTCTTGTCATGAAATTGATCCATTGCTCAAATAGAATTTTCTTGTTGATTTGGCCACAGGTTTTGTGTTCTTGGACTTGGCTTTAGGTTTCCTGCCTTGCACATAGTAGGACCTCAGTTTGTATTGATTCTGAGAGTAGGGTAGAGAGACAGAGTAGAGCGTTTGGGGAGAAGGTCATTGCCTGGGCACCCTCCATTCCCAGAAGCCTACTGGAATGCCTTTGTTTAATTTCTCTTCTAGCACTTGTGTCCAAAAGTAGGGTGGTGCAGAGAACACTCCTTTATGTGTCAGGAAGCCTGGCTTTGGAGTTTGCTTCTGTGATACAAGCTGCCTTTGTGGCCTTGGGAGCCACTTCATCTCTTCCAGACTCAGTTTCCTCACTTGCCTCATATTTGAGGCAATTGGCCTGATGAGTCCTGAGTTATCTCAAACTCCAACATTCTCTGTATTTATGAATTAAATGTGTGCCTTCATAGCCTCAGGTAAGCAAGGGATGGGAGAGACACACCACCTTTGTGAAAATAATCTGTCCGTGGTAGTATCTGTCTTGGAATCTTTTTTATTTACTCTGTTAACTAATGTGTCAGGGACCATCACCTGTTCTGATGACAAAGGTCTCCTAGTCTGTGTCTTTTGACCTCTTCTATGGAGGGTCCAATTAATGACCCATTACCAATATTTCTGGACACAGGCAGGGTGGGGCTCACTTAATAGTGCTGACAACTTCATCGGCTCACCTTTGACTCCCCCCCACCTCTCTGTTCTTCATTAAAGGGGGAGATTCTTTGATGAAAATCAGTGACCCTTTTTTGAGCCTTACTACTTCCCTTCCCTTTTTGACTGATCCTCTGATTTCATTGACCTAGGAGACTTCCTGGTGTGAAAACCCCCTCCAGCAATGGAAGCTGGCACCTTCTCTGAAATCCATAGCTTTATAGAACTCCATGGTGTTGAGAAGCAAAAGGTCATGGCCAGAATTAAATAGCAAGTACTTGTCAGAGGATAGACTTGAACCCAGTTCTTCCCAGAAATATACCTGTTCTGGTCAATAATTCAGAGGAGTGGGGGAAAAGAATTAGCATTTATATGGATTCAACTATGTGCCAGACATTGTGTTAGGCTCATTACAAATATCTCATTTGAACCTTGCAATAATCAGGTGAGGTAAGTATTGGTATTATCCCCATTCTACATTTGTAGAAACTGAGGCAAGCAGAAGTTAATTGACTTGCCTAGCCAGTATGTGTCTGAGGCGAGATTTAAACTCTGGTCTTCCTGATACCATACCCAGGGCTCTATCCACTGAGCAACCCAGGTTCAGGGATTTTTTTGTTTGTTTGTTTTGGAATGAGGAACATAATTTGGAGGAAAAAAGTTTTCTTCTACTCAGATTTGGTGATGGTTGTGAAGATGAGAGGAAATGGTAGTGAGAAGTCAAAAGAGCATGGGGCAATGAAGGTAGAAATGGTAAGTGTGGCACAAAAGCACACCATTGTCTGGACTCTGCCACATAACTGAACCATCCACCCAATGAAGAGTGAGGCCTTTTTATGTCATTTAGATTTTAAAATCCATTTTTGAAGAGAATATTTTTAAATGTGTTCTCTATGTGACTTCTTAAATGAAAGGTCCTGAAGTTGAGGTGAGATATCATGGCAGGGGCTACCTCTGGAGATGGTGGGACCTTCTCCCCTTATTAGAGGCCTTCAAGTAAGGTCTGAAGGATCATTTATTGAGTAGGTTTTAGTGGAGGATTTCTTTTGGGCAGTGTTGGGCTGGAGGATGTTGATATGTTTTCCAGTTTAGAAGTTCTGAAATTCTGTGATCTTCATATACATCAGCATTGTCCTCAGAGGCTGGGATGGGTAGATCTATTTAATTCCATATTGACTTGCTCCAGAGTGGCATACTTGTAGTTCTCATCTATACTTTTAAGAATTTTTATGCCACATCTATCTTTTTTTGCTGTGGAGGTAGAAACATGAGAGAGATAGAAAGACAGAGAGAGAGACAGAGAGAAAGGTAGAGAGAGAGACAGAGACAGATAAGGAGGGAGGGAAGAAGAGAGGAAGAAAGAAAAGAAGGAAGCAAGGAAGAAAGAAAGAGGAAGGAAGGAAGAAAGAAGGGAAGGAAGGAAGAGAGTAGGGGACATGGTGAGAGAAGACAGACACTTCAATGGGCTTTGGGAGAAGCTGGGTGTCTAGGGAGAAAATTGAATGTCCAGCTGTCCAGTCTGTGGCATGCAGGAGACTTTATCCTCTCTTTATCTCTTTTAATCCAATGCTCAGTATGGTTTATGATGTGCAGCTGGACGGGAGGTGTTTGACAGTTGGAAGGGGAGTGAAGGAGTGGGCAGGGACATGAGTAAGAGATGTTCTGTTGGGCTCATCCATCACCTACAGGTGATGTCGGAACCCAGCTGCGTGTCTGTAGATTGACTCAATGGATTAGTGGCAAAGAGGTACCTCCAGGGTATGAAACAAGGTGCAGTCAGCTTGGCAGAGTGATCCCTCTTGGTGATATTTGATGTGTTCTCTCCTGCATCTTCACTGTCATTTCTATCAAGGGAAAACCAGTGCCCCTGTGGTGTGCAATAAATGTTTCTGGAACCAAATGGAAGTCAGTTCTAAGTTTCTCATGGCAGATGACCCATTCTCAAGGCTCCATATGAATGCTAAGAGGGTAGGACAATTTCCAGAAAAGATGCCAAACCTGTCATTTCACCCTGTGTAATGCCCACCTTCTGAGCTTCCCCACTGATGCAGGCAGCAGTTGGAACATATCCTGATAATCAGTGTTGGTAGGGCATTTCTTCCCTTGTATGGCACATCATATTCCCACAGTGGCTTCAGAGGAGAGTGACACCTTGGGAATGAGTAGGGCAGCATCTGTTAAATAGTTTGGCATTAAAAAAGTTAAATAGCTAAACATCAATCTGCTCATTAATTCAGCTGAATAGAGCCTATCTCTGACTCTGGCTTTGAATGGAGATAAATCCATGTCTTATAATTGCTTGAAATCCATTCTCAGTTTAATGGATACTTAGAGCGACACAAGACAAGAATATCATTTCCGTTATGCGTCTTTCCATTTACTAAGGATTAGGAAATCAAGATCTGCAATGAAGACAGCTGAAAGCTATATTTTGGTGTGTTTTAAAAGTGTACTGTGTGTGTGTGTGTGTGTGTGTGTGTGTGTGTGTGTGTGTACCAGAAATATCTTGCAATTGGTGATGGACATCTCTCACAGGTTTAGCTTTGCTTGGGATGAACCTTAGTGAGTTCAGATGCTGATTCAGAGCTTTTCCCCTAAAGCTATTCATCATGGAAATTGGACTGAACATTGCACAAGCTCAGCTCTTATTCTTTTTTTTTGCCTCAATAATTTCTTGGTTTTAGGTAGTTCCAAAATAATTATTCTTCCCCATGGCATAAACAGCTTTAAAAGGGAAAACACACTCACAAATTAAAGTATTATTATTCCCAATATGGTCAAATTGATATAGCTTCCTTTAACCATTCCCAGCATGAACTTCATGTTGATAGGTTGAGTTTCAAGAACCTGAGCCACTGAGTGGGAAAATACTCCTGTTGTAATTAATCAATCAATAAACATTTATTAAACACCTGCATTCCCTTAAGTGCTGGTGTAAACAGTGGGGCCATCATCAGAAAAGGAGCCTAATAGGGTTGAAATAAGATAACCAATGATCCAGATATGTGTTGAGTATGGCCTTGTTGGTTCGCAGGTTCATAGATCTCCTCATGTGAAGAGTTTACAAGGGTGAGTTTATAAAGATCTAAGAGTTTATAGAGGTAAAGGAAGGGGAATGGGAAATTTGCATGTGGGAAGGCACATGCAGACATAAGAAGGATTGTTGTTGTCATTGTCATCATTGTTGTTTTCAGCTCTTTGTGATCCCATTTTTCCCCCAAAAGATACTAGAGCAGTTTGCCATTTCCTTTTCCAGCTTGTTTTATAGATGAGGAAACTGAGGCAAATAGGGTTAAGTGACTTGCCCAGGATCACACTGCAGGTAAGTGTCTGAGGCTGGATTTGAATTCAGATTTTCTTGACTCCAGGACCAGTGCTTTATCCACTGAGTCATCTAGCCACCATATAAAAGGAATAGTCTGGGTAAAGTAGGAAGCTAAATTTAATCCTAGTTCCCTCTGCCCTGAATCTATGTGGTGACTACCCCCAACATATGTTAAATCCATGTTAAATCTCATTTAGCAACTGGGAGGTGTGGGGCATGGGATATGTATTAGATTTCTAGAAGAAAAGGAATGACTATAGGTTAGAAATTCTATCTAATATATGAGGCTGAGAAACAGTGTCCAGTAATGGAGGGAATCTGTCAAAAAAGAGGTTTATTTTGTCTTGTTCAAACATTCAAAATTGTGTTTACTGACTATTTGATATTTGACTTTACCAAAGTTAGTAGACTTTGAAAGGTTTTTCATTCTTGGTCATGGATTGATTTTTCTTGTCTTCCTCAGTTTCCCTCTGTATCTGTTCTTCATTGCCTGTTACTCACAAGATCTGAAAAGGTGGGAAACACCCACTTCCCTGAGAAGAGGCTCTGCCTGAACATTCCCAGTGAGAAGAATCTACTTTAAGGAATTCTGTTTCATTACTGAGCAACTCTGATTGTCAGAAAGTTCCTCCTCCTTAAAGTTGGGTCAAACATTCCCATTTGTGGTCATTTTGTCTGCTAGAGCTGTGGAGCATGTGTGTGGACAGACAAGACCATTGAAGTGGCTCAGTGAAGATAATCAGGAGTCTACTGGAGATATTTAGTATTTCAATGGGTCGGGGTATCCTTGGCCCTAGACAGTTTGTAGGTGTAGGTGGGACCTAGGACCAGGTATCATGTTCATGAGATTTGGGTGGGATAGCCAGTCAACCTCTGAAAGGGCAATTAGGGTATTGGGCAATTTGGTGGAGTCAGAAGAACCGCAGGATCTGTTTTGAAATCCTGACTTTGCTATTATGACTTAGGTTGACCTTGTACAACTGTGGGAAGCTGGATGAAGGGGGCAGATCACTGGGTTTGGAGTCAGGAAGACTCTCTGAATTCAAATCTTTCCTTAGTTACTAGCTGTGTGACTCTGGGCAAGTCACTTAACTCTGCCTCAGTTTCCTCATCTATAAAATGAGTTGGAGAAGGAAATAGAAAACCACCCCAGTATCTCTGCCAAGTAAACTCCAAATGGGGTCATGAAGAATGAGACATGACTGAAAAATGACTGATTGACCTTGGACAGATCAATTCATTTGCTTAGATCTCAGTTTGCTCATCTGATAAAAGATGGTATTGGACTAGATAATCTCTAAGATTTCAATGCCACTAAATCCTATGATTCAGGGGAATGGGTGGTGAGGTCAGGTTTGTTTGGTCCTTGGCAAACCCATTGTCCTTGAATGCCTTTGGAGGGTGGATCTTTCCTTATCTGGAACCCACCAAATGGGTGAGTTGAAGATCATAGGTGGGGAATGAACAATAAAAATCCTACAGTAATTGAAAGAGATGGGGAAGGCAAATAGATGCAAGGGAGATGTAGGAACAAGCAGGGAATTGGGGAGGGGGTATTATTGCTGAGGAAAAAAAATCTTGAAATTATAGGCATCTTTTGCATTGATATTTTGCAAAGCTCCAAGTTGATTTGGGTGACTGAGAATGAGCATATATGGAAGAAAACATCCAACAATCCTGAAGAAGCACTGACTTTTTATTTCTTATGTCAACTGAAACTATCAATTTTTTATTCTCCTATTTTTATTTTACTTAATATTAGAATTCAATTGCTAGAAGAGAATGGGTTCTCAGACATCTTATCAATGTGATGAGATCATTGGGAGTTGTATTGATCAGTTCACACAAAGAAATTTACTACCAAGGTCAACTGATAACTACCAATTACAGGGCATTTGGAGTAAATAATGAGCTGCCATCATCATTCCCATATGTGGAAGCTGTATTGGGATTTTATTTAATACTTCTCTGGCCATGCCTCTGTGACATTGCCATTGTGACCACAATAATCTTGGAAGGATGACAGACAGTGGTGTTGGCCCCCTGCTCTTTGAAATGCCTCTCAATGGTCCTGAAGAGTGAATCCCAAATAGAGATCACCAGTCTCTTATCTGCCCTCTAAAATTCATGAGAAAATGACATGTTAATTTATGTTGAGCACAAATGAAGAAAAACATTTCAAATAGCTCAGAGAGGGCAATAATCTATTAAAATCCTGTTGTGGAAAAAAAATTAAAAAGGTGTCATCGACTCAGCAATTTATTTATTCAAAGACAGTGTCTAAATGAGCCCCAGATGACACCAGAGGCATTCCACTACATATTTTAATGTCATATCATACTTACTGGCACTTTATCCTATAAACAGTATATTCAAATCACATTAGTGACAAATATTCTGCTAATACCCCAGGAAAATTGCTGCTAGACGCTTTCATTGCTTCTTGATGGTTTGTGTTTCTGGGTTCGGCAGAGGTTCTTGTAGCAGGGCTCATCAGTCAGAGGATGCTCTAGCCTTTGACCCTAAATGGGAGAGGTTGGCCTTCACCGGAGGGAGACCCTCTGTTCTCTGCTATAAGAACATCTTGCCAGCTGCTGGGCATCTTGTAGAGCTGACCATATTAATTAATCTCTGGTCTCTTTCCAGGCATGACCTGAAGAAAGTGTCTTACTGTCTTTTTTTCAAAAGTAAATTTCTGTTTTTACTTTGCCTGAACTTCCCCTGCATCCCTCCTCTTGTCTCTCTTGGAGAGCCATCTCATAAAACAAAGAGTTTTTCTGAAAAGAAAAGAGGAAGAAAAAAATCAGCAAAGCTGATTCCAAACAGATCTGACCATATCATAGTCAAGACTCCCTGCTTGTGGTTCCCCCATCCCCCACCTCGATAAAGGAGTGGTAGGAGGTGTCTTATAGCTCTTCCTTCCTTGGGTAAAGGCTTGTTCTTTCTAATGTCACAACATTCTTTTACAGTTTTGTTTTGTGGTTGTTCTTTCCATTTTCCTTGTTGTAGACTTTTTGTCTATTGTTCTCCTGCCTCTGCTTACCTCACTCTGCATCAGTTCATGGAGGCCTATCCATGCTTCTGTATTCATCTCATTCAGCTCTTACAGCACACTAATATTTCATTTCACTCATTTTTCACAATTTGTTTAGCCATCCCCCAACCAATGGGCACCTTGAAGCTACTTTTCCAGTTAATATTTCCTCCTCCAACCAATGATTCAAATTTGCTTACAGAAAGCAAGGGTTCCTACCATCTTGCAAGGGCACTTTAAAAAAAAAACATTTTTTATTTAAAGTTTTTAGTTCTGAATTTTATCCCTCTTTCCCTCGCTTCCCTTCCCCCATGAGGTGGTAAGCAATCAGATATAGGTTATCCATGTGCACTCATGTAAAACAATACCATATAAGTCATTTGGTACAAGAAAACTTAAGGAAAAAAAAGAAAGTAAAAGAGCATTCTTCAGTCTGTGTTCCATCTATATCAGTTCTTTCTTCGAGGTATATAGTATGTTTCATCAATGGTCCTTTGGGATTGTCTTGGATCATTGTATTGTTGAGAATCGTTGTCATTCACAGTTCTTCATCAAACAATTGCTGTCTCTGTGCACAATGATTTTCTCTTGGTTTTGCTCACTTCACTATACATCAGTTCATACAAGTCCTTTCAGCCCTTTCTGAAATCATAATCATCCTGTTTGTCATTTCTTATACCACAATAATATTCCATCACCATAGCCATTCCTCAATTGATGGGCATTCCTTTGATTTACAATTTCTAGCCATCACAAAAAGAAATGCTAGAAATATTTTTGTATAAATAATTCTTTTTTCTATTTTGGGGGATGTCTTTGGAATATAAACCTGGCAGAGGCATTGCTGGATCAAAAGGTCTGCAAAGTTCTATAGTCCTTTGGGCATAGTTCCAAATTGCTCTCCAGAATGGTTGGATCTTTTCAGAACTCCACCAATAGTGGATTAGTATCTCAGCTTTCCCACATCTCCTCCGACATCCAATATTTTCCTTTTTTGGTTATATTTGCCATTCTGATAGGTGTGAGGCGGTACATCAGAGTTGCTTTAATTTGCATTTCTCTGATCAACTTTAATTTTTTTAAAATTTGCATTGCTCTGATCAATTTTTTCATAAGACTACAGATAGCTTTGGTTACTTTGTCTGAAAACTGCCTGATCATATCCTTTGACCACTTATCAGTTGCTGTGTTTTCTTTTGCAACATGACTAATATGGAAATCTGTTTTTCATGACTGCACCTGTATAATCTAAATCAAATTGCCAATCTTCTCAATGAGGGGGGAGGAGAGGGAGAGAATTTGAAACTCAAAATTAAAAAAAAAAGAATGTTAAAAACTGTTTCTATATGTAATTGGGGAAAATAAAATATTAACTTTTAAAAAATGATTGTTAGGGGCAGCTAGGTGGTGCATGGATAGAGCACTGGCCCTGGAGTCAGGAGTACCTGAGTTCAAATCCGACCTCAGACACTTAACACTTACTAGCTGTGTGACCCTGGGCAAGTCACTTAACCCCAATTGCCTCACTAAAAAAAATGATTGTTGATTGATTGATTTTTGTATTTGTTTAGGGCTCCCATTAGTCCTTTGTGTCTTTTGCATTTTCTTTGGCAGAATCTTAGGAGATCTGGACCATGGTTTACATGTGTGACTTTAAGTAACATACAATAACACAAAATGTATATATGTTTATACATATACAAAGAAAGTAAGCACCTTTATCTAAAATATTTTTCTGTTTTTTTTTCTTGTTTTTTTTATGATAGTACATTTGTTCTGTGGGGCAATGAGGGTTAAGTGATTTGCCCAGGGTCACCAAGCTAGTAAGTATCAAGTGTCTGAGGTCAGTTTTGAACTCAGATCCTCCTGAATCAAGGGCTGGTGCTTTATCCACTGGGCCACCTAGTTGCCCCCAATAGTGCATTTTAAAGGTAAAGTTTAAAGGCCTCCTGTCCTCAGGAAGGGCCTGAAGTCTCCACCTCACCTATTGTCTCATGAGTAACCCCAAGTTTGAACATTCTGAAATCATATTGGCCCTGGAGAACCCTGTCTTGGGTATGTTGAAGTGGGGATTTGTTTTGGCCAGGATGGGTTGAGCCAAGTGACCACTGACAGCCCCAACTCTAGAATCCTGTGATAGCACAAAGCCAGAGTCCACATTCTGGCTCCCCCAAAATGTCAGCTCTGCTGAGCAGCTCCTCCCAGCCCATGCTTGTCCCGCTCCCCCTGCCACCAAAGAATACTCTCCCCTTGGCAGATGCTTGCCCTTAGAGAAGGTCTCATTGTATGAGGCCTTGTTCTTTTTGCTCCAGAGAGATAGAGGTAAATAGATAAATCTCCTACTAAGTGCTTACTGTGGTTCAGGCACTATCTTCAGTGCTGGCAATATAAATGCAAGGAAAAGTAGCAACAAGAAAAATCTCTATACTTGAGGACCTTAGATTTCAATGAGAAAAAAAAAGCAGTCCAGGAGCCCTGGAAAAGGTGAGAGAAAGTGGAGTGGGGTGGTAGGGTCTGGAAAGGACCCTCTTTCTAGGTAACAGAGGGCCAATGGTCCTGCCTGGTCAGAGGTGATGGTGGCAGCATGTATGCAGAGGGCAGATCCGTTGAGTGATTGGCACTGAGTTGGACCCTCTGCCATGACTTTGTCCTCAGTTCTGATTTCTGTTTCAAAGGCCATGGCTTCCAGGAACAGGGTGACCTTGGGCTTCTGGCAAGAAGGGAATCAATTTGATTTAACAGAAAAATCCTTGAACTGAGCATCAGAAAGCCTTGCCCTTTTCATTAGTTCATGTAAGTCTTCCCAGGTTTGTCTGAAAGTATCCAACTCATCATTTCTTATAGAACAATAGTATTTAATCACAATCATGGACCACAACTTGTTCAGCCATTCCCATACTGATGGGCATTCCCTCAATTTCCAATAATTTGTTGCCACAAAAAGAGCAGCTATAAATATTTTTGTACAAATAGGTCTTTTCCCCTTTTCTTTATCTCTTTGAGATAAAGACCTAGGGAGTGCTATTGTTGGATCAAAGAGCATGCAGAGTTTTTATACCCCTTTGGCCATAGATCCAAATTGTTTTCCAGGATAGTTGGACCAGTTTACAACTCCAGCAACTGTGCATTGGTATCCCTGCTTTTCTACATCTCCTCCAGCATTTGTCATTTTCCTTTTCTGTCACAGTAGTCAAACTGGTAGGTGTGAGGTGGTACCTCAGAGTTGTTTTAGTTTGCATTTCTTTAATTAATAATGATTTAACACATTATTGCTAGCTTTGATTTCTTCTTCCAAAAACAGCTTGTTCTTTTCCTTTGAGCATTTATTAAGTAGGGGATGGTTGAGACTAGATATGAGCTCAGATTCCCCTGACTCTGGGACCAGAGTTCCCTTGTACTACCAGCCACATAAGGCAAGAGTGAGTCATGCTCCCACCCCAAATAGTCTGTGAAGGCAGCATTGTTTGCAAAGAGAGAGGACCTGGGATTTCACTTCTGGCTCTGCTGCTTGCTACCAACAAACTCCCAGAGCTTCAGTGTCCTCTTTTGGAAAATTAGGGGCTCGGGCTGGCTGACCTGCACTATTCTTTCCATTTCTAAAACTTCTGCTCCATGCAATCCATCTCCAAGTACTTACTGAATGCCTGCTCCCCTGCAGGCATTGGGCCCACACTGGAGATATGACAACAAAGCCGGAAATCAGCACTCTTCTCATGGCGCAGGAGCTGTCATGAAATAAAGTGTGATGGGAGCATGGCCACGGCCTCAGGCTCTAACTGTGGCCCCTCTGCTATATTGTTTTCAGTTGAATGCTGGGAACACCAGTGAATCTGGGCTGCTTTTGATTTTAATTTACTTATGGAATTTTAAATTATGGGACAAATCTTCAGAAAAATGGTAAATATGTTGAGGTAAAAGAAGGACCCAGGATTGTGTAAGTAAGTGGTGTGTCTCACAGAGCTCAACAAAACAAACATATTTTCATGTGTGTGTTTGGAATTCTCATTAATCATTCAAAAACATCGATTAAGAACTTACCATGTTCCAGGCTAAAGGCCAGGGAAACCAAGGAAAGCAAGACCAGTTCCTGATCTCAAGAAGCTCATGCTATAAGGAAGGAAACGACACGTAAATCAGTCTATAATTATAAGATACATGCAGTGCAAGTGAGAAGTGATTTCCCAGGGGAGGGAGGCACCAGCAGTGAAGAAAGGCAGGACTGGGAGAGGCTTTCTGAAGAATGTGGCAGGGAGACCTTTCAAGGAATGGGGGTGAGTGAGTGACAAGGGAACCACCAGGCAAGGAATAGTCAGGCAGTCAGTGCCAGCAGAGTGGAGATTATTGGAGCATTGGGGGGAAGAATCAAAGTGAAAAATATGGGGGAGGTCAGAAGGGGCCAGGTTATGAGGAGCTTTGAATGTCTCCTGAAGGTAATAGGGAGACACTGGAGGTTCTAGAGTGTAGGAGTGATGTGATCAGGCTTGTATTTTAGGAGTTAGTGCCAGTGTAAGATGATAAGGACCCAGGCCAGGGTAAGGGCAGCGTCAGTGGAGAGAAAAGGTTGTCTGTGAGACCAAGACAGTTTGAAGCAGGATCCAAATGGCTCTGGATTTAAAGTATCTTTTTTGTATGCCTTTCCCTAAAGTTTTTCACCCATTTTATGCTTGTCAATTACTTAGTTTAATTCATAAGAGAAGGTTTGGTGGATCTGGAACAAGTGCTGGTTCATTTATTTCTTTAACTTTGATTAGTAGTTAGACCAGAATGTCAGGTGGATATCTGAACATCATTTTAGAGAGGTTCATCACCAGGTTGGCTTTAAGACATGATGTTTTCAGCTCCTCAGTTATCAGGGGTTTGTGATTTGTGTCGGTGTAAGAAATAATGCATTGATGAAATGACAGATCTTTGGAGTATTGGATCAAGGAAAGGTTGTTTGATTGAGACCTCACTGTAAGGGAATGGTGCCAACAACCCTTTGCCCTCTCACTATGGGCCAAGCATTTTGTTCATTTGTCAGCATGCTACAAATCTTTCCATGAAGTGTTGTGTTGGGTGAGAAATTAAATTATCATGCATTTATAGCAACACAATTTGCATTAAAAGCTGGGAAATGATGTTTTTATCCAATTTCCAGGCTTTCATATTTCTCTTGGCCTAGGAATGGAACATTTCCTTAACTGATGATGTCCCTTAGAGAGGGCTTTTTCCTAGGCGTAAGGAGAAGAGCATGCACATTCTGACAACTGGATTCAGTTCAAATAAAATCCCAACTCTTTGAACAAAGGAATCCTCCCAAGCCCCAGCCCAGCACCAAGAAGGAGAAACCTCTCCCTTGGCTTCATATCAGCTTATCATGAGCTGGTTATTGGATCAGTTCTACTTTCATTTGCTCTTACACATTTTTTTCTCATTTACTTGTAGATTAGCTTAATTTTCTTTATCTGGTGCTTAAAGACAGTTCACCTCCAAATCCTTCAGAATTCAACAGCTTGACCTCCTGTGATGGAAAAAGAAATGCTTGTGCTGGTCTGGTTGATAAGGGCACTACTGCTCTTCTCTTAGGCGTCTCTTCTATTTCACTAGCCTGCGAGAAATTGGTATCTGTAAGTAATGGATTCCATGAGTATCTTGTTCAAGCCTCTTGTAATCCAGAGGTGAAATGCTCAGGTCATCATTTAGAGGATTTTTTTTTATTATGATGATGAGCTTAATGACAGACTGGAGACAGCTTCACATCAAGGCAAATTATTTTGCAAATGGCCTTCAGATGTTTTATGGAAGACGCTGTTTTTCTATAACACATGGCCAAAGTCGGGCAATGTCACAAAATGCTGATGGAACCCTGACTTATAGGGGTAGCTGAAGTAGCACAGGCAGGCTGTGCTTCGCCATTCTAGATGCTTTCTACTATGTATTTAAATGCCAGGCTACTGATGAGAGTGAACAGAAAGGTGTAAACCTAGCCAGTATGGGCAAGGAGAGCAAGAGAGCAATGAATAAAGAGGTGGAGTGGAGAAAGTGCCTTACTTAAGGTAGATGCTTAATGTTTGTTGGCTTGCTAATGGTGGATTTCAATGGATTGGAAACTGCCTCATTTCAATCCTGATGGCGCAGTAGAAATTTGGGACTCAGTCTTGGCTGGTTTGTATGGATTGTTTCTTCCCACTGGAAATCTGTCTGTTGTGACTTTGCTGCCATCACTCCAAAGACCTCTAGCATTGGGGAATTTCAGAAGACTGGTGTCTCTGGGAATCTTGTAGACTGTGAAAATCATACCTGTTGAGCCCAATTCTCTAGTTTCTTCCAGTGTCTTTGTAAAGAGTGACTTATCATCTCTTTCATTTTATAATGTTGACTTTGGGTTACTTTTCCCTAGGGGATGGCATTAGATTATTTCCTTAGAGGAAACGTATGCAGACTGTCAAAAATCATAGACCGTAAGATACAAAATTTGTCAACAGCGTGAAGCTTTTTTTAGTTGTCATTCTGTAGAATTCCTGAGTTGAATCAGTGGTCCTTCTCTCACTAAGATCAATGTCATATTTTGTCACAGGCTTGATGAGCTACCATGTATGAAAAGCATGTGATGAAAGCTCTGAATGCACTAAGCTGACATTGTTGTTGGGTGTTCTGGTGTGTCAAAGGAACTGACTATATCAATACTTCAAAAAATATATATTCTTGTGATGCAGTCATTAATGTAGACTACAAGCTCACCCTGTGTCCACTGTAATCCCTAAGCATTACTGTGGCCAAGGAGATGGAAACTGAGTATCTTATGACTGACCTTGGGGTGGTGAGATCTCTGCCCTACCAAAGTTGATCCTGGGATGCCAGTTCATCAGCTGATAAATTACCTAACTCTGTCCAGCCTGGAAGAAGTTATCAGATCAGGTGCTCAGTGGAATGTCCTTTGGGGACCACAGTAAGTCATCCATTCCATATTGGGTAGACTGACTGGGTACCTCACTTCCCTAAAAAAAGAATCATTCAGAATCAAATAGAAGTGCATGTATAATAATGAAATAATATAGTTATCAACTTCAGGTGGGGTAGGGGAAAAGTCCTTGAAATGATCTTCTGTTAAGTCTGCTACAGTTTCTTAGCAAACTCTTAAGACAAATATGCCTTAAGAATGAATCTGTAAATATCAGGAGAATAATAGGATCATTTGCAACCCACAGCCCAGGTTCTGACAAGAACAAATCACTGTAGACATCTTAACAGATCTTCTTTTAATAGAGTTACAGAATTAATGCAGCAAAGGAACAAAATAAATGCTACACAGTTAGGTTCTAGAAAAGGACTGAATACAGAGCTTAAAGAAATTTGACTTGTAAAATTAGATGGGATGAAGAGTGGCAATGGCTGGGAAAGGGCTTTACAGAACATACATAAGGCATCTTTCATGAACTAGGTGTCATTGAGGGGAGACAGAAAGTAGAAGGGAAGGGGCTCAAGAGTCAAGGTCAAGAATACTCTTTTTTAAACTTTTATGGTGAATGACAAAACTGGAACAAAATTGGGACAAGCATATATTTCTTAGTCACAAATTGCATTTCTATAACAAATAAGTGGCTAAATAAATAAATAGAGACCATGGAATAGTGAGTGTGTGTATTGTATTTGTGTTTGCGTGTGTGAATGTGTGTCTGTGTGTGGAAATCTGGTACAAATGAGATGATGGATAGGAAAGCATTTGTCCATTGGAAAGCACTACAGAAAGGTAAGATACTGTTCCTATTTCATTACTGAAGATTGCCAGGCATCCTCAGAGCTCCACCAATCATGACTACAGCTGTAGGGAATCCTACTTTCCTTTGATATTCTGAGCAGAACATCCTCCGAGTCTGTGGTGAATATATTGGGGAAGTTTCTATTTCCTTGTTTTATTTCTTACTTGATGTTGATGATCAGAAACTTGTTGAACAAAGTTCTCTTTTTATGTTGCATCAATAAAGGAATCATGTATGATCTTCACTTATACCTTGTTGGAGAGGAGACTGAATTTGGCTCTTCTGATTCTCATTAATGAATAACGAGCACAGTAGGATTTTATATTCTCTACATTTCAATAAGTTATGTGTCTCCTCTAGAAAATAATTTGCAAAAACAGCCAGCTCCTAAATTTTATTTTCATCAAGGAAACCATCAAGGCATTTAGAGATAGGTTTAATAAACTTTTTTCTTTTGAAAAATAGAGCTGAGAACAAAGGTGTATTGATTGATATATGCCGATGCTTATTGCTTGCCTGGAGGAGGGTAATAGTTCCCATTTTATGGGTGTGATTGTTTTTGTTCTTTTAAAAGTTGTCCTGCTTTGCAATATCTTGAAAATTAATCCCCCACATTGCTTTAACATTGAGTCATCTCTTGCCTGGATGTCCTGGTCTCTACATGGTTCAGTTGCTCTTTTTGCCTCAATTGCTTTGGTTTCATTTTAACTTCCTTCCACAGCATATGAGGAACCACCTGAGGAGTTAGAATTCCAATGTGGTGGTTCCATTGTCAACATTTAGGAGACACAGTGTGGAGTGGATAATGTTGGAACTTGGGATCAAGAAACCCTGGGTTTGAATTTCCCCCTCAGTTACTTAACTAACTGTGTGACCTTAATTGGTCCCTTAAACATACCCCATCTTAGTTTACTCATCTGTAATGAATGATCAGCCTCACAGGATTACTATGATCAATGGACATATGTGTAAAATATTTTGCAAACTTCAAAACACCATGTATACATGTTAAATAGTATTGCTCCTTATGAGCAGATTGCTTTAGAGTTGCCAAGTTGTTTCATTGCCTATCTATGAGGTGTCTTCATTCCTACTTTTTTTTTTTTGGTGGGGCAATGAGGGTTAAGTGACTTGCCCAGGGTCACATAGCTAGTAAGTGCCAAGTGTCTGAAGTCGGATTTGAACTCAGGTCCTCCTGAATCCAGGGCCAGTGCTCTATCAACTGAGCCACCTAGCTGCCCCCTCATTCCTACTTAATGTGTAGATAGATGCAATTGGAATGAACTGGCTTAGGTGCTTCATATACCATGCCTTCTGTGGGCTTGTTTCTCCCTCTACAAAGATTGTTTTTTCCTGCTTTATAATTCTTCTTACTCCATCTCTATTCTCTAGGAATTATAAAGCTCATAAGATCATTGACTTAGAACTGGACATGAACTAAAGAACCATATTAATTAACTTTGAGGCCAAGAGATATTTAATGATTTTTCCAAGGTGATATAGGTAATAAGTGATAAAAAATTGAGATTTGATTCCATGAATGAATTTTGTTGAAGAAGGTTTGTAAGTCAGTCAAGCAACAAACATTTATTTATTTGTTTATTTATTTATTCATTTACTTATTCATTCATTTATTCATTAATCAATTAATGAATTCATTCATTTATCTGTCTACTTATTCATCCATTCAATTTTGCAGGGCAATGAGGGTTAAGTGATTTGCCCAAGGTCACACAGCTAGTAAATGTCAAGTATCTAAGGCTGGATCTGAACTCAGGTCCTACTGAATCCAGGGCCAGTGCTTTCTCCATTGTGCCACCTAGCTGCCTCAACAAACATTTATTAAGCTCTTTTTTTTTCTTCTTCTTTTTTTTTTTTTAGTGAGGCAATTGGGGTTAAGTGACTTGCCCAGGGTCACACAGCTAGTTAAGTATTAAGTGTCTGAGGTCAGATTTGAACTCAGGTACTCCTGACTTCAGGGCCAGTGCTCTATCCACTGCGCCATCTAGATGCCCCATTTATTAAGCTCTTAATGGTGCTTGCTTCGGATATTTACTAGCTGTGTGACCCTGGACAAATCACTTAACGCCAATTGCCTCAAACATCCAGGGTTGCCTCCAGTTGTCCTGATTTCCATCTTGCCATGGGACCCAGATGGCTCTGGAGGAGAGAGTAAGGTTGTGATTCTGCACAGTCCTCCCTCACTTAAATCCAATTCATTGCAGGTTACCTCCTGACATCATGGTCCTCTTTGAGAATGAAGGACAAACAACAACAACAATTAAGTCCTTACTATGTGTTGGGTAGCAGTAAAAGGTAAGGATTTTTTCACTGGAATAGATCTTTTGACATCTCTTTCTCCCATCAAAAGGAGGGATTAAGTTCCCTAGAAGCCCATAGCACTTCTTGTTGAATTAATAGTGCTCCCACTATTTTATGCAAATAATTTGCAAATTATTATATAATTTGGCAACTCTTGTGGGTAGCTCCCAATATCTTGTCAGGTAGGCTTTTCTTCTCAGACTATGAGGAGTAGAGGAAAACATGTTTCACATGAAGTAAGAGGACCTGAATTTGAATCTCAGCTTTATCATTCATGACCTGTGACACCTTGGGTAAATCACTTCTCTCTCTAGGCATCACTGCCCTCATTTATAAAATAATCAAGTTTGAATCAATGACTTCTAAGGGTCCTTCTAATGCTAGGCCTATGATCACTGAAGAACTATTTAAAATATAAAGAGGTAAACAACAGAATGTTTTCCATCACTCTCTGAAAACATTTCTTTACTTAAAATTCTCATAATAGTAAAACTGAAAACAATGCAAACATTTCACTGGCAAAGAGAAGAAAACTAGATATGTTCAGAGAATTTTTAATGGAAAGTCACT
The DNA here is from genome assembly GCF_019393635.1 of Dromiciops gliroides. Lineage (NCBI taxonomy): Eukaryota > Metazoa > Chordata > Mammalia > Microbiotheria > Microbiotheriidae > Dromiciops > Dromiciops gliroides. The sequence goes on along the minus strand of NC_057865.1, from coordinate 4,243,592 downwards.
GAAGGCCATTTGAGGATTGTGTATTGTGGGGGTTCGAGGGAAGCTGTGTCTTGAAGCTCTATCTGCCATTTGTGAACACAGTGCAGCATACATGAGTCACCTTTCGGGTTCTGCCCAATGTGGACTCCTTGTGAATGACATCTGTTTTACTAACATGTCTGGTGACATGCAGTCATGGCTCAGCAGGAATCATGGTTAAAAACAAGAGCCCAGAGGTTTTGAAAACACTTGGAAATGACTCAAGGTATCATGTATTGTTAGAGACAAGGCAGAGCCTTTAGGGTCCCCACTTTTTTTGGGAAATATTCCATGTTTCTGGGAATGGCAATAACTTTTAGAAATTCTTTTTCCAAAGTTTGTCTTAGGTGCCCCAATTTGAACTGCTGTGCCTATTGGTTATCTCAGGCCATTGAAACTACAACCAAAAGAAGGAGCATAGGAAGACCACTGCACCAAGAAAGTGGTCAAGATAGTGCTCTAGGACATTCACAGAGGACTTCCAAAAGTCTGGTTGTCCATGAGTACATTCCACTTGTAAGGAACAGATGTGATGTTCTCTTCTCCTGGCTTTATTTAGGGACACTGGCACCAGAATCCAAAGATGAATCAGCTCCTCTGGAAAGCAGTCAGTAAATCTGGACTGAGCAAGTAGAGACAGTGACCTTTTTAAATATTCATAGGCCCTCAGTGCCCCCATAGGCTTGGGAATCTGCTTGCCTTGCTTTTTCTTGATTTATTAAAGAGACAGGATCCTATGGTTTGGTCAAGTACTGTGAGGTCATGGGAAAGTAAGTGAAAGACATTCAAAGATAGGAAGAGACCCCTCACTACCAATGATAGCTGTGATATTTAAAGAAGTTCCTATCTCTGGCCAGCCATGTGGGAGAGTCTTGTGCATTTCAGATAACTCATATTGTTTAGAACAAGATTTTGGAGTTTAGAGCCCTCTGAGAAGAATCTGACCTAGCAAATAAGACATTGAAGCTTAGTTATCTGCCTTTCAATGACTCCTCAAAATTTAATGAGTTTCCCTGGTTTATTTTAATAACACCAAGAAGGAATTTCTGGCATTGGTCTAGGATGGAATTTTCAGAGTGTTTTTTCTGAAGTCTTATTGTTCTGATTCAGAAGTATGGTTGGTCAAAGGTACCTGAATCACAGGGACAGGCAGAGAAGGTTACAGGAGCCCCCATTTTGGTCCATTGTGGTTGAAGGGTCTCTGGTGTAGTCCTTCTTTCCAGATGCAGACCCTCACAAAAATTCCTGGGCTGTGACAGTCCATGCTCAGCTCTCAGCTGGCCAGTCAGGAGGCTGATAATACTTTTACCCAACTAGTTGGATAGAACACCAGTCCAGGAGTTAGGAAGACCTGAATTCAAATCCAGCCTCACATACTTACTGAGTGACCCTGGGCAAATCACTTAACCTCTATTTGCCTTGGTTTCCTCATCAAAATGGGGTAATAGAACTTATTTCCCCATGTTGTGGTGAGGATCAAATGTTGTAAAACACTTAGCACAGTGTCTCTTATATAGTAAGCACTATGTAAATATTAGCTATTATTATTTAAGTCCTTCATGGAAATCCTGAATTCAATCTTGTTGGAAAGTATTCTCACTGACCACTTTCCTATATGAACCCTCAGATAGATAGCATGCCAGAAAGTTGATCTTTCCTCTTTCGTGCCCCTCTGTTATGTAGGGGGTGGTGTCCTAGGACTTCCCAGGAAGTTGGCTGAGTGATTCAGAATTTCCTCTCCATCTTCAATATCAGGATCTGAATCAATCATGAGGCATGTATATACTTCATGGAAACTGTAGTTTAGGCTTGAGGACACAATCACAGAAACTTAGTGTTGAAAGGGATCTCAAAGGACATTGAGTCCAAACTGTGTATATGAGCACTTGTCCCTTAGAGGCATCCCCAGCTGCTATTCATCCACCATCCAACTGAAGAACACCCCATACAGAGTTTGCTACTGCTCAAGGCAGCCCATTTCAGGTTTGGACGACTCTCCAAAGAATAATTTTCTTCTTATTGAACCTAAATCTGTTTGTCTGGCTCCTACTTCTGTTCTCTGGGTCCAGCAGAGCAAATCAGATCCCTTTACCATGTGCCTGCCTGCCTGTCCAATACTTAAGAACAATCATGTTTTTCTTCAGGATAAACACATCATCTACTTTCAACCTATTTTCTTTTTTTTTTAATCACAAAAGTATTTTATCATTTTACAGTTACATGTAAAGATAGTTTTCGACATTTGTTTTCATAATATTTTTAGTTCCAATTTTTTCCCTCTCTCCCTTCCCTTCCCCCTCCCCAAGACAGAAAGCAACCTGGTATATGTTATATATGTACAATCACATTAAAAATATTTCTGCATTAGTCATGTTGTGAAAGAAGAATCAGAACAAAAGTGAAAAACCTCAAAAAAGAAAAAAAATCAAAACAGTATGGTTCAATCAGAATTCACCGTTCTTTTTTTCTGGATGTGGAGAACATTTTCCATCATGAGTTCTTTGGAATTGTCTTGGATCATTGTATTGTTGAGAAGAGCTAAGTCTATCACAGTTAATCATCACCCAGTGTTGCTGTTACTGTGTACAATGTTCTCCTTCTTCTGCTCATCTTACTCAGCATCAGTTCAATTAATTATTTTTAGGTTTTTCTGAAATTTGCCTGTTCATCATACCCTATATTATTCCATTACATACATAAACCACAACTTGTTCAGCCATTCCCCGATTGATAGTCAACACCTCGACTTTCAATTCTTTGCCACCACAAAGAGAGGTGCTATAAATATTTTTGTACATTTGAGTTCTTTCTCCTTTTTATGATCTCTTTGGGATGCAGACCTAGTAGTGGTATTACTGGGTCAAAGGGTATGCACAGTCCCACAACCTTTTGGTCATAATTACAAATTGTTCTCCAGAATGGTTGGATCAGTTCACAATTCCAACAATGCATTAATATTCCAGTTTTTCCACAGCTTCCCCAACATTTTTTATTTTCCTTTTTTGTTATATTAGCTAACCTGATACCTCAGAATTGTTTTAATTTGCATTTATCTAATCAATAGTGATTTAGAGGGGGCAGCTAGATGGCGCAGTAGTTAAAGCACTGGCCCTGGATTCAGGAGGACCTGAGTTCAAAGCCAGCCTCAGACACTTGACACGTACTAGCTGTGTGACCCTGGGCAAGTCACTTAACCCCCATTGCCCCGCAAAAAAAAAAATTAACAATAGTGATTTAGAGCATTTTTTCACATGGCAATAGCTTTGATTTCTTCATCTGAAAACTGTCTGTTCATATCTTTTGACCATTTCTCAACTGGGGAATGACTTGTATTCCTATAAATTTGATTTAGTTCCCTATATATTTTAGAAAGGAGGCCTTTATAAGAAACACTGGTTGTAAAGATTGTTTTCCAGCTTTCTGCTTCCCTTCTAATTTTGGCTGCATTGCTTTTGTTTGTACAAAACCTTTTTAATTTAATATAACCAAAACCATCCATTTTGCATTTCATAATATTTTCTATCTCTTGTGTGGTCATAAATTGTTCAATCTATTTCTCACCATCCTGGCCCCATTTCTTTGGATATTCTATTTAATCAATGCTCTGCCTACAATGTGGTGCCCCAAACTCAATGTAAGCATCCAAATATGGTATAGCATGGCCAGCTCTATGGCCTTGCATGAAAATCTCCCTCATTCTGGGCAATATTCTGCTATTAATGTTGCCTAAGATATACTTAGCTTTTTTGATTGTTAGCTTACACTGTTGACTCACATTGAGCCTTCTGTCAACTTCCCTCTTCAGATTTTGTATGTGTTGTCTGTCCACATTATGAACTACTGCAGTTGATTTTTTGACATCTTGACAAATTTGGAACATTTTGCATTTAAATTTACTAAATGGCCTCTTAATCCATTTGGCTCATTGTTCAGCCTTCTGAGAACTTTTGGAGATCTGAGGTGAGTAGTATGTCAGAGCTGTAGGTCTTCTTCACTCCTTTGACATTGCTCCTGTTTGATTTCACATGGAGGTCTGTGATCCTCCACTGGGACAAGGGAAATGCTGGTAGTGACCTTACTGAGAATCAGGCTACTTTCTGGTCCCATGGGAAAAGAAATCCCCAACTGTTCATGAGACTGGGCCCCGAATTCTTCTTTTCTGGTAGATTGGCAGCTTCCATCTGTACAGCCTGGAGTCACTTGGCTTGACTGATTCTGCCAGCAGAGGGAGACATTCAGGGATGTTTTGGCAATGGCTCAATATGGCATTTCATGGTCTTGGGGGAGTGAGGCATTTCTAAGCTTCTTTAACATTTCTAGACGGGAATCCTCCTCTTGCTTCCTCTTCCTTTACTGTCTTCCAGACAGCCAGAAGTAAGGTGGAGGAAGGCACGCTACCTATTAACTTGGCTCACAGAGAAGATCTGGCAGGTATTTTGAGATTTTTCTCTTTTTGTTGGCTCATCATCTACATCATACCCCAAGCTGGGTGTTGCCCAAGGATGTGCTGGAGCCAGCTCATATTGGTTCACTGTTACATTTTCATTGTTATGGAGGTGATTGTTGACATTTTCAGTGTGAGCCTTTACATCTCAGAAATCAGCAAAGGCTACAAATCAGGGATTTATTTATTGTTTTGTTGATTGTCTAGACCGAACAAAATGATGGAGAGGATGTTATAATCCAGATTAAATTTATAAGTGTGTACTGTAACATTTTCTTCTTCTGGAGAGCCACTTTTAAACATATACCACTATACATTAGTATTACCTAAATCTCTGTTTTAGGCACTTTTTTAATCTCTTGTTCCTATCCATCATCTCATTTGCTCCTCCCCTTATTCCATGGGCCCTGCAGCTGACATTTTTAAAACAAGAAACAGACAGAGGGATGAGGGGTGGGCATGGGACTATTTATTGAGTGGACTCAAATGTAGATTGTCAAGTTTTAACTTAATTCCTTAAGTCCCATTCCTTCAGGTTTCTAAAGTCATTTGCTTTGTTCTTATCATGGGTCACATGTGAAACAGTAAGGGGAAGAATAAAGGGAATAATGAAAACAGAATGGGAGAGCCCAAAGCCAGTGACACCCAAACCATACTCCTTTACAAGGGCATTTATTTCTCAGAACTCTAATGTTTTTGTATTTTTTTAAAAAAGAATCTAATTAAACATGCATTTCAATTTGGAAATGCAAATGGCATTTTCCTCTTATTAGGGAGAATGTTTTTCCCCAGAGGTCAATCTAACCCTGAACTTCAGATTTCCTTTGGGAATCCAACAATAATTCCCAAATCTCACAGGGGGAAGGAGAGGATAGAGTATAAAGGTGGTATGTGACGGACAGTAGTGTTGCTTCTGTGAGGGTTCGTCAGTAATCAGAGATGTTGTCTTAGAGGGCTGATTGTAAGAACTCAGGCCATTTGACTTGCTTTAAAAATGAAGCAGGGAAGTGGGTTATTTGTGTTTCATGTTGTTGGATTGTAGAGAAGCAATGAATTTAAAGAAACATCTACTGTCACAACTTCCCTAGGTCTACGTTTGCCCATCTACAATAGGGAAAGCGATTCTTATTGCAATCCATGCTGTTATCAGTGACCTGACTTAACTGACCTAATTTATGTGAGTCCATTGTAAATTCTCTACTTAAGATATTCAGACATTAGTGCCTTCAGAACATTAGCATTCCTCTTCTTGCTTTGAAATGTAATAGGCCATCTTTGGAGTTTCTGGTTTCCCAGTTAAGTTTGTTGTTTTCCCTCCAGCTATCCTATACATGCTATAGAAGGGAACGAGATTTCTTTTGAATCCTAATTCCAGCAGGGTGGGCATGATAGGTTTGCACTTGGGGTAAATCAGAATAAAGGAACACGCAGACCACACGCATACTTTTTTTTTTTGGTAGGGCAATGAAGAGTCACACAGCTAGTAAGTGTCAAGTATTTGAGGGCAAATTTGAACTCAGGTCCTCCTGAATCCAGGGGTCATCTGTTCAGTCATTTATGTGAAGCTCAAATTCCCTTGCCAATGGCCCTGAGGGGTCACCATGCGGTCTCTTCTTGAATATCTCCAGGTCATTATATCACTATCTCACCAGGCAGCCCATTCCATGGATAGAAAGCTCTAATTGTTGGGAAATTCTTCTTCTATTGAGGATAATTTTGCCTTCCTGTTATGCGGACCTCTCAGGGGCCATTCAGTGTAAAATCTAATCCCTTTTCTATGTGATGCTGTAGTTGACTACTTAGTCATCAAATCCCCTGGAGGGCCCCTCACTTCTATGCTAAAGTTCCCGACTCTTTCAATCAATGCTCAAGTGACCTAGTTTCAGATCCTCTCACTGCCCGTAGCTGCTTCCTCCAGACACACCTCTGCCTGTCTACATGCTACCTCATATTCCCAGAATGTTTCACAGTAGATGCAAGTAGCAGTGCTATCTCTTCGTCAGGGGATTTGGGGAAGGCTTTTGCAGAGGGTCATCACAGTAATGCCATCAAGCCCTAACTGGCCATTCAGATCATGGGGTTAGTGATGCGAATTTGAGTAGCAGTTCTCTGTAAAGATGGGCTCTTTGGACAAAAATGCGCAAAAGTGTTCCCAGCCCATGGTAGTGTTTAGGGGAAGTCACTCGGCGAGGCAGGGGAAGCCTTATGGTGACACAAGGAGAAATAATCATTGCTGAGAACAAAAACAGGAGTTGTCTGAAGAGATGGATGTGGATTCACTGAGAACTCACCAATCAACTTGGATTGAAACAAAGATAAGTACTGGAGATAGAACCAAGGGCAGATAACAGAAGGTTGGCCAGGATGCTATAAGATTGTGCTGGGGTTGCTGGGGCTCCAAATGAGCTGAGGCTAATGAGGGAAGCTAAGGACACTAGAAAAACCTATTGGTGTTTTTTTTAAAGCTGCATTGGAGGAAAGGTGATCTCAGAGTGGCTAGGGATGCTGCTTGGGGGAGGGGGCACTGATAACTGACAACATACTGAGCAGTTCTTACTGATTGCTCTTTTCTCCGACAAGGTCAGTCCCCTTTGGACTGGGAAGAACTGCAGAAGTGCCTAAGAGAGAGTTGATACCCAAGGTCAGAGAGAAGTGAGCTGCCCTTGATTCATTCAAAGCCTCTGGCCCAGATGACTTTAGGTCTTAAAAGGACTAGCAGGTGTGACTGCTGAGTCATTGCTACTTATATTTGAAAAGTGATGGGAGAGGAGCTAGAGAAGGGCAAGTGGTACCCTGATTTTCTAAAAAAAAAGGGGGGTTTAAGGGAATAGAATATGAGAATTAAAGGCCACTGAAACTGACTCTGATTCTTAAGAAGATTTCATAAGGTACCACGATATAGGTAGTGAACATATAGAAAAAAAGAGCAGTGGTCATAAATTAAAAAAGATGGCTTTCAACTGGTGATGACAGTTGAAACTCATTTCATTTTTAGACAGGATTGCTAGACTGTTAGCTTTAAGGAATGCTATCAATCTGGTGTGAAGACAATACCTCAATATTATAGAGAATATGGACAAATGTGAACTCAGTGACAATGGAGTTATATGGATCTGGATCAGAATGAATGAGCAGATTCAGTTAGGGCCATTAATCATTCCATTGCAACTTGAAAAGAGGTCTCTAGTGGAGGATCTCAGGGATCTGTGCTTGATCCAATGCAATAGTCCTTTGTTATCCAGTAGGTGGAAGATGGCAGATGTGACGTCCTTATTTAATGTGCAAGTGAAACAAAGCTGTCATGAACAGTGGATGAATAGGATGACAGAAGCAGTACACCCAAGGCTCTTGTTGGAATGGAAAAAAATAGATTAGATGGAATAAGACAAATTTAAGAGGGATAAATGTAAAGTCCAAGCTGATCTATCTAAAACAGCAGTTGCCTTCCATATCACCAAGTGGGAAATGGATTAAACAACAGCCACTGAAACTGATTTTCTAAGGAACTTTAAAGATATGTCAATAAATCACCACAATGAAAAGACCAAAAGAAGCTAGAAGCCATCAAATCCAATAACCCCTGACTTCCTTGCCAATATGAGTGATGGGGAAAGCAATGGCAACAGTGGCTTAAATTTATATATATAAATTATATTTATAAATAATTTATATATAAATATTAATTTATATGATCTTAAAGGGGATGGTGCAAGTACCATCTCATAAAATAATGAGAATCAGCAAATGTAAAATGTTTATAGGACACTTCACAAAAGACCAAACTGCATAAAATTATTTTGAGAATTTTAACTGTACAGTTGGAAAGAAGGTAAACTGATTAACAATGAAAATGGTCTGTAAATATATCTCTATCTCTATAGATAGATATTTAGGGCTTGGTTTATTGCTTTATTGATTGCACAGACATAAGAAAGTGATGGAAAACATGTTAAAATGGGAGTTAAATATTTAAATGTGTGTTGTGCATTTTCAGAGAGCCTGTTTTTTATCATAAAAGTATTTTATTATTTTCTAGTTACATGTAGAGATAGTTTTCAACATTTGTTTTCCTAAGATTTCTAGTTTCAAATTTTTCTCCCTCCCTCCCCTCCCTTTCCCCTCCCCAAGACAGCAAGAAATCTGATGTAGGTTTTATATGTACAATCACATATTTCTGCATTAGTCATGCTGTGAAAGAAGAATCAGAGCAAAAGGGAAAAAAAAAAACCTCAAAAAAGAAAAACAAAAAAAAATAGAAATAGTATGGTTCACTGTGCATCTAGATTCCACAGTTCTTTTTTCTGGATTTGGAGAGCATTTTCCATCATGAGTCCTTTGGAACTATCTTGGACCATTGTATTGCTGAGAAGAGTCAAGTCTATTACAGTTGATCAACACTCAATGTTGTTGATACTGTGTACAACGTTCTGGTTCTGCTCATCTCACTCAACATCAGTTCATGTAAGTCCTTCCAGGTTTCTCTGAAATCTGCCTGCTCATCATTTTTTTACAGCACCACATTATATTCATATACTACAACTTTGTTCAGCCATTCCCCAATTGATGGGTATCCCCTCAATTTCCAATTCCTTGCTATCACAAAAAGAGCAGTTATAAATATTTTTGCACATGTGAGTCCTTTTCCATTTTTTGTGATCTCTTTGGGAAAAGAACTAATAGTGGTATTGCTGGGTCCAAGGGTATGCACAGCTTTACAGCCCTTTGGGCATAGTTCCAAATTGTTCTCTACAATGGTTGGATTAGTTCAAAGCTCCACCCACAATGCATTAATGTTCCAATTTCCCCACAGCTTCTCCAACATTGATCATTTTCCTTTTTTGTCATATTAGCCAATCTGATAGGTGTCAGGTGGTACCTCAGAGTTGTTTTAATTTGCATTTCTCTGATCAATAGTGATTTAGAGCATTTTTTTTTCATATGGCAATAGATAGCTTTGATTTCTTCATCAGAAAACTGCCTGTTCATAGCCTTTGACCATTTCTCGATTGGGGAATGACTTGGATTCGTATCAATTTGATTTAGTTCCTGATATATTTTAGAAATGGGTTTGTAAATATTTATATATATATATATATATATATATATCTTTTGTCTGTTAAGGACAGTGAAGCCACTCCTTTAGACTCTAATTATAGGCTATGATGTACTACATTGGGTAGCCAAAATGTTTCTACCAAAAACAAAGATGGGAAGAATTACTGGACTGGAACAAATATTCCCAGAGGTCTGTGCTAGAGGTGACAATGTTAAGGGTATGGAAGAATATATTCTCAAGGTATTTAGAAGAGCAGAGGGTATAATTCTTAGAAAAAATCATCTGAGGCTTAATTGTTACCAAAAAGGTAACAAATAGTATCAGTCCTTACCAACCCATTTGTGTGCTTTCCCAGTGCTAGAGAATTTCAAAGTGAATAGTCCACCAACACATTCAAAAGTTTCTTATTGAACATTTGAGAAGGGAGCAGAGAGGCTTTTACATGTGAGATTCTATAGTAGAGCACAACTTTATAGGTACATAATTGATTGAAAGTCATAGAGAGATTCAGAAAGGCAGGGAAAGACATGTATGAAATGATGTATAGTGAAGTGAGCAGAACTAAGAGAACACTGTGCACAGAGACAGCAATATTGTTTGATGAAGAACTGTGAATGACATGACTATTCTCAACAATACAATGATCCAAGACAATCCCAAAGGACTAATGATGAAGCTTACTATCCACTTCCAAAGAGAAAATTGTTATCGAGGGAACACAGACTGAAGCATGCTATTTTTCACTCTCATTTTTTCTTTTAATCAAGTTTTCTTGTACAAAATGACAAATATCATAATGTTTTATATAACCATACATGCATAACCCATATCTGATTGCTTGCTGCCTCAGGGAGGGGTAAGGGGAGAGAAGGAGGGATAAAAATTGGAACCCCAAACTATAAATAAAATGTTTATTACAAAAAAGCAAAAAAATTGAGAATCCCAATAAAGGCAATCAATGGTCCTGACACCAGATGTTTTCAGTTGCTGAAATCTACTGTCCAAACTCTTGTCAGAGTTGTGAAAGAGACAAGGGGGCAGAGTGAGTGACCGACACATTTTCAGACATGACCAATGTAAGGATTTGTTTTGTTTGACCACAAAGGAAGTTTTTTTTTTTAAATTGGGATTTTGTTGTTGAGGAGAGGGGAAGAGTGATAATTCTGCCAAAATCAAACAAGAAAAGAAGATAGAAGCATTTTCAAAACACACAGAAGAGAGCAGATGGAAATTCAGAAGGACACAGACAGGAAATGAACATATGGAATCGATTATATACTTTTATAAAGCCAAGCTCTTGATGACGATTCACAATTTCACATAAAATACCCCTTTGCTTATCAGATACACAAGGGTTCATGCTACTTGGCATTTGGCAAGTTCAGAATAATGAAAAAATTAAAATGCAGTGAAGGATCAATGAGGGTCTGTCTGTTGCTGTCATGGAATCCATTAAATGTCTAGTGAAAGGGATGATAGGCCTCCCAGTGGGGTAGCCCCCCTCTCCTTGATGTTTCATGGGAGTCCCTGGACCAATGTCCAGCATGACCAGACTATATGAATGGGTGTAGCCTCTATCTCCACATCAATGGAGCCCAGAGGCATCAAACTATATGTGACTCTCACTGGGGCATCATCTCCTTCCCTCTTTTTTGTCCACCTGGAGGAGAGAATTTCCAGAAACCTTCTCCTAGAGTATGGTATTATCCATCACTGTCATCTCGAGTGAGACTTCACTTTATCTGGATGAATCCAACCCTGCCCATTCTCTTTCAGCCCAACCTCTTCCTGACCACCTCCTCTCGCAGCCAGCCCTGCTCCCCTATAAACCTCTTCTGCTCAAGCCTACACCCCTCTAGTTTCCTGCCTCTGGCTCTGGGGACAGTAAGGAACCCACTGCTTCCATAACTCCTTGTGTGTCATTTTCCCTGACTGCCACTCACCAGCCTAACACAATTCCTGCCACAGAGAATGCGCTTCATGACATCTTTCATTCCTTCATTCCTTTAAGCATACGATAAAATCATGTTTATACAAAAACAACAGAGAGGTCTTTCTGGGACACCCCCTACCTCCATCTCCTTAATAAGGAACTCAACTGCATTGGAAAGCCCTATAGCAGCATCTTCCCGGGATCTCAGCCTCCCCTCCCCCTTGGCCCTTCACCATGCAGAGCGCAGGGAAGCAGCAGCTTACCTCTAAGCCAACATTTTTTGAAATTTCTAACTTAATGTAATATTGAGTGACCAGGATAAGTGGAACCAATTCAGCTTTGATCCTTAAATATGTTGCTTTGAAGATAGAAAGGGAAAAGAGGAATACTTCCTTCAGGCAAGGAAAATTCACCATAGCTCTGGAATGGAGGCTTGCTGATAGGGTCAAAACAATTTGAAAACTTTAGAAAGTTCTTCACTGAACTTTTATTGCTCCTCTGGATTATTGACACATCCTTACACTTGGGTCTTGACTGTCTCATTTGGGTAGTTTTTCTCTTGGTGGGAGGCAATGAAATGGACACTGGAGTTCCCATCAGTTGACCTCATTCATGCTCCAGCACTGATAATCCTGAGTGATAACTGGATAAGCCTTTCAGTTTACTGATTCATTCATTCATTCATTCACGCATTCATTCAACAAATATTGAGTACCTACTAGAGGCAACTAGGTAACATGGCACATACAGGGCTGGACTTGGGGTCAAATAGACTTAAGTCCAAATTCTGCCTTAAATATTTGCCAGTTTTGTGATCCTAGGAAAGTCATTTAATGCTTCTCAGTCTCCCGGTCAAATATAAAAGAGGGTGTGTGATAATGACTCCTCCCTCTCAGGGCTGTAGAGAGCATCAAATGAGATAACATATGCAAAGTGCTTTGCAAACCCTAAAGTTTGGTGTAAACTCATTGTTGCTGTGTTGGTGGTTCTGGGTCCCACAGTTCAGAAGAATGTTGACAAGAGCCTTGGGAGGAGGGTGAGTGGAATGGTAATGGGTCATGAGCTCATGTTACACGAGGTTCATTTGAAGGAGCTGGGGATGGTTTGTTTGTTCTGGAGGAGAGATGCTTCAGGTACCATTCAAGATGGAAGGTTTGTCACAGAGAAGAAGGTTTGGGCTTGTTCTGTGTGGCCCCCGAGGACCAGGATTGATGGGCAGAAGTTGGAGAGAGGCGGGTGCAAGCTTGACATCAGGAAACATTTTTCAACCTTCAGAACGTCCCCAGAGCAGAAGGAAGGGGCTACCTTAGGGTGAGGTGCACTGCCCGACATCGGAAGCCCTTAGATGGAGGACCCCTGGGGGGATGTTTTACTGAGAATTCTCTTTGGGATCTCAGTAGCACTGGATGCCTCTGAACTCTCCCCCCCCCCCCACTAATGTCTACCTCATTATTTTCTTTTTTCTTTCTTTCTTTCTTTCTTTTTTTTTTTTTTAGTGAGGCAATTGGGGTTAAGTGACTTGCCCAGGGTCACACAGCTAGTAAGTGTTAAGTGTCTGAGGCCGGATTTGAATTCAGGTACTCCTGACTCCAGGGCCGGTGCTCTATCCACTGCGCCACCTAGCTGCCCCCTACCTCATTATTTTCTATTTAATGATCTGGCGCATGGATAAGAAGGGTCCCGAGATGTGCGGTGATTAGCTCAGTATTCCTTTTTTGAAAGTGTTCCAGATGGCAGGGATATCTGAGACGATCTGCTGGGCAGTGAGACAGATCACCGGAGGTGCTGTATCTGAATCCAAAAACCCCGACTCCACCACTCACCACCCCAAGAACTTGCAGAGCTGGGCTGAAAAGTAGGCTTGCCCACAGAGGTGGAGGAGATGTTTTTGGAGTTACAGTCCAGCTCTGGATTTTTGGAGCCTCAATTCATACAGGAGGGAATGGAAGCTCAAGGAAGGAGGCCAGTGACCTGCCTAAGGTCACACAGCTGCCAGGCAGAATACCTCTGCAGGGCCAAACCCCTGGTGCCTGCTGCCTCCTGCTGAGTATAGACTAGAGCGCCTACAGAGAACAACAAAAAAGAACATGCTGGTTGGTTAGTGCAAGGCTCCTATGGGATATAGGAGGAGGATTCCCAGAGCTCCAGGCCTGGAGTCAGCAAGCCCTGAATTCAAATGTGACCTCAGCCTCTTACTAGCTGTGGGACCCTGGGGGTAAGTCACTTAGATCTCTGTTTGACTCAGTTTTCTTATCTGCAAAGTGGGGATGTGAATAGTATCTCTCAGGGTGATGAGGATCAAATGAGATGTTGCCAAGCACTTAGCACAACTGCCTGGCACATAGCAAGCACCACATGGGTGCTGGTTGTACTTGCTGTTGTTGTTTTTAAGACATTCTTTTGCTAAGATGCAAACTTTACCCAGCACAGTCCTATGAATGGTCTGGAGAAAACATTAGAGGGAAATAATGTCCTAAGGCCAGAGGGCAGTAAAGCTAAAGGAGACTAGAGGAGCCCATCTATCCAACCAAGAATCAGCTTCTCCCTTCCACACAGGATTCCTGGTCTAGGCCATGAGGCCAGCATGGGGGGTGGGTATAAAGGTCAATATGGAGGATATTGGAGAAGGAGAAAGCAGGAAAAGGTATGAGAAGAGGAAAAAGACCCTTGACTCTTAACTGATGAGATTCCTTCTTCCCAAGAAGGATTCACGGTGCTCGCTCTGGAGAGCAGGGGAATCTCAGAGACCATTTAAGTCAACCTTCCCACTTTATACGTGGAGACACCAAGGCCAGGTGATATAAACTGACTTGCCCCAAACCAGCTCATTACTAAGTAGCAGAAGAGGGTCTTGAGTTCAGGTCATGCGCCTTCAGATTCAATGTTTGTATTTATGGTCATGTTGCCTTTGTCCCAATGTCGATTGGATGCCGGATTCCTGGCGTCATAGGTTTAAGGTCCAAAGAGCCTCAGACATTATGTAGTCCAACTCCATTTTACAGACGAGGAAACTTGAGGCCAACAAGTGACTTGTCCAAGGCTACAATCAGCTAAAAACCATGACACCTCCCACGCTGATGAACCATGTTAAGATGTGCAGAGTGCATGATTTCATGCAGCCCTCCCTGCAGCCTCTGTGCTGGGGGCTATGCCAACCCCCATCCTCTGGATCCAGTTCCTGCATTCCTTCTGAAGCCCCAGGCAGCTCGCTTTCTGTGTCCTTTGGATGGAAAAACCCAAAGTCAGAGATGATTCCAGGAGTGGTAAAGGCTGATCCAGTTTGGAAGGTCATGCTCCGCTAGCAGGGACCTCAGGGAGGGCCCAGGTCCACCTCCACCCCATGGTGCCAGGCAAACATTCCATCCATAACATCCCCAACAAGGAATCGTCCAACTTCCAGAAGGGAGGACCGCTCCTGCAGCTTCACTAGGCAGAAAGCACCATGCAGGCAAGCTAGAAGGAGCCCCTAAGGTTAAGTAGCTCTCCCCACATTCCTGGCCACATTTTGCTCATCACTAAGGATGAGAATTTCTGTAAAGCACTCAGCGTAGCACCTAGCACACAGTAGGTGTTTAATATATGCTTTTTGTCTCTCATCATCAAATCCACGATCCTCAGAGGCTCAATGTGAATCAACCACCACTTGTGATTGACCTCCATTATTCCCGTCTATTCTCTTGCTGTTTGGGATGCCAAGGAGAATCCCCCCACTCTCACCCCCATGGGAACAGGACACCATTCCAAGGGCCAGCCAAACAGGCCCGCCCACAGAACCCTCCATCTCCTAGTTCTGGTCTTCATACTGACCGTTGTCCCTTATGACCAGCAGGAGCAAAGCCTTTGTTTCTTGGCAAGACCTTTCCTTATTCTCTGATGATGGCTCCCTCTAGACAACTATACACAAACACACACACACACATACACGTACACACAGTACACACATACATACACACATGTATATACACATACATATATAATCATTATTTTGCATTCGCTTTGGAGTGTGTTCACAGGCATATGGAGCGGTTCTCTCCAGATAGAAGGTGAGCACTGGAGGACTAGGCTGCTTTCATCTTTCTCCTGGCACAGAGCTTTGTCACACAGTAGGAGCCTTATTCACACCTCGATTGACTTCTTTTCCAACAGAACTAAGGGTCTCAAAGCCCTGTCCCTTTGGCCAGACATGGACTGTGTTGAAAATTTTTTTGTTCCATTGGATCTTTTATTGAAGTCAAGTGACCAAGTAATAAAACAACCCTGAGCCATCACTATTCTGTAATTCAGGAAGCCCCCGAGTTCTCCCTCCCTACAAAGGAAGCTTCCGCTTACATTGTGCCACTTACAGTTTTGAATGTTTGCCTCTTATCTTTTTTGGCCAAGCTAAGAAAAGGGAGCTTCTGGGTCTGGAGTTTTTTCTTTTTGGGGGGTGGAAGAAGGGTTGGGGAGAGGCTGGTGATGAAAGCCAGTTTCCAGCTGCTTAAAATGCCGGCTCTGGCTTGAGGCGGCCAACAGACAGCTTTGATCTTCCATTTACCCTCACAGCTGATCATTTCTCAGACTTTGGCTCCATCGTCTAGAAGCTCCCACAGGCCAAAGAAAAGCCTGTTCTTTCCTTATCTGTTTTTCTTGGGAGGTTAGCAGGGTGGTGTAAGCGGGGAAATCAGCTGGGCACGGTGCTACCTGGGGCCCTCCGATGGAGGAAAGATGGCTGCCCTGGGCAAAAGTTTCTGATTGGATGCGGGGTGACAAGGCCCAGTGAATCAAATAAACCAGGGACCCTTCCTGCCAAGCACTCTAAGGTCATCTCTGAGTCGGAGCCATGCCCACCTGAGGCTGCAGGAGCTGGCTGGGTAGACTGAAGGAAGAGCTGGGACTGCTGCTCTAGCTGAGCTCACCCATGACCACAGACTCTCTCAAAGAGGCATGGGCTGCCCTTCCAGCATGCAGACAAGCAAGGAGAATCATGGCACCTCCTTCATCAGTGCCAGGGGAGAACAGGCAACTCTGGGAATGTGTAGAGAGAGTCTCTGGTCCCTCATGCAACAGCTCATGAGGGGCCTCCTGAATCACCCCTCATTTATCTGCCAAGGTGTCTATATCAGAGCAGACCCATGAGAATCCCTTCTCCAGCCATTGCCCAAGCATTGTTTGAGGAATAAGTATCTGCCAAAGGAGTGAGCTGCCCTTAGTGCCCTTGGACTTTTCACTTCAGATCCCTTCTTTCCCTTCTTCCCCACTCCCACTTCATTGACATCGTCTTTAGCAGTTGAGATACTCCAGTGGAAAGGAGGTTGTTCTTGCCCTTTGGATTTGCCTGTGAGTGATCTTGGTTCTCCACATATTACTTTAAATACCTCACCCCATCCTGCCTTCCTTCATTTACCCAATTGATTTTCCATTCCTTCAACATTCACTCAGCAAGAACTTCCTTCTTCCTAGATCCTGTGCTTGGCCAGGGCAGAAGAATGGGCCATTTAGGTATGAGTGTCCTCCTTCCACAGAGATCCACATTCTGGACAGAAGGGGGTTCATCTGGGTAGAATCTGTGACATTTCAACAGGATTTAAATTCTCCTCTATTAAACTTTTAAAATATGTCCTCCTTTGCCCAGGAGATTGTGTCCAGGAAGGGATGACTCACACTAGACACATCATCTACATTTTCTCTGTTTCCTAGAGAAAATCATCATTCCTCCACACAGCAAGCCCTTGCATGGGTAGCCTTCCTGTGTGAAGGGCTTTGCCCACTGGATCATTTCTGCTCACCAGCTCCAGCTTGGCCTCTATCATTCTCTGGGCCCCTTTCCATGAGATGAATTCTTAAATTAAATATAGGTTGGCTTCTCTGAGCCGACAATTTTTGTTCTGATGGTTACAGCATCACTTAGCTGCCTATTCAACAATCTATTTAAAACATGAATTTCCATTTCTGTGTATTCCAAATTTATGTTTTTAAGCTTTTGAGAAAGGTAATATTTTTATGATAAAAAATTTGATGAAAATTTTAAAGAAAAAATTATATCCTTGAGTTTTGCAATTTACTAGAAGGTTGTTTAAGTTTAAAATGTGGTTAAGCTTCCCCTATACTTACATGTCTTAGATTTTTCATTTAGTATTAGTATGAAGCTAACAAAAAGAAAAATAGAGAAGACTAGTGAATGGGTGCATTATATTCAGATTAAAATGATTGGTTTGAGCAGAATTGGACGAGTGGAGAAATCAAGGTCATATTGCAAATATGTGACTGGAGGTATGGTAGAGTGGAAAAGGCAATGCAACTGGAGCTTGAGGTCTTGGATTCGAATCCTGGTTTCATCCTTACCTATCTGATTTTGGACCAATCATTTAATCTCTTTCGGTGTTAGTACCCTTAGCTGTCAAAAATGAGAGTCTTGGACTCAATGAAGTTCCGTCCAGCTCTAAAGTGAGACTGTTGAGATGGCTCCTTTCAAGCTGCTCATGTAGTCAAGAATTGTTCCCACCCACACTTAGTTTTGCCTACAGTTAGGCGGTGTGAACAGTTCTGGTCCTGAGTGTTTAGAAGTCCAAGCGCATGGGCAAGAGGGGACAAGAGTTTGGTGCTATCAAGTATAGCAAGAATCTGCTAGAGGCTTTCTCCTGCTCTAGTTTAGGATGTGTGTTGATTTGCTTACAATATCTAGTGACTGCTTAAGCTGTCTGGACTTGATGTCCACTGAAACACCCTGGATGGAGAGCAAGTCCAAACTGACTCAATTATTGCAATGTTTTGAGGGTAACTATAGTATTTAGTGTGTTAAGTTCTTATGAAAAAAAAAAAAACAACAGAGCTCCCTTTATCTTACTGAGTGTGGGGACAAGACCTGTTTGGGAAGGATGGCCTTCCAAAGGCAGGCAGTGGCAGGGAGGTCAGAGGGAAGGGCTAGGATCTAACATGTTACGTGAGGAAACAGAGGGAGGTAGTTTGGCCATCCCCAGGACCAACGAGGGACTAGGACCAAAATTGTAGGTAAATGACAAGCTCAAAGGGCAGGGATGACCGAATTTGGCAGTCATATGTCCTCCACTCACCAACACAAGTCTAAAACCTTTGGAGCTTGCTGATACATATAGAACATATACTTGCATGTGTGTGTGTGTGTGTGTGTGTGAGAGAGAGAGAGAGTGAGTGTGTGTGTGTATGTGTGTGAATGTGTATGTGCATGTGCATGTACACGTATGTACCTAGTCCTGCCTGCCTCTCCTGCTCAATAGGCTTCAGTAGTTCTTGTGGGCAGCAACAGACATGATTGGACCTTTCAGGCTCAATACCATATTATTACGTGTCATTTGGGAAGAGAGGAAGAATTTTCTACTTCAAAGCAGTAAAACACCATTACATTGTTTTTCCAGAGACTTAGAAAGTCTGAGTTCCCAGCCCTGTGGAGGAGCTATGGAATATCCAAAGCTTTTCTCTCATTAAGGGATGAGTATCCAGCTCATGAGTCCCCAGCCCTTGCTCTGGACCTGATTCTGATTCTTGTTATCTACCAGCTGACTCACTGGAGAAATGCCTGGTGAACTGAACTTATGAGGATCTTGGGTTGGTCTTTTCTTTTTCTTTTTTTCTTTTTTGTCTTATTTAACTTCACTGATTTAGGTGATAATTGGCCTGTGCCTGAGCAGTTCCTTCTGTCCTTGATTTTAATAGCAGCTCCCCATTCGCAGTTGGCTTGATTGCTCACCAGAGTAACTTGTTCAGGCCCTTGGCACTGCCAAAGTGGAGAAAAGCCTATTTTGATCTCAGCTAATGGCATCAGCCAAGGGGCCATAGTACACATAAGGATGAGTACATCTAGGTAGGGAGGGTCCCCACTTTCCTCTTCTGGCTTGAATATGCATGGAGTTGAACTCCACTTCACAGTCACTTCTGAGGATGTGTGCAGGATTTAGGTCGATGAAGCAGCTGCCTTATTTCTTTCTTGGTCTTGCGATGGTAGTGAGGGCTTTTTGGGTCAGAGATCCAGGAGGAATTGCCTACTGAATGAACTTTAAAAGGAGACACAACTTCGATGCTCATTCTCTTCTTCAGTCCAGAATGTGCAGTTTGGAATTCTATCTTTGTGACTTACTGTGAGGGCCATGGGGAAAGGCTTACTCTCCACTCCTTTGACATGAATCTACCTTGGTAGCATTGGTCCTCTTTGAGAATGAAGGATTCCCCCTCCTCATCTTACTCTTGCTTTTACCCTTTACCTCTCCTCCTTCTCTTCCCCCACCACCCCGTCCAAGTGGGGAGTCATATCCTTACATGTTATTTTAATTACTTATACTCTTTAAGATATTGTGTGGTTTGGGGGCTAGATTTTTTTCCTTCCCTGCTTACTAATTAACTAACTAATTAATTGATTGATCTTCTAATAAATAAAGTATTTTGTTCTATCATTGTTTTTTGAAAAAATTGGGACAATCAACTCTTTTCTTTCATGTAGTTTTCATTCATGATTTCAGGCTTTGATAAATTCATTGGGATTCAAATGGGGCTACTTGATGATACCTTCAAACCCAAATCACTCTGACTCTTACTCATTGGCCAGTAACAGGTCCTACTCCAAGCCTCACTTGCTCAATGTTTGGATTTTGATGGCTCAGAGTGAGTGTAAATAGCAATTATTTCTGTTCTGGCCAGAAACCCTGAGGGTCTTCCCCTCTCAGATTGATTCTTTTGGGAAGTCAAACTAAGGCCATCTTTTCCCTCAAATTAAAAAAAATATATTTAATTAAATTCAATTACTTCAATATAAATGTTCTTTTTTATTCTGAACTTAAACATCAACAAGCATTTTTACTTCCAGTCTTAACTACCCTTTAATCTCGAATGGGTTTTACCTCAGACAAAGTGAGACCTGGGAAAGACCTTAGCTTAAAAAGGCCAAAGGTCTTTCACTGAATCCAGGGCTTGACCCTGGAGGAGAGAGTGAGGCTGATGACGTTGCACAGCTCTGCCTCACTGAAATTCAATTCATTTGCAAGTCCAGACATTACCCTCCTGATGTCATTGGTCCTCTTCAAGAGAGAAGGATAAACCACAACAAACAACAACATAGCAGCAAGAATTTGTGTTCATCTAGGAATCCTGGCTGAGGATCTCAAGACTGGCAGCTTCTCTTTTGTGAGTCTTCCCTTGAAGATGGATGAATAAACAGTGATCCCAAGATGAATTTTTCCTTCCTTGGGCACAACCTAGTTTGAGAGATTGGAAGCGTGTGGGTCTCTCAGTTAGTGATGGTGAGGGGAGTTCCCAACAGCTATTAGAATGTTTCTTGGGTGAGAAGATGACCACTCACAAGAGGATGAGCTCAGTCCCTGGTCTGTCTTGGTAGAAGATAAGGACCTTGATGGAGTTCTTTAGACAGTGCAGAGCTGAGGTGAAGGTGAAATGCCTATTCAACAGCTCCACTAAGTGCTTTATACTTTAAGAAGGAATGGGCCTCCAAGGAGAGTATGAATGCACTTTTAGTATAATGTTCCATATTTTAAATCTTTGTCACTGCCGACTGTTGAGCCATGTGTGTTTTAACCATTTCATTTGTCTGGATAAAAGAAATAACTTATACCTGGTTTACATTTTCATGGGCTCTCTTTCTATTCCCCCCCCTTTTGGTGGGGCAATGGGGGTTAAGTGACTTGCACAGGACACAACTAGTGAGTGTCAAGCGTCTGATGATTTGAACTCAGATCTTCCTGAATCCAGGGCCAGTGCTTCGTCCACTGTGCCGCCTAGCTGCCCCCTTCTGTATCCTTTTTCAATGGTGATTTTTCACCATATTCTCTGAGCAAGAGCAATGTGATCCCTTTAGTCTCTCTGGGACTGGCCTTGGTTTGAGAATGTGCCTAGTCCTGGGTCCCCTCAGTCACAGCTTACCAAGTTCTCCATCTGGACCTGTCTATTGTTAGATATCTTGTACACAGACACCTTGGCTGAAACAAGAGCCTTTTTTCAGTATTTGAATTCACACCAATTTACAGATGAGATTCATGAGACAACTGAGCCTTCCTTCCTGAGTGATTGATATTGTGCAGGCGCTGATGAAGAAGCGTGAGGGAGGATGCCCCCTCTTTCTCCTTGCCTAACTTTGTTTTACCTCGATGAAGATAATTTTCCTCACTGGGTAATTTTCATTATCTATAACATCCCTTAAGTGACCATTGGAATGTCTAATTAATGCTCTATAGCACTTGAGCTTGATCATAAAATCGTCATTACTTCTCCCTCCATGCACGCGCCATACAAAGTCAGTTTGTTTTATAGGATTTGCCCTTGTTTCATAAACAAAAATAGAGATCCAGCTAGGGTAAGTGGCCCATCTCCCTTGGGGCTCACAGGAAGACTGAGACCCATAATTTCTGTTTCCTTCTTAAGTGGTGTGCTTAATTTAGCTGAGTTCATGATCCCTGCAGGTCCCCAGCTTATATGAAGGAGCATAAAATGAAGAACTGAATTAATTGCTTTAATAATCTATAAGTTTTATTCAAAGAAATTCCCTTTTAGGACTGACTTTCCATTCTAGTATCTGCTTAAAGTTCTTAACAACAACAACAACAAAAATAGGAAAAGAGTGAGAACTTGATCTAGCTAAGAAACACATATACATTAGTCCAGCTGGGGGAGCTGGATTCTTCCTTAGGGGGATATTCTCTTCAGTGGTGCAGATTGCAGCCCATACACACTTCATCTTGGGAGACCCTTATCCCTATTCTCTGTGTGGTATCCAACCAATGTCCTGGAAGCCTTCCTCTGGTTCTTTTCCTATTCTTTGGGTGCCATGAAAGCCCTTGGGGTGTCTATTCTTTACCGCCCCTTGGCCACAAGACCAGTCACCCTGGTCTTATATCCCATATCTTCTGGACGGTACCATACGGGTCACTTTTTGTGCCTAAGCCCTCCTTGATAATCATCATTCCCACTTTATTCTTACCTTACAAATCTCTGTGGTCTTTTGGCTCACCTCTAAGTTTGGTTTTTTCCTGTGGTGTTCTATGAGTCACGGTCAGAGAATATCACTCAAAGATCATTGATGTAAAAGTACTTTGTGTATGTTTGTGTGTATGTGTTCTGTATGCATTCAGGAGTGACTTGGCATCACTGAAAGTGTCCTTAGGGTTTCCCAAAGACAGCTCAGGCTGATGTGTTTGAAGCTGAGGCTCATTGGGCTCTTGTCTGACAACGTGTCACAAGAGGCCTTTTCATACACTTGGTAGCTTCTGTGTGGATTGCTGGGCAGATCTCTTCCCAGTGATTGTGACACTCACTGGAATTAAATTTAATCAGTCTCACTGAACAATGGGGGCAGGAGGGCCTTGGTCTCTCTGTGCTCTCTTTCTTCCTTGGCTGCAGTAAATATCTCCAGAGAGTGCTCTTTCCTGTTTTATACCTCCAAATGATTCTAGAGGATCATTGAAAAAAAGTTGTTTCATGCATGATCTTAGCTGGTGCCCACCTGGAAGGCAGGAAGCATTAAGGAGGACTTTTTCACTTTTCCTGCCTATGTCTTTCAATAAAGTCTATAAACACAGAAGTCACTTTCATTCTTAGTGATTCCTTTTTCATTAATTGGGCAACTGAAGATTTGAGGTTTGCTAAAGTGGCATCTGCCTGCTTCCTTCTAACATTTTCATCATGGATGCACTCGGTGCACATCATGACCTTAAAAATAACGTGATGAGGAAGGAGGGGTAAGGAGTCAGTCAGTGTTGATAACTCTGAAATGCCTTTTGTGACCTTCTCCTTCAGTTTGCCTTCATCCCGATAGTCTGAAAATTAATAACATCTTAAGTCTTTTTAAAGTGTGTAAACTCCAGCATGGATTCTTTCCATAAGGATGACTAATTTTTATTTATCAAGAATTTATAAGCTAGGCTGCATATTGGATAGTGGGCTTGGCTTTAAGTCAAGAAGACCTGAATTGAAATTCAGCCTTGGACACTTTTTACATGTATGACTTTTGGCAAGTTACTTAACCTCTTTCTGACAATTTCTTCATCTCTAAGATGGTCATAATAATATTACCCATCCATCATGAAATGCAAAATGGATCAAATTTTTAAAAGTTTCTATACAGACCAAACCAGTGCAGCCAAGATTAGAAGGAAAGCAGAAAGCCGGGAACGTTTTTACAGTCAGTGTTTCTGATAAAGGTCTCATTTCTCAAATATGAAGAGAACTGAATCAAACTTATAAGAATTACAAGTCACTCCTCAATTGAGAAATGGTCAAAGGATATGAATAGACAGTTTTCAGATGAAGAAATCAAAGCTACCTGTTATCATATGAAAAAATGTTCTCAATCACTATTGATTAGAGAAATGCAAATTAAAACAACTTTGAGGTACCACCTCACACCTATCAGATTGGCAAATATGACAGAAAGGGAAAGCAATTAATGTTGGAGAAGATATGGGAAAATTGGAACACCAATCCATTGTGGTGGAGTTGTGAACTGATCCAATCATTCTGGAGAGCAATTTGAAACTATGCCCAAAGGGCTATGGGTTGTGCATACTCTTTGAGCCAGTAATACCACTACTAGGTCTGTATCCCAAAGAGATCATAAAAAAGGGAAAAGGACTCACATGTACAAAAATATTTATAGCAGCTCTGTTTGTGTTGGCAAAGAATTGGAAATTTGAGGGGATGCCCATCAATTGGAGAATGACTGAACAAGTTGTGGTATATGATTGTGATGGAATACTGTTGTGCTGTAAGAAATGATGAGCAGGAAGATTTCAGAAAAAACTTGGAAAGACTTAAATGAACTGATTCTGAGTAAATTGAGCAGAACCAGGAGAACATTACACACAGTATAGCAACATTGTGCAATGACTAGCTGTCAAAGACTTGGCTCTTTTTAGCCATGTAATAATCCAAGGAAATTCTTTTTTGGGGGTGGGGGTGGGGGTCATGAACTTTCTTTCTTTATTTTTATTATTTAATTTTATTTTTAAAGTAATAAACATTTTTATTTATAGTTTTGGGTTCCATTTTTTATCCCTCCTTCCCTCCCTCCCCCTCTCCCCTCCCTGAGGCCGTAAGCAACCAAGTATGGTTTATTCATATACAATTATGTAAAACATTACCGTATTAGTCATGGACGTAAGTCCATGGTTTGCTTATGATGGTGACTATGTAGAGCACAATTACTAGGCACAGTCCAGTATTCATCCTCTCTCCCTCCTAATTTAACCTAATTTAACTGAACTTATTTATCTTTTTATCTCACTCAGTTGAATTCACCTGTGGCCTAGCACAATCACTGGCTGTCTCAGAACCATGAGATATGGTATGATAACCTTTCCATAACATTTTCAGGTGTCATGAACACATACTAAATTTGGCTTTGATCCAGACACATGGTGGTAAAAAGTGTTACACATTGCATAACTACCTCAACCCTCTATTACAAGTCTAACCATATAAAGGAGGGAATGTAATGGAATTTATTAATTTGATCATTGACAATGCTATGCTAAGGTTTTAAAAATACAGCAATTCAAACAGTTAAAGAAGATAATCCAGCTTTCCAGACCAGAGTCCAGAGTCCAGAATCCAGACCAGAGTCCAGAATCCAGACCAGAGTCCAGAATCCAGTTTTCCAGACCAGAATCCAGTTTCCTCCTGATGACATCTTACCACTTCAAGAAGACAAGAGAACTCAGAGACTTTATATGAACTGTTTTGCTTTATTAGCTTTTACTATCTCCTTTCTGTTATATACTATCTGTAACATGTACTCTCTGCAGAGGCTCTCCCTTTGCAAGACTAATGTCAAAGCGTCGGTTCATGAGGAAAGAAAAAAAATCGCCCCTCTGGACAAAACTTTCCTCTCTTCCTTTTCTGTATTGTTGTTCGCATATTATTAGTCAGCAAAAGTTATTATATTCTTTTTACTGTTCCATCAAGGAAACATTCCGTTTCTTGAGGAAGCAAAGGGGGGAAATGTGGTAAAATATGAAAGTTTTTAACAGTCGGTTAGGATAACTGAAAGACGCCAGTTTTTCAAGGACCACCCTTTTGGGGAGGAGACGAACAGTCCGCCTGCTGTGCATGTCAGACTGCCTGCCGGGTACAGTCCGCCTGCTGCGCATGTCAGACTGCCTGCCGGGTTTTTGACTTCCAGGGTGGAGAGAACGAGAGGAGGCCTTTTGCCTGCTTGGCGGGACTCCTGACGGCGCGGCACAGACTCTCTCTCTCCAAAGGTGGCCTTTTCGGTTTGGTGAGTTTTTATAAGGAATATAGACTAAGCTTAGACTTAAGACGATTTGTATTGTGTTTCTACTTTCCTATCCTTCTAATCAACATCACCTTGTGACTATCATAACTATAAATAAAAAGGTCTATCTAGAAAACCAAAAGCTTCTTCCATTTACTAGTTTGGGAGATAAATTAAGGGAAAGGTTAAATAGGGGAGATTTATGATCTAATATCCAATTTTAAATCTCACAATAAGAAAACTTGAATAAAAGAAATAAATGAAAGAAAGTGAGAAATTGCATGCTTCAGTCTGTGTTCCATCAATATCAGTTCTTTCTTTGGAGGTGGATAGTATGTTTCATCACTAATCCTTTGGGATTGTCTTGGATCACTTTATTGTTGAGAACAGTTAAGTCATTCATGGTTCTTCATCCAACAATATTGCTGTCTCTGTGCACAACATTCTCTTGGTTCTGCTCACTTCACTATATATCAGTTCATACAAGTCTTTCCAGGCCTTTCTGAAATCATACTGCTTGTCATTTCTTATAGCACAATAATATTCCATCACCATCATATGCTATAGCTTGTTTAGCCATTCCCCAATTGATAGGCATTCCTTTGATTTCCAATTCTTAGCCACCACAAAAAGAGCTGCTATAAATATTTTCATACAAATAGGTGATCCAAGGCAATTCTAAAAGACTCATGATGGAAAATGCTTTCCACATCCAGAGAAAGAACGATGGAGACTGAATGCAGATTGTACAATGTGATTTTCCCTTTTTTGGTTTCTTCTTTTTCGTGGTTTTCTCCTTTTGTTGTGATTCTTCTCTTACAAGATGACTAATGTGGAATTATGTTTTTAAAAAAGAAAGGGGAAATCTATCTATAAGTACAAAAAATTTGTAATGGTTCTTTTTGTGGTGGAAAAGGACCTGAAACTAGGGAGGTACCAATCAATTGGGGAATGGCTGAACAAATGTATTATCTGGGAATGTCATGGAATACTATCATGTTGTAAGAGATGATGAAAGGGATGATTTTACTGTAACCTGGGAACACTTAGGTGAAGTGATACAAAGTGAGGTGAGCATGACCAGGAAAACATTTTACACAATAAGAACAACATTGTAACAACAAACCACTTTGGAAGACTTAGAGACTTCAGTTTTCAGTAACCAATGACCAGCCAAAGCTCCAGAGGACTATGATGGAGCCACTGCCTCCCTACCAACACACCTGTTCACTTTCTACTGAAGAAGTGATGGATTCAAGGTGCCCATTGAAACATAGGACAGATGATGGAGCCACTGCCTCCCTACCTACATGCCTGTGTACTTTCTACAGAAGTGACAGATTCAAGGTGCCCATTGAATCAGACTTTTGCTTCTATGTGGCCAATGCAAGAACTTGTTTTGCTTCACTGTGTACATTGGTTACAAGGGTGTTTTGTTGTTTTTCTTCTCAGTAGAAGAGGCAGAAAGGGGAGGAAGGAAATGGATGTTTTTGCTCATTAAAAACACATTTAAGCTAAAATAGAGAATGTCTTTGGGGCTTGTGCTAGAAGCAGGGTCAATGGTCTAGACGGGGGAAAGGGCATCGCAGTTCCCAAGGGTCCCTAGTCCTGGACTCTCTTCACCCCAGTTCTGGTTGGGGTGGGTAGGGGAGGTTGAGGGGGTGGTGGTGGTTTGATTTGCCTGGTACATGCTTCTTCTTGTCTCTCCCTTGGAGTTCCTTGCTACCTCTACTAGGCTGAGTATCGATCTACAAAACACTTAGCACAATGCCTGGAACATAGTTAGCATTGTTGTTGCTGAGTAGCTAGTTAGTAAGGTGAATAGGGGGCTAGACTTGGAGGCAGGAAAACCTGAGTTCAAATCCTACCTTGAATGTTCACTAATTATGGAACCCTGGGCAAGACACTGCCTCTTTCAGTTTCCTCATCTGTAAAATTGGAATATATGTATTGAACTAGAAACAAAATAATAGCCCCATCTCTCAGAGTTGTTGTGAAGATCAAATGAAGTAATAGTTGTAAAATGCTCAGCATGGTGTCTACCTACTATAGTAGGTGCTTAATAAATGTTTATTCCATCTTACCTTCCCCCTCTCTTCCTGCTCTAGTCAGTGGAAATCAAAAGACAAAAACGAAACAGTCCTTGCCTTCAAGGGGCTTGCATTCTTTTGTTGGGGGGACTGTA
Organism: Dromiciops gliroides; assembly: GCF_019393635.1. NCBI lineage: Eukaryota > Metazoa > Chordata > Mammalia > Microbiotheria > Microbiotheriidae > Dromiciops > Dromiciops gliroides. The sequence continues at coordinate 4,215,729 of NC_057865.1, read as the reverse complement.
GAATGTGGATCCTGGGTAATTGACTGCTCATCATGTCTAAGAATTTTTAATGGCATGTAACAAGACAAAGATGGGAAGTCCTTGCAGGTACAGCAGCTAATGTGGGAACTGGTCTGGCTTCACACTCAGCCGAATGGCCAAACGTCCAGGCTTCCCTTTCTGCCTCTTTTTGTGCTGTTATCCTGGGCCTGTCACTTAACCTCTCTGTGCCTCACTGTCTTTATTTGGCTGACGTCGTGACAGACCCTCTGACACCCACCCCTTCTCATCATTAGGGGAGAGAATGACTAGCAGGAAGGTTTATTAACTGTCAGCTCCTGTAAAAACAGAAGCTGTTTGTGTGCACGTGCACACATGGATGAGTATGTGCATGTGTGGACAAGTGTGTGTACTGCCCAGATGTGCATGAGTATCTACATGCACACACATGTGCACACATGTGTAACTGCACGTGAAAATTTTCATAGGTATACACATGTCCACGAATATTCATGTGTGTGCATGCTCATGAGTCTGTGCATGTGCATAAGTGTGTGCACTTATATCCACGTGCAATGTATCTATTTAGGCATTGTGCATGCATGTATGACTATAATACATGTGCACATAATGTATGCATGTGTGCATGTGTATCCACATCTGTGTGTACATATATATACATCTATGAATGCCAATTTATGTGTATGCATGTGAATTTGTGTGCACATGTATCCGTGTGTGTGCATGTGTTCAACATACAAATACTGTTTACATTCTATACATGTAAAGCAGCTGAGTTTTCCTCTCCCATTTGCTTTGAAATCCTGAGCCACTCCTGTGAGCAGTCTGCCAGGCTTCAGATGCCGGGATTATCTCTCTGGTTATTGCTAATGGAGGGCTGATAGCTAAGCACACTCAGGGGGATTGTCTCTTCCTCTGCTTATGAATAATTCCTGTTTCTAGCAACAGGAGTGATGCTCCAGAGGACCACACAGTCCCTTCTGAGGCATCTCTTTGTCTCGTCTTTGAGCCCGAGTGGTCTATTCCCAAACACCACTTTGCTCTACAGTTAGTAATTTCTCTGGTCCTCTTCACATCAGGCCATTTTAGAAACTCTCCTCAGTAACATTTCTCTGCACTCAGCTTCTTCCATAAAATAGTGATAAATGAGCAGAGCAGTGACCTTTTATAATGAGAAATAGCAGAAGCCTGTATTCCAGCTGCATTTCCTGCTACAAGACCAGGAGCAGCTGCCTGCGGTGAGCATTCGGGGCCTGTGTGCTCACCCCAGGCAGCTGGGGCAGCTTCCTGCTCTTGCCCAACCAGGCCTCAGCCCCCAAATATATTCTGAGGAAATAACCCAAGGCTTGCTCAGACTGCTCCTATTTTTTCATTGAAATTAACAGACTTATGAAAAGAAGAGCCAGGTCAGGCCCTTTCTTTAACCTTCTGGGGAAGCCAAGTCAACATTTCTTTCACTCTTTTGCTCTATCGTCTGGCCCAGTTACTCCCAAAACATCACTGAGCTATGAGTACAAAGGTCGGAGACAACAGGGGAAAGGGCCAGAGGGTCGGATTTGAAGCCAGAAGTCCTGGGTTCGAGGTCTGATTCTTCTCTTTGCTGTCTTCACCCTACACCTTTAGAGATATGAGAGAATTTAGAGACCAACAAGGTCCCCTTTCATTTTCTAGACAAGGAAGCTGAGGCATCAAAAGGTCAAAGCACTTGCCCAGGGTCACACAACATCTAAGTGTCTGAGGAAGGGTTTGAACTCAGATCTCCCTGACTAAATAATGTGCTTTATCGAATATTCCTTGTTCCCTCTCCTTCCAGATCTAGGTTTTATGAGCTCTATGAATTAAAACACCACAAAAGCTCCTAGAAGAAGAGAAATAAAATATTGATTCGAATGCAAAGTGTTCTGGGAAGTGGAGCAGGTGATGACTGACGTCCAACTAGCTTTGACTCCAGCTGTCAAACTCAAGTGTTGTCAGTTCCATTCTGGGCAATGTTTTTAAAGTCCCTACTGTGTGCTGGCCATTGTGCTTCACAAAGTGAGTGAGACTATTTCTCCAGATTAAATCATTTGCTCCTTCTGGGAGTCTGTTTCGGTTCCTGAAAACGGCAAGGACCTGAATGGATTCCAAACTCCCCTGATTATTCAAAGGAAAACCAGGTTGCAGGTAAGGAGATAAAGAGACAGGAACAAGGTCACACCCTGTTCTTGCTTTCTCAGTGCGTGACTGTTTGGAATTATCTCAGATCAGAGAGTTTTTTAGTAGCATCCTGGCTCCCATAGGGCAGGTATTGCTTCCTCTTTGTAGTCTGTTTCTAACAGACTACACAGTGTTTGCACATAGTAGGCATGCAACAAGCTTCTCAGTTGAACCAAAAGCAACTGGTCCTTCTCAGGACAATTAGGCCAGCGAATGTCCCTAAAGGGGGCATCTTTTTGGGCTGGTGTCTCTCCCTGACCTCTCTAACCAGGGCTGCATCAGAGTTGTCTGGAGATGCTAAGTGATGAGGAGGGAGTTGTCCTTGTTGCCAGAAGGTCTAGGTTGGATCCTCCTCTCACTAGTTGGCTCCATCTCCCTGTGTGTTAGATGGGCTGGGGATCCTCTTGCTTCCTCCCTTGCAGGACAGCTGTAAGGAAAGTGCTCTGGGAATGGAGGGAACTACAATAACCAATAGAAACATATTGGTGCCTAATCTTGGGCACCCTAGGAATGTCCTACCAGGAGACACTGAGGCAGCTGCTGCCTGAGGAAGCCTTGGCCACCTTCCAGGGGAGCCTGATAAGCCAGAAGAGGCTGACTCTGCTGAGGAGGCTGCAAAGGCTTTGGGGAAGAAGGTGCTAGGACAAGATGTCGGTCACATTTTCCACTCCTGATAGTTTGAGTGAATTCAATCTAATGAAGGTACTGCTCAGAAAAGGCTTCATCCTCAGCACTGATGCCATGCAGATCAATTAGAAGCAGGACCTTCTGCTAATGACAATGATCTTAAATGGCACGTTGTGAAGCACTGTACAAATATCCCAGCAACCCTGGGAACTAGATGCTATTATTACCCCCAATATCCATCAGGAAATTGAGGCAGAGAGAGGTTAAGTGACTTACTCAGGGTTACACAGCTACTGAATATTTGTGTCTAGATTTGAATTCAGGTCTTCCTGTCTCCAGGTCCAGTGCTCTATCCACTGTGCCTAGCTGCCTCTAAGGCCTTACTTATTAGATTACTATGTAAGGAGACAAGTGTACAAATACCTATGATACAAGAGCAAATAGGTTAAGTATATGGAAGCTGTCCTGGAAAATTTATATGAAGAATTGGAGGGAGAAATTGTTGGGGAGGGGGTGATAGAGAAGGGGCAGTGAGTGATCGAAAAGCCTCTGGATGCTGTCAGCATAGGAGGACCTTGGTGTGTAGTGGTCCCATTCCTTCTCTCATTGTCTTTTTCCAGTACACCTTAGAAACCTCCTTATCTTATTCTCAGCTTTCTGCCTCAGGTCCTTACAAGCTTTGGCGCACCTCACTTTATTGTGACATGATGCCAGGTTTTTGTATTTCTCCTTCATTAGCTTCTCTTGCTTCTATCTTCTGAACATGCATTTCTTTTTTTTAAGTAATAAACATTTTTATTTTATAAATGTGTGATAAGAAATGACAAGCAGGAAGTCCTTTCCACCCTAATTGTTGTGAGCTATGGTGGCAGAGGTGGAGTATGGAGCCAAGAGCCAGTTATATTAAAGAGGCAGAAATGGCAATAATTGGCAAATGAGAACATGAGTGGGGTGAGACTGAAGGAAGAAGTCTGATGTGACTATATGGTTACAGGCTGGTGGTCTAGGAGGATGAAAGTCTTACAGGAGGGAAGAAAGTTAGTAGGAAGGGAAGGTGGAGAATGGGACAAGATATGATGACTTCTGCTTTATACAGGTTGGGTTTCAGGTGGTGGTGGGGTGGTGTAAGGGCCAAATTTATTATGGAAGAGTTAACTGGGTGGCTTGCCATAATATTGGGGTTCAGAAAACAATGAGGAGCTCTAGGTCCAAAGTTTTCTCCCTTCAAAACTGCCTTTTTTAGTTATTTCTCCCAGGCCAATAAGAAAGGAGACTAACAGCCTCTTTTCCACAAACAAATCAGGTTTTATTAATGGGAATAAAATATACAACAAAGCTGAAATTAATAAAGCCAGGGACAAGGGAATAGGGGTAGAGAAAAATGGATAAGCTCCCTGGCTCTAGCAAAGACTGACTCAATCCCCAAACTTGCTTCCAGCTCAGCTAATTCGAAGAGCTGGCCTCATTTCTATTAACTCACCACCTGGGGTCCGTAGTTTTCTATGGGAGTCAGCTGTGCTGTCCCTCTCCAGTCTGCTCTTGGAAGCTCACCAACAGGAAAGAGTGAGCTCCTCTCAGTGAGCGTTCCCTTTTTCTACTTTTTTTCTCCCTCCCTCAGAAGGGAGGTCCTTCAAGTTGCATGGCTGAGAGTGGTCCCCTTGGTGATGCCAGCTGTATACATCACTCAGGGCAGGCCAGGTGTGGCCTATATCTAATCATCCCAAGTAGGTACTTAGTTTTTCAAACAATACTACATCAATCAGGTGGGACCCCTGGGTGTCTGCCAAATTCCATTATTTTATCACAGTGGGGTTATTGGAAATACCTGCAAATCAGTTAGAAATACAGAATAATAGTTACTATGGTAACTGCAGAGGCTGGGTGAGATCATCATTGGGGATGGGGTACTTCTGAACCCAGGTAGTCAAGCCAGTTCAGGACCAAAAAGATCTAGGATCTCAGTGATAACCTGATCTGAGCCACTGAATTCCTGAATCCTAAGAGTGTTTAGCTGTTCTAAAATGGCATTTTTCTTTTCTTTACATAGTGAATCATTGAGAAGATAGGTGGCACAGTCAATAGAGCACTGGCCTTGAAGTTGGGAGAACCTAAATTCAAATCCCACCTCAGATACTTACTAGCTGTGTGACCTTGGGCAAGTCACTTAATCCTGATTGCCTCAAACATCTGGGGCCATCTCCAGTCATCCTGATATATATATCTCTATCTATCTATCTATCTATCTATCTATCTATCTATCTATCTGTCTGTCTGTCTGTCTGTCTGTCTGTCTGTCTGTCTGTCTGTCTGTCTGTCTATCTATATCTTTATCTATATCATCTATATCTATATCTATCTATATATCTTTCCATTGGATCCAGATGGCTATGGAGGAGAGAGTGAGGTTTGTGAATTTACACAGCCTTCTCTCACTTAAATCCAATTCAGTGCAAGTCATGACATCACCCCAATGTCATGGTCCTCTTTGAGGACAAACAACAACAACAACATGGTGAACCTGCACACCTAATGGGAAACCCCAGCAGATGAGAGCAGGAGCTTGGGGAATGTTCCTTTTCTAAGGTAGAACTTTGATCCTGCTGCTTTTGTTGTTGCTGCCCGAATTTTCTCAAATATGTTTTAAGAAATTCACTCTTCTCCAATTTGGGCAGCTTAGATACTGGCCAGGGAGGGCAATAGGGCAATAATACAATTTAAAGAAAGGCAGAGTGTGGAGTGGAATCAATCCCTCTGTGTGTGTGTGTGTGTGTGCACATGCATTCTTTTCCTTCACCCTGGGTCTTGCTTTTGCTTCCTCCCTGTGTTCTCTTTAGTGTATCCTGTCCTCAGTTTTCTTTGTATCTTTTTCTCGTGATGCTCAGGACATTTTCATTGCTCAATGAAAGTTTTCTGCTGAGCTTTGCTTGGGACGTTTCCTTCCTCTGTCAACTTAGATGGGCCATCAACATTTCTGAACTTGTGCCTGCCTTCCATCACTGTACATGAATGGCATCAGGGACCAGATTGGCTATGTTCCCTACTCCCTGCCTCCAGGAACTGCTGCTTCTTACCTCTCACCATGCAGGGAGAGTTTTTAGACTGATTTCCCTGGAGTGTCCAATGACTAGTGTCCAAGATTTGCCCTGTCCCTCCCACTGAGTCTACAAGTGGCTTGCCTTGCCTTGTGGTATCCCTTGAAAAGTCTGGCAAGCCCTTTCCCAATGCCAAATGCCCGAACCAATTAAGATGAGGGGATCCTCTTTTCAGCTTTGTATATTCCACTGAACAATTGTGAACTCTCAAGTTCCCTTTACAGATTGTGGCTCCTCTGAAAAATGATGCTGCCAAACATATCCAAGGTCTTGGAAAGAAAGTTGTAACATATTAGCTAATGAGGCTCAATGTAGCCCATCCATTAGAGCATATTCTTGAGATTCTGAGAAATTTCCATAGATGCTAGATGCTAATTGTGCATTTTAGAGAATAAGGTTGCACAAAGCAAGACCTGGGAGGTATATTTGCATGTGATGGGCAGGCCTTGGCACAAAAGATTTGAGTTGAATGATGGGACCTTGCAGGGGATGTCCACGGAATTGCTTTTTCCTGCCTTCTCCCCAAACCTTCATTTGCATGGCAAGACTGAAAGGAAACCACAGTGCCAAACCTGGGTGTGGCTGAGACTATCACAGCAACTTAAGGGCCACAACACCCTCAGCTCTTGGCTCCCTGTTTGGTGCCAAGATACCATATTTTTCACGAGTTAGTTTTATATGATGCCAGTTTTCTTTTTCCTATTCCAGTGCAAGTGACACTCAAATCTCTCATTTTTTCTCTGCTAAAAACCACCTTATTCTCCATGGACTCTAACACACCAGCAGTGGCTTTAAGTTCTTGAGTGTGGAAATCAACTTTTAACGTGGCTATGTCAGATCTTCCTGTGTAGTCCAGAGAGGTGGTGGGTAGTCCAGCTATTTATTTCATTAAGGAGAATAGAGTTATTAAATAGGGGTTTTCTTCAACATTCAACACACATTGGAACCATCTCTTGGAAATCCAGCATATTGCCTGTACCTCTTCTGTTAGTGTGTTTCCTTTATGGAGAAAAAAAGTAATTTCAGAGAAGTATTTTTTCCTTGATTTAGATGTTGGTTCAAAAATCAAACTCTGTCTTTCTACTGTCTGGTTGGTCAGATATCAAATTAATCTAAAAAGAAACCCTTAACACTCAGAATTGCTATTGTTTTATTTTGATGTTGGGCTCACAATCAAAACATCTCCTTTTTCCCCTGAATGGTCACAGATATGATCAGAAATGAAACTTCAGGGAGTTTAAAGTGCTATTCTAGGGCTTGGAACAAATACTGCAGAGCAATTTTTCTAAGAGAAAAAACTCTGAAGGTCTTATCCCTTGGCAAGGACCATCCTTGCATCTTTTTTTTCACTAATACTGGCTCTGTCCAATACCACTCCCTCATTCTTTACTCTCCCCATAGCCTTGCTTTGAGGAATTATTTATTTTTTCTGAGCTTGGCTGCATCAGAGCTTGAGAATCCCCAGGCTATGCTGTCACCTGCCTTCTTTTCATTCTAGATTGGGTTGTGGAGATAGCTCTTACCAAATGATGATGGATCATATGAGAGAGCAGCCAATGGATGCTATGGCCTGAGTAACAATGTCTATCAGGAATTCAGGGGAAGAAGGAGGTAATTGGATTTATCCAATGAAAATTTTTGTGAGAATTAAATTTATGTGTGAAACCCTCTCCCAGATAACCACTAAAGGCATCATCTTTTGACCTGGTCTTGATGGGAATCTACATATTGTCTCTCACAGATATCTGAGCAAACTATGTTGTATGGTAAGAGAAGTTTGGTTGGGGGAAGCTAGGTGGTACAGTGGATAAAGCACTGGCCCTGGATTCAGGAGGACCTGAGTTCAAATCCGACCTCAGACACTTGACACTTACTAGTTGTGTGACCCTGGGCAAGTCACTTAACCCTCATTGCCTCCCCCCCCCCCCAAATAGAGAAGTTTGATTGGTCTTGGAGAGTCATCACAAGGGTTCAGAAGAAAGGTCCAAAAGCACCTATTTTGTGCCAGGTATTATATCCTACGTGCTGAATGGCAATGGCAATGACAGAGAATTGGATGGAAGATAACTAGTGTGAGGGTCAGTGGCTTGTAGTGAGTTCACTCTGCTTCTGTTTCCACCATTGCCAAGTGGCAGCAATATTTGCAGAAAGTGTAAGTTGGTCTTCTTCCTGAGGGGAAGGTAAAGGTATGTCACCATGTTGTCAGGGATAATAAAGTAATATTTCAGAGACTGGAAGTAGTTCTTCAAAGATAAAATAAAGACATAATGCCTATAAAGAGGTATATAGGAATTCTAATGTGTCATATGGTTGGAAGGACAAGGGGTATGAGAGAGAGACAGAGAGACAGAGAGACAGAGACAGAGAGAGAGAGAGAGAGAGAGAGAGAGAGAGAGAGAGAGAGAGAGAGAGAGAGAGAAGGAAAAGCAGAAAGAACAGTGAGATCTAGCTGAGTGGTAAGTGTGACATTCATCTTGTAGAGAGAAGAGCTACAAGGTAAGAAGGAACCCTTTTCTTATGTCCTCAGTGATGTCATGGCTTAGGAGTTGTCTTCAGATGAAAGGTCATCCACTAATAGACAGAAGAACAAGAGAAAATGACTGGCTGGCACATCTCTGCCTAGGGGACCATGGGAGCCATTTGTTGTCCTGACATCAGCAAGATGGATGGTCAAAACCTTCTAGGAGAGTATTTTAAAGAATTAGAATAAATAAGTTCAAAGGGCAGTAGAATCACTTTGTATATAAAGAAAGTGGATTCCTGAGGAATCTGGGAGTTGTGAAGGGTGGGGCAAGGTAGAAAGCATTTGGGTGTGTATCAGTAGAAAAAAAAAGACGAAAAATGAATCACATATAATACAGTGTACAGTAGAGTACAATGAAGACCACTTGGAAAAGAAGAGCTAAATGAGGAGTGCGGGAACAGACCCCAAGATCAGCATGGATGTACGTAGTGGCAAGGGATCTCTGTCAAGACTAATACAGCTAAGATGTTCTTAGTTACTCTTAATGATAACTTCATCCTTCACAAGGAAGTGGCCACCAGAGCTTAGAACATGCCCTTGATTCTTAACAACTACAAAGACTGGAATTTTCATGGCAAACGGTTCCATTTTGAATGCATGAGAGGGAAAGAGGAAATAGGGGCAAAGCCTCTCTGAGGCTGGATTTAAGCCCAGGTTTTCCTAACTCCAGGTGGAACACTCTGTCTAGGACATCTCGTAGCTGCCTTTTCAAGCCTTAAAGTGAATGATTCATTTATTTTCCAGATGAGCACTTCTGTGACTTTTTGGAGGATGACTCTGGAGGATCCTTCAATGCTTTCATCTCTAGGACAGTTTTCTTTAGATTTTCTTAAGATAAATTGTTTGTGTGGGGCAGCTGGGTGGCGAAGTGGATTCAGGAGGACCTGAGTTCAAATCTGACCTCAGGCACCTGACATTCACTAGCTGTGTGACCCTGGGCAAGTCACTTAACTGTCATTGTTCCACCACAAAACAAACAAAAAACCCAACCCAAAACAAAAACAAACAAACAAACAAACAAAAACTATATACAGAAGAGGGATGTTAGGGCAGGGAACTGGGGTTGGGATATGAGACTATAGTGCTGAGTGATCAGAATAACATATATCAGAACCACTGATGCTCAAAATCAGAAGTGGCAAGGAATGCTAACGAATACACAATATATTCTTAACAATTCTATTGGTGTGTGGGGGGGCAGAGAGGATTAAATAAGGGAGGGGACTGCTGTTTGGGTTGGATCGGAAAATGATAATGGAGCACAGAGACAAAGTAGCACCACCATACTCATTTTGCATTTGTTTATCCTGCCAAGGAGGTGGTCGATCTCTGGAATGCAAATGATTGAACCACAATGACTAAGAAAGCTTTAAAAACCAAGCTAAGTAGGGAGATATTATGAAAGTTTTATGGCTTCCCTTGATGAATTTAAATCACCTGGCCCAGGTGAACTCTATCCCAGAACACTGCAAGAGCAGAAAGATGTGAATGCTGAGTCACTGTCAGGGATCTTGGAAATATCATAGAGTGCTGGAGAGATGCCATAAGGCTGAGGAACAGTGAGAGGTGTCCTTATTTTCAAAAAAGGGAAGAGACTGCAGTCATCAGACAGGAGGTCAGTGAGTCTGACTTTGGTCCCTGGAAAAAAAATCTCAAAAGTATTCTTAAAGGAATGATTAGTGACCATCTAGCAGAAAGGGAAGTGGTGCATATAGAGTCAGGATGGTTTCAGGAGAACACAGGTCACCCATAATTATCTCAATCTCTTTTTGGACAAAGTTACTGGACCAAGAGATCACAGGAATACAACGTATTAAGTTCATCTGGACTCCAGCCAAGCATTTGTCAAACTTTTATCTTGTGGATAAGATGGAAAGATGTGAGCTTGATAATAATAGAGTAACCTGAATTTGCGATTCATTAACTGGTCTTAGCTGAAAAGAGCAGTTTAGAAGGAGGATTGTAGTGGAGTGTCCGAGGATCCCTTCTCATCCCTCAGGTGCCTACAATACATCATAGATTTAGAACTGGAAAGTTTCCTAGGGGTTATCTAGTCCAGCTCCCTCATTTTACAAATGAAGAAACTAAGGCCAAGTGCACAATGACTTGCCCAAAGTCAAAGCTGGTAAGTAAAAGAGATAGAGTTTGAACTCAGCTTCTCCAAATACCACCACCACCCCTCCTCCTCCTCTTCCTCTTCCTCCTATTAGTTACAGCTAACTAGACAGCATTTACAGAGCTCTTTAAGATTCTCAAAGCACTTAAAAATATTATTCTACTTACCCTCAGAATAATAGTGGGATACAGATGCTATTATTACCCCAATTTTGAAGATGAGGAAACTGAGGCAAACAACTTAAGTGATTTGCCTAGGATGATGCATCTGGCCAGTGTCAGAGGCTAGATTCAAACTCAGGTCTTCCTGATACCAGGTCTAGTGCTCTATTCATTGAGCCATCTTGCTGCCTCTGACTAGTCTATATCTATATCTTTACATAAGAAAATTTTCTAAGAAAATTTTTGTGACTGGGCATCATTCAGTGCCTCACGTAGGGGCCTTTGGATTGTGCCCTAGGAGGATTGGTTGAAGTGACTGGGATAACTAATCATATAGAAAAAAAAGGACTTGGGGCAGGGCATGATGGGCATTTTCAGGTATTTGAAGGGATACCACGTGCAAGAGAAATTTGGTTTGTTCTGCTTGGTCTGAGGGATGGTGAGTAAGTGATAGTAATAATCGAAGTGAAGATTTGGGATCAGGAGAAGTAAACACTCTACAACCATTGGAGCCTTTTGCCCATGGAAGAGACTGCTCCAGGAAGAACTGGGGTGGCCTTCAACAGAAGAAAACATGAAGACAAGAGCAGATTAGACACTGTTGGAGGTGCTGCAATGGAGGGTCCCATTCGGGTATACTTTGTCCACCTATAAAGTTTTGTGCTTCTGCTTGTGTGATCATTACTGTTAAAGAATACAGAAGGCTCCGCTGTGCCCCAGGTCCCTGCTTCTCAGTTCTCTTTCGCTAATGCAGGAAGCCCTATGAGTATGGAGACCTTTTGTTTTTGTCCACAGTCTATTACTCAGTGAAGGATGGAGCTGATAGCAAGTTCTTCTGGTTGACCATAAGCCTTCTGTTCTACCCAGGATCATTTGCATGGAAATACCAGCCCCAAATAGGCCTTACTTAAGGCTTACCATATTCTTGGATAGCAGAATCCTGGAGCTAGTCGATGGTTCTGTGCTACTTCACAGTCTTGTCCGAGTTTGAGATAAAGGTGTAAATCACATTGCAAATGACATAAAGCTTGGAGGAATAGCTAATACTGGATACCAAGCAAGGTTCGAAAATACCTCTACTGACTAGAAGAGGGGGGATCGTCTAATCAAATTGAATCAGTAAAGGCCTTCATTGGGTTTATGAAAGTAACTTTGAAAGTGCAGGATGGATGAAGATTGCATGGAAAACTGAGACTGCCAAAGAGCTGAAGGTTGTAGTGCACTGCAAACTCAGTGGGAACAAACAAGGCATCTCAGAATCCCAGGTACCGTCTCCTTGGGAAGTCTACACATCGGAGAAGCCTGGACTATAGAAAAGGGGACTTGAAGAAGACCTGGATTTAACTCCAGCTTCAGGTACATGGCAGTTCCATGACTTCTCTCAGCCTCTGTTTCCTTTTCTGTAAAATGGTGATAATAATATCACCTACCTCACATGCTTGTTGTGAGTACCAAATGAGACTATGTATACATATGTATGCATTTGCATCTATACATATATGCATGTGTATAAATACATATATATATATATATATATATATAAACACTTTATCAATGTCAAATAAGCTGCCTGCTCCTAAGAATAGCAACATTACTAATAACAATTATTATTATCATTATATCCCAGTTGTTGGTGGCACAGCAGAGAGTCCTGGGCCTGGAGTCAAGAAGACACATCTTCCTGACTGTGTGACCCTGGGCCAGTCCCTTCACCCTGTTTGCCTCAGCTTCCTCATCGGAGCTGCCAACCCCCCAAAAGGCTGGAAAGAGCTGGCGCTAACTGAACAATGCTTGCACAAGCTCTGGTTGTGAGCAGTTGCCCCATTCCAGTAACTTTATGTAAACCTAACAATTTGCATGCGATGCTATCCTTATCCCACCTCCCACACCTATAGAGTGTTCCTTCCCCACCCTTTGTAAAAATTTTATTTTATTTTATTTTTATCTCCAGAGCCTTCCAGGTGCCTTGCTCTGTGTAGCAGCGGAACAAATGATGGTTTAATAGTCTTTCCATATAGCGTTCGAAGGGTGGCCTGTCAGCCTTGTGAGGCCTGACTCTGCCTTGGATCTTTGAATTCCCAGCACCTGCAGTGCCTAATGCATGGTGCCTACTTCATAAATGCCCATTGAATCCACCCAAGGCCCAGTGCAACCTTCCTTTGCTCTTTGTTCTTAAACTCATGGTTTCATACTTCTTCGGGGTCTCTGACCCCCCACCTATGGCCAGGCTACTGCAGCTGGTCTGGTGGAGCCTGGCCACTTACTGAGCCGAACCCTAGTTGCCTGAAAGGCTCAGCTCTTTCCAGAGAGGAAGGGTCCTTTTTGCTTACTTCCCTATTCTCTGAGTACACTCTGCCTGCTGGAATCTCTTCTCAGCAAGGAGAGCCAATGAGCCATTTCTAACTGGCCTCTTTTCCAGAAGGTTTCTCTAGTTCTCTCAGTGGGGACTCCCTGACTTCTGTGGGAGGAATTATGAACACTGATTTCCCCTCTCTCACTAGGCCACAGTCTGCCTGGTTCCTTCTGTAGCCATGACAACCAGCATGGAGACCTTTTCATGTCCTTTCTAATTAAAAGAAAGTGATACCATCCTTTAGATACAAAGATGCCCCAGAATGGTGACACTTTCCCCGTTGGGGTGATGGACTCGCTCCAAGTTTTTTCCATTCTCTACCTTTTCTCCCTTGTGAACGATGGTGCTCTTTAATTATGGCCTATCATCACTAAGGTAAAGTCCAGGTCCTTGAAACTGGGCAAAGCTAACTGGCCCATTTGGAAACTGACTAAGGACCATGCTCTGATTAGATCTATGCTCTAATCAGCTCAGAAGAACACGAGGCAAACAGACTGGGTGAACCAGCTCATTCCTGGGATTAAAAGGCTTGTTAGTTGTCTACTCAACCGTCAGACCTGCAGCATCCCACCAAATCCCGGCTGCGTGTATGGCTCTGCTGGGGTCACTTGCTGGCTATTGGGATTAACACCTGGTGATTGTAGTGCTAAGCCTTAATTACTTTTCATTCTGGTTTAATAGCTGTCATTAGGAAACAGCCCCTTTCTTAGACTTTCCAATTACTTGGCAGCTCCCACTACCTAGCGCGGAGGATCCTGCAATTTCATTTTGTAATTAGTTATTATTTTCCCATATCCACTTTGAAATGAATGAAGATTTTAAACCCCCTTTATTCCTCCTTTCTTTTATCCTTTGGTGTTGTGATTTTCTTGAGACCAAAACTGGGAGCGCGTCAGCCTTCCTCTCAAATACACCCCATCAGAAATGATGCTTTGTAATGGAACTTCCTGAATGCTTCACTTAGGGAGAATACAGATTTTGCTTCTCCTCTGCCTCTCCTCAAGGGCATGATTTCAGGCTCTCAGTTCCCTGGAAGCAGCAGGGAGAGAAGTCATATATAAAGTAGAAGAGAGTAGAAGGATGAATTTATGGGATTTGTATACTTTGACATTAATGACAGAACTGAAAGGAAAGAATATCTGTCCCTCACTAAAATATTTAGGCATTTATCTGGTTTTTACTACAGAGGAGGCCTGCACATCTGCCATTAGTGCTACTAATCAGTGCTACTCACACATATTCCACACACTGGTAATATAAGGAGCTTCTTAACTTCTCTCATAAGAAGAGCTCCCGGTGGATAGAAAGGATGAGTCAGGGAGATGGACAGAAGAAGAGAAAGAAAGAATGGCCTTCATGGAAATCATCTACCCCTTCCCAAAGGGTACCACAGTAGGCAGCTAGGTGGTACAAAGGATTGAGCCCTTGGAATCAGGACGACCCAAGTTCAAAATCTGACACAGTCACTAGCCATGTTAACCTGGGAAAGTTGCTTATTAGCTCTCACAGTTTTCTCATCTGGACCCATCGGGATGATAGTATTTATCCTGCAAGGCTGTTGTGAAGATACAATGAGGTAACATGTAAAGTACTTTGCAAACTTTAAAATGCTTTGTAAATATTGTTATCTTGAAATCATCTCCCTCTGATAACTCATGGTGGTGTGTTACTGGACATGATGCCAACCTAGAAACATTTTACCAAGCTGGGAGGGTCTTGACTATGGTCCTAGACATCACATTTGTCTAATGTATGAGGAAGAATGTATGAAGAGAGAGGGAGGGCTCATCATTAGTAAATTGGGGACCAATTGTGGGGAGTTTGGGTCATAACGAACTATGAATCAGAAAATACAAAGGAGACCTAAGCCCTGAATTATCCCCTTACACTTGTACCTTGGTGCTAACAGAGTGGCATACAGGGGGCAGAGTGTACCCGGAATCTCTAGTACCTAGACTGTTTACAAAAAAGCAATTTAATCATGGGTACTTGGAGTAATGACTCAGTCCAACAGCCACCCAAATGATAGCCAGTGGAGGGATTGGACACTACTATATTGATAATCTCCAGATGATATAGCCATCTTGAAGTGAAGCAAGAAGACCTACATAAATTACATTTAAGTCAAAGGATGATTCTCTTGTGATCCTTGGAGAGGTCAAGAAAGGAGTTGTGGATGGTTGTTTCTTTGTGAATTCATTTGCAATAGAAACTATGATTTCACTGGTCATTTCATTGTTTCATTTGGAAGAACCTATGATGAGCTTAAGCACAGAGACCATCATGAAGATTATTGTCATGGGCAAATCACAACCTCTCTTAGCCTTAGTTTCTTCATTTTAAAATGAGTATAATAATAGCATTTATATCAAAGGATTGTTGTGTGTATCAAATAAGACTGATCTATGTAAGGTATTTTGTAAATCTCAAAGAACTACACAAATGATGAGGATGATTCTCATATCTATTATGTGCCAATGTCATGGGTAGAGAATAAGGCAGGAGGAAAATTCTATGTAGAATTTGTAAAAGTTCCTCCAAACTAAGTCAATATGTACTTTATTTCTTGGTGGCATCAATGGGAAGGTAAGCAAAGGGGATGACATGACAAAATTGTTGATTCATCTGAAAGAGGTCAAAGTCTGATGGAGGAATGAGAAACTTCTCACCTGCATCTTCACTTCTTTTTGTCAAGAAGTGACTTAGAACATTGAATGTAGTGAGAACCAAGTATCATTGCAACAAATGAACTTGACTATATCTGAAAAGACAGGAAAGATGAGTCAATTTAGAAATCATTTCAGAATCAGCTCTGTAGAGATATAGGTAGGAGCTTGTTTGCTTGAAAAAAAAAAACATGTTGGAAGGGTCAGCAGCAGCCTAAAGGATCATGTGATCATAGATGCAGTCATGTTAAGAGAAGAAGTGGGTCCCACCTTTCCCTTAGGGAGGTTGGTAATAGATGCAAGTCCTAGGAGAACTCCACCAGAGTGACTACCCTCTGTGGCATGGAAAGGCCTCTCTGCCTCATGATATCTATGGTTCTCTGTGAAGAATAAGGGATTGATTAGAGCAAAAGTCCAAGTCTATATCACTTTAGAAGAATGGATAAAGATAATAAACAGATTCTACATTCATTTTTCACCTATCCAGTTTGGCCTTTCTAAGCCAATTGTTGACTGAATGTGCTAAAGACTAATGGAGTGGGGAATGGGAAGGGGAGGACTGGCCAGTGAATCCAGTCCTTTGGGGTCACTGGGGCTTGTTCTGTGTGATACAATCTCTCTTGAGCATGGGCAGCCCTTGTTTCTGATCTACTTACCATGTGAAGGAGCAAAGCCTTTGGGTTGTCTGCTGATCCAGAGCTGAGAGACAGATAGAAGAGTCCCAAGGGGATGACTCAGGCTATTTTTCCTTCCTGAGTACATTTGGGTAAGTCTTGAATGGGGAAAGAGGCCTTGGGTTCTCCCTCTAACCGAGAGTCATGTGAAGCCTTGCTATTTGTAAGAGAGGTACCAGCAGTGGCACCAGTAGGCTCCTGGGCTGCTGTCATATGGCTGGTGAACAATGATTCTGATATTGTTTCTGTCTCCATTATGTCTTGTCTTTATTTTAGGCAAAATTGAAGTGAGTCAAATCTAGGCTTGATGGCAGGAAATCTTATTAATAATTAAAATTACTATAGGGAGTGAAATGGGCTGCTCAGGAGATGGTGGGTTCCTCCTCACTAAATGGTTTCTTTTCTCCCTCTATATTCTCTCAGTTGGTTATCTCATCAACTATGTGTGTTCAATGAACAGATCTTACATATATACACACGCAAATATATAAACATATATGTATATATTTGTATATGTGTGGGTATGTAGATGCATACATATATACATATGTGTATATATGCATGTAAATACATACAAACACATATCTATCTATATCATTTATCCATCTATCTATCTATCTATCTATCTAAACTGCATCATAAGTTTATTTTAGATTTTGTAAGGAAACATAAATCTCAAATGATTCAGATATGCCAACTGTGAGCTAAAATAGATGGTAAAATATTATGACTCCATTGAGGTGCTTTCTAGACTGGATCTGGATGAGAATGTAATAACGTGGAATATTTATGGGTTGCATCCCACTTCCAGAGACCATGTAGACCTCATGGAAAAAAGCTTTTAACTATCACCTTATATCATGTCTCTGTTGTGGAACAAAAAGATCTTTGGATTTTATTTGATAACATGCATAGAACTAATAGAACATCTAGAAGCCAAAGAATTGCCCCAGTTCCCTGAAGTAATATTTGTATATTTGCATTCTTATCTCCAAACACAGTTATTATCAACACACTGAATTCCAAATTTAATCCCTTGTTTTAAAGAAAGACACTATTCTCACATGCAGATCACAAATTTGAATGGGACAGAGCACAATTTCAGAGCTGGGCTTCAGATGCAGCAAGACATTGGTTATTCAGTGGAGTTTACTGGATTTGGGGAAACACCACATGGAGCTGAAGCTGTTGGGTTCTGTACTCAGGGGACTTTGTGAAAAATATACACTAATGAATCTCTACACAGCAACAACAAAACTATAGAATGTGCTCACACAACAATTGGTGCAGTGATATATCCAAGCCTGAAGGAAGAGAAATACCTTTAGAAGGCAGTATTCAATGAAGATTTTTCTCAAATCTTAAAAATAAAGAGAGATATACTAGAGAGTCTCATGATGAAGGATGACAGTGCTAATTGTGATGAGCCCAAATCCTGAATATGAGTCCAAAAATGACCCCACTGAGGAGACTCCTCTAAGCCACCCTGTATTGAAAATTTATTTTACATACCACTGAAAAGAATTTTCTCTTTCCCCAAAGTCAAATACATGTATGGTGACCATGAGGCATTAAAAGTGCTAATTGCTGTAAGGGCCAAATTTAGTATGGGAAAAGTTAATTGGGCAGCTCACCTTAATATTGGGTAAGAAAAGAAACAGCCTCTTTCAAAAACAAAACAGGTTTATTAATGGGAACAAATTTAAAACAATATCTGAATCACACAAGTGAGATTAATAGAACTAGAAACAATGTATAAATCTCTGGGGTAAAAAGGCCCCAGGCACCCAAACCTGCCTCCAACCTAGCTAGCTCCAAAGTACTAACTTTTCCTTGTGTAATTTAAATTTCTAAATGTAGGTTCTAATCTGTCTCCCCAATTTTTTGGGGAAACTGACTAAAATCACTAATAAACAAGTTTAAGTTTTTTAAGGGTTTATTGAAAGATAGTAAAAGAGAAAGATTGAGAACAGAATTCCTACAACCTGGCAATCCTATCTTTCCTCAACTCCTCTGTGTAGTCCTCTGTCACCACCATGAAGTCAGGCACCAAAAGAGACAGAGCTCCCAGAAATGGGAGGTTCTTCAAGCTGGTTGGTTGACTGGGCTGGAAATTCAAAGTTTTTTAGCTTCCGAGAACCATGCTTTCTTAAGTACTCTCAAGTACCAGCCAGATGTGCTTAGAATCTAGTCAACTAGTAATCCAGTCAAATCAGCCAGTAATCCACTCAGGTGGGCTCCTGAGTATCTGCCAAATCTCATCTATCACATTCCATTATCTTGACAGTTTCCCCCCTTCGTTTCTTCTAGGAACAGGGTGTTCCTTGATAAAACACACCCTAAGCTAACAAAAAAATATGTAAATAACAATATAGAAAAGGGAGAGAGAAGTTTTGTCTAGAGGGACAGTCCCTCATGGACGCTTTGACATTGGTCTTGCAGAGGGAGGGTCTCTGCAAATCTGCCAAATCTCATCTATCACATTCCATTATCTTGACAGCCTCAAAGAAAACAAAAACTCACCAACACCCAAAATCTGTAGCCTTAAGGAGAATTAGCTGTGTAGTCTCTTCTGTTTTTGTCTGAAGGTCAAACACCAGCAGCTCCTCTAAAATGTCTGCCTTCCTTCCCCATTTTCCTCAGAACACCCTCTAACTGCCTTTTTTCCTAACTCCCTCTAACTGAATCTAACTGACTTTTCCACAGGAAGGGGAGGGGCGGTTCTTAGCCATGCTGAGTCTCTGATTGGCTCAGCACACCCACATGGGTTGTTCCCATTATAATCTAGCCAGACCCATGTGGGCATGGGAAAGCTATTAGAGGAAGGCTAGTTACTTAGTTTCAATAAATGTTCCCTGTGGTCAGAGTTCCTCCCATTTGTTCAATCATCTCCCAAAGTACACACCCAGGCTTCTCTTAGGCTTTTCAAGCCCACATTCTTCTTTAGTCTGATCATAATAAAGCAAAGATAGGGTTATGAAAACCCCAAATCACAATTAATTCCTTACATTGCTGATGGAGTAACACTAAGTAGCAATGGATCTTCTGTTATGATTAATATCATCAATGAAGAGGACTGTGAATTGAATGACAATGTTGAGAATGATTTTGATTTGGATCACCACAATAGAAGAAACATAATAGTGGTGGTTCTAGTAGGACTGTCTATGATGGGGAAGACCATGAAGATCAATGCTAAGTCATTGTTGTTTTCACAAATTCAGGGAATTAAATGTTTTGATAGAATATATACATATTATGTATATGTATGTGTGCATATGTGTGTATATACATATATAACTATATTTGTATTTATCGATATCTATCAAACCTTACAGAAATACATACACACATACACACACTCAAATTTGCCAACTTGGACATTTCTAACTTATCTCATGATCAATATGCTAAAAAAACAGATCTATTTGTCTTTCCCCTCCAAACTGCCTGTCTTTCTCAATTCCCTATTGCTGTTAAGTACATCTCTATCTTCTAAGTCATTCAGGTTTGCAACCTTAACTCCTCACTCACATTCATCCCATATAGACAATCATGTCCTTTCTCTCTCCATGTCTCTTCCACATTTCTCCACTGACAAAGCATTGGAGACTTTCATTACTCCTGGCCTGTACTGTTGAAATAGACTTCTAATTGGTCTTATCCTCCCCTCAGCCACCAGAGATTTTCCTAAAGAACAGGTCTGACTATGTCACCCCTTCCCATTCAAAGAACTCCAGTCATTCCCCATACCTCTAGGATCAAATATAAAATTCTCCATTTGGCCTTTAAAGCCCTGTTTATCCCTACCTTTGAGGTCCTCTTACATTTTATTTTCCTTCATGAGCTCTATAATTCAGCTCTATTAGTCTATTTATTGTTCCCCAAACACAACACACTTTACTATTCATTGGCTATTTCTCATGCTAGGGATGCTCTTCCTCCTCACCTCCATATTTCTGTTTCCCTGGCTTCTTCAAAACTCAGCTCAAACCCCACTTTCTGTCTGTATCTTATGCAATGTACATGTACATGTCCACACCTCCATTAGAATGAGAATTCCTTGAAAAAAAGATACTGTTTTCCTCCATATTTTCTTCATATTTCCAGAGCTTGGCACAATGCCAGGCACACTGTAGGCACTTAATAAAAGCTGGTTAATTGGTTGTGTTATTGACTCAGGAAGTCTTGATGGGCCTTTCAATGTATGCATTAGAAGAGGTTTTTGTTCACATACAAGTTAGACTGGATGACTCCTGAAGTCCCTACAATTCTATGAAGCTATATGGGAAAAATCTTCCTTAAATTTCTAGGAGTAATGACTGTTATTTAATTCAAAACATTTAAATGATCAATAAAATCAAAGATATAGGAATCCACTAATTTGTCAGCTCCACGAAGGCAGGAATTTGGTCTCATTAATACTTTTGTATTCCCCTCAGCCCCTTTAGCACTAAGTATTGAGATCTTTAAACCAAGAGTGGATGACTGCTTCTCAGGTACAATATGGTGGGGATTCTTATGTAGGTATGAACTAGATTATTTGGACTCTGTTGTCTCCTCCAAGTCTGAGATTCTCTGATTCTCTGATTAATTTATCTCTAAATACCTAATATAGGGACTTGAGGGTGGTGGGAAAATGCTGACAGAAAGTTTGTTGATTTGGGGAACAGTTCCAGGCTGCCTTATGATCAGGGACACTGGTTGGTCCTGTTGCCCATGAAAGAATACTAGGTCCTTGTCTACTTCCCCTAAGGCAGATATCCAGGATGTCTGACTTCTTCCTACCCCTTGGCACCCTCTGCTTTATATGGATTTTTATCTATTTTTCTAGGATGGGTGCCATGACAATGGGCATTTGATCCCTACTTCTTGGATGAAGGGCATGGCTGGTAGCCAAATCATCATTCAGCCTTTTGGGGACTGTGCCTAGATCATCTATGATGACACCCGTTAAAGCTTGGCCTCTTAGTCTATAAGGAGCACAACACTACTCTCTAATGTTGTCTCATCAGCACTTCAGAAAGAAAGTGAAGTGTTCAGTGGAGAACCTGATCTTCCCTGTAGATGCTCATTAGACAATCTCATCAGTTGACAACCCCAGAGTAAATCCAGGCAGATCTATAATATTTGAACACATAAACCAAACATAAAATTCTAAGGGACTATTTCTACTTCACTGGCATCTTCTGTGAATATCTCTGGAGTAACTCACCATTCTGCATTTTTCTTGAGGGTTGTGTTTTGTCCGAATGTGAGTGACCCCTTTTTCTCACACAAAGACTAATGCTATGCTCTCAAAAGGAATGGCAGCCAAGTCATGTGGTTCAGTCTTTGAAATAAGCTTTCCTCCTTTGCTTCTATGAATCCACATAGTTTCCTATATTGAATAGACCACATTTTAAACAGTAAGGAGTCCTATTATAAAATCCTTATTGAATTGGTTCTCTTCCAGCTGCAGAATTATTCCAGTGGCTATGAAGCAGATGGAATGTTTGGAGGGGGTGATTGTGTTGGACTGAAGAAGTTAAGGACACATTGAATGTGATTTAAGGTAGCCTGTGATGGGGAGAAAATTAGACAGAGGGTCACAAATGTCATTAAAAGACAGTATCACTGGTGAATCTCTAGAATTTTAAGAATCGGAATAACCAATAATCTGGAAGCTATTGGTCATCAGGTGTCAGTATGTGGATCGTTCAATAAGAAAAAGAGTGTTTGAGTGTTTTGTCCAGTCTATACCACTTTGAAATGTGTGAAAAATTTCTCTTTTGATGAAAATAATTATTGTGATGATAAATTAAAGCATCTGTGCCTGTCTGTATCCAGCCGAGGACAATCACTACATGCCACTGTGTAGGCATTTCAGGTTACAATCAGAAAATAATACAAGGCTAGCAGTGCTTGCAATGTCAAAGGCCCTCCACTCCACCCTGCTCACTTTACAAATGAGGCAACTGAGGCCCAGAAGCTTAGGTAACCTGCCTAAAGTTGCATCGTTATTTAGCATCAAAAATGGTCCTTGTGTCCTTACTTTGTCCATTGAACAACTATTCTTTTTACTTATGAATAAATATTGACTTTTCAATTTTTTTTTTACTTATGAATAAAATATCTTTGGAGTCATTTCTTGGGGACTAGGGACCCTGGCATTTGGGGAGTTTCAATCTGTATCATGAAACCAGGTGGTGTCACTGGTGAGTGTGCTTGTGTGGGGAAGGTTGTTGACTGAGGGAAACAGAGGGTCTGCTTGGAGGAAATAAGGTAATTTCCCATTGTTGCAAGAGGATGAACAGTTCTCACAGCTCTCACACAAACTGACCTGGCCAGTTTTGGTCTTTTATTTGCCTTGCTCCAAATCTAGCTCGTTTCTGCTATTTGCTGCTAGGAGAAGATGTGTAGAAGAAACTTGTTCATCATCCTTAGCGTTACATTATTATTATATCAAGATGAAGAATTGACAATGATGATTTAATTAATGATAGCAACAGTAATTGCCACCACCAAAGTAGATTGAAGCAGTTAGAGATGGAGCAGTTTGAGGCAAAGAAGTGGAGCCTTAAATGGAAACAGGCCATGTCAACAGTAGTTATTCTTCCTTTGTAGGGAAAACCTTTGGAGAAAAGATTCCCTGACACCCTTTGGGCAGAGCTCATCTCCAGTCCCAACCACTCACAAAGAAAAGTAGTACTAATTTTGAAGAGTCACGTGGGAAGGCAGTATGTGGGACTCACTGCTTTAAAGACCTGGGTTTCAATCTTGAAGCTGATAAGACCTCCTTTAGCCTCATAAATCCCTGGTGGCCTGCATCTGTACCTCTTGAAAATTTTGGCTTGGTCAAAGACACTGAAAAGTCAAATTCAAAAAGAGGATCAGTTTTCTGTCCATGAGTCACTCTCCCTGGGTGCATCTTTGATGAACCATCACCTCTACTCATCCTTGTGTTTCCTAGGCCTTTCCTTCTCTCATCACCATTTTTCTTCCTGTCCCCCTAGCAATATCTCATGATTGTGCCAAAGTGTAAATAGAAGATGGAATCACAGAATCTCATGCTTAAGGAGGCAGAAGGAACCTGAGCTACCCTTGAGTCCAAAATGCCTCTGACCAAGAATCCATCATCAACATTCCTTGATAGGGTGTCATTCTGTGCTTAAAGACCTCCACAGGGGATTCTCACTATCTTCCACTCTGAGATGGTTTTCCTTGTAAGATGATTTTGACCAGTCAAATGTTCTTCTTTCTCCATTAATGAAGCTGAAAATTAACATAATGCCAGATATAAATAAAACTTTTTTTTACCCTACAATATTTCTTATGTGTTGTAATATGGAATTCTTTGTAGAACCAATAACCCAAATATGAATCTCTTGACTGAGTTTCAACAGTTTGCATGTCAGTCTAATTGAGTTGGGTATCACAATTTTTCTTCTATTAGTCCAGCATTCCCAGGTATGTTTAATCACTGGTGATTTAATTGGCATGAACTTTAGGGCTGGATGGAAAAAATGATATCCCCATGCATGTAATTCTTTCTCTTTTCAATAAGGCATTTCTAGCCAACTTGGCTTCCTTCAAGACTTCAAGTCCTACCTTTTGCCAGAGGCTTTTTCAGTCCCTCCCCCACCCTAGGTGCTAATGCCTTCCTTTTTTGAGCCTCAGATACCTGAAAAGCATATATTAACCATACAATTGGGGTAGGTAATGCGCTAAGTAACTCTTTAAGCATATAAATTATAGAGGTGTTGTGCTCTACATGGATAGAGTGAGTTTCCACTCAATGAAAATCCAAGGTCCACAAGATATTGATTTGTGAATATGCTCTTTGAAAGATTTCCAAGGAATTTCCATATAAATGGAAGGTGTTCTCATGATGCTAAGAGGTCTCTTGTATTTCTTCAGGTGATTTGATGAAACTTCAGTAGTGATCACTCAGTATCTCTAGGACAAGGCAGGCAAGACAGAACAAACAGCTCATACTTGGTGTGTTGTGTGTGCTGATGGTCATCCCATAGGATACTTCTGGCACTATTTTTAATTAGAAGATTTTGAGAACTTTTACTCAAATGCATTCAGTAAGTCCTATATTTTAAATAAAACTATTAAAGTGCTTCTTTTGGGAACCATGTGTTTTCTGACCCCAATGAGTGCCCTAATGAATAGAAAATGCATTCTTTAAAATACTCTTGGTGGTATTTCCCTAAAGTATTTGTCAATCTCAATAAATCTTTGCATTTTCTCTTTCAGGAGCCTTTGTTTCTTCAAGAACAATGCAGTCACTAGCTTATATTGACTTATATGAGCACTCCGAGGCTCTGATTTTTAGAATTCCTTGCTTCTTTTGCAACTCAGTTCTAGTGTCAGGTGCTCTAGAAAGCCTTTCCCTTCTCCTTTCCCTGCCCCCCTCTGTCCAAACCCCCAGCTGCTAATGCCACGCTCTCTAAGGTTACCTTCAATTTCCTCTGTATTTATTTTAGATTTACTGAGATTGATAGATATACATACATGCATACATGCATACCTGTATGCATTCATACATACATATATTTCAGTTTAACATATTTAATATATTATGTATAAAATACAAATATAAATATATATGTGTATGATGCCTGGCATAGAGTAAGTGCTTAATAAATGCTTGTTGATTGACACTTGAAATTCATCTTGATAGCACGACCAACACAAAATTAAGCAAAAAAATAAATGACCAATAAATAAATAAAATCCCTTTATGTACTGGAAAAAAAGAAAGAACAATGCAGTCCACAAGGAAGTTGAGATTCTAGTTATACAGAAAAAGAGGAGAGAGAAGTGAAATACAAAGTGCTGAAAAGTTCATATGTTGGAGGTTCTGGGGCTGACCTCTGTATTGGTAAGAAACCAAAACACACCTTTGGGACATGCTTTTATTGAAATTAAAACAAACCATGTATTTAAAACTTTTTTTTTAAATTAGTTAAAGGCTATTTTCCCAGGGAATGACCTGGGGTTTGTGCATGTATGGGCAATATAAATGTGCCACTCCTCTTGGGAAAAGGAAACTTATAGGTTTTATTCCTCTGCACAAACAAACATTTGGTATGTAAATGAGATAGGAGGGAAGAATCAGATCCTCTAAAGCCAGTGATAAATATTCATTGATGACAATCTAGGCAGATAAGAAAATATCCAGTTTGGGGATGTAAGTTTTTATCCCATGATTTTCTGAGGGATTATTTTAGTACCATGTTTTGAATAAAAAATAATCCTGGACCAGAGTTGAACAAGAGAAAACATAAAGTTAGTCAATGGTAATAGAAAAGATTATTCAGAATCTCCTGATACCTTGGAGAATGGCTAGGATCAAGTGATAACACTACACTTCCCTGATGTCAGTTGTTCCTTCAAACTCTTCCAGACTTTTAATATTTTATAGCTTTTCACTGTGCCATTGTCAACCAGATAGCAAGGTGCAGTATGGACAGTATTGGATGGAGAGTCAGAGGATTTGGGTTCTAGTTATAGCAAAGCCATGTACAAAGTGGGTGACTTTGGAAAGTTATCGGACTGCTTGGACTTTACTTTGTTCTTCAATAAAATAATCCAGGATGCTAACACCTCTTCTAGCTCTAAAACTCCAATAGTGTTGACTTTTCATTCTGAGGGTATAATAATTTAACAAAATAGATAATGAGACAGATTGACTTCCAGTTAAGTTGGCAGCATGGCTGATTGTTGTAGAAAAACCAAGTTCTTCAACAGATTCTCTCTTTCAAATGTCTGAAAACATTCCCAGAAATGCCAATGACAAAGAGATCTGAAGAGGTTTGTAAATACACCCCCCAATCAGTCTGGAAATGTACAAAAGATGGTCAGAAGAGGGAGAAGTTTGGAAGAGGGTTTGGCCTTGGGAGAACTTCACCAGGTCAGGAAGAGAAGAGACTGGAACCGGTGGGGTTGCCCAGGAAAACCAATGGGAACTCTGTAAACGGGCCAGAGAGTAGCAGCACAGGCAGGAAGGGGAGAAGCTCCAAGCTGAGATCCTACAAAGGGGCCCAAAGTGAATTCTCTGAACATAATTCAGGGTCAGCTCCAATAACTGGGCATTTGAAGCTATATCCTAGCCTATCAGAACAGAAGGGTCGAACTAGACCACATAGATGGAAGCATATGGAATCAGGACTTGGCTGTGTACTCGTGGAAACATTAGGAGCCACATGAGGAGTTAGCACCGTCTCAGTTCCCGGGTGCCAGGACTAGGGAGTGGGGGTAGGAAGAAGTGAAGGAGGACCAATATTAGTATAATCTCCAACATCCCAGTGGGATCTGTCAGTGCTTAGCAGGGTGTAGAAAGTCACTTCTGCTTGAGGATCATGCAAGGGCACAGAGAAGGATATCAGCTGAAGCCTGAACTCATGGTAGACCACCAGGAAACTGAAACAATAAGCAGGGGTTAAGGAGAAGACCGGACCTGATACTCAGGCACCCTACTGAGATCCACAGTGACATAACATCCAGACTACAAAAGGGAGCAGGATTACAAAAACTAGCACTGTCCAAAACAGCCCAGAGTGATGGAGAACATAAAATCTCAATCTAAAAACTGAGGTTGTAAGTAGGATTCATTAGAAAAACAAACATTATAGGTTAAGAGAAGACCAAGAAATAAACCCCACAGAAGTGCCTCCTCACATGACAACTACACACAGAACCTCGGAGGGAAACAATGGCTTGCCCATACGGCCTGGAAGAATAGCCAGAATTCGCGAAGCCAATGATATTTCTGCAATGAGAGAGACTTTCAGTAATGACATTGTTTCTAAGACAACTTGGTTTGCAGGGAACTTGTGAAATAGAAAACTTATGGAAAGCTATCGCTCACTGAGGAGGTGAAAGATTAGGCAGCTTGTTATTTTACAAAATAGCCACAGAATGTCTGGGGATCTCAAAAAACAATATCGTAGCTATGTTATTTATTGCCTGTGGGGGAGATATTTTTCTGCATGTCTGTCTGCCATTTCCAATGGGAAGGATGGTAACTGGTGAGTAAGGCCATCTAAAGTGAGGAGGGGGATGTCTTTTCTCTCCATTTCTTAAGCTGCTTCACGAAATACCTTGTATTTAGAACTAATAGAAAAGTCAGCATTTAGTATTAGTCAGTACTCATAAGCTATTGTTTTTACTGAGTACTGGTGAATAGAGTGACTCAAACTTCAGGGAGATTTTCTAGGAGCTCATATGACTCTGTGTGTGTGTGTGTGTGTGTGTGTGTGTTGGGGCATGTACTAAACATGAAACCCACTAATGTAACTAGGAGCAGGGCTCCATTGTCCTCCGTGGATGCTCTGTGGAGGATTTATGGGAAGACACTGACAAGGATAGCACAGGATGAGAACCCTGTTATGGGCTGGAAGAGATTGTGTGTGTGAGATAATGGAGACCTTGACATATCAGAAAGGAAGTCCCTCCCCCGGACACCATGCTAATCCTTGTTGCAGAGTCCACACTGGAACTGCTTTTGTCGTGGGGGGACCGTAGGTGCCCTTTTACAAAAGGTTTAGGTGCATTTAGAGGGAGGGATGAAAAGAAAGCACATTCCTGATGAGGAGCGAAGCCCACGCTCTCTTCAGCGGTAGAGTTATCCCGTCCTGCAAGCCGAGATGCCTGATGTAACAGATGCTCAGAACGTGCAGCAATGTGCACTCAGAGGACGGCGAGAGCTGTGCATTTGATTAATGTCTTCCCCGGAGCCTTTAACGGTATACCGTCAAGGCCAGCAGGATGCGGGCACTTACATTTAAAAAAGGCAGCCTGTGAAAATGCATCTTCCACACGGGATGATTAGCCCTTTGAACCAAGGGAAGGAGCACACAAGAAATCATCCAGTGACCTGGAAACCCAGAGCATCACCTGAGCACCAGGGGGAGAACGGCCCTTTCCAGGAGAACGAACTTGAAAATGAAATGAGCTCAGCCTTGCAAGAGGAGGGTGTCTGGCGGCGTGGCTCCTCGGCTAATTGGGAGGATCAGGAGCGGTTACACACTTTATCAAAAGAACAAAAAGCCCCGCAGGCAGAGAAGGCCAAACGGGATGCTCACGTTGTCAGGGAATAGCATGATCTACAGTCTTTCCCTTTCCAGCCAGGGAAGTGATGGAGTGCCCCGGCCTAGCTTCGGCAGGAGTTACTGCTGGGAGGGCCGGGCCTCGGCAGAGGAACAGAGATAGATGAGGCATCTGACACAGAGGCAGCTCCTTGTTCACTTCCAGAGCTAACTCTTCTGAGACGGGTCTTGGTCAGGGATTGTGGTGCAGAGCGAAGCCCTTAGCCCAGACTCCTGGTGCTTCTGCTCCAGCAAGTACAAGGAGGAGGGGTCCACGTTGGCGGGGGGCGGGGGGGGGTTGGCTTAGCAGGATTCTTAAACCATGCGTTGCCAGCTTCTGTGCTGTTAAATGTCGAATTAAGCAGACAAAGCAGATGAGTCAGAGGGAGCTTTTCTGGCCGTGCCCTTCTCATACTCTAAGAACCAATAACCTCATTCCTGGCAGTGAGTGTCCTTGTTTCAGGGCGTTGTGAGGAAGGTATGGTGATACTTTCAAATGCAGCATCAAAGAATTCAAATCGCAGAATTTCTGAATTGGTGGGGAAGTTGGAAGGAAGCTAGTCTAAGTCATACATAAATAAGAATCCTCTCAATAACAGACTGCCAATCTCCTTTCCAGACATATTTCATACAGTGCTTGGCACATAGTAGGTGCTTAATAAATGCTTCTTGAGTTGAGTTGGCTTGATGCATTTGCTGTTTAAGCCAAACTGCCTAACTTGCTATGCAACAAACTCACTGCACCATCTTCTATCCTCATGCCTTCGCAGGGGCTGCTGCCAATGCTAGAATCATCTGCCTCAGAATCCCTTGTTTCCTTCTAGGCTTAGCATAGGTTCTACTTCCCATGTGAAACCTTGTGAGCAGACACTGTTTTGTTTGATTTTTTTCTATCTCTCCTACCTGAAAAAGTGCCTTGCACAATGTCCATGCTCAGTGGAGGTTTGTTGACTTGGTTTCAAGCCCATGACAGCCATCCATGTAACATTACTTGATGATGATGATATATATAGTATAATAAAACAACAGATGGATCTGTTTTTAGAGAATTGTATAGGATGGTCATGTAGGTATGGAGAAATTCCCCATCAGCAATCCAGCCCAGCCTACCCCCTCCTTCCTACTAAACTCTTGGTTGAAGTCTTCATCCATCTGTCATATGCCCAAGACAGAATTTAAGGAATGGACTAGCTAGTCTTAGCCTTGGAGTGAGGAGGACCTGAGTTTGAATCCTGCCTGAGATACTTAACAGCTACTTTAGGGTTGGACAAGTCACTTAACCTATCATAGTCTTAGTTTCTTCATCTATAAAATGTAGGTAGGAATAGTATTACCTCACAAGGCTATTGTGAAGACCAATGAATCCATCAGGAAACATTTATTAAGTGCCTACTATAAGCCAGGCACTGTGCTAAGCACTGGGGATAGAAAAAGAAGCAAAGGACAGTCTCTGAAAACCTTCAAAAAAGCAAGCTAGGTACAGGATGAAGAAGAAATAATTAGCAGAGGGAAGAACTGGAATTAAGAGGGGTTGGGAAAGTATCCCTGTAAAAGGTGAGATTTGGAGGGGATTTTAGTTAACTAAAGGACTTAAAGGAAACCAGGAAGGTGAGTGGTCAGAGTGGAGGAAGGAGAGGACTCAAAGAATGGGAGATGGCTAAGAAAACACCTGGAGGTAAGAAGTGGAAGGCCTTGTTCAGAGACCAGCCAGGAGGCCAGTGTCACTGGACCCGTGAGAATGTATAGGGTGGCATGTAAGAAAATTGGAAAGGTAGGAAGGGCTATGAATGCCAAACAGAACATTTGGTATTTGATCATGGGTGTAATAGGAAGCCATTGGAATTTATTGAGTGGGATGGTGGTGGTGGTAACATGATCAGATCTTACACTTTAGAAAAACCACTTTAGTGACTGACTGGAGGACATGTTGGAGTATGGAACGACTTGATGCAGGCTTACCTAAAAGCAGGATGTTACAGTAATCCAGCTGTAGGTTCAAAGGTGATGAAAAATGGGAGTGGTCCAGGGCACTTAGGCTTAACTGAGCTAAATCAGTGATTTGGTAAGGATATGGCCAGGAATTCAAGGGAAGAGGACAATGTTGAGTGGAACTGGTTTAAAAAGGAGTCAAACTGTGGAGGAGGAGAAAATGGTAGTGTGAGGGAGGTGGCCTGGGAGAGAACTGAGGGGTCATGGGATTGGGCCATGGTTCATATGAAGAGTGGCCTATGTAAGGGAGGGCTGAGGGAGAGGTGGAATGCTATCTGATTCTGATCAGATAAGGGGACTTCAGAAATCTTGAACATAGATCAAATGAGATATTTGTTAACTACTTTGCAAAACTTAAGGGCACCATGGAAATATTATCTATTGGATATATAGATACTGAGGGGCCAAGTCTGTGGATCTTACATTCCACAGTCTGGACAACAGCCATTCTTCAAGTATGTGGCTCTTCCTGCATGAGTTATTCTGGCCAACATTTTTGAATTGAAAGGAGTCACATTTAGGAGCTCTTACAGAATTCTGAGGATTGGAACAATCAGCATGGTGTCACCTCCACATGACAAGATCTAGGGGAACTCGCCATCTACAGGCAAACTCTCTGCCATTTGGAATCTATGATGGATCCCCATGACAGTGACAAAGACTTT
Organism: Dromiciops gliroides; assembly: GCF_019393635.1. Taxonomy (NCBI): domain Eukaryota; kingdom Metazoa; phylum Chordata; class Mammalia; order Microbiotheria; family Microbiotheriidae; genus Dromiciops; species Dromiciops gliroides. Next base: position 4,184,586 of record NC_057865.1, on the reverse strand, counting down.
AGGGAACAGAGCCTCTCTGTTTTTTCTTGTGATATTTGCCACAGGCCAAATGTGAGCTTATGGCCATTCTACAATGGCACCTTTGTCTTATTTTTAAAGGGCTCATATAATTTTGAAATATGCATGTGAGACACTCTGTGAGAGGAGAGCTTTAAAAGTGCTGCCATGTTCCCCTGAATCAACCAGGAGACAGAGAGCAAGAGTATGGAAGGAGACAAACATTGAATTAAAAGAAGAGGAGAGGAAAAGGGAGCAGAGGACTAATGATGGAGGTGTGATCTTTTATTCCACTTTGTGACTCATTTCATTTTATTAGAATTGGTCAGTATTGGAGCTCGGCACAATCTTCTTGATTCCTGACTCCCATCCAGTGCGTTAGCTGCTCTTCCCAGCTGTGTGGCATCTGTGAATTTCCTAATGATGCTCTCTCTGCTTTTATTCAGTGTCATGCATGACATTCTCATGAATACCAGCATTTACCACACTCAAATCCTTCAAATACTTTGATCATTTTTTTCTATCTTTTTTTGTTTATTTCTGTTCTTTGAAGAGTACTATATTGCCATTCCCAGGACAAGGTACTTATAGAAAGCGGGGCTGTAGGGAATGTGAAGCTCTGAGTCAGAGAGGGGGAAGTCAATTCCTCACAGAGACCCAGATTAGCAGGAAGTGAAAGTCTTGGGAACCAAGAAGTCACGTCTGAGGCCAGGGAGTGATAGGATTGCTCTGCTGAAGAGAAGTCTGAAGACCTGTGAGTAAGGAAGGTCAACAAGGCACCAAGGTATCACCAGGTCTTAGGCTTAGCAATCAACTGTAACCACAACCCATAACTCTAGGTGCATATAATTTTGCACAGGAATTGAACTTGTTTTACTTTTTGTCCTCAGTTACCAAACCTCACCATTTCTACTTCCTCAAAAGCTCCCATATCTGGGGGGCAGCTAGGTGGCACAGTGCATAAAGCACCAGCCCTGGATTCAAATCTGGCCTCAGACACTTGACACTTACTAGCTGTGTGACCCTGGGCAAGTCACTTAACCCTCATTGCCTTGAAAAAAAACAAGCAACAAACAACAACAAAAAGCTCCTATGTCCAGCTCCTTCTCTCTAAATTCAAACAGGCACAACCTAAATTCAGGCCCTTTTCAGCTCTCATTTGGACCCTTGCAATATCCTTCTCATTGGTGTCTCTGCTGCATAGTTCTCCCCACTTCTTTCACAATGTGCTAAAAGGGTTTTCTTTAAATACAGATCTGACCATATTTCTTTCCTAGTCACTAAACTATGGTTGCTCCTTTTTAAGATGAACCCTCTGTTTAACTTTTGAAAGCCTGCTATGATCTGACACCAACTTCGCTCTCTACTTGTATGGACTTTATGCATTCTTTCCACCCCCCACATGAATAGCCAGGCCGACTGGCCTTCTCTATGTTCCTCACATACCATGTCTCATCTCAAGTCCTTGGCAGTGACCTTCCCTCATGCTGGTGATGCACTCCTTTCTCAATTCCACCTTGTAGAATCCTCCCCAGCCTTCAAAACACAGTCCAAGAACTACCTTCTATCTGAAGCCATTCTTGATTTTTGCTTGTCTCAACTGCTACTGAACTCCCGCCCAAGACACCTTGAATGTAATTACTATTTATTTTCTTTATGTGTATTCCATACATACCTAGAGACTTGCTTGACTTCTCCCTATTTGAATATGTTTCTTGACATCATAGATTGGTTCATGTTCTGTCTTTGTATCTCTAGCACCCCTTGTTGATTACTTCTATTCTTCCTGAAAACTGTTAGCAGAAAGTTAAAATTACCAGATTTTTGGGCTATCCTGGGTGCTGACATCAGTGAAAAGTCTATAATCCCTCACCATTTGTGACCCATGGATTCTTGGGAGTCTCTGAGATACTTTTTGCGGAGTCAGGGAAGTCAAAATAATTTTCATAATAATGCTAAGATATTTTAATCTTTAACATGGTAAATATTAATAACTCACATAAACAAAAGCCCTTTGTTGTCCTTAATAGTTTCTAAGAGGTTAAAGGAGTCCTGATACCCAAATGTTTGAGAACTTTTAGTCTTTGGTGACTCTAGGAACTCTTTCCTGGGCTATAATTGAAACCATTATTGTATTTTGGAATTGCTATTTTATATTGATTCAAATGAAGCTTAAATATCAATTTTATTTATTATCTTCAGTCCAAGGAGGTTTTTTTCTCAGGTTTATCCCAGGGTTTGTATGCTGCCTTAGCCTTTCACATTCATATGATGCTAGACAAGGAAGCTTATCATCTGAGAAGCTGGAGACTTCACTGGGTCACTGTTTTCTCATATTTTTAAAAATAACACCAACTCCGCCAATTGCCTTGTGGTGTCCAGCTTGTTGATTATTGGTTATTAAAAAGTATCAGCCCCTCAGGGACCCATGTTTAAGAGCATCTGTTCTAAAGCCAAATGAGTAGCTCTTTGTGAGTGAAGTGAATGCTGTCTGTCTTTTGACTTCCTTAAATATGGCCAGTGACTTGTGAGAGGGCACCATGACTGCTACACCCACAAGAAGCAGTCTTTATTCTCCTCTAATGTCAATCCTTTGGTCCATTCGTATTTGGTAACAACACTTGACAATTTCAAATGAACTTGCATGCATGATGACCTTAAAGCCAGGTTCTGATCATCCAGGAATAGATTTGTATTGAGAAATCGCATTTAGAATGAATGTCCCCTGAAGGCAGTGCTGATGGAGTGAGTCACAATTCCTGTGACTGTAATGAGGACATTGAGGAAGCTGACATAAGAAGGAATTCTCAACTCCTTCATGGACCACTTTTATGCACTGAGCAAGAGGCTTCCAAGAATGTCATTGTGGTAGGGGGAGGCAGTTCACTGGGTCCAAGTATGGAAGAAAATGCACATGCACCTGCTGGCTTTGCTTTTTGGTTCTGGCAACCAAACCATTTGGTTCCCTGATTTCTTTCATAGTTGACTGTTGAGCTCAGGCTCCTATGTCCACTTTTCCTTCTTTCTTTGCAGGAAGCTCCAAAATGTTATAACATTCAGCTGATCAAAGCTACCATGGAATTGTTCCATAGCCTCAATTGGGCTTCTCTCTTCAGCTTGACAATTTTTCACTCTCCATGCTTTCTTTACTCATTCTCCATAGCATCTGCTCCAAATGTTTTTTTTTCCCCCTACAATCCTCACTCAGAAAATAACAGATGCTCTGATTTTGGAGACGTTTTAGAGAACATCATACTCATAGCTGAACTTAGATTCTCCTGTAACATCCCTGCGAAGTGACCTCCAGCCTTTTCTAGAAATTCTCTGGTAGGGGATGTAATGATTGGAATGATGCCACCTGCTGGAGACTTACTGCAGGACACTCTGCCATGAGGAGAAGGTGTTTGAGGGCAAGACATGCAGCTCTTTGGTGTCAGAAAGTGACGTTTCCTTGTGGGAGGAAGAGGGGGTGAGGCTGGCGCTCTCTCTCTCTTTCGCCAGGACTCTGGTGGAGAAGGGAGCTAGAAATGTGCTCTCCCTTTAATAGATAGATGAATCCAGGCCTTTCTCTCTCTCTTTACCAAATTCTTATTCTCCTTAATAAATGCTTAAAAGTCTAAACTATTGCTAAAACTTATAATTTATTGGCGACCACTCATTAGATATTTTAGACAGACTAGCTAGAATTTTAGCCCCTTAACAGGGGGAACATTGACCTCGACTTTGTTTTAACTTAAACTAGGATGGTTTTCCTTTCCTCAAAAAGGGATATAAACTTCTCCAGTAGAAGCTGAAAAGTTCAAGGAAATATTAAAAGTCCACATAAATGACAACAGAATGATGCACCGAGGACAAATCAATACAAAAAACAATGACCTGAAGTAGGAGCAGATGAAAAGAGCAAGGTTGCTAGTAACAAAGAAGAATGAATTGTGTAGTGTTCTCTTCAATTCCTGGCTTCCCTGGATCTCTTCAAATTCTCTTCGAGCTAAATCCCATCTTCTACAAAAGGCTTGCTCCAATTTTCCTTAATGCTGGTGCCATTCCTGTATTGATTATCTCCAGTTTAACATTTAAATATATTGTTTGTACGTGGTTTGTTTTTTCCCCATACTATTTCTCCCATTAGACTATTAATTCCTTGGGAGAAGGGACTATCTTTTCCCTCTCTTTGTATCCTGGAATTCGTAGCACAGTGCCTGATAATAGGTGTTTAATAGATACTTAGTGACCAAACAATGAGAATTTGTTCTGACCTTCAATCACTCCATATATCTGGTAACTGAACAGATTTCCATCATGCTTCATGTGTCCTGCCAGAATTGAGTTCCATTTGTGACACACAATAGAGCTTCTGTGGTAGTGCTGACTGTTAACTTCTCCCTTGACTTTATAATCCTAACACCACCTTCTCAGAAACCCCTGGCCAATAGACCTCATTCTTCTGCAGAGTAGTAGGTCATGCATGACACAGGGTAATTCTTCCTTCCTTCCTTCCTTCCTTCCTTCCTTCCTTCCTTCCTTCCTTCCTTCCTTCCTTCCTTCCTTCCTTCCTTCCTTCCTTCCTTCCTTCCTTCCTTCCTTCCTCCTTTCCTCCCTTCCTTCATCTTCCTTTCTTCCTCTCTCTTTATTTACCTCTCCTGTCATCTGTTCTTTTTCTGCTTGTTTTTTCCTTTTCTATTTTGTTCCATCTTTCCTTCTCTTTTTGCAAACATCCTTCTTTCACCCCAATGTAGTAACTTCTCTCAGATGAATGTATTGCTTGATACACACACACATACTCACACACATATTTACAACATTTCGTAAACAAGCACCTTTGAGACAATTATTAAGATGGGTAGCTGTATGATCTTCATTCATCTTGGAGAAAAAAGGAAATATCCAAAACATTTTTAATGTTTTTTTTAGAAGCTCTCTCTAATTTTTTTCTTCTTCATGTAATGAATACCGATACCACACTCTGTGAATCCCCAGAAACTAATTTTCAGGTAATTTCCATGTTTATCAAGAACATCTCAGTATTTTCTTTAGACACCAGGAGGTTCAGGTTTAGTATTTACTCATGAGTATTTCAGCATTACAAAGTGTATCTTGGGAGTGTCAAGTATTTCAGGGTTTATATCTGTTTAAAGGGGTGCTATGGGGCCCACAGTGTCATGTACTCTTCTGTTTCTCAGTTTTTCTTTTGGGAGATAATTTTTATGAGAGAAAAACTGAAAGAAAAGAAAAGACAGGCAATCATAAAATCAAATTAATCCCCCCCCCCATCCACGCTCTAGTGGTTGAAGAGGCTTGAAGAAGACCTTTGAAGGGCACAGGGCAACGGTGGGGTGTTTGAGGAATGCCTTAATCATCCACCAAGCTGCCCTCTGACTCTAATGGCTTGTTTGCATTTAATTTCTTTCTATAAATTAGTAATAAGATTTAAAGATTGAGAGGAAGACCTTTAATTGACAAGTCAGTAAACAGTGTTCAAAAGCAAAGCTTTCACTCAATGACAAGGGCACTCACTGGAAAATTAGACTCAATTAAGAATGGATATCATCAAGAACCTTTTGTCATTTTCCATGAACTTGTACCTTCAATTCAGTCATTTAAAACATTAACTAGAAAATACTTTCAGAAGATTAAAGACAAACATTTTGGTGCTGGGACTTCCTACTCCTGCTTTCTTTCTTGTGACTGCTTTTGGCCCATGGACATAGAGATTGCATGCTACTTCTCAGCTGGGTTTTCCTTCTTGGCACTTTTTGGTGACTTCTATTTCTCCCAACATCACTGTTTGTCCCAAACCTTTTCAACTCGCCTCAGGTCTGAGCTTTGCCCTCCTCCCTTCCACACTGCAGCTACCTTATACCCCCCAAATCCTTCTTTAACCTTTCTCATCTCTGCTGCAGCATTTATTTAGATCTTACCCATTCTCTTCCTCCAGCAGACTACAGGCATGCTCTGTTTCCCACATTCTTAACCTCTCTGAGCTTCAGGTCCCTTATTTGTAAAAAAGAGCTAACAGCTGGAGTAAGTCACTCACAGGCATGCCTCTTGGCTCAGAGGTGCTCAGGTACAATCAGTGCTTTCAAAACTTTAAGGCGCAATGGAAAGTCAGTTATTATCCTCATCATTACTACTTCTATGATCATTTCTCTTCCCTTCCTGTCTACACTGTTTCTTCCTCAGGCTAATAGATTCTCTTTTCTCTTCCCGTCCCCAGCAACTTCTAAATGAGATTCCTGTCAATGCAAAAGGGTTGTACAGAGTGAGAGGCAATGTGGTGCAGGCCACAGAAAGCTAATCTCAGAGCCCAAAGATCTGGGTTCAAATGCTATTTCTGGCTCATATTGGCTTTGCATAAGTCACTTTTCTCTTTGGTGTCTATGTTAGTTTTGTGGCATTTAAAATCTGTCATGTGGTCACCTTGTTTCTACCCTGAGTGTGAGGGGAGAACTAGCTAAGGTTTACTTATAAGCTAAAAATGTCAGTACCAGTTTTTTGCATTAAGTATTTATTAAAATATATTATAGGTTAGTAAAGATAGAACATGTGGAGTACAGAAAGTACAGAAAGAAAAGCTGATCTCCCTTAGGGTTCAGAATCAACTCCTTATCCTTTCCTCTCTGCCACCAACCTGAGGTCCAGGGATGAAAAAGGGCAGAACCAGGGAGCCAGCCTCCCTTCCCACTCCCTGTCTCCCTCCCCACCGTCATTCAAGCTGATTCGTTGAGGGTGGTCTCCTGTTGATGTTGTAGTCCGCAGCCTCTTAGAACAACACCCAACTCAGGGCTGGCCAGGTGTGGTCTTGATTTAATCAACCTTAAGTAGGTTCTCAGTCTGTCTCATCTAATTCAATCAATTCCAAATCAATCTTCAGGTGGGGCTGGGTGTCTGCCAAATCCCATTATTTTCTTACACTCTTTAAGACTAAAATTTGGAGAACTGGTGTGGTGTTTGTATGCTGGCAAGTGGAAGGAGTTTGCTCATTATATGCAGTGACAGATTTGGATCCTAGCAAATGTAAAACATCATACCAGGGACTTGGGATGTGAGAATTGACATGACACAAACTCTTCTCTCCAGGAAGTTATACTCAGATGGTGAAAAGACCAGTACACAAGTAACTAATACAAGAAGATCTAAGTACAAGGGGAAGATTGAGATATGATCTGAGGAAAGAGTGATCATTTTCACCTGGGCAGGGGGGAGAGGGCTTCTTTAAAGAGATAACACTAAAATTATCCCAGAGAACTGAAGTTGAAGTTGAAATTAAAGTTGGAGCCAGAGAGAGATTTCAATAGAGTAAATTCTGAGGATAGAGGATGGAAGGAAGAGGCATGGTGATGCCTCCCAACACCCCATTTCTGTAAAAGGAACAGGCATTTTCCCATTAACAAGGCTCAAAATCTCAGGCATGTTTTCCTCTTTTACTTTAGCCACCATCTTAAATTAGTTGCCAATTGCTGTTGCTCTGACCCTGAAATGTCTCCGTCATTCCTTCCTTTCAACCCTACCTGCCCCTATACCAGCTCAGTCCTTTGTAATTGCTCTCCTAGATCATTACAGAGTCTCCCACCTAGTAACCCCATCTTTGGCTTCTGCCCAAGCTACTCCATATTACACCTGTGACCAAGTGAGTCTTCCTCAAGCCTGACTGTACTTTAGGCACTGCTTGATTCTTCAAAAATCTTTTAATTAATTCCAATTTATTGGAAACCCCTCCATAGCATGACCCATGTTGTCTGTCCTTTTCCATTCTAGACTGCTATATTCCCTGCACATGCATTAACCTCTGTAAAAATGAACAATCTGCACTTCTGGAAAAGGTCTTGCATGTCCCCAGGACCTTCTTTGTTGCAGCTCTTACTTTGATCCAGAATGCCTTCAGAAACCCTTTACCCCACAATCTCTGCCTCTCCTTATTCTTTCTCTCCTTTAAAGGCTCGCTCATATTACATCTACTTTTGGAAACCTTCCTTTATCTTCCATTTGCTCAAGTTAATGTGATTTCCTCTTTGAGCTCAGAACTACTTTGATTCTACTTATCTTATGGCATACACACATGTATATTTACACACATACATCTACTTATATAGGATTGCATGTGCACATATGTATTCATGTATGTATATATTCTGCTTTCTACTTATTTTATTCTATTAGTCTATCCTTCAGGTCAGACCCCATTTCCCTCCACTTGGTCCTTTCTGCAGTCACTAGATGCCAGAGAAGGATTTCAATAGAGCTGATTCTAGGAATGGAGAATCCTTTGTACTTAGTAAGGAATCAGATAACATTTACTGACTGACTGAATGAATGGCCACATGAGGATGCCTGCATACTTTATATACATATACATCTGTCCTGAGGAGATATTTGGGGGAGAGGGTGATACTCAAGTATCACAAAGTCTCTGAGAGGATTGAGTCTCTTGTCAGGTTGATGAAACTCTACTCCAATATAAGCCAGTCTAAGTGGCTTATTTTGTTACTTGTTTTTAATTGCAAAGAACTTTCTCAGGAAAAAGAGGTTGAAATGCTGAGAATGTTGCTCAGTATGAGGCAAGTCCTTGCATAACACCTTCATTGTTAGAAAACATTTTAAAAATGAAAAATCACAGACACATTTTGTTTTTATGCAACAGAAACTTAAGAATAAACAGCCAGGCCAAATCACTTAAAACTACCATCACTCACCACCACCCTGACCCCCACACACCAAAAACTGACTTAACAGTTAAATGGCAGGGGAAGAGTTTGAGCATTAGTTGGCAATATTATATTAGCACTGACTGTTGTAATTGACAAGGGTTTGTTGTCTTTCCACATTGACTTTCTTTTTGATGCTGTGGTTTATGTGTCCATGGGTTTTTGCTTCCTTCATTACTTCATACAAGTTTCCTCAGGTTTCTCTGCTTTAATCACAGTCACAATTCTTCAGAGTGCAGGATGATTTTGCTCTATGCATTTATCACAATTTTTTTCCAGATATTCTTCAATCATTGGGTACAAACTTTGTTTCTCTCCCTGTGTTATCAGACATAAACATCTGACTGAGTGAGAAAATGGATGAATGAAAACACAAAAATCCTTCTGAATCACTTTTTTTTTTTGTTCCAGACACTGTGTTAAACTGTGGGCATACAGATCAAAAAGTGAGAGTCCCTGCCATGAAGGATCCATTGGGAAGAGACAAAATCTAGACAGAAATAATCTCCATGGAAGGGGATTTGGGGTCAGGAAGGCAGGGGCATGGGTAGGGTGTCCATAGAAGGACTTTCTCTTCTCAGAGGACTGGTTATATGGATTACTTCTTGTGCCAAGGCAAGAAGTGAAATGTGCTAGTGGTTATGGAAAGGGAAGTGTGAGTGATAGAAGGGTAGATGGTGAAATTGTTGAGTTGAGTGGGAAGTAAAGCATGGTCTTTTTTGGGGTCAGTTACCTATTATAGACTGAGTCCTTGGCACTCACACTATCCCTAGTCAAGACAATTTAGCTGCAGGGGGTCAATTCTAAAGATGAGTGAATTTATTCCAACAGGGACTGAGGACATGACTGATGGAGGTCACTGGTATGCTTGGGATACAATACCAATATTGAGGTCCCTGGGTCAAAACACTTCAACTGTGCAGAATTCCAAATATTATAGTGAAGTTGGGCATAACATCCCTGTCCCCTCAGCCCTTACTTATTTGAATAGGATTTTATATAAAATTCACATTGATCAAAAAGTCATCATAATTCATTGTGGTGGGAATAAGTGGGATTAATGCTGTTTATTTTAGAGGGAGGGGGACAGAATTCTGATAATTTGTCCAATTTGTACTCTAGCTGATTTCTTTTAATGTTGACATTTTAATTTTTCCAAACTATATTTCAATTCAATTTAATTAAAAAAATTAAGTATGTACTCTGATCCAGGCACTGATTTAAGACTTGGGGGGAGGAAGAAACTTTGCTTCTTTGCTAGAGGCAGCCAATTCTATTGGGAGGTTTAGGTATTTAAGCAGATAAACAAATACTAAATTGTGTGAGAATGAAGAGGGCAATGAAGAAGGTGGGATCAGGAAAGGTTATTCATAGGAACTGTTTCAAAATAGGGCAAATATTTTCCAGAAGAAAAAAAGGCTAAAGTTGTGAGAGCATTACATCTTTGGCCTATTATGTTTAAATTAGTTGTTTACTAAAAAATAAAAATAAAACTTGAAAAATGAGTAACATTGAAGAAAAAGACTTTTAGTGTTCCTGAAGTTTAAAGATCAGCTGGTTGGAGCAGTGGATAGAGTGCTGGGCCTTGAGTCAGAGAGATTAATATTTCTTGATTATTATTATTATTATTTTAATAAAAAACATTTTATTTATAGTTTTGGGTTCCAATTTTTATCCTTCTTTCCCTCTCTCCCCTCCCCTCTCCCTGAGGTGAAAAACAATGAGATATGCTTTATACATGTATGATTATACAAAACATTATTATATTTGTCGTTTTGTACAAGGAAACTTGATTAAAAGAAAAAAAATGAAAGTGAAAAATAGCATGCTTCAGTCTGTTCCATCAATATCAGTTTTTTCTTTGGAGGTGGATAGTATGTTTCATCAATAGTCCATTGGGATAGTCTTGGATCATTGTACTGTTGTGAATAGTCAAGTTATTTACAGTTCTTCATGAAACAATATTGCTCTTTCTGTGTACAATGTTCTCTTGGTTCTGCTCACTTCACAATATATTGTTTCATACATGTCTTTCCAGGCCTTTCTGAAGTCATCCTCCTTATCATTTCTTACAGAACAATAATATTCCATCACCATTATATACCAAAGTTTGTTTAGCCATTCCCCAATTGATGGGCAAGATTTATATTCCTGACTTCAAATCTGGCCTTAGACACTTACTAGTTGTGTGATCCTGGGCTAGTAACTTTCCCTGTTTGCCTCAGTTCTCTTATCTGTAGAATGAGCTGGAGAAGAAAATGGCAAGCCACTAGAGTACCTTTGCCAAGAAAACCTCAAATGAGGTGACAAAGAATTAGACAGTACTGAAACGAGTGAACAACAACAAGAGATGTTTAATTGTTGAAAAACATAAACCCAAGGAAACAAAAAAAAATCCAGAAAAGATATTTTGACCGTCTGAGAAGAAAGACCTAGCATCCTAGATTTGCAGCTGTAAGGGACCTTGGAAGCTAGGTAGTCCAGTCTACTTATTTTACATGTGAGAAAACTGAGGGCCAATAAAGTTTTCACTTAGCCAAGGTCATTCGAACAGCCAGTGACAGAGCTGGGATTTCAGTCTGAGCTTGTCTGGAATAAAAATTCATTTACGAAACACAATGGAGAAGAATGGAAGAGTATGAGAAGTATCTCTGACAAAACCCTCCAAAGTGAACAGCTGAGCAGATATAAGTGTGCAGAGACATCCAGCCAAGGCAATATTTTGAGTACTGTCACCTGTCATCTCAGATCTAGGCTTACCAAGTGTGTAACACTTCAGCACAACTTTAGCCCCCATTTGAAATGATGATGGTGGTGGTGGTGATGTTGAATAGGATGTTAGTGAATGAGGATGATGATGGTGATAACTGCCACTTGAAGCCTACTAAAATATTTACTTAGTTCAGGTAGGGTAGTTATCTGTATCAGTGGAGGGAAGGGCCTTATTTCATGAAATCATGGGTAATTGCATATAACTGAAAAAGGGCAGCATGGGGATCTGGCCAAGTAGTAAGAATGATGGATTACATGCAGACATCATCTTTGTGTCTCAACAAATGATTGAGATTTTAAAATTGAATAAATCCTTTAGGGAGGAATTTTCAGAAAATATAGGCAAGAATTATACAGTATAGGAAAAAATAGAGGTCTTGAGATCTGTGTTAATGGAGAGACTTGGAGATTCACTTAACTACCCAAACAAAATGTCATTGTGACATCAGATTTTGTGATTTAAGTAAATATTAAGCTCACGATAAAAAAGCTCTGGGGAAATGGGGACTCACCCACACATACACACTGATACATATATCAAGAGTCAACACCACAGGGTGGTAGCCATGTCTCTTCTTTTCTATCATGCACGTCACAAATCATTTAAATGACACAGTTTCCAGAACTTTCTTTCGAGAATGCCTAGTTTACAAAACCAGATGGTATCCTCATTGGCTTCATTTGGCCCTTTCTCCTTTGAATACAGAACATTTTAAATGATGTATGTTATTATCTGTGTTGTATTTGGATTTCTCCACCCACCCCATCTGTAACATTTGGCCATTCAGTGAACTTGGACAACCTCAAACTTCCTACAGAGCTTATGTGCACATTACCACTGAATTGGGTAGACTCTGTGGTCCACCTGGCTGACTCTTAAAGGTCCTTTGGAAAGCTGTTGGAGCATGAGATTGGGTCATTAGGTAGTTATCATGACCATAAGACTGCTGGATTCACATTGAGCTTGTTCCAGCACTGTTTGGACTGGGCGTGATTTGTCTGAACATTAATACAATAAACAGATTGATAAACGAATGAGTGAATGTGGTCGTACAAATATGCAAATAGCCTGTGTCTGGTTGGATAGACTCTTAAGCAGTATGCTTCCTAGTATGTGTGTGATGTTTGTGTGTGCGGTTGGAGGTATATGATATAGCTCATCTCCCACGTGGTATCTTAGTTGGCTTCTAGCTCACAGAACAGGCCACACACTGCTTGTAATCAATCCTATGCCTTTTTCACATGAAATGTTATTTTGCTAGTTGATCCCTACCCCACCCCCATCTTAAAAAGATGGATTTTTTCAAAGTATAGGTAAATGAGCTTCATTTCAGTCCTGTCCAAATTCAAGAAAGCATGTCTGTAAGCCCTTTGAAGGGGAACCAGTGGTCACTTCCTATCGCATGGGCTCATTAGAAATAGTAAGGTCGGGGCAGCTAGGTGGCGCAGTGGATAGAGCACCAGCCCTGGAGTCAGGAGTACCTGAGTTCAAATTCGGCCTCGGACACTTAACACTTACTGGCTGTGTGACCCTGGGCAAGTCACTTAACCCCAATTGCCTCACTTAAAAAAAAAAAAAAAGAAATAGTAAGGTCTGGGAGAAGTGTCTCTGGGACTCTGTTCTTCAGCCACTGAAGCTCCTGGTCTTTATCAGTAACTTGAATAAATACATGGAAGCCATGCCAATCAAATTTTTGGGTGACCATAACAAAGGAGGAATTTGATAATGTGTTGGATAACTGAATCTAAGTTCTAAGATACTTGGAAGATACATGTTAAAATAATCAGCAAGATCTCATGTGGAGATTTGATAGGAATAATTGTAATGTATTATTTTTGGGTTATAATATACCCCTACATAAGTAATCACTGTCCTATACTTTGAAATATTCATCTTGTTAAAGAAGAAGAAATGGACCAGTCTCCAATAGTATGGCACCTCTTTCATTCTCCATCGATTTTCAATGACTCATGAAAATGGCTCAGAGCAATGAATCCTTGGCATTTTGTGGTTTTCTTGGTTCTCTTCCAGTGGGAATCAATCAGAATGAGTACAGAATATAAGGGTTGGAGAAGAGGCCTGGGCTTGGGTGGACCCAAAGGCATCCTTGTGTGCCTGTAAGGTTGTAGGAAGGAACTGGAGACTGTGAGTGGCTGGAGAGATGATCCCTTTGGGAAGCTGAGCTATGAGGAGAGCCCAAGAGAAATTCCTGATTCTGGTTTTGGAGAACAAGTCCTGGCAAGAGCTTCATCTGAGGCATTCCTCTTCAAATGGAGAATTTAGTGGGGAAGCTGAGTGAGAATTCACTTCTAGGAAGAAGGAAAGATCATAGCTACCAACAGCTGCTTTTTGCTTCAGAAAACAAACACCCTGCTCAAAGGCCATGGACAGCACTATGTGCCATTGTGTGGTTCCCTGGTAGCCAAAGTATAGTGGGGGTAGTGTTGGGCATGCATTAAGAAAAGGCCCAGGCTGGGATCTCACCTCTGGGACATATTAACTCTGGGACTTGGGGCAAGTCTGGCAATGTTTCTGAGCTTCCACTTTCTTATTTGGAAAATGGACATGATAATAATTTTACTATCTTTTTCACAGAGTAGTGGTGAGAAGCTGGTCCAAGCTCAAATTCTAAAGCATGGTCCAGAAGACACCATTGAGTATGCTTATGATCATCATTTAGAAAGAGAGGGCAAAAATAATTGGGTGTCCCAGGTCTTTCCCTGCTATCCATGAAATATTAAAAGAATAGGTCAAGCCTACTTTTAAGGAACTCCTTTTTGGGGAATTTAGAGAAATATAGGTGGTCAAGAATCACATTAAACAAAAGGTTTGGATAAGATAGTCCACAGCTATGAAGAGAGGGCCAATGCTAATAATATCATGTATATGATTAAGTTTGATAATGATATCTTATCACTTAAAGGAATGATTTTATGATAAATGAAATGCATTTTGGGGTTAGCAGTATGAATTCAATGGTATTGAATATGACTTGAATTTAATTTATAAAATATTAGGAAAATTAATCTTTGATTTTTCCCATGTACAAATACAATTTTATAAATAGAAATTCACTTTACAGTCAACATTTCAAGAAATGCATCTCCATCTAGGTCATCTAGGGAAATGCCACTGTAAATATACCTAAGATTTCCAGGAATTAATTTATGTTTATTGATCTTTGAAATAAATTAGCAGTAGAAAAATGAGGACATTCTTATTAGCACCTATCTAAAGAAACCTTGAGCAATTTAGGATGATAAATTGTTAAATGGTTTCATACTCTGTACAGATAATTCATGTTGGAATATGAGACCCTTGCCAAAGTATAGTAACTCTGCTGATATCTTTCAATGTGGCACTAAAATGAAATGAATTTTCCTCCGTTTTCTTGTACTGAAATGACCCACAAAGACTGAAGGGCATGGTGCATGTCATGAATGTTTGATGTGCTATAGTTTCTTCACTGCAAGGATATTATTATTCAATATACTTTCCTTATGTGGACCTTTACCCCCAAGGGCTTGGGGCCCATTTAGGAAATGAAGCAGTGATAGAGCCAGGATAATTTTTATCAAGAGCAGGTCATGCCAGACCTACTCAATTTCCAAGTTAGTATACTAGTAGATAAGAGGAACTATGCAGATAAGGTTTACCTTGATTACAGGAAAGCATATGACAAACTCCCCTATATCCTCTTGTTGGGAAAAAAGATGGTGCAGTATGAGACAGATAATAAATATGAATTAGTACTAAGTATGTGGTCCTATAGAGGTAGAAGGAGAAGACATTTTGGTGGGGGAAAGTGACAGAGTATTTCCCAATGGGATCGGTATTAATCCAAGTATCTATTCTCAAGACTAATTAAACAAGTAAGCATTTATTAAAGACCTAGTTTGTGCCAGGAACTATTGAAAGCACTGGAGATGCAAGGACAAAAACAAACCAGGCTTGCCCTCAAGGAGCTTACATTTCAATGGGAAAAAAACAACCATCTATGTATATAGGAACATACACTTAGTGAAGGCTCTCAATCTACTCTCTCAGAGCCCACTAGCAATGGCAGGTTAGTTCCTGAACACACTGCAGAAACTTTTCCTCTCAGGGTTATAGCAGATTCTTGAGGGATTGCCTTCCCTTTCCTCCCCTTCTTCAAGTTCATACAAGTATTAAGCATCAGAGCCAGGATTTGAACTCAGGTCCTGGGACTCCAAGCTCAACATTCTTTTAACTATACTGTGCTGAAATCCTATTGTGTCAAGACTAGGGATTAGCTGAGTGAGATTCCTTTGATGAAAGAGGTAAAATTTGAGACAAATTTTAAGCAACACGTGTGTCAGTCCCAGGGTCAGAATTGAACTTCTTCATTTGTCATTCATAGATGAGCAATGGACTTGGAGTTGGACGTCTTGACACAATTACATTCTATTGGTGTGACCCTAGGGGAATCACTTCTTTCTAGTCCTCAGTTTCTTTATATATGAAACGATAGGGTTGGATTGCAAGATCAGTGTGAACCAAGAAGGCAGGTAAGGTCCATTTATTAAGTGGTTACGTTGTGCTAGGCACTGTGCTAGGTGCTAGGAGCACAAAGACAAAATAAAGTTTGGCTTTCCTATAAGGAGGATCTTGTACTCTATCAGGGGAGACTGCAGGTGTGTGTGTGTGTGTATGCTTGCGTGTGTATGTATATGCACATATATAATCATATATACATATATGCATATATCTATGTATACAAACATGCATTCTATACAGTACAACTAGAAGGCTATTTAGGATGGGGAGATAGCAGCAGCAGGATCAACAAAGGGCTCTTCTAGGAGGGGGTGGGGAAGACCCTCAAGGTTTCTGGCCAAAATAGAAACAATTGTTATTTATGACCCCTCTGAGTCACCAGGAAGCCAAACAATGGCCAAGTGAGGCCTGGGCTGAGACCTATTGTTGGCCAATCAATGAGAACCAGTGTTTAGATTGAAGGAAGGGTCCTTAGGAGAAATCTCCCATTGCAAACCCTAAAACATCCCATGAGACTTCAGCGATCAGAGGATGAGGATGGAGAAGGACAAATTGAGGATGACTCTGGGAGTTCTCCCTAACTGAAAGTCTCAAATGGAGATTTACTAACCACAAAAGCCTTCAAATACCATAGAGGTAAAAGGTTACAGATTCTGAAAGCAGAGATGGTTGTGGGATGTAGTTCACTAGAATTTCATGCTGGCAGGGTAGGGAGTGACCATTTCACTACAGAATAGGCCCTCCTAGAGTCAATGGAATACAGAAAAGGCATGACATCATAGCTAGGCTGCAGGTCATCAGGGGTCACATGGGCCCAGACTCTAATCCTCCCATGTTCTCAAAATGCCGTCCATTAAACAGGGCTTCTGGTTGCATTTGAAAAAATGTTCCCCAGACTTCTCCTACACAGGATTATGTAGCAGCAAAGTCCGGCTCTCCTGTCCATTACAGTTGGGATGCTGCCCAGCTGGAGAAAACATGTCCCTATGGAAATCAGGCCTCCTGACTTGAGTTGACTTTCCTGTTCTCTGGTTTGAATTATATTGAAAAAAGATCCATATGGCAACAATAGTTCCAGAGAGAGAACTCTAATGGGAGGAAATTGAGGATGGCTTTATCAGAGAACATTCTGTTCCAAGGGGAGAAGCTCTTTGTGACAGTGCCCTGATATATTTCAGTCCCCTCATATCACATTGAGAGTGGCGTGCATGGGATCAATGCTTGCTGGGAGGCTCTCACAAGTCCTTTGTGTGCAAACTATCATTGTGTACACCGATTTGAAGACTCGGCCACGAATGGCCCACGAGCACTTGTTTTCTGTGATAGTGCCTGTCTGTTTCACCAACTTCCTGGGGGTATGGATTTTATGTCAAATGAAAGCAGCATCAAGAAGACTGGGACTTAATAGAATTATTTCCCATCTGGGAGAGAGTTGAGGAGAGACTGAAAACAATGCATTGGACTGCAGAAAGAAAGAAAGGAGCCATTTGATAAGATACCTGAATTGGCGATAAAGCTTCTCTGGTTTCCTTTCTAATATTTAAAAAATTAATTCTTTTCCCACTTAACAAGTATT
Organism: Dromiciops gliroides; assembly: GCF_019393635.1. Lineage (NCBI taxonomy): Eukaryota > Metazoa > Chordata > Mammalia > Microbiotheria > Microbiotheriidae > Dromiciops > Dromiciops gliroides. Next base: position 4,167,020 of record NC_057865.1, on the reverse strand, counting down.
GATTAAGAGACTCTACTAAATGCCAGGTGCTAGATGCTGAATGCAGACAAAAATGAAATGCCCTTTGCCCTCAGAGAACATACATTCTACTGAAAGCATTCCAGGTATTACTATTCTGACTTCACAGATGAGGACCATAAGGCAGAGTGCTGAAGTGATGACCCTGGGGTCATAGTGGTAGTGTCAGTAGCAGAATTTAAACTAGACCATTCCCTCTCCCACACCCATCTCCAATTCGTATTCTTCTCATAGCTCCTGGCTTGGATTGTTCTCCATTCTTCCTTCCCTGGATTTTCATTCTTTTGTTCTTCAGCATTCTTCCTCTTCCTCTCTCTCCCTAATATGACTTGCCTAGTGGGTCCAGTATATTTTTAAACCTCCTACAAATGACACAGGTGTTTTTGTTGTTCCTGAGAAGTGGCATCAGGCTGCCGATATTTCAGAATACACACATATTTTGAAGATAATTCATAATGAAAGGATGCATATTGAACTGCTGGGAGTGAAAAAGATTGGATCAAAGCCAGTTGAAAGCGGATGCTGTCAAGGTTGGTAGGTGCACAGTTTGATCTCCCTTTCTTTCTCCTATATCTTTTTGCAAAGGCTATGCAATTATTTGTGTTTATTTCCTTCAAAGAAAATCCTTTGATGCATTTTTTTTTTGGTAAAAATCCAACAGGGCCCAATTTTCACATCATGTATTATACTGAATGCATTGTGGAGCTCTTGTGTGCGTTAAGCATTGAATGAGTGATGTGGGGGAGGAGGAGGATTCTCCCTGTCCCACAACAGATATTTTTTCTAACAGAATTACAAAAGACCCACTGACCTTATGCCTTTCTTGAGGAGTCATATAATGATAAGACAAGAAGTATCCTCTTCATCTTAGCCTTTATGAGGAGCTGAAACCCAGTAGAAATGAGCCAGAACAATGGGAGATGAGGGTCACCTGAGATAATGGGGAGAAGCCAACAACAACAGCAAGAGCAGCAACAACAAGAAGCAAGCATTTATTGGGTACTTATTGTGTACCTGTTACTGTGTTGAAAGCACACACACAATAAACATAAGGTTTTGGGGGATTAAGTTAGCAGCTAGGGATCATAGGGAAGGTGACTTGCAGAATGTGCTGAATCAGACTTTGATCCCTATAGACAACTCTCCTTTCTTCCTCATTAGAATCATGTGTGCTTATACCTTTGGAATCTTATTCTTGGAAACATTTCAATCTCCTGAACTTGTTTCCTTTGCAGAATTTTAGATAGTTTTTTTGCTCTTTTTTTGAGCCTGCTGAAATCTTCTCTCCAAACAGCCTTTGTCAGAAGTGTCCAAAACTTTCTTTCTTGTGACATAGAAAGATGCACTTGCCTCTGGGACCCATGAAATGATCACTGGTCCCTGGAAGAAACACAGACACAGCGAGTTGTCTGCAGATTTGTCCTTCTCTTCATACTTGCTTCTAGTGACTTTTTGGGGTCTCTTTTTGTGACTTTCCTCCTGTCCACTGTACCTGGAGCTCAGTCAGCAAGTACTCTTCAGAGACTTATCTTCCAGTGGGATATTCTGATGTCTTTGGCAGAAATCTGAAGGTGACAAAACAAAGTCCCAATGCAAAAAGAACCTTCTCCCAGTTGGGGGCTATAGGAATGTCTCAAGAAAAAAACAACTTAGAGGTATTTTTCATCTCATTTCTGCCTTCTCTGCCTTAAACGCAGTTCTAGTAACTCCTATGATCTCACAGCTGCTTTGCAATAGATAAAATTTCCTCTCTGTGCGGACTCTGAAACAAAGCTTGATTTGGGATAAGTCGGGAGCTTGTTCAGTTGCCTTTGACTCACAATTTGTGGTTCAGTCCTTCCCTAGCCATGCTGCAGGTCAGCTGAGTCCTTGGGTCCTAGACAGAGCTTATCAAGAGAATTCTGCTCACAAAGAAAGTCTTGTGATTATGCCAGGAGCTTGGAGCCTGGGGCTATAAAGAGAACTCACTGTGGCCTAGTGTCCTAGCCTTCCTGGAGCCACCTTCACAGGAACCTGGCAAGGTAGGTAGCACAAGGGTTGGCACATCCATCTGGTAGCTGGAGACCTGGGCCTCAGAAAGGGGAGGCTATAGGTTTGATTACTCAGGGTCAAAGTGGGCCGTGAATCCTTGACTTCTGAATCAGAGCCCAAGGTCCTTCTCACTGTTCTCCCCCTTTTTATGAGGAGTTTAGTCCTTGTGATTTCATTGGCATAGAAATATCCTTGACCTAGGGTTGGAGTGGGGGTTGTCCTTAGGAAAAACCTCCTTCTCTCGACAGCTGCCTCAAAATGTAGGCAGCTCCTGCAGGCATTGAGAGGTTAAATGGCTTTCTCAGGCTCAGAAGTCAGTCCTTTTCTGAGGTGGAACTCAGGTCTTTGTGACTCTGTCCACTTAGCCAACCTGCCTCCCCCAAAGACAAGTATGCAGATATCTCTGTTCTTTAACCCACACAATGGTAAGACAGGATGCTCTAGGTAAAATAAGACACTGAGGATTCAGACTAAGGAAAGGTGCCACTGAGCTGTGGAACTCAAGGAGGTTAGCTGTGAGCTGGACTTTGGAGGACAAATGTAATTTCAGAGGCTGGAGATGAGGAAGGGAGTCAGTTATCCCAGAGGGAAGCAGATGAGTAAAACTGTGGGGGAAGGAAACCTGGGAGTCCCCTGGGGAATGGTGAGTTTTACTGGAGTGTCATGGAAATGAGGCACAGTTCATGTTTAGATGTAGCTATGCATTCACATAACTGGGAAGAAAGGCGGGCCAGTGTTGTGCCAGTGTTCCAAATTTGAAAAGCAAAGGCAGGGGGTGCCCTTGCCTTCTCCCTGCTCTTATGGCTAGGAGAGGGTGGAGCCGTGGTGTGAACACAGACCTACTGACCGCAGGCTCAGCCCTCTCCTCCCTGCTCCCAGAGCACAGTAGAAGGTAAGGAGGGGAAGGATGTGGGGCCCTACTAAAGAAGGGCTTTAATGCCAATATGAGAAGGTGGCTGTCTTTTCATACTTAGCACAGTGTCTGGCACATAGTAGGTGCTTAATATGTTTATAGACTGCTTGGCTGAAGGTATTTGTTGTTGTTATTGTTATTGTGACACAGCAATGCAGTGAAAATGTTCTAGATGGGTCTGAGTTGGGTTCAAGTCTTGGCTCTACAAGCATTTCCATGCATCAAGATGGGAGTTCAACAGCAGGGACATGACCAGACATGTATCTTAGGAAACTTCTTTCAGTGGCTGTATGCTGGGTGGGCTAAGGACAGACCAGCTCATCTTCTCCACCATCACGGTAGACATCGCTGATGTTCTTAAACATTCTCCCCCACCAAAGAACAGATTGTTGACTCTACTGGACTACTGATGAAATCAGCAAGGAAGTGAATGGGCACCTGCATTTCAGAGATTTTCTCTTACCGTGCTCAGACACAAGGCATTCTTTGGAGAACACTCCCTCCAATCAGCCATAAACCACAGTGACCTGCCCACTCTCCACCTATTCCACTGGATTTAAGGTTTCCTGTGGATGAAGTCCTGGGTGGTAGAATTGGTGATGTAAATAGGAGGTATTTTATTAAGGGCATTGTTTGACTTCACCCCCATCCTGGGAAGCACATTCTATAGGCACATACCATAAAATATTCCAGTTTTACAGGTGAGGAAACTGGCCCTTATTGGCTAAGGAATTTGTCACTGAGCATACAACTATGACACATTGGCGGCAGGATTAGAACTCAGTTCTTCCCAAATGGCCCCTTCCTCCCTGTTTAAGCTTTCTTAGACTTGACTCCATATGAGCCACCAAACCTGGCTTCCTTGATGTTCCTCATTTCCCATCACTGCACCTTTGTTCTGGCCATCTGTCTTGTGAGGCATGTTCTCTCTCTTCACCTCTGCCTCTCAGTGTCACTGGCTTCTTCAGGATTCGGCTCAGATCTCACCTGCAGGAAGCCTTTCATTCTGTAGATCTAGAATGTGCTCAGCTTTTTCCTGGTTAGCAGGTGATCCCAATGAGGGCCAAGGCTGTATTTTTGCCTTTCTGGAATGTCAGTATTTAGGATGGTAGCTAGAATATTGAAAGGTATTGCAAAAAAGCTGGTGGACTCCCAGATCCACTTTTCTTGTCCACTGGCATGTGTTTTTGCTACCTTATTTATTTCTCTATCATCCCACCCCTCTCTCCACCCTCTCTGCCTGCCTATCTACCACCTATCTTTATAATTTGTATGGATTCCTTGTTTTGATAGCACCTGCCCTTCCCAATAAGCCTTCCCCAGCAAACCACATACAAGAAAGTCAACCCATTTCACAAAGAAGAAAAAAGAGGGGAAACGATGCAGAGAAATTAACCAAGATAACAACCAAGTCTGACAGTGCAGAGGATCCCTAACTGGTTACCTCTCAGCCCTTTACAAAACGGGTAGGGACGTGTTGGTCAGTATTTAACAGCCGAATTTCCAGGGGAAAAGGCAAAGTATCGTTTTGAGTTTAATCTCCATTAATACAGTTTTCTTTCACTTTCTTGAGTCTACACAACTACCAGCACTTTGCAGAGTGCCGTTGCCCCCTAACATTTTCATAAATATTTTTTGACTGACACCAAATCAAGCCCCGATTAGTAGCATCTTCCCATTTCTATGGTGTAAATGATCACGCTTCTTACAAGCTCCCAATTGACTCAAGAGCTGGTTGGAGTTGCTCTAGTACAGACCTGGAACTGGGCAAGGTGCCTCTCCCCTGCCTACATCTGGAGCAAAGCTTTACCGTTTGAATTTTCCAACTTCCTGCTCCTTTTGTTTTGTGGTTGCTTCATTCAGGGAGTTGTCTCTCTTGTGTCCATTGTTTTCCTGGTTCCACTCCCTCTATTTTGCATAGTCTGGGTTTTTCTGCATCCCTTGTGCTAGGTTTTTCTCCTAGGCCAGTTTTGTTCCATTATGTTTGGGAGCCATTCTGGAGCCCATAGACCATCTGCTTTGTTTCTCCTTTTGGCCGTTCCCTTACCTGTGCCGTAGTACTTGGATCCTCTGTTGTTGGTGTCATTGGCTTTTGGTGAGCCTTGTTTGAAGGACTGATTCCATTGTGAGCCTGGGAATGCTGAGGAAGAAAAGCTGAGATGGTTTGAGCTGAGGATCATGGGAGTATCTGGCCCTTGGGATTCTAAGCTTGCTTTCTCATGGACCTTGTCTAATGTTTAGGCCATTAGAGGCCTGGAGGGGGAGAGATCAGCAGGCCAATCTCTGCAGGCCCTTCCTTTCCTAATGGGGTAGGAGGATGTTGGACCTTCCTAACTCAGGGGTTGGGCCCAGTGGCTTAGAGAGGGACCCCATGGCATGCAGTCACATGTTATGTCAGAGACCTCCACAAAAGACCTCTAATTTGGCAGAACTGCAAGTCAGCAAAGCAGGATTTCTGGCTGGCAGGGATATTTTTGGATCTGCCTTTGAGGCAGGTCAGTGACAAGCAGGTAGTTTCCTAGACAGGCTTATGTCTGGGTGCTGTGCTGTCACCCAGTGTGTCCATCAGGAAGGCAATTCCTAATTTGTGCCTGTCTGCTCCCATGGGGCTGCCTCCCAGGCAGAGGCCCTAATTACCTCGATCAGCCTTGCAAGGGGCCAGGGCACTAATGAGATGCTTTCCTGGGACTCTAGTTACATATCACAAGAGACCTGGGGAGATGCTTAGGGTCTGCCTCAGCCTCCTTGCCAGGAGCTTCAGTTTTCAAGGGGCCAGTGGGTAAAGAGACATTTTTGGTATGGACTCTATTTCAGTACTGTGACTTTCCCTCCTTCAGTGAAGATGGCTAATCAAGTTCCATCCTGTTTGCCTAGAAATAAGCCAACCTTTCTTATTTTTCTGCTCCAAACTGATGCCAGAAGGATCCCATTCTTTCAGAGATCGGGGCTGTTTGGATGGTTTCCTTCAGCCTTTGTCTTCGGTTTGTCTTGCTGGGACAGATAATGATTCCCATGTATAGAAAGTTACTTTCAGAATCAACCAGTGAGCATTTATTAAGCACTCGCTGTATGCTTAATCACATGACTCTCACCTGTGGCTCCAAGAAGGTGTAGCATGCACAGCAGGAACACCCCAGTAAAACCATCTTGTCAGATGGTTTAAACCAGGTTGAGGGTAACTGACAGACCTCCGATCCATCAGTGGGTTATGGGGATGTCTTCCCCTAGCATGTGAAGACTTCTGCTGGAACGGGCAGAAGAGAAAAATTTGCTTCAATGGCCATGAATGTGACTGAAGTTGGCGCTGTGGAGCGTTTAGAGCTTGGTCAAACATCAAAGACACCAAGGTCAGCCACTATTTCCCAGGCCATGGCCAGTCAGCCTGACGTTTTCTTGCTGCTGGACTTTGATGACTCTGGAAGAAAGAGTGAGGCTAATGACTTTGTGCCTCTCTGCCTCACTTCAATCCAGTTCATGCACAAGTCAAGATATCACCCAGTTATGTCACTACTCCTCTTTGGAAAAAAAGGATCTACCCCCACCAAACCACCCCCTATACCCACACCCTCCTTACTCCCCAACCTTTCAGCCCCTACCCCCACCCCCATCCCCCATCCCCCACCACCTCCACCATTACCCAGAAGTTCCCTATCATGTAGTATCTGAGCAGGAGCAGATTTCTGCCAAAAGGCCAGGCAGTGATTTAGGGATTTGTGATTGTTGTGGTGAGGGGGCGTCACTTGGTAGATAAAACTTAGAGAGTTCCCTGAAGTGGCTTGCCTAGGGTCACATAGCTAGGAAGTATCTGAGGACAGATTTGAACTCCGGACTTCCTGACTCTAGGTCTAGCACTCTTTCCAGTACATCACCAGCTGCATATAGCTAAAGCTTAGCAAATTCACTGAAATTAGGGAGAAGAGGTGATTTGTCTGGGGTCATAGGTTAGGGAATGCTAGAGCCTTCTTCACTCTCATCCCTTCATGATGGCCTTTTGAAGTATGGTATTATTTTCATTTTGCTTGTAGCTTTTCCATTGGGGTGAAAAGGTAATAAGGGGGAATGAGAGAGAATGAATGAGGACAACAGAGGTAACTTAATGCCTTGAGGTATCTAATATCTCTGTCTTTTTCTAGGGATCATATATCTCTCTAATGGTCTTCCTCTAAAGAGGAAATGGAATACATACCACACCCCCACAGACACCCATACAGACACCTACACAGAGTTAACAACTTAAAAATCTTTCCCCAATTCTCTATCTTTAGATACATGTTTAATGTGGTGTTTACAATACAACAAATATTCTGAGCTTTGGAATTTTTGATGGCATCACAAACTTAGGGAGTCCAGAGCAGAGCTCTCTGTGCCCCGCTCAGAGTCACTATCTTTAAACATCATTCTTGTGGTTTTTCACTGAGCGCTGCCATCCTTCCAAATCTTCCTGGAACCCTCCCTCTTCCCCCTCCACCAGATCTCTCCCCTGCTAGTAGATTTCACCCCTGAAATACTCCCCACTCTGCCCTCTTCTCACTGCTCATGCGGCTGCCACCTCACTTCAGACCCTTGTTACTTACCCCGCATTGTGTTCCCCCCTCCCCCCACTCCCCGCCTCTAGTCTTGCCCTACTGCTTTCTATTCTCTCAAGCTGGGTCATGGCACTTCCTGGCTCAAGAAGCATCAATAGCTCCCTATTAACTCTGGGATCAATTACAAATTCCTTTTTTTAAAAAAAAGTAAGGTCCTTCACAAAGAGGCTTCAATTATCTGTGTGTGTGTGTGTGTGTGTGTGTGTGTGTGTGTGTGTGTGTAAATGAGGGTTAAGTGACTTGCCCAGGGTCACTCAGCTAGTAAGTGTCAAGTGTCTGAGGCTGGATTTGAACTCAGGTCCTCCTGATTCCAGGGCTGGTGCTTTATCCACTGCACCACCAGCTGCCCCCTCAAATATCATTTTCTTTTTTTTTTTCTTTCTTTCTTTTTTTTTTAGTGAGGCAATTGGGGTTAAGTGACTTGCCCAGGGTCACTCAGCTAGTAAGTGTCAAGTGTCTGAGGCTGGATTTGAACTCAGGTCCTTCTGACTCCAGGGCCGATGCTCTATCCACTGCGCCACCTAGCTGCCCCTCAAATATCATTTTCAATCACACACTATTGCCCTTAGTTCACTTTTGCCCTAGCCCTGTTGGCTTTCTCTCTGTTCCTCTCACACAGTATTCCATTTCTTTTCGTGGTGCCATATACCTGGGGTCGTTGCCTTTGTCCCTTTTGCTTCTTGGGATCTTGATTCATCTTCAATGTTCCAATGTCACCCACTCTCTTCCCCATTGATCCCCACTGCCCTGGCCTCATGACTTCTGTTCCAGCCCTGCTGTCACTAAGTACTTATTTTGGGCAGAATTCTCTGGCTTTCTTCAATGCATACTGCACATAGTTTTGTGTCCATCTGTTTCTGTGTTGTCTATCTAATTGTCTTCTTGATGACCAGGACTACGTTGGCCTTTCTTTATATCTCCAGCACTTTGGGCAGTGCTTGGCAATAGGAATTGTTTAAGAAATGTCTGTTGGGGCAGCTAGGTGGCGCAGTGGATAGAGCACTGGCCTTGGAGTCAGGAGGACCTGAGTTCAAATCCGACCTCAGACACTTAACGCTTACTAGCTGTGTGACCCTGGGCAAGTCACTTAACCCCCATTGCCTCACTTAAAAAAAAAATGTCTGTTGACTTGGCTTCATCAATTCAGGGACCATTTCATTTTTGACCTTGCACCTTCACAACCTAGACCAGTTCCTGGTATTTAAAAGTCATTTTATCAATGCTTGTTGTTTAAAGATCTCCTCCTGCTCTCTGATTCAGTAATTCATGAAGGGCCATTCAGTTAAGGATTGAAATGGACAAACATTTTCTCTACTTCTTTAAATTTAATGTTCTATTTCAATGCTGCCTAGTATGGAAAGGGGTATAAAAGGAGGATAAGTATGTATTATTCCAGAAAACTTCCTACTTTCATTCCTACCCCATTTATTCCACCTTTGTGGAAGCAGTCACTGCAGATCTGCATGGACACATGCATTCTTCAGGATGCCTCAGAATGACAAGTGGTGTAATAGCATGAAAGGTTCTAGGATGTCAATTACCACAGCCTGTTCTTTGGGTGCTCCAGGGCACTCAATTGCTAGCTTGATCACTGTTGTCTTTTAATTGACCGTGAATATTTTATGGGTATAGGTGAGGAACACAGGGTCCGGGGTCTACTCCTCTCTCTGGTGGAGAGCATTGTCTAGGCAGCTGTCAGGAGCAGAAAGATAAAGTCAAAGGGTGATACCACTTACAGGCAGGAAAAAAGGAGTAATTGAATCAGACAATGCTGCTGGTAAAAGCGGGCCCTGGGAAACAATGAATGGGAAGCAAACAACACTGGAGCAGTGCCCACAGTGGGGAGAGCACTGTATGACTGGGCAGAGGTTGCAAAGCAAATCTATCCCAGTGCACTTGGAATGACAAGAGCTTGCTGAGGATCTGGGAATGAGAAGAGCAGAGCAAACCAATCACTCACAATGAACAGGAGGGTCCTTTATAGTTGGCACACAGCAAGAGCAGTGCTTTCAATCTCATTTTTAGTCGATATGGGAGTAGTTACCAGAAGTACTGAGGTCAAAGAAACAAACAAAAAACCCCATTCATTTCTAAATAACAGGCAGAAAGTCCACACCATCTAGATTTCCAGTGAAGAAATTCTGGTGGCTCACCAATGATAGCTTATTCCTAACTGGTGACAATCCCGTTTTTAGGATTGTAGGCTCATGCAGTTAATCTTAGGGGATGAAATAATTCACCAACCTCCATTGTTGTATTCATCCCAATTCTCTATGTAGCTCATCTCAATTCTGAAGAGTCTTGTTCTGTTTCCCAATCTCACAGATTATTTTAGGTTTGAGAACAAGGCAGGGTTCTAGGGGCATCCCTGAGTATTCACTATGATTCTGTAAACCAGTTTTCTTGAGCCCACACAGGTGTGCTCGTCTTCCAAGATTGAATTAAGTCAATCAGGCAGCCTGAAGTGCTTTTAGAAATGCGGCATTTATTAAGGTGTTTCAATAAGAAAAAAATAGTATAAAACATCCCCTCCCCCAAAGTCTGTGATGCACTCTTCCATAAGTGCATTAAAAAGGACTAAAGCTTAGAAAGCTCATGTAGAAAAGCAAGAACTTAGAAATCTTCTTCTATTCCAGGGATACCCAAGAAGCTTTGGATAAGATTAGTAAATCTCCCACCACAGCTCTCCATGGATGTTTGGGTGTGTCTATGTGTGTATGTTGGGGGGTGGTGCACAATGCTCTGATGCTGACAAGCTCAACATTCTCTGAGTCTTCTGAAGCTCCCAAGGGACTTCTATGGCTGAGGGTGGGGGGTGACTTGTCCAAGGCCAATGCTAGGAAATCTGTATACCCCTCCCCTCCCAGAGCTCCTTGGGAATTCTGCTGGAAAGCCATGTTTGTTTCAGCCTTTGGAGTGAGTCCCTTCCTGACATTATTACACTTTATCAAATGAGTATTAAAGACTTCACAGTCAATCTAAGGTCTCTGACTGATGGGGATGGTTTCTCATCTGGTTAAGCTATAAAGGCTAAAATGAGGCGAGGTGGTTTCAATCCCACCATTACACATATATTTAATGCACATTAGTAACATATACATGCACACATATACATAAATCTTTCTCTCTATATATTATACACATGTATATTCATAGGTACACAGTACATAACAGCATGTGCTCATTTATAGAGACAATAACAAGGATACCTACATGTATACACACTTACACATATATCTAATTTTACATACATGTACACATGTATATGCATTGCATGTACATATTTTTTGTGGGGGTTGGGGTATGTGTGAGGTCTTTTGGCTTAGACCTTCAGTCTTTTCACAGGAGCTGCAGTTGAGTAGCATGGACATCTTAAATTTAACATGTTGGAAACATAATTTCCTCAGCCCCAAACTATTTTATTTTAGACAGAATAACCATTTCTAAAAATCTCTCTCACTGTGCCCTATTAAAAAAAAACTAAAAGAAAAAGAAAAAAAAGCTCTAGATAGATAGCTATATAGGTAAAAACAAAAACCTCTCCTCTTAAACATGTCAAAGAATGTATGTCCAATTTTTATTTTAAGCTTGCCAGTTTTCTGTCAGGAGGTAAGAAGTATGCTTCATCTTCATTCTTTTAGGCTCATTATTATAATCACTTTGATATTTAGTTTTTGAATGTTTTTCTCTATGACGATGTACATTACATGTATGTTTCTCTTAGTTTTCACTTTGTTGCTCTGCATCAATTCATAAAGGTTTTTCCAGTTTCCTCTGAGGTTATTTCACAATTTCCATCACATATAATATCTATTATTATTATTATTATTATTATTCTAGAGATCATCTTAGTTTCCAAAGTTTGGCTACCATGGAAAGACCTTCTATAAGTATTTTTGTACATATACGTAATTTTCTTCTTTCTTTGTTTTCTTTGGGGATGTAGGCTGAGCAAGGTTAAAGGGTAGGCATAGGTAACTTTCTGGGCATATTTCCAATTTGATATCCTGAATAGTTGAACCAATTGCTCCACCAACAGGGCACTAGCATGCCCCATTTCCCACAACACTGCCTAAATTTGTCATTTTCCTGTTTTTGTTATCTTTGCCAGTTGGATAAGTACCAGGTAGAATATTAAATTTGTCTTAATTTGCATTTCTCTAATTATTAATTACTTAGAGAATTTTTCACATGATTAGTGATAGATTAAACTTCATTTTCAAACTTCCTTTTCAAACTATCTTTTGGCCATTTATCTATTGGAAAATGACAGTCAAAATTTTAATCAATTCTTTATATATCTTGGACATAAGACTTTATCAGAGAAACTTCTTGCAATAATATTTTCCTATTTCCCTTTAGTTATTTGTTTTTACTACATTAGATTTTTTCTCAAAAACTTTTAAATTTTATGTAATTAAAATTATCCATTTGATCTTGTGTGATCCTTTATCATTTGTTTAGTCATGAACTCTTCCCCATCCATAGATCCAAAAGGTAATTCCTTTGTTCATTTTCTAATTTGCTTATACTGAGACTTTTTTTTTCTGGATCATGTATCTGTTTGGAGCTTATCTTGGTCTATGGTGAAATGTGTGGGTGTAAACCTGTTTACTGCCTGACTGCTGTCCAGTTTTCTAAGTAGTTTTTTTGTCAAATAGTGAGCCTTTCTTCCAGAAACTAGGTTCTTTGGATATATCAAACACTATTCTATTGTATCAATTTGCTTCTGTTATGTACTAATCTGCTCCATTGATTAAAATATTTTTAAGCCAGTAACAAATCATTTGAATGATTATTGCTTTGTAGTTCAATTTAAGTTCAATTACAGATATTTCCCCAATTTTTATGATTACCCTTTTGAGGAGTTTATTATGCTTTTTACATTTTAATAATATTTTATTTTCCCCAATTGCATACAAAGAAACTTAACATTCATTTAAAAAATTGAATTCCACATTCTTTTCTTCTCTGCCCTCTCCCATCTTTGAGATAGTAAGTGATTTGATATGTTATACATTTCCAAACATGCACATATATATTTCTATTATCAGTTATATCATGAAAGAAAACGCAGAATCCCCCGCCCCCCCAAAAAAAAGAACATGAAAAAATAAAGTGAAAAATAGTATGTTGCAACTTCATTCATACACCATCACTTATTTTCCTTGAGGTGGATTGCATTTTTTATCATGAGTCCTTTGAAGTTGTCTTAGGTCATTGTATTCCTGAGAGTAGCTGAGTCATTAACAGTTGATCATCATATAATATTGTTACTGTGAACAATGTTCTCCTGGTTCTGCTCACTTCATACATCATGTAAGTGTTTCCAAGTTTTTCTGAAGGCATTCTGCTCATAATTTCTTATAGCACAATACTATTCCATTATAATTACATGCTCCCTTATGTTTTCTCTTTCTTGTATAACTTTTTTTGCTTCTATTGTCTTATATTTGAAAATCACATTGTCTGCTCAGTTCTGGTCTTCTGATTATAAAAGGCTGAAAGTCCTCTATTTCATTAAATGTACATTCTCCCTCCTCTCCTACCAGGATTATACTCAGTTTTGTTATGTGGGTAATTCTTAGTTATAATCCTAGCTTCTTTTCCAAGTACTCCAATCCTAGCTTCTATTCCAAGTACTTCAATGCTTAAATTTAGAAGGTGCTAAATTCTGTGTGATCCCAACTATGACTCCATGATATTTGAATTGTTTCTTTCTGGCTGTTTGCAGTATTTTCTCATTGGCCTGGGAACTCTGGAATTTGGTTCTCGCATTCCTAGGACTTTCAGTTTTTGATCTCTTTCAAGAGGCGATCAATGGATTCTTTCAATTACCTTCTGGTTTTAGGATATCAGGGAAGTTTTCCTTTTTTAAGTTCTTAAAAGATGATATCTAGGCTCATTTTGTTATGGCTTTTTCATAGTCCAATAATTTCTAAATTATTTATCTTGGACCTTTCAGGTCAGTTGTTTTTCCAATGAGATTTTCACATTTTCTTTTCTACTTTTTCTTTTTTTTTTCATTTTTTTTTGTTGTTTCTTGATGTCTCATGGAGTCATTAGTTTCCATTTGCCCAATTCTAACTTTTAAGTAATTATTTTCCCCAGTGAGCTTTTTTTTCCTCCTTTTCCCTTTAGCCAACTTTAATTTTTAAGGAATTATTTTCTTTAGTGAATTTTTGCACATCTTTTTACATTTTTGAGCTTCCTTTACCAAGATACTGACTCTTCATGATTCTGTTTCATGTTTCTCAATACTTTTCTCAAATTTACTTATATCTCTATTATGTAATATTTAAAAGTCCCTTTGCACTCATCTAAGAGTTCTTTTTGGGCCTGACAGCAATTTACATTTTTCTTGAGGGGGGTTGCAGCCATTTTAATGTTGTCTTCTTTTGTTTGTGTTTTGATCTTTTCTGTCACCATAGTAACTTTCTATGGTCAGGTTCTTTTTTGGGGGGCTTATTTTTCTAGCCTATTTCTAGACTTTTAATTTTATGCTGTGGCCTGTAAAATTATATGTGGTTGCTTTATTTCTGTCCTGAGTTTAGGAAAAATTAGCTGGGGTTTCTAATATATTTGTTACTTATAAATTAGAAGCATTAGCACCAGTTTTGGAATACCAAATATTAGTAAAGAGAGAACATTTGGCTCAGAAAGTTAAGAAATCTATCTAGCCCAGAGGAAAGATCAGAGCTCAGTCTGGCCTCCTTCCTTCTCCAAGTCCCCCACCATGTGCCTGTCTGAGAGCATGTCTGAGAGTGGAAGCTTCCTCTGGGTCTGGAGGAGAGGCAGCCCTTCCACACTGCTCAAAGCTGATTGGCTAGCATCATTCAAGTCTATTGGTTTCCTGGACTTGAGAGTGGTCCATGAGCGGAACATGCTGAGGTCAGAGGTCATAGTTCATAGAACACACCCCTTGAGGGCCAGGCTCTCAGGTAGGTATGGTTTCAATTAAGTCAACTTTAAGTGAATTAATCAGCAAAGTCAATCCAATCAATCCCAATATTATCCTCTCATGAGTGGGGCCTCTGGGCTTCTCTATATCCATTAACCTCTCACAATCCTAAAGGTATGCTCTGCTCCTAGAGTGGAGGTGGCAATATCCCAAACTTCAGGGTTTTTTATGCTGCTGTTTTAAAAGCTAATTCTGAAGACTTAAGTTTTCAGTTCTTCTAAGGTGGTATGATTTAAGGAGAGATGTGGTTACTACTCTCCTGACCCACGCTCTGGTCTATGAAGACCCCAAGCACTCTTTTCTATCCTGGGCCTGTGAACAGAATGCCCACTCTCCTGCAGTTGTATGCTCAAGTGTGCTAGTGCTCCTCCTCCTCATGACCTAGATCTCTGTTCCTTGTTCCTTGTTTGATCAATGCAACAGAGTTCTGCGCCCAATGACAACGTAATCTTCTGAACAGTTGTTTGGCCCCTTTAAAATATATGGACTGAGAACTCTGGATATTGTTGCCACTGATTCAGTTGCCTCCATGGCCTGTACTGGTGTGCTGGGGTAGGGCCTGCTGCAGGTGCAGGGCTTTGTTGTGTAACGATTGGAATGACGCCACCTGCTGGATACTTACTGTAGAAGAGTTCTGCCCATGAAGCAAAGGTCTTTGAGGGCAAGACCAGGCTTCAGGAAGTGACGCGGACTAGTGGGAGGAGGAAGGAAGAGACTGGCGCTCAGTCTCGCGCTCTTTCCTGAGGACGCTGGTGGAGAAGGGAGCTAGAAATGCGCTCTCCCTTTAATAGATAGAAATCTAGGCCTTTCTCTCTCTCTTTACCAAATTCTTATTCTCCTTAATAAATGCTTAAAAGTCTAACTCTTGCTAAAGCTTATAATTTATTGGCGACCACTCATTAGATATTTTAGACAGTTTAGCTAGAATTTTAACCCTTAACAGATGGCTGACCACGAAGAGGAAAACTAACCCTCAGTCTTCTTCTGATCTGCTGGTTGGGTAAGAAATTTCCCCTCCCTCTCCCTTTAACTGCTAAGTACTGGCATACTGGCTGTGTTTTTCCTTTAAATTTTTTCGAATGGACCTTTTAAACTCCCTAATTACCCTATTTTTTATTTTAGTCTGTTTAACCAGACAAATGGAGGATAAGATCATGTTAATGCTTTGTTTTTGTGGATTTTCTATTTTTCTTTTTATTTTTGTTAAAAGAGCCAGCAACTTACTCACACAAGGAAATATCTCTCCCTCTCCCAACCATGCTTTTTCAGAGAAACCTGAAGAGATTCCTGCTGCTTTTCCCAGTTCTAACACTAATTGTTGCTCTAATTTTGCATGCCTGGAGGCAATGACCCACCCTCTTGAAGCTTTTAATCCCCTAGCACCTGGAGGCAAGGTGGGGGAAGAGGAATCCAGGCCTGAGTTCAAAATCAAGTGTGATTCAAATTGTGCTGGTCCCTCCCCTCCTCTCCAGACCCCACCCTCTACTCCTCCTATGGCCAAGCCCATAGCTTCCCCTGCCTGGGAAGTCCAGAGATCTGATGCGCATGCTCAACTTTTTCTACCTGCATTTGCAGCTTTAGGCTCAGCCCTTCCCCAGCCTGGCTGTGCTTCTGAGACAACCTTAGAAAACCCTTTAAATTCCAGATATGCTCGTTTTGTTCATAATTTTGCTAACCTGCTTTTGTCTTTAATTAGTAATCTTATAAAGCATTTGTATGGTGAAAAGACTGACAGACAATATAGAGGGGTTAAAGAAGAAAAACTTAAGCTGAATAAGAATGACAACCATCAACATAGTTCAAGACTCCTCTTCTTTTGCCATGGAAGGGTATATATTTTACAGAAATGTAGAAGTAAGCAGCAAGGTATTGATATGAGTATTGGGGATTTTAGATATCGGAATCAAGAGTGTTCTGAATTCACTAAGATTATTAACAGTATCAGTTCAGAGGTTACATAGGATTTCTATGCTATTACATATACATTTTGAAATTAATGGTATGGGTTTATTTTCATAGAGATTTTCATGCTTTTGAGGTTGTGTTTTATACTTAGTTTTTAAAACAAGGAGAATATTTGTAAAAGCTTTTTATAGTCATGTGATCAAGTTTATATTTCATAATACTCATTAATATTAAATTCATGCTCATTTAGATTTCCTTAGTTTGAATTTCACTGTTTTTTTATTGTTCCATGTGTATTTTCTTCTATTCATTTATCTAATTTAAAAAAATTGAGAGATGGTTTTGATTTCATAATACAATGTTAATTCTAGGAGTATTGTGCTCCCATATTCTGAGTTGTTTGTTTTTGTTATTTTTTCTCAACTGATTATTTGATCAAACTCTTTGAAGCATTTCCCTGGCAAATTGGTTGCCATGGCAAGTGTAAAGAAGTATTATTTTTGATAAGCATATTCAAAAAAAAAAAAAAGAGGGGAACATTTGTAAAAGTTTTCTTTTTTCAAAAAAAAAAGTTTTCTTTGAGATTCTGTTGTGCTTTAACTTGTATTTAAATATGTTCTGATTTTTCACAAAAGTAATTGTATACTAAGTAAAAAAAATGGGTATTATTTGAAATTGTTGCATAATTATATATTGTGTTCTGAGTCAAGATGTATTCACATTTTTTGCAATCATTTATTATCCTCAATTTTAAATCCATATGAGACTTGAATTATGGGAACTTATCATTTAAGACATTAATTGCCTTTATTCTGAGTTATCAGATGCCAGTTGGCCAAGATGCCATCCAATCACAAGAGGAATACATGCAAGAGCAGACACTGAACTGTCACATGAGGGGAGACATGCATGAAGTCAAGGTATGGCCGAGGGAACGGCTTTTGACTAATGTTGAGGTTGGATTCTCTTGGTTTAATATTTTATTTTATTTTTCCCCACAATATTGTACAGATGGCTGGAAGTATTCATCCCACCCATCTCACTCCTACACCTGGCTTCTATGCTCCCTCCTATATGCCTGATGCCATGGACATCTCAATCCCATGCATCTGATTAAGTCTGACTCAGTTTCTTCCAATATGTTCGGTGGCATGGACATATATTCCATCCACCTATTTTAAGCCTGGCATACTGTATGGGCAGTACATATTGCTCAAGTGTGGGAATGCTCATATCCCATCATTTCTCTGTTCTTTTATGGTAACCCCCATAATTATCTCAGATGTCATGATAAATACAGTGTTGAATTTGGCCTTGACACCTGTTACCAATTATATTAGATTTTTAAATTTCTCATAATGGCATGAGGATAATTAGGCAGATGATGCAAAAAGTGATGAAACAAAGATAAAAAATTATTTTTAATAATTAATATCGCAGCAATTGTCTTCTCAATTACCCTCCATAAGGGGGGGACTATAGTAATACTATAATTTTAAAGAATGTTTCAATTTTTGTTTTATTATATGTTTCATGTGTAACAACTAAGATTCTGAATTCCCTTAGACATGTTTTTGAGAACTTTCATTGTTTGATTTGATTATTGACAAAGCTATTTTAAAGTTGTGTTAAGCTCAATTTTGTAGGAAATTTCCTGGCTGATTACCAGCATCCATACCTCAACCCCTGAAAAGACTTCCATTCCACGACTACACCTAGAGGACATCTGAGAAAAGACTTTCAGAGACTTTAAATGAACAGTTTTGATTTGTTTTTGTTGTTTTTTTTTCTCTTTCTGTTATAATATACACCATCTGTAACATGTATTCTCTGCAGAGGCCCTCCCTTTGCAAGACCAATGTCAAAGCGTCGGTTCATGAGGACAAAAAAAAAAAAAAAATCGCCCCTCTGGACAAAACTTTCCTCTCTTCCTTTTCTATATTGTTGTTCACATATTATTAGTTAGCAATAGTTATTATATTGTTTTTACTGTTCCGTCAAGGAAACATTTTGTTTCTTGAGGAACAACAGGGGGGACTGTAACGATTGGAATGACGCCACCTGCTGGATACTTACTGTAGAAGAGTTCTGCCCATGAAGCAAAGGTCTTTGAGGGCAAGACCAGGCTTCAGGAAGTGACGCGGACTAGTGGGAGGAGGAAGGAAGAGACTGGCGCTCAGTCTCGCGCTCTTTCCTGAGGATGCTGGTGGAGAGTGGAGCTAGAAATGCGCTCTCCCTTTAATAGATAGAAATCTAGGCCTTTCTCTCTCTCTTTACCAAATTCTTATTCTCCTTAATAAATGCTTAAAAGTCTAACTCTTGCTAAAGCTTATAATTTATTGGCGACCACTCATTAGATATTTTAGACAGTTTAGCTAGAATTTTAGCCCTTAACAGTTGACAGGCTCTCTGATGGCTCACTGATACCTTTTGAGGTTCATTTGCCTGGAATGCCTGTTCTGGACTATATTTCACTCTTAGTTCAGTGGGACAGAACCTTTTTCTTTGATCTTTTAAGTTATCTTGGGTTTGAAAATTGTTTTATTCTGTCTTTTTCTTGGTTCTGGCACTCCATAATTCATTTAGTGGAATTATTAAGTTGTTTGGAGGATTATTTGGGAGAGCTCAGATAAGTTCCTTTCTTACTCCATCATCTTGGTTCTACCTCTTCAAAATTATTCTTGAGCTATTGGCCTTTTGCGAATTTCATTATTATTTTGTTTAGGTTCATAAAATACTTGGGGGGAATTTGATATGTGTAACACTGATTAATTTAGGTAATATTATTATTTAAATTTTTTTCTGACTTAACCTATGTGTAATTAATGTTTCTCTAATGACTTAAGCCTATCTTTCTTTCTGCAAGGAATTTTTGTATAGTTAGATTAATCTAGATACTAGGTATGCTGTGGAATATTTTGTGTATTCTATGTATTTTAATGCAATTTCTCTCCCTAACACTTCATTCTAGCTTTTGTTGGTTATATATACAATTGCTGATTATTCATGTGGAATTATTTTATGTTCTGCAACTTTAGTGAAGTTAGTATTTCAGTTTTAATCTCCAGGGTTCTCTAAGTATACCCAACATGGCATCTGCAAAAATAGATAATTCCCCATTATTCCTATTTTAATTGCTACAATTCCTTCTTACTTTATAGCTGTAGCTACTATTTCTAGTATGATGTTTGATAGTAGTGACATTAAGGAGCATCCTTTCTTTATCACTGATTTATTGGAAAGTTCTCTAACATTTCTCCATTATGTATAATGGTTGCTCTTGGATTTAGTTAAATACAATTTATGTTTAGAAAAGTCCATTTTTTTCTGTTATTGCTAGAATTTTAAACAGTGTTGGATTTTGTTAAAAGACTTTATTGATATAGTCATACAATTTTCATTATTTATATTATAAAAGTGAATGGTCACTTTTCTATTTTTTTTTTTTTGGTAAGGCAATTGGGGTTAAGTGACTTGCCCAGGGTCACACAGCTAGTAAGTGTCAAGTATCTGAGGCCGGATTTGAACTCGGGTCTTCCTGAATCCAGGGCCGGTGCTCTATTCACTGTGCCACCTAGCTGCCCCAGAATGGTCACTTTTCAAAGATTTTTATAGAAGGGATTTCTGTTAAGGTATAGATTGGGGTAAGAAATTCTGAGATTCTAATACATAATAATTTACATACCTAATGAGGAAAGGATGGTGAGAGTAGGAGTTTCTAAAAAGGGAGCAGGAAACTAGTTCTTAGAAGAACCTCATGCATAGATTTGCAGTGGTAATCTGACAGTCTGGATGCTTCTGTGGGGTATGTTTTCTCCCTGGAAAAGTTTTATACACGAGTAAAACTCTTCCAGGGTCCAGACAATCAATGAGAAAGGTGCAGATTCCTACAAAGACTGTATTTTTGTGGCTAAGATTTCTTTATGGCAGAGGTTAGAACTTAAGGTCCACAAAATTTTAAGTTTTATATTCTGATAGCTCTTTCAATGTGATGTTTCCTTTATTATACCATATATTTTGTTTAGGAATTTTAGAATATTACTATTAGAAGTCGGCTTTACCACTTGTTCTTGTGTCCAGAATGAGTTTTGAAGAGTCTGTAGCAACATTCCAAACTTTCAAATGGCTGCTGATTTGCAGGTAGGTAGCTTGACTTAATTTTATAGTCACAGACCATTTGCATTAGAGAGGCACCTGGGGTGGGGGGGTACCTGTCCCACCCGAATAAAACCAAAAAGCTCCGCTATAACATTTGCCAATAGATGACCATCAGTCATTTCCCTGGTAACTCCAGAGGAATTCCATTCCATTTATAGGTTGCTTACATTTTTAGGATATTTTTCCTTACATGGAGCATACATCTACCCCCCACATCTTTCCTAGTCCATTTTGCCTAGTCCTGCCCTGTGAGGCCAAATAAAACACTGTCTCCTCTACCTCCCTACATTTTCTCTAGTCAAAATATGACTACTTTATTCCCCTTGTGATCATATATCCCGAATGCAAAACTTTCCACTATCCTTGCTGCCCTCCTCCCATAACAGTCAATGTAGTCAATGTTATTCCTAAAATGTGATGCTTAGAAGTGAACATGATGTCCTAGATGTCATCTGGACAGGATCAAATAGAACAGGTGCACACATCCCTCATCCTGGTATTGGTGCCAAACCTAAGGTAGATGAAGTTGAGCCTTCATTTTCTTGACTGTCCCATTGCACTGAGGTGTCACAGGAAGTTTGTGATCCTTTCTAATTCCCAAGGTCTTTTTCAGATGAACTGCTGTCTCACTGGCCCTCTCTACCTTGTATTTCCAAAGTTGACTTTTTCAATTCAAGTTTAAGACAAGATTTATCCTTGTCAAATTCCATCTTATATTCCACTACAATGACTCAAAATCATTTTAGAATTGAGTTAGTGCAAGTGGCACAAAGATCTGAGAGATATGCAAAAGGAAAAGACTTTCCAGTTCTCCAGAAATGGGCTAGTGGATGAAAGTCTGGGCTTGGAAGCAGAATCTACCTGGTTTTAGTCTTGACTCCTACCCATGACCAATGCATACCCACAAGTAAATCAATGAACCTCCTTAAGCTTCTCTTACATGATTTACAGAATGGATATGATGCAATCTGTAGCATGGACCTCACAGAGTTGTTAGGTTCAAAGGGGACAATGGATGTTCAATAAGAATCTTATTGCCTGTGATCTCTCCATGACCAAATCAAACAGGCTTTATCCTCATCCTTTTTGCAACATTTGGAACAACTCACCATCTTCTCTGGGACACTCTTTCCTCTCTACGTTTCTGTGGCCTTGCTCTCTCCTGGCTCTTCTGCTGCCTCTGTCTCTTATTGGCTCTTCCTTCAGCTACACTGACAACTAGCTATTCCTTAATTGGGACACTCCATCTCCCATCTCCTTGACTTTGCATTGGCTGTTTCCCATGCCTGGAATGCGCTTTCGCTCTCTCTCTCTCTCTCTCTCTCTCTCTCTCTCTCTCTCTCTCTCTCTCTCTCCTCATCTCCATCTCTTAGCTTTCCTGGCTTCCTTCAAGATGGCTCAAACTATAGCCTTTTCAGGGGGTCCCCCCTACCCCTCCTCGATGCCTTTTCTCTGGAGATTGTCTCTGAGATGGTGTATTGCCTGTCTATGTTTATAGTGCTTTGTATGCTGTCTTCTCCTTTGGAATGTGAGCTCCTTGAGAGCTGGTGGAGTGTTTGTGACTTTCTTTGTGTCCCTAGTACCAAAAGGGGACAAAGTAAACATTTAATTAATGTGTGTTGACCAACTGTTGGTCACATCATCTTTCCTCTTCCTTCAGCCTCATTGTATACTCAGCTGCTTCTTTGTGATGAAGTCTTCATTGTCATTCTGCAGGCCATTTCAGATCTCCTGGAACAGCCTTTTATGAGGTCTCTGCTTGACCTTTCCTTTGGTTCCATCTGTTCTCCTCTTGTTTTCTTTCAAGCCTTCACTGAATCACTTTCCCAGTGGCAAAATGCTTTAACAGGATCTGTTGACAGAGAGGCAGCTTCATAAGGAAATTCTCATCATCTTTGCCAACCTCCTGTTCCTCATCAAACCAAATAGCATCTATTACCTGGGACCCAGCCACTGCCATCTCAGGAAACAACTTTCTCAGAGGGACCTTGATTGTCTTACTCTCCCTTTTTATCTGACTGGGAAACTGCTTGGGTCTTATTTTTTTGTGATAGGTCTGTTGTCAAAATTGTAGTCACTGCCCTGTGCCACTAGGACTTTGATGGGTACATCTCAATGTGAGAATGCTCACTGTCTGCATCTGTTTCCTCAGCTTCTAGAGACACTTCTTATGATATTCCTCTAGGTCTGATGTCCACATGGTACAGACCTAGCTTTTATCTAGTAGAAGTTTTGTGTTTACCCATCTTGTCTGCATTGGGTATTAACATTGTTTTGCATTTCCACATTCATTCTAGTGATCTCTAGGAGAGTCTGAAGGCATCTCCCTTTTTTCTACTACCCTGTGTAGTGACTAGCTACTGCTTAGGGTTGTCCTTTTCTCTTGGGGAGAGGTTTCATTTCATGGGGAAGTAGATCACTCCTTGAAGGTGACTTTTGTGCCTGCAGGAAGCAGGCTTTGCTCATCAAGGCAACATATCATCAACCTTTCTGGGGAGGTGTGGTCTATCTGGAATGGACATCTGCTGTTCTTTTCCTCTCCCCCTAAAAGGAGGACCACTTTTATTCTAGTAAGGAGCTAATGAGCAAGATTTCTCAGGATGCCAGAGAATAGAGCAGCAATCCAGTTTGTGATAAAGAAAGATTCTCATTGTCCCATGGAGCTTTTTCTGATTTACAGCTTTGATGTTCTAAACCAGATAAATGGTGAATGGGCCTTGGCTGCATTTTTTGCTACTTTTTAAAGAATTCCTAGTTTCAACCCATCATTGTAGCAGCCCTTTGTGCTATTAGAAATCAGTGAACCCTTTTAATGGCTCCCCTGGGTAGGCTTGTTTAATTCATATGCTGGACAATTCACGTAGCTAACCTGTACTGAGGTGTGGTGGTAAGACTGGATCTCACCTCTCATATTCCTTTCTTAATCTGAGGTCTATGGATCATATTTTAGGAATTCCATGAACTTGCATGGGGAAATACTTTTTAATTTTTGCTAATCTTTGGTTTCTATTACAGTCTTATGTTATTTATTGTATGCATTTAAAAGCAGCATTTTGAGAAGTCCTTGGTATTTAACCAACTAATAAATCAAAAGGAATCCTTAAGTGAATCATCTTATCTCTCTAGGCTTCAGTTTTCTAATTTATAAATGGAAAGAAAACTGGTACTATCTATCTTATGTGGTTATTTTGGCAGAGAATGTTCTAGAACTTAGGGTGTATAGCTCTGACTTAATGCTTTGAGAAAGGGAGCCCATGCCAGTAGTAGGCTTTCATGCAGGATAGGAATTGGCCCAGGGAAAATGTATCTGACTCATCCAGACTTAGAGGTAGGAAAAGGAAAGCCTTTCTTCTTCCACTTCCACATGTTTTTTGTTTCTTTTTGTTTTTATCTTTGTCGTGAGGGTTTGGTAGAGGAAATAACCTTTTTGTTAATGGTATTGGGTAATTCTATTTTCTATGTCGTAACTTGCCATTTGGATGGTAAGTCTTTCAATGGCAGAGGCTAAGCTATTTTTCCTATATAATGCCTCCTTCAGCATTCATACCTCTGGCCTGCATGCCTGGTGCCAAGGTGATGATGTAATGTTTTAGCTAGCCTATGGGATTGAAGGGATGTCAGTAATAATTTTGTTCTATTCCCTTGTGGGGACCTGCCAGGGACATAGATACAGTGATGACACAAACATGCATAAGCATCTCGAACAAGGTCCAAGAGATGATAGCAGTCAACCAGCTTGAAAAATATTAGGTTGGACTATCAGTCAATCAACAAGCATTTATTAGGCACCTACTTGGTGCCAGGGGCACTATGCTCAGGCTGGGAATATGAAGACAAAAAAAATGAGAGACCTTCCACTTAGGAAATGGATTCTGTCACGGAAAATAACATTACACAGAAACTCAAAGACACATGCATATATGTGTGTGTATGTATACACACAGAGAATTAAATGAAAGTCCTACTTGGCCTTCAAGGTTCCCATCTCCCTTTCCAGTCTCCTGACTCCATGCATTCTGCAGTTCAGGGATAAGGGCCCCCTTGCCTTCACACATTCCCCATGCCTAGAATTCTCTACCTCCTCCTCATCTCTACCTCCTGACTTCCCTGGCTTGCATCAACTCTCTTTTCCAGGAAGGCTTTCTCAGTCCCTCTTAATACTAAACTCTTTGCTCTGCTAATTATCTCAAATTTATCCTGTGTATATATTGTTCATGCATAGTTGTTTTTATATGTTTCCCCCATTATACTAAGCTTAAGAAAGTTTTAGCTTGCCTTCCTTTTTCTACTTAGCACTTAGCACAATGACTGGCACAAACATAGTCATCTACTTGATAAATGCTTGTTGACTTACCAAAAGATCATTTTCAGGTTCATCTACTAGCATTAGAAGGAATCAGGTAAGGCCTTGTAAACAGGATTTGAATAGAATAGAAATTCCTGTTTTGGAGGAAGCTAGAGAAACAGAAGAAAAAACCTAGTTAATTAAGAGAGAGGTCCATTTCTCTGTGATACACAAATTATTCTGAAAAATCAATCAGGAATGTTGATTTGCTTTATGTTGAGTTGGGCTGTCTTCACTATCCTCTCAATAGCCCAATTCTTTAGTTTGTTACAATAGTTTATGAAAGCAGGAGTCTGGTTATCTCCTTTGAAGCTGCATTGATTAGGTCAATAATTCCCTTGGCAATGAATGTTTTTGTCCTGGGGCAAGCAGAAGTAGGACTTTAATCTACTCTTCTCCATCCTCTTGGATTCCATGTTCTCTAGGCTACTTGGCTGCTGATTATTCACCTAAATCACCAGAATGAGTTTTTAGAAGAGAATGCCTATATGAAATTCACATTTTATTTGACTCTGCTCGGCTCCAGCAAATTCTTAAGACCACTAGGAAAGAGAATTGTTAAAGGAAAAAAAAGGAAGTAAAAAGTCCAAGAAATGTGAGTAATGTTTATTTCCTTTATTTTTGTACTTGGGAAGGAATGGCAAACAGCAATGTCATGGAGGGGTCAGTCCAGGAGAGTCTGATGGAAATCTCCAGAATTGTTATTGAGCCACATTCTATAATGATGCCAGGATAGGCAGATTTAAATCATGCCCTCAAATGTTATATTCCTTATCAGGTATTTTCATTTTTTACCACAAAAGCATTTTATAATTTTCCAGTTATATGTAAAGATAGTTTTCAGCTTTTGTTTTTATATGATTTTTAGTTCTAAATTTTCCTCCCTCCCTCCCCAAGACAGAAAGCAATCTGATATAGGTTATATGTGTACAATCACATTACACATATTTCCGCATTAGTCATATTATGAAAGAAGAACCAGAACACAAAGAAAGGACTTCAAAAAAGAAAAAAAAAAGTAGAAACAATATGGTTTAATCTGCATTTAGAATCCACAGATCTTTTTTATGGATGTGGAGAACGTTTTCTCTCATGAGTTCTTTGCAATTTTCTTGGATCATTGCATTACCGAGAAGAGCCAGGTCTATAACAGTTGATCATCACACAATGTTGCTATTAACTGTGTACAATGTTCTCTTAGTTCTGCTCACTTCACTCAGCATGAGTCCACTTAAAGTCTTTCCAGGTTTTTCTGAAATCTGCCTGCTCATCATTTCTCACAGCACAATAGTATTCCATTACATTCATATACCACCACTTGTTCAGCCATTCCCCAATTGAAGGGCATTCCCTCAATTTCCAATTCTTTGCCACCACAAAGAGAGCTGATATAAATAATTTTGTACATGTGGTTCCTTTTCCCTTTTCTATGATTCATTTGGGATATGGACCTTGTAGTGGTATTACTGGATCAAAGGGTATGCACATGCCCTTTGGGCATAGTTCTAAATTACTCTCCAGAATGGTTGGATCAGTTCACAACTCCACCAACAATGCATCAGTGTTCCAATTTTTCCACAGCTTCTCCTACATTTATTTTCCTTTTTTGTCATTTTAGCCAATCTGATAGGTATGAGGTGATACTTCAGAGTTGTTTTAATTTGCATTTCTCTAATCAATAGTTATTTAGAGCATTTTTTTCCTATGGCAATAGATAGCTTTGATTTCTTCATCTGAAAACTGTTAGTTCATATCCTTTGACCATTTCTCAATTGGGGAATTACTTGTATTATTATAAATTTGATTTAGTTCCCTATATATTTTAGAAATGAGGCCTTTATCAGAAATGCTGGAGGTGATCAGTAGATTCTTTCAATGACTATTTTCCCTCTGATTCTACAATATCAGGGAAGCCCTCCTTGATAATTTCCTGGAATATGTTGTCTAGACTCTTTCTCTGATCATGGCTTTCAGGTAGTCCAATAATTCTCAAATAATCTCTCTGGCATCTATTTTCCAGGTCAGTTGTCTTTCCAATGAGGTATTTCACATTTTCATCTATTTTCTCATTGATTCTGTTTGACTGATGCCTGGTGTCTCATGGACTCATTAGCTCCCATCTGCCCAATTAGAATTTTTACGGCATTATTTTTTTCAGTAAACTTTTTTCACCTCCTTTTCCATTTGACAAGTTGTTTTCCCCATTTGGCCAATTGTATTTTTTAAGGAATTGTTTTCTTCAGTCAATTTTTCTGCTTCCTTTTCCAAGCTGTTTATTCTTTTTTTTCATAATTTTCTTGTGTAACTTTCATTTTTCTCATTTCTTTTCCCATTTTTCTTGTACCACTCATTTGATTTTTAAAATCCTTTTTGAGCTCTTCCTAGAAGACTTTTTGCTCTTGAAACCAATTCATCTTCCACCTTGAGGCTTTACATGTAGGAATTTTGAGGGTATTGTCCTCATATGAATTTGTGTTTTGATCTTCCCTGTTGACACAGAAGCTCTCAATGGTAAGGGCCCTTTTCTCTTTTTTCCATAAAAGTATTTTATTATTTTCCATTTACATGTCAAGATAGTTTTCAAAATTTGTTTTTATAAGATTTCTAGTTTCAAATTTTTCTCTCCCCTTTCCCTCCCTCATTCCTTCCCAAGACATCAAGTAATCTGATATAGGTTATATATGTACATTAAACATATGTCTGCATTAGCCATGCTGTGAAAGAAGAATCAGAGTAAAAAGGAAAAACCTTAAAAAAGAAAACCAAAAAATATAGAAATAGTATGTTTATATCCTTTGACCATTTCTAGATTCCATAGTTCTTTTTTTCTGGATTTGGAGAGCATTTTCCATCATGAGTCCTTTGGAACTATCTTGGACCACTGTATTGCTGAGAAGAGTCAAGTCTATCATAGTTGATCAACACTGTGTACAGTGTTCTCCTGATTCTGCTTATCTAACTCAGCATGAGTTCATGTAAGTCCTTCCAGGTTTCTCTGAAATCTGCCTGCTCATCATTTCTTGTAGCAAAATAGTATTCCATTATATTCATGTCTCACAACTTGTTCAGCCATTTTCCAATTGATGGGCATCCCCTCAATTTCCAATTCCTTGGGTAAGGGCCCTTTTCTGTTTCTTACTGCTATTATGGCTTATTCTTTTTTACCTTTAAAGTTGAGATCTGCTCCTGGGGCACAGGGGCCACTGTTGCAAGCTTCTAATGCTGGCAGATAGGGACTGGGTCATTGGAGTTATGCTCCATTGGAGTTATGCTGTGGCTTGTGGATTCTTCACAGTTCTAGACCTGTTCACTGTGCTGGGATGGCTTGGCCAAGGCACACCTATCCTGTGGGTGGTTCTCTAGCTGGCAGTTTGCCCTCTCAGCTGGTGCTGGTGAGTCTCACAACTGGCTTGCTGAACCACCAGCCTGCTGAGCCAGGAACAAGGGGACTTAGTTGTTGTGTGGTGGCCAAGAGCCTCCTGTTGACTTGTCCAGACCCCCTCTGCTCTGCACCGTGATGAGCTGTGCTCCCCTTTTGCCCAGGTGAGACCTACCTTTCCTGAAGTATTCTAAATTATCTGAAATTGGAAGATTATGTCTCTCCATCTTTTTTGTTTTTAGTTTCTGTCCTTTCAGAATCTATTCAGAGGCTTGAATTAATGTTGTTTTGGGGGGAAGCTGTGGAGAGCTCAGGCAACTTCCTGGCTTCTCTCTGCCATCTTGGCTCCCCAGGCCCTTTGTTGCATGCCCTTTATCCCTTGCTATTGATGCCAGAAACCATGAGGCAGAAGGACACATTAATGATAGAAGTTACAATAAACATATAATACTTAATTTTAATTGAAATCAATTTGACTGAAAATTAGGGCTCATACCAGCTGTGCAGATGGTCATGCCTTAGGAATATTGAATGATTTATGGGAACAAGGGAGCAGTACATCTCTAGTTATTGTGGGAGAGAAACCATGGAAAAAGGAAAAAAAATAAGTATCTTAAAAATGAGTATTTGAAGACTAAGACTCATTAACCAGGTTGACAAAAATGTAGCTAGGATTATAGCTTAAAGGTCTGCAAAGTACTTTTTAAAATAGCATCTCATTTCTTTATACCTATTTTGCAGATGAGGAAAGTGAGGCTGAGAGCTTAAGTGTTTTTCCAAGGTCAGACAGCAAGGAAGTGACTGAGGCTTATCTGAACTTAGATATTTCTGACTCTTTATCCAGTGTTATGCCCATTGGACCAACTAGCTGCATTATAAAGAAATTTTGGGTTGAAAAAAATTAATTATAATATTTATTCCTAATTTTGGATGAGGCACAATGGAAAGGGCTTGGCAACAGCTTGGATATTGTAAAGTTGCTATTTGTAATGTGGCTAAAATTCTAGTTAGTCTTTCTAAAAAATCTAATGAGTGGTCGCCAATAAATTAGAAGCTTTAGCAAGAGTTTAGACTTTTTTTTTTTAGTGAGGCAATTGGGGTTAAGTGACTTGCCCAGGGTCACACAGTTAGTAAGTGTTAAGTGTCTGAGGTCAGATTTGAACTCAGGTACTCCTGAATCCAGGGCGAGTGCTCTATCCACTGCACCACCTAGTTGCCCCCAAGAGTTTAGACTTTTAAGAATTTATTTAGGAGCATAAGAATTTGGTGAAAAGAGAGAGAAAGAGGCCAGATTCAGCTATCTATCTCAGGGAACCAGTGTCTCCTGCTCCCCTCCCCCCTGTGGTCCTGGTGAAAGAGAGAGAGCCTTGCCACTTCTTCATCCTACAATTCACCTGTCTAAACTGTAAACATCAAACATCACTTCCTGACGCCAAGGAACTGACCTTCCAGGCCACATGGCTTGCCCTCATACACCTTCTCCTCATGGTGGAGCTTTCCTACAATATCTCTCCAGCAGGGGATGTCACTCCAATTGTCACAGTCCCTCCTGTGCTTCAAGTGAAGAAACTTGGTTTCCTCACATGAAGCAATAACATTACAGATGCTTATGACTAAGTAAAGGGAATGAAGAGAAAAAGAAATTGAGTGACACATTGACAAAGGCTAAAGGGGGCACTCCCTTATGAGCAGGTGGACATCACAAACAGAAAAAAAAACATAAGGGGGGGCACTCTCCTTTAGTAAGTGGACATTATAAACAGTGTATACAATGTGGAAAAGGAAAATGGAAATGTCCATTTAAGTCTTTGGAAGTCTTTTCTCAGATGATTCTTGGGATATCCTCTGGGTATAGTCATGGAATGAAAGTCTATTCAGGGGTTTATGGGTGGATGCTGGTAATCAGCCATGAAAATTTCCTACAAAATTGAGCTTAACACAACTTTAAAATAGTTTTGCCAATAATCAAATCAAACAATGAGAGTTCTCAAAAACAAGTTTAAGGGAATTCAGAATCTTAGTTGTTACACATGAAACACATAATATAAACAAAAATGGAAACATTCTCTAAAACATAATATTACTACACTCCACTAAAACTTAATATTAGTACAGTCCCTCCTGTGGAGGGTAAATTGAGAAGACAATTGTGATATTAATTTTTAAAAATAATTTTTCTTTGTTTTGTCACTTTTTGCATCATCTGCCTAATTATGCTCATGCCATTATGAGAAATTTTAAAATCTAATATAATTGGTAACATATGTCAAGGCCAAATTCAACACTGTATTTATCATGATACCTGAGATAATTATGGCAGTTACCATAAAAGAACAGAGAAATGATGGGATATGAGCATTCCCACCCTTGAGCAATATATACAGCCCATGCAGTATTCCAGGCTTAAAAATAGGTGAATGGGATATATGTCCATGCCACTGAACATAGTGGAGGAAACTGAGTCAGACTTAATCAGATGCATGGGATTGATATGTCCATGGCATCAGACATATAGGAGGGGGCATAGAAGCCAGGTGTAGAATGATATGGGTGGGATGAAAACTTCTAGCCATCTGTACAATATTGTGGAGAAAAAATTAAACCAAGAGAAACCAACCTCAACGTTTGTCAATAGCTGTTCTCTCGGCCATACCTTGACTTCATGCATGTCTCCCCTCATGTGACAGTTCAATGTCTGCTCTTACATGTATTCCTCTTGTGATAGGATGGCATCCTGGCCAACTGGCATCTGATAACTCAGAATGAAGGCAATTAATGTCTTAAATGATAAGTTCCCATAATCCAAGTCTCATTTGGATTTTAAAATTGAGGATAATAATGTTCGCAAAAAATGTGAATGTATCTTGACTCAGAATATAATATACAATTATGCAATACTTTCAAATAATACATTTTTTCTAAGTATACAATTACTTTTGTAAAAAATCAGAACATATTTAAATACAAGTTAAAACACAACACAATATTAAAATAAGAATCTTTACAAAAATAAGCCCATATTATTGAGTTAAAAATGTAGTTGCAATAGCATAAAAGAGAAACCCTTATGTAACATTTAAACTGACTTTTTTAACTTAAAATTTTTTTTACTATCTAAAATACCCAAATAGCATATTATTATATTATACAATATGTCCCTATTTATGGCAATAATAAATTAGATTACATAAATACGAGAAAAGAAAAACTTTTGCAAATTTGACCCCTACAATATGGAGGGTGAGAGATAGTGAGGAGTCCAGGCTAACTACTAGGTCACCAGCCTGAAGGAGTGAGAGGATGGTATTACCCCCTACATTAGTTAGGGAAGGTAGGAGGGTGATGGGTTAGGGCAGAAGATAATAAGTTCAGTTTTGGACAAGTTCAGCTTAAGATGTCTACCAGATATTCCATTTGACATGTATGAAAGGCAATTGGAGATATGAGACAGGAGGTTAGGACAGAGGTTGGGGTGGGATAGGTAGATTTGAACATGAGATGTGTAGAGAGGTAATTAATTGCAAGGGAGTTGGTTGTTTACTAAGTGAAATTGGGAGTGTTGAAGGAGAAGAGAAGAGGATCTAGGATAGAACCATGAGGGATGTCATGCTTCGGGGGACATACTCTGGATGAAGATCCAGCACAGAATACTGACCGGAAGTAGTCTGATAGCTAGGATGAGCACCAGGAGACAGCAGTGGCCTGGAAACCTGGAGAATATAGATTACCTTGGAGAAGAGGGTGATCAACAGTGCCAGAAGCTGCATAGAGGCCAAGGAAAATGTGGACCGAGAAAAGGCCATTGAATTTGTTAACTGAGAGATCACTGGTAACTTTGGAGAGAGTAGTTTCAGTGAAAAGATAAGGTCAGAAATCATCACTTTTGACCATAGCCGATAAATCTTCCTCTTGTCCACCCAGGGGGTTGGAAGTTTTTCTATAGTTGTCTTGATCTTGAATTGACTGTAATAGGGATGCAGTTTTCTATCCATTTGCTCTCCTGACACATTGTCTGGACTATCTTTTTTCCTGTTTAGACATCATATATAGACATGAAATCAATATATTATGAATCAATGAAGACAAGGGATAGTGGATATTTTATCTGTTTTTTTTTTTGAGAAGCTAAGCAGCTAAATCAGATACAGCAAGACATTCTTTTCTGAAGTGGCATGGTACTTACTTAAGAGAGAGAATCATTCTGAATGGGAGGAGGATTTCTCCCACTCTTTCCTTTTCTCTCCCCACTAGGATACTTTCCTTAACTTTCTCCAGGTCATTGGAACATTTTTTTGGGGGGGTTTGCTCTTTTTCCAAAGGCCAGGATGAGTTGGCATAGTATTGATAGCTTCAAGATTCTGCTTTGGTTCCATTAGTCTCATTATACTGGGATAGACGGTACATAGGGACAGCATGATGCTGCCCAAGAAGGGGGCTATTCCAATGTCTGAATCTTGTTGAGGAACTATAGTCAATGGATCAGCAAAAATTAGTAGTCAATGAAAGCCACAGAAATTGTTGAAAATAAAGAAAAGGTAAATGATTTTTGCAATGTTTTCCTGCCTGGAGTTGCCAATTAACTGTCAAATGAAGGCCAACCTCTTTGAAGTCCTTTACCACAGATTCAATGTTTTCTCTCAAATTGGAAGCAATCAAATATCTTGCATTTCTGTACAGTCTTGGTCCTCTCTCTGGAAATAAGCTATAGCAGGAATGGCAAACACACTTGGATTTTGATCATACCTCATAACTTTTTAGCTTTATATGTGCACACAGGTCCATGAAGCCTATTAAAAGGAGGTCTTTTATTCTGTTCATTGATAAAGGGAACAGTTGGGGGAATTCCTCCTTGGGTTTGCCAACTGGGATGCATTTGGTTTTCTGGGGGGCTTTCTGTGTTAAATGGATCAACAATTTGACCTCCATACTTCTATCATCACCTTGTTGAGGGAAAATAGCATTAAGGTACTCCTCAAAGTCTCTTTCACCATTAGGTGAGTGAAATGCCTTATTTAGGGAGAACTTTTTAACCAGGAGAAAAGAGCCATTGAATTAAGGAGCTTAAGATGTCTTATAGGCAAACACAGAGATGGTTTTCAGTCATGGATTACAGCCAAAGGTAATTTGATAAAAACAAAAAACACAATCAATCCCCCCCCCAAAAAAAAAAAAAAACTTGGGTGGGTGGATGGAGGCATCTACCAGAACCATGGGTTTGATTGACCTTGGTCAAAGTACAGTTACAGAAGAGTTTGCTAAACTCTTGGTTCTGTCTTCATCAGTCAGAATGCTTCCTGCACCATGAACCTGAAATGATAGGCCTGAGATCATAGAGCACACAAAAAGCATTCTCTATACAGGCAGCCCATGCATCATTGTGCATCCTGGAGCAGGAAGGTTCTTTTGCTCTAGTATTATTATGGGGATATGCACGTGAGTCATCAGAGCTTTCAGGTTAAGTGAGAAACCAATTCGGCTTGTTGATTTAGAGAGGCAATGGCTTAAACAGTCCTTAGACTTAATAAGAAAAATCTTGTCCTTTGCCCTGCACCCGCTGCCTCTGGAGTACTGTGTTCAATTCTATATGCCATGTTTCAAGGAAGATATTAATAAGCTGGAGAGCCTCAGGAGGATGCTCACCAGGATGGGGGAGGAGCCTTGGGTCTAGGCCATAAGGGGATCAGTTGGAGGAAGTGACCTGGCTGTGTTTAGTGACTTGAAGAAGAAATTCACTGTGAACAGGAGAGCATCTTCAAGTACTCAACAGGCTGTCCCCTGGAAGAGGGATTAGGGTTGGCCTGATTGTTCCCAGAAGGAAGAGTGGGAACAAGGGAAAAGAGTTTGAAGATGTAAATTTAGGGCTGTCATCAAAAAATACTCCTAAAAATGAAAGCTGTCAAAAGGCTGAATGGGCTGCCTTGGGAAGGCTTTTGTTTCCTGCCATGGATGTCAAAAGGAAATTCGATGACTACTCCTCAGGTATTTGTAGTGGGAAGACTTTTTTTGAAGGGGGATATTTATTAGATACTATTTCTATGAGGTTCTCACCCAGTTCTAACATCCTGAGATTTTGTGAGGTATATATAGGCAGCCAGGTGGCACGGTGGATGAGACCCTTGGGCTTTCAGTCAGCAAGACACGAGTTCAAATCAGGCCTCAGACACTTACTAGCTATGTGGTCCTAGGAAAATCACTTAACCCTATTTGCCTCAGTTTCCTCATCTGTAAAATGAGCTAGAGAAGGAAATGGCACACCACTCCAGGATCTTTGTCAAGAAATTCCCTAATGACCCATATGTACAAAATATTCATAGCATCTCTCTTTGTGATGGCAAAGAATTAGAAATTGAGGGAATGCCCATCAATTGGGAAATGGCTGAACAAGTTGTGGTGTATGAATGTAATGGAATATCATGCTGTAAGAAATGATGAGCAGGCAGATTTCAGAAAAACCTGGAAAGACTTAAGTTGATTGCTGAGTGAAGTGAGCAGAACCAGCAGAACATTGTACACAGTAACAGCAACATTGTATGATGATCAGCTGTGATAAACTTGGCCCTTCTCATCAGTGCAATGATCCAAGACAATTCCAAAGAACTCATGATGGAAAATGTTCTCCAGATCTAGAAAAAGGAACTGTGCATTCTGAATACAGATTGAACAATGCTGTTTCTACTTTTTTTTCTTTTTTGAGGGTTCCCCTTGTGTTCTGATTCTTCTTTCATAGCATGACTAATGCAGAAATATATTCAATGTCATTGTACATATATAACCTATATCAGATTGCTTTCTTTCTTGGGGAGTGGAGAAAGAAAGGAGGGAGGGAAAAAAAATTTGGAACTAAAAATCTTATGAAAACAAATGTTGAAAACTATCTTTACATGTAACTGGAAAATAATAAAATACTTTTATGATAAAAAAAAGAAAATTCCTAATGGGGTCTTGAAGAGTAGGATGCAATTGAAGACTGAATAACAAGATTTGGGATTGATATAAAAGAGCACTTTTTAAAATCTGAACTGTCCCAAAGTAGAATGAGCTGCCTTGAGGCAGCTGGTGGTACACTGCATAGAACACTGAGTCTGGAGTCAGGAAGGTTTGAGTTTAAATCTGAACTCATACTTAACTAGCTGATTGACTATGAGGAAATCATGGAGAGTTCATTTCCTTCAATTTCTTCAACTATAAAATGGAAATAATAATAACACCTACGTTGCAGGATTGCTTTGAGGATCAAAGGAGATCATATTTATGATATGCACAGCACAGTTCTGGGCACATAAGATAAATGCTTATTTTTTCCTCTTCCCTTTATTTTCTTTTTGGGTCATAGTGGGTTAGTGGAATGGACTGTCTTGGGAAATAGTGGTTTCTTTTTCCTAGGAGGACTTCTAGCTGGCACTGGCTGATCACTTGCCAAATATGCATGCAGACATGCACCCACACATGCAGGCACCCACTCACCCATCCATGCATTCACACATGCATGTAGATATAAATACATGCATTCAGGCATGCATATACACACATACATGCACTATATGCACATATGCCTATATATACATACATATACACACGCACATCATACACAGGATCCTTGCTGTGATATAACTTGGATAATAAGGCAATCCAGCTTCCTTCCAACTCTGAGATGCTGTGATTTTGATGCAGGTTTGAGTTCCGTTTGGACCACCTACCAGCCATATGGTTGTAAGGAAGTCCAAATGTTTCTGAAGCTGTTCCCTCAGCCATACTGACCTCACAGGTTTGCTCTGAAGAAAGCATTTTGTCAACCACAAAGCACCAGATCAGGTGGGCTCTAAATGAACATAGGAAATGTTTCTGCAGAACATGGGTTTAGAATAAAGATTCAAGGATTAAATCAATCCTATATATAGTAAAATCAAGCATTGTAGATGTATTTTAGAATAAATGCCATCATCTCTTAGGGTTTCCATGCTTCTAGTATTTTATAGAGAGAAAAATAAATTGCAAAAGGAAAACCAAGAATGCTTTTCCATAAGGCATTAAAAAGATTCAAGTTCTGTCCAACCTTGATTCCCTGCTGTGTATGCTCTCCCTAGTGGGTAGATATTATGCCTGTCATCCCTACGTGCTTTTCTCATTTTCCATGGTCAATATTATATTATAATTATTGTAAGGGCAAACATTCTTACTCAGGACAAGGATTTTCAACAGGCAAAGTATACAGTATAAAGTCTATCCTGTAACTATGTAAATGTCAGGCTCCAGAAAACCACAAGCAAATATTGATTAAGAATTCCAAGCTCTTCAAAGAGCAGTGAGTACAAAATGAATTAGTTTAGGTGGTTTAAGAAGAGTTATTGCCTTGAGTGAGAATATCTGAGAGCAGAGAGAAGGCAGACGAGTGCACATGTTGGATGGTTTCATCTTGATTAAGTGACTCAAAGAAGAGGCCATGGATGACTCAGAGCTACTTGATTTGATTCCCTTAAATTGCAAACAGTAGGAGTGTCATTCAAGGCTTCAAACTTGATGATCATCTTGAGCCATGCGGTTTGCTACCATATGATCTAGGGATCTGTGAGAATCTTAAATTCTGCATAAAATGTACTGAGCAACCTTTCTTTTGCTTTAAGCACTAATGACCACAGGGTAGTTATCCACCTTATAGCATGGAGACAGGCTGCAAGAGTGGGCATACTCAGTGGGTATCCTGATTATTCTATGACTAGCCCAGCCCATTCCTGTTTCTTTTTATGCAGTTCATTGAAAATGTCTTAAAAAAAAAAAACAATATTTCTGTGCAGTGCTTTTTGGCAATTTGCTGAGGCCTTAATCAGGGCCACCATTCAACGCTCCATTGCTTCCTTACCCACCCACAACTTAAATTCTTTGGAGAATCTTACTCCATGCTTTTCAGCCTTAATGCAAAATTGGAGGATTATTTGGGCTAAAAATGGGTCTTTGCTTCAGGAATGGGTCAGTTTCATTAAAAGGATGAACAGTGTCTGAAAATTGTAAACACGATTTCCTTTCCTCCTCTTCAATTATGGGCCTAGTCCTTTGTGATTTTCTAGGATCTCTCTAAGACAAGTGTAATGATGGCAGCTTTGAATGTTATACTCATTGAAAGACAGACATCTCCCAGTCTGGACAATAGGCAGTCATTATTGGCTCCCTCTGTCTTTCTTATGTGGATAATTAGTTTGAACTCTTGAGTGATTATGGACATCATTTAAGGGGTTCTTCAATGTGAGGTGATCCATGCTATCTGCAAAAGTCATCTGCAAACACTTGCACCTAGAGGACCTTACCTAAAGGTCCTAGGCTTTTAGACAAATTCCTTCAGGCATGACCAAGTCTTCCTAAGACATGACCAAGGTTACCATAAACCAGTACTTGTTATACCTCACTTGGTTTAAAGAAAATAGTTAGAAGGTCATGGACTTTTTATCCATTGCATTTTTCAAATCGCATTGTGTGATTTTAACACATAGACATGTGACATGTTTTCTTAGAGGAGAGCCTCTAAAACAGGTATGAGTCCTCTCCAAAACACTTAATCATTGCATGGCCCTGCCCAGTTCATTTATCCTTTCTGAAGACCAGTTTCCTCATTTGCAAACTGGGAATAATGCTTGTCTCTAGCAACATTGTACTGGTTATGTGTTGTTTAAATGAGATAATGTATGTAAAGAGAATTACACTTAACAGCTATCTAGTTCTCTGTTCCTCTCAGTCATTCCTGTAACTACTCATATTGGAGTATTGTAGAATCTTTTTTGTGAAAGCTTGTCTGTTCCTATCTTATATAAATTCATCAAGGATGCTTTTCATCTGCTTATAAATCATTCCCATTAAGGTGTCATAGAGGAAGACAGTATGGTGGAGGGGGTGACAAGCCAGCTTTGGGGTCAAGAGAAGACTGAGGTTCAGGTCCTACCTCTCACCCATATTCATTGACAGACCACTGACACTTTAACCTCTTAGTGACTGGACAACTCAAGTTTCAGCACAGGGTTGATTTGCTTGACAGAGGGAGTTTCTTTGCCAAAAATTCCCTATAGTGTAGAAATCTCAGGTCCAGTTATTTTTTTTTTTCATTGAGCTGGAAAAATAGACATAGGATCCAGTAGAAATATCTTCTCTGAGAACTTTCTCCGATGTTAGGTAACATCTATTCCTCCCCTCCTTCCCCTCCCAGTATTAGATGTCACTTCTTTCAGAGATCTTGAAAACTGGTTCCTAAATGCTAAGGAATTTGTGTAGCCTCAAGAGCCAACATTCACGTGGCATCTTTGGTTTTCTTAGGTTGCCTTCCCCATCTTTGTTTACACTACAAACACTATTACAATAATGAGCTTGTTTTGAGCCTAAGGGTAGCATAATGCCCCTAAGGTCCAAGTAGTTACCTCCCTTGTTTCGTTAGGGGATTTATTTTAGATGAAAAGTTAAGGGGCAGCTACGTGGCACAGTGGATAGAACACCAGCCTTGGATTCAGGAGGACCTGAGTTCATATCTGGCCTCAGCAAGTCATTTAACCCCAATTGTCTCACAAAAAAAAAAAAGAAAGAAAGAAAAGTTAAGAGCTTAGTCACCAATTTCTATAAGACCCCAATTAGGAGAAACCAGAGGGTTCTCTTCTTTAATTGACATTCATCTTTCTCTTTAGCTAACCTCTGGTCTGTTATGGTTGAGACAAAATTCAAATTTCTGCAAGTATTTGGGTATGGAAAAAGCAGATCATATCATAATGTTTGTGGATGGATAAGGACTGGAGAATTTGGAGAAAAAGCAGCGCTTTCTTAGAATGTCACTCAGCCCTTGAGTAGATGGGGACCCTGGCATGGAAGCTTGCATCTTCTGTTTGGAAATAGAGGAATGATGGCCTGTCTAGCTATCTCCCTTTTCTTTCACAGCTCAGTCCTACCTTTTCTTTTACCTTTTACTTGTGTTGTGATATGCTTTGAAACTTTAAACTTTAGCAGAAGTGAAAAACAATCCTTAAACTTTAGACACTGAAACCAAAGATTTCACAAATAAAAACACACAAGCAAACAATTCCTGTTTCCCACCTCAGGAATGTGCTTTTGCCAAGACCAGGGGTCATGTAGACCCCAGGATATATAGAGACATTTCTATTTATGATGTAAACACTGATAAGCATATCAAGGTCTGTGAGGAACATAGATGATATGCAAGTTCCATCATCACTTGACCCCTGAATGTCCCCTCACAATGTCCCTTCCTTGATAGTTTTTGCAATCTCATTACTCTTGGCATGTAGCCTTCTTTCTCTGAAGCTGTATAAAAGGTCAACTCTCCTTCCATTCAGAGAGAATGTCCATCATTACTCTCTCCCAGATATGTATTCCTCTCTCCTAATAAATTTCTCTATTTTACAAGATTTACTGTGAGCCTGCCAAATCTTTGGGTAAGCCAACCCCCTGAAACAACTCCCATGTCACTTGTATCTGGGTTGTCAATTTTTTTTTAGTTTAGTTGTTTCTGACTTACTCCTTCATAATCTTCTAGAAAAATATTTATGATATCTAGATATGGGTCTTCTTTAGCATCTTTACCCTATGCCATTGTTTATTTCTAAATCATTTTTAGCCATATCTACACATATAAAATTCATTATTTATGTAAATGTATAATATATTTTTGTCCTTTTCAATGTTCCCCTTTATAGCCATTCAATGAGTATTAATTTACGTTTTGATTTAATTTAGAAGGCCTTACTGAATGCCTTCAAGCCTTTTCCTATCTCTCTATCATCTACAATAGATGTCATCATATAAAATGGAATTATCTTTGTGGTGGTCTTCTACCAGTGCTCAATCTGCAATATAACAAATTATCCCAAGTGTCTATTTATTTTTTTAATGCTTAGGGTTTAAGACTCTGACTCTTCATTTTTTTTCAAGACCAAAATGAAATAGACTGGAAATAGGATTAAAGGATGTTAATTTGAAATCACTTTGACTTGTTCAGTACCTAAAATAAAAGCTCATTACTGAATAAATATTACGCCATTTCAAAAGGAATTGTAGCCAACCCACGCATATTTAAAATCAAGTCCCTGGTGTCTCTTCCTTTAAAAGTTCAGCCTTTTCATTTGGCCTTCTCTTAAATGCCATTTGCCATTATTAGAGCTCACCAAGTTGTACCTGAACTTCTCTCTGCTTGAGCCAAAGTGAGGTTTCTTCATTCAGCTTTTCAGTGGTTCTGGGGAAGTGACCCACGGAGTTTTCCCCTTGCCTTCCAAGTCAGCCCTCTTTTCTGGAGCCAAGAATTGACCTGGTTAAAGTAGTATAGAATCTCAGGCAGGGAAACATTAAGCATCTCCTGGCCTGTTTTGTTTACACAGAGAAATACAGGTAATGGTCCTTGCTTCAAATGTACAGCTGTATATCATTATGCCAGTATTTGAAAGACAAACACATTATTTTGCGTTTTATTAATAATATTAATTTATATTTATTTATGCTTCCAGATAGCACCAGAGGCAGTGTAGCAGAAATGTTAGAGTACTGAACGTGCAGTGAGTGAGACCTGGATTCATATTCTACTTCTGATGCTTATTGACTCTGATACTTGCTAGTGTTTGTGGGATCTTTTAATTATTTCCCTTACACTGAAATTTCAGACCTAAGAATGCATTGAGTCTGCCTCATTTTATAGGTGAAGAAACTGCTGTTCTGGAACCTTAAACACTATACCTTCAGGTCACCCTTCTTCTCTGGGTACTTCTGGTCTCTTTGGCTAAAGTCCATTATTTCTGGCTCCTTTGGACTTTTGTCACTTTCCTACCTTCCCACTTCCTTGCTATCTTCAGGTGTACCCCCTTATTTTCATTTTTGGAAGGATGACCAAATCAGTAATGCCATTATTCCTGGAAAGCTTGTGTCAGTCAATTTCCCTTTGACTCAGCTTCCCAGTAACTTGCCAAAGTAAGATACCTTTGCCCAGCCATGAAGATAGGGACTGCTTTTGTCTTTGTCTTTGTCCAGTCTTTGGCATAGTGCTTAACACACAGTAAATGCCAACGTTTTCATTCATTCATTCATTCATTCATTCATTCATTCATTCATCCATCCATCCATCCATCCATCCATTCATCCATCACTTCATTCCTTCATATAGGCAGTAGAGGTGGCCCTTGAACCCAGTTCCTCTGATTCCCTTGAAAGTTCTCTTTCTTCTATACCATTTGTTCAGTTCCTCTTTCTGAACCTTAGTTTCTACTTCTGTAAAATTTTTTTTCTTGAGAACCACAAATGAGATAAAAAAGGCTATAGCAATAGAAACTATCATAACCTACTGTAATCCTTCCAGTCACCTAGGTTTGAAACCTCGGTGTTGCTTTTCATTGGCCACTTTTACCCCTGACTTCTATTTGCCAGCCAATTCTTGTTCTTGTCTCATGTACATCCTCTGCTCTCCATTCACATACCTAAATGCATTCCTCCTTCAGGTCTGCATCACCTCCTCCCAGAAGCCTCTGAAGGGCTACCAAGGTGATTTTCCTAAGGCTTAACTCTATGTTACCGTCCTGATTAAGAAACATTAATGGTTCCATATTCACCTCTGGGATCAAATGAAAATGCCCTTGTTCACTCATTGGAGCCTTTCCCAACATGGCCCCAAACCCCCTATCCAGCCTCATTGCCCATCATAACCCTTCATGCATTCTTGGTTTCAGCCAAGCTGACTTGGTTCCTCAGACAGGACCCTCTTTCTCTATCTTATGGGACATTGTGCTGGTCATTTCCCAAGATTGGAAGGTCTCAGTCTAACCCTTTCCTGGCCTACTGAGGTGCTGCTACCTTATTGCTTTCCCTGAAATGACCTTTTAACCTGGTATGTGTATGGGGGTGGAGCGGGGGGGGGCACCCATTTGTCTCCCATGTTCCTTTATTATTCTTTGGATTACAAATGGTTTCAAATATGTAATCTAATTCTCCAGGGTGCTATATTAAAGGAACAAACAAGAATGAATAAAAAGAATTCCTACAAATTTTAGATCCTCTTTCAATTCTGCTCTCCCTAGAGAAGAGATAGAAAGTAAGCTATTCCTTTTGTATTCATCTGCCTTAGAGAA
The DNA here is from genome assembly GCF_019393635.1 of Dromiciops gliroides. Classification (NCBI taxonomy): domain Eukaryota; kingdom Metazoa; phylum Chordata; class Mammalia; order Microbiotheria; family Microbiotheriidae; genus Dromiciops; species Dromiciops gliroides. The sequence continues at coordinate 4,124,631 of NC_057865.1, read as the reverse complement.
TACTGCTTTTAAAAAATAAGTGAAAAAAATCACATCATGTTGCATTCAACAAGGAGTTTCCCTTCAAAATAAAATCTGTAAACATTGCAAGCATATCACACATACACCTGCAATGAGACACCAGTCGTTCACCCAAATTCACTTTCTTTCATTTTCTAAATTTCCAAATGTGTCTGAAAAGGGGTTTTCTGCTGTTTGCAGTCCCTGATGGCCAATAAAGGAGAAAAAGAAGAAAGGGGGGACTCCTCCCCACCCCAAAATCAGGGCCTGACTTGGACTCATTATGTACTTCATTGTCCTCCAATCAAGCTGTCCTGTCTCCTCACCTGGAATTCACTTGTGGCTGATTATCATTTAAATCTGTTAATTGGCTCCACTGTAATTTCTGACTAGACTCATACACAAATGCCTATTATGAGTAGCTCACTCCCAGCTTCCTGCCCCTTTGGACTTTGGCTTACTGATTCCCCCCAGATTTCTCTATCATCACCTACCCAGCTCTCCTACTGGCCAGCAACCCCTGCAGCTGCTTGGAGGTAATTGATCAGACAAGTGAACTGTAAAATATTCATTTTCTACTTCAACAGCCAGATAAAGCTCTCGGGAAGTGGATGAAAATATTGCTTATGCACAGCAGGGTCAGTGTAGTCGTAGGAAGGTGACTGATAAGCCAGGGTCCATGGTGGAGCTAATGCCTAATTCTGCTCTGTGCCAGGGACGAGCAGGAAGGCTCTCTTTTCCTCAAGCTACAAGTCTCATTAAAGCCTGGACCTGAGGCATGCCCAGCCTGGCCCAGGACTGCTGCTGCTGCTGCTGCGGCTCTGCTTTCTGGTGTAATTGATCAGCTTCATCTTGGTACACTCTGCCAAGGGGCCAGTGAACACTTATCTACTATAACCAACATGCTAAAAGTCCATCTGCTAATAGGAACAAAGGGTATGAGGAAATGAATGGCAGAGAAGGCTGAAGATCACAAAGGGAGCTGGCTACTTGGCATTGCTTTTCTGGAAGCTCACTATCAGCAGATTTTCATGATCTCCTTGTGAAAATTTGAAGGAGCTGTTTTAAGATGTAGAAAGGACCAGAGCTAAAGCTGGTGGGTTATTTTCTACTTTGATTTGGTGGGTTTCCAGAATAAAAGATTCTGATAGGAATCTGGCATGTCAGCCCTTGTTTCATCTCTGATTGACAACAGTCACACTGTGGACAAACAAAAATGAACCTTTTCTTTTTATCTCCATTCCTGCTATCCCCCCTCCCACTCCTCCCAAAAGAAAATCAGACAAATTTGTTTGGGACATATCCTATCACTTTAGAGTGTGGTGTCTTCATTTCAAGATGGCTTTGAAATTTAAAACCAAAACAATCTTCTGTCCATAGTATGAACTATGGCCACTAGGGCACAAGAAAGGGAGCCTTGCCTATTTGTAGGGTAAATCAAGTACATTAACAACTATATAGGGGGCATCTAGGTTGCCCAGTGGATAGAGCACTGGCCCTGGATTCAGGAGGACCTGAGTTCAAATCTGACCTCAGACACTTGACACTTACTAGCTCTGGGACCCTGGGCAAGTCACATAACCCTCATTGCCTTGGGGGAGGAAAAAAAAGAAAAAATTGGGGGCAGCTAGGTTGCATAGTGGATAAAGCACCAGCCTTGGATTCAAGAGGACCTGAGTTCTAATCCAGCCTCAGACACTTGACACTTATTAGCTCTGTGACCCTCAGCAAGTCACTTAACCCTCACTACTCCATCAAAACAAACAAACCACCCCCCTGAAACAAAAACAAAACTATGTAGGATATGGATATAGACAAGGAATGTAGTATGTCTGAGATAATGATGATACTAATACTTGACATATATACAGTTCTTTGAGGCTTGCACAAGGACTACCTACATGTAATCTCATTTGCTTCTCAAAACAATCCTGTGAGATTGACATTTGAAGTATAGGTATCTCTATTTTGTGGAGGAGAAAGCAGTCCCAGAGGTTTACTGTAAGTTTCCTATAATTTCCATAGCTAATAAGTGTCAGGGATGGGATATAGTCCCAGGCTGGTTTATAACTTTGTGTTTATCACTTTCCCAGGTTGTCTTGGATTAGAAAAAATTACTTAGTTTATTGGGTCATCAGATTGGGGTTCAATGTAACATTGAATTCAGACCCCTCCATTTTACATATGAAGAAACTCAGGCCCAGAATATACCTAGGACAAAATGTCTGGTAGATTTGAACCAAGGTCTTCCCAACTCAAATCTAGTGCTCTATCTACTAAAATATGTTATTTTCCTTATCTATTAAATGTACAATTCAAGGTATGATTTCCATTATAGAAAATGTTTTTATAACTTGAAATCAAATTATTTTACAAAAAAACTACTAGGCACATTTTTTTTTGCTATTTTTAGCATCTGTGGACATAATGGAGGACATGTTAAAAATGACAAAAACCTCAATTTCATGGTAAGGTTACAAATCAAAGCAGAAAGTGTGCTGAGCTTGAAGACAAAAGGGCATTTCCTCTTTAGGATATAAACTTCTTGAGAATAGAGATTATTTCCCTTTTATGTTTGTATTCCTATTACCTAAGAGAGTGACTGGCACAAGTTGACACAATGTATTCATAAAACTTACTGATTGGTGGTTTTTTCAAATCTATGGTGTAGGGGATATATTATCACCCCTATTTTATAAATGAGACAACTGCAGAGCATGGAGGTTATAGGTCTAGCCTGAAGTCACAGAAAAAGCTAAAGACAGGACCAGGAACTGCATATAAGGTCGGTTGGCTCAGTTTAGTGCTTGGTTTGGTGAACAGTATCTTGAATCCAATGTCTTACATTTTCTAGATGTCATATGACACTGAGCAATCTATTTTTTGTAGATCTTGTTTAAAAATGCAATCAAGTCAAAAGGTAATTGGCACCAAGTATGCCAGCGTTTCACAAATGTATCTGGAACTATGTAAGAGGGATGGAGAATTAAAGGGAATCCATTCTCCAAAAGCTTTCCTCAGATTATCTGGACACAGTAGACATTCATCAAAAATATTTCTTATGCTCTATTTGCATCATGTCCTATCCCCTTAATTGGTCATGTTTCACTGAAGTCATTGCCACATGAATTCTCAGACTGAGGTCTAGCTGTTACAGTATTCCAGGTGTCTGCTTTTCAAAAAAAAGGGAGATGGAAAGAATGCATCCTGCTAACATCCTGGTATCCATTCCACACTATTGTGAGGATGTATGTGCCCAGATATTCTCTGGAATGAAGTCTCGTATAATGGAGTGTGATCCATGAATTGCTTTTTCCTTGGGTGAGCTGCTTCACTTTTGAATCCAGCTAGTGAGGCAAAGTATCATAAACCTCCCCAAATTGTATCCTACAGCATCACAATAGAAGTGACCATGAGATGACCTTGTCCAATTCCCTCATTGTGCAGGTTAGGGAATTGTGGCAGACAAAATTGGAACTTGAACCCAGGTCTATTTAGGTGGAGATGAAATGAAGTAATACATCTAAAGTATTTTGTCACTGTATAAGTGTTAGCGAGAATATAGGTTTCTTCAGGGCAGGGAGTATTTATTATTATTTTTATTTCCTTTGTGTTTCCAAAGAGTCGAAGATGAACTTTAGTCAGGATGACTTTGACCTTAAATGTGTCAAATGTTCTCCAAAACCTATTAGCTTTATGATTATGAGCATATCACCTTTTTACTATGAGAAACTACAAAATTTTTCCTTTTTATACTTTTTCCTGCTTGGGTTTTCATGACACTGCTTCCTTCTGCTTCTCTTCCTACCTCTCCAACTACTTCTCAATCTTCTTTGCTGGAACACCATCCTGGCTGCATCTGGTAACTGTGGGTCACTCTCAGTGTTGTATCCAGGGCTCACTCTTTCTCTCTGTCTCTCTCCCCTTTTTTTTTCACTTAGTGATCTCATGAGCTCCTATGAATTAAATTATCACCTTGATTCAGATGATTCTCTCCAGCCCTAACTTTTCTTGACCTCTAGTCTCACATTTCCAACTGCCTATTGGGATTCTTGAACTAGATGTTCTTTAAAAATTTTAAATCTAACATGTCCCAAACCAAGCTCATTTCCCCTCTTCCCAAACCCTTTCATCTTTAGAACTTCCCAATAGTTCTTTAGAGTACCACCATCTTCCCAGTCACCCAGGTTTGCAATCTTCATGTCATTCGTATGCCTCCCCTCTCTCCTCCCTTATCTAATCTGTTGGCCAATTGGTAAGCCAATTTCTCTTCTGATATTCCTACTATCACTCTTTTCCAGACCCTTATTACCTATATTATTATAATTGCATTCAGGTTGATCTTCATGCATTAATTATTTCTCCACCCTTGTTCATTCTGCACTCAGCTATCAAAGTGATCTTCCTACAATTCAGGTCAGCCATATTACCCACCTTTCTGCCTCACAACAGTCAATCAACTCTAGGTTCTCCCTTTTGCCTCCTGGGTCAATATCCTGTTTGACTTAAATTCTTCTTAATCTGGCCCTTTCCAAACTTGGTTCTTGTCTATCTGTTCTATATTCCAATGACACTGGCCTCCTTACTGCTCCTCTCACAGGGCACTTAATCTCCTGACTCCAAGCACTTTTTTCATGCTTGTCCCTTATGCCTGGAATTATCTCCCTCCTTATTACTGCTTCCTGGCCTTCCTGGAATTTTAAAATCTCAGATAAAATCTCAACTTCTATAAAAACAAGTTCATGGTTTTATTAATCTTAGTGTTTCCTTCTGAGATTACCTACAATTTACCTTGTATATACCTTGTATATATATATAACTATATAGATTCATGTGTGGCCATTATTAGATTGTGAACTCCTTGATAATAGGGGCTGTTTTTGTCTTTCTTTATATACCTATCACTTGGCACAGTGCTTACTTACTAAATGCTGACTCATTGAGAATAATTTATACTAATTCTTCCTCATCTATAAAATAGGAAAAATGTTTGTAAAATCTACCCTACAGGACTATTATTAGGCCAAAATGAAATATTAAATAGAGTGCTTTGCGAATTATAAGGACCATTGAAATGTTGGTTGTTAATTTTACTGTAACTTATTTATTTTCCTGAGAGAGATATGAGTTTCAAGTATGAAAATGAAGACAGAAGGAGTGGCCATGAGTGCTTACTGACTCAACACAGTGACATCCTATTGACAATATCTTTCACAAGTGCTTAACTTTTCTGGTCTGTTCCAGTCATCCTATAGCTACAAGGAAGTCAGTAACTTTGGAATGGGTGGGGCATGTCTATAATTCCACATATATCTTGCAGGGTCTCTCATCAAGTCCCATATTTTTTGATAGCCAGGATAGAATTCCATCATAAGAGACCTATGCTGTTAGCAAGCTATGCAGATGGTATCTGGGAGCTATTTACAAGAAGTGGGTTTTCTGGTACCAATGTGCCTTGGGTTCTGTTTTAGAGAGAGCCTATTGCTCTGGGCTAAGTTGGCATTTCTTCAATTCATATGTAGCCAATAATAACTTGTAGGCTCAGATGCAAATATGGCATGGAATAGTTATAAATGCTCATGATGAAATAGAACATTACCAGCCTCATCATAGTCACCTCTATAACTGGCTGCCCCATTTCCTGGCATGATTTTCCTTCAAAGGCAGCCTCAAATAGCATTGGCCTTTTCTTCTAGATACATTTGATTGCATAATTTCTAAACATCTTTCTATATTTGATCTGGCAAGGTTTATTCTGTCACAGTAAATGCAGACTGACAACAAACTCAAGATAGAGTTACAAGAATGAAGCATGCAAATTTCAGTACTTTACTATTTTGTCATTCCCAAAGGTAGAGTTTTCCCTCATATGTACTTAATCTTATTGTTGAAACATTTTTGAGATAGAGAGCACAGCTTGCTCATCTCTGAAAAGCAGTTTTGAATCTTCTTGTTATGCTCAAATGACTATGATTATGAAGAAAGACTAATCATAGCTGGCATTTAAATAGTGCCTTAGTGTTTACAAGCCTTATACATGATCTCATTTGAGGCTTACAACAACCTTATAATGCAAATATCCAATTCTTCTTTTTACAAAGGAGGGAACTATGGCTCACATTATTTAAGCATTTGGTTTATTGATAATTGCCCGGTCAGTTTGAGAATGGGAGAATATCTGGAGTCTTCCTAACTCCAAGTGCAGCACTCTGACTCGTATGCCACACTGCTTTCTGAAGAAAATGTCAAAGATGGTAAACAGGCTCTCTTCCCATGTCTGTCATGTGAATGACATGAATAATGAACATCTCTTTAAAAGCCACACCCAAAGTTCTCCAGGTCATTGGTGAGCCAAGAGAAACATTCACGATGCTGCATGCATACTGTTTTTTCCTTTCCTTGGAAGGGTCATGGAGAGACTGTCCCTGAGGGCTGGAGTAGAAGAGTTAACACTCACAGCCATGGGAAGATGAGAAGAGCACAGGAAAAAAAAATAGAAGGAACCTGCACCCCATAGGAGGTACCAGCCCATTAGACAAATCATCTAGGTTACTCTGTTTTAATCATGTTTAAGACTACAGTAATCCTATTAATGCTGTGGCTGCCCCAGGCCATTTTATTCTTTTTGAGTCATTCAAGTAGATGACTTCTGATGCTACAAACTCCAGACTCCAGGACAACTCAGAAGAAAAGATTGCTTTTCATTGCTGTTCCCCAACCTGGATGTGTACTTCACAATGAAGGAGTAGAAAGGGGTAAAGATATCCAGACTCCTCCAAGGATCCACTTCACAAAATGGCCTCCCCAACTACAGCCTGTGTGCAAAAAATCAAAACCACCAAGAAAACAAGAACACAAATTTAACATTTCTTGGAGTCAGTTTTTATGAATTTTTTTTTTTTGGACAGGGACTAAATTTCTGATTAGAGTCACAAGATGAGAGGTCATGAATGGGTTGAGACACTCATCCTAAAAAAAAATACCCATGTTAATGAGATCAGAGATTCCAGGCAGTGTTGGTATATTACTTCAGAAATGGAAATGGTAACTATCTATTATGATAAAAAGAGGTTCAATTCCTGCAGGAAAGGAGGAACAAATTACAGTGATGGAAGGATCCACATATCCTGCCCCAGCACAAGGCAGGCCACATGATAGATGCTTAAGAAATGAGTAAAATACTGAAATTTAGATTAATCATATTTTTCCATTTTCAGAATGCTTTCACCTCCACTTTCTTTCTTCACTACTCATATCTCTGTGAAATCTATGGTGAGGGGGGATGTTGTCACCATTATATAGATCAGCAGACTGAGGCTCAGAGAGGTTAACAGGCTTCACCATGACCTCCCAGCCTGGAAGTTGCAAGTCCAGGACATAAGGAGAGACCTTTTAGGCTTCACAGTCAGTGCTTCTTCCACATTTCCTGGAGTCATATTCAAAGTGATTTCATATTGATGACAAATATCAGAAATCAGATCCCTTGGCAGAGCTTCCCACAGCTCAGGATCACCTGCAAAACACAATAAGGTACAGGAGCATACATCACAATAGGAATTATCAGTATAGGCTAAACAGCATTAGATGCTCAATTTTTTTAACTGAAGATTTGCTAGAGATAATGCCTCATATAGAGTGGGACTGAAGCCAGTGAATAACATCAGTTGAAAGGATTTGTGAGTTGTATGTTGTGTGATGAGGTGGAGCCCTTCAGAATAGCATATTAGAGATAGAGCTAGATAGCTACATGAAATAAAGCATTTATTAAGCACTTTCTGTATATGAGGCAGCTAGATGACTCTGTGGATAGAGTACTGGGCCTGAAGTCAGGAAGACCTGAGTTCAAATCCAGCCGTGGACACTTACTAGATGTATGACACTGGTCAAGTAACCTAACCTCTATTTGCCTTAATTCACTGGAGATAGAAATGGCAAACCACTCCATGCACAGTATTGGTATACTATGGTCCATGGGGTTCACAAAGAGTTGGGCATGACTGAACAGCAATGATATTATTAATGATAGTAGGCATTGTGCTAAGTGCTTGGAATACAAATATAATATAAAGGAAAAATAGTTCCTACACTCAAAGAGCTTATATTCCAATGGGGGAAGATGACATAAAAAAAGGATCCGAAAATGGGGAATGAGGTAGGAGAGTATACTTAATAGGGGCCAAGATTAAGCAAGAGTTCAGGGTTAGTTATAGGTTCAAATAAGTTCAGAATGCGCATAGCCAGCTCCTAGCCATAGGTACTTCCTCAGATGGAACAAACTTACCAACTGGTAGAGAAGAGTGTACAGTTGGTGGCCAGAATAAACTTCTTATTTTTTGGTCATCTTTAATGTGGTTCTACCTAGATTAAAGAAACTTCCATTAATTCACAACACTACTCCTCCTTTTCTCTTTTTTTTCTTTTTCTTTCTTTTTTTTTTTTTTTTGGTGAGGCAATTGGGGTTAAGTGACTTGCCCAGGGTCACACAGCTAGTAAGTGTTAAGTGTCTGAGGTCAGATTTGAACTCAGGTACTCCTGAATCCAGGGCTGGTGCTCTATCCACTGCACCATCTAGCTGTCCCCTCCCTTTTTCTTATACTTGTCATCTACTGTTGCTCTCTTCCTTCTATATCTACCTTCTTTCTATCATCTCTCTGACTTTTATTTACTCTCATGATAATTTATAAGTGTAATAATGGAGTGTCAATACCATCCCAATTCAACACAAAAACCAGGTAATTCAACCAAATCAATCAAAAGAAAGAGAATATTTCTCCCCATTCCCCTCTCCCTGTCCCTTCATCTCCTCCTCTCCCTTTCTTTCCCCTTCTACTTTCCACCTTCCTTTCCTTCCCCATCGATCATATCGTTGGAGAGACTGAACAGTAGCATGCAACACCTCCAGTGGGGATTGATAGCCAGCTGATATAAGACAGATTCAGAGAATGAGTCTCCTCATGTTGGAAGAAGTTCCAGCTCTGAACTTCACAAATGTATTATTTGTTGTAACTCAGCAGAGAGCTTTAACTCATGCAAAGTTCATTAGTACTCTCCAAAGGTAGAAAAGGAAAAAAAATACTGTAAAGACACCTTTGAAAGACTTTGGAACTCTGATCTAAACAATAGCCAGTCACAATTGCCTAGAACTCATGATGAAATATTTGACTGTGGTGGGTAAAAGATGAAATGACTGAGGAAGCAGAGGTGTGATCTTCTGTATAAATGCATTCAATTGTATAACAAACCTTCCTCAGCTTTGGCACTGGACCCGAATGGGGGGGAGACAAATTTTTATGCAGTAAGAGCAATTAATCGAATAAGACCAATTAAGTAAAAGAAAACAAACAGGAAACAAAACTAGGTAATAATTTCTAATTGGAGGAAAGATTAGGGATTTTTCAGCTTGGGAGGGGGGAGTGATCAGGTACAATTTCCTGAAATCAGAAAAGGAGGTGTCCCACTCTCCCCAAGTGTCTATTCAATCAAAGGAACATGGAAGCGATAACTGATTGATCAGGGCCAGTTTTCAGATAAGATACATTGGTTACTTAAAATATAATGGTGAGAAAACCGCTTGGAGCAATCTTTGGATGTGACTGTCTTTCTGGTCCGTATAACCAAAGTCCTTAGTTAACAGTAAGCAGAGGTCCAGCTTCCCAGTCACACGGAGATAGGTTTAAACAGTGCAGTAAAGTTTCCTCCCAAGTCCCACAGTGGAGTACAATTTCCTCACAAGACTAGAAATAATACTGAGCTAGATCCAGAACTGAGTCACAAGATGGAGTCAGTGTGATTCACTCCACTACCCCATTACCCACTTTTTGTTACAGAGCCCATTAACTAGATTGAAGAGTGAGGATTTTTTTTTTTTACATCAATAATGCGGGAATGTGTTTTATTTGTCCTATCCATGTTTGTAAGGAAGAAGAGGTGGAATAGAGAGAATTTGTAACTGAAAATGAAATAAATTTTATATATATATATATATATATATATTATATATATATATATATATATATATATATATATATATATATATATATATTACAAAAAAGAAAAGGTTTTCTAGTTACGAGAGTTCCAAGTTGCCCCTTATGGGCATGATTATTTTCTATATGTGTACCTCAGTGATTTTGTACTGTTGGCCTACCTTCCTGACACAACTTGTATATATTTGTGGGATAATATATTCAAGTCTTTTAGAGGAAATATACCTGATTAGTAAATATTTTTGCTTAAAAACCAAATTTGGCCAGTTGTCAATGGGAAACCCCCTACTGAGAGCTAGGGGAAAACAGGACCAGAAACCTAGAAAGCACCTCAGAATTATCCCACATCCTGTGGAGAGAATCAACTGCCCTCTTGAGCACTAATACACCAGTTAAAATAGGAGTAGGGCAGTGAACCCCAAAGGGAAATTATATAATAATGTAGAGAACTAATGAACTGAATTTCCCAAGCTGGGATTTGAGAGTAATGGGTGAAGTTTCTTGGGGCCATGATCTAGTGTCAATAGTACCACAGCCAGGGACATTCAGAGAATGAGTTTTAGAAATGAATTAAGATCAGGGGCTTAAATGGGGCCAGGAGTGGCAGTTGCGCTGGTCACAGATGAAGACAGCAGCTGGATGAGAATAAGATGTGGGCAGAGGTTCTCTTAGGCTGGTATGGCAGATGAGTGACAGGAGCAAGACCCACTATATTCTCTCCTGTCTTTTGGGCAAAACTAGGAGCAATAGGTGGAAATTGTAAAGAGGCTCATTTTAGCTTGATCTAAGGCAAAGCTTTCTATCAATTAGAACTGGTTCATAATAAAATTGCCTGCCTTGGAAAGTAGTAGGTGCATTCTCGTTGGAAGTCTTGAGGCAAAGGTTGGACAACTACTTGTTGGGAATGTGAGAGAGGGAACTTCTGTTCTGAGAGGTGTCTCTTCTGAGATGATTTGATTTGGTAAAACTGGGAAAAATTAGGCTTCACAGGATACAGAGGGTTTGTAGGAGGCAGGGAGTGGAAACAATTATTCTCAAGGTTGCCATTGTGGAGCAAATAGATTACCATCACATTGTCCCTGTGGTTCTCCAGAGAATTTCTTTTAATTGAAATTTAGGTTAATGGGTGACTCATTTGCAAAATAAGTATCCAAAGTTTCTATTTATTTTTCCAAAAACTTATACACACACATATATGTATATATTGTGTGTTTATATTCATATATGTACACAAAATACATTTGTATAAACGTGTATTTAAAATTTATTCAGCATAAGATGGAAAATGAAATTACTATCATGTCACATGTACTCCTTTACTATTATTCATTCCAAAGGTAAAGTGAATATCAGGGGATTCTGAAATCTTTCTAATAATGAGCTATTTGACTGGTTCTCCTTGCAACATTTCTACCTAATTGAAGTTAGACTTGTATGAAATCACATTTTCAGTGATATGTGTGACATAATTACATGCTTCTTTCAGGTAGGAAAAATTCCTCCAGGAGTTAAGAAGGAAAAAAACAACAACAACTGAACATCAATCACCCTGAATTTGTAGAAAAGCAAAAGCAAAATCTAAGTCCAATAAGTGATACTATTTCCTAGTAAAACAATTAATTGTGATTGTTTGAAATGTACATGGATAAATGACATTCTGGGTCATTTTCTAGACTGCTATTAGGCAAAGCATGAAAAAGCCTTTTTTCTCAAATAAATGCCTTATGGCAGTTGGAGTGGGACAAATTGTACAATAAAACAGATTACAGAAGCTCAGCATCACAGTCAGGAGGAAGAGAATTGAGAGAAAAGACTATATTTGGACTCTTCCCAGAGCCCTAAAGGCAGAGAGTGAGTCTGGTTTCAGGCCCTAGAGCTTTGTTGCCCAAACCTTTGGTGGGGGCGGGGGGGGGGGGGGGGGGGGGGGGGGAGGTGGGGTGGGGCACCTGGCACATGAGGCTCTAAGGAGCTGAGGCTCCTGGGCCTTGGGCCCCAGCCAGACCAAAAGAGGGGCCTAGGTTTTGTGGGAGTTGGGCTGGGCTGGGAGTTCGCCTTTAGTTTCCCAAGGTGATCCCCACGTGATCTCAATGTTCAAACCTCGACTTCAGTTTCATTTCTTGACAAGTTATGTATGGCTCTGTGTGTTCACACAGCACCGTTCTAGTGAGGAATGGGGTCAGTCTTGCCCAGAATGAGGGTAAGTGCCGCAATCTGATTGGTCAACTGGTATCACCTGATGGGTTTTTAGGCTGTTACTGTTATTCTGTATAAATAGCAACTGTAATAACTGTAATGACTGAAATAACTGAAATGTAAATGGGGAATACGAAAATACCTTAATGTGATTGGTCGGGAGGGACCCCTTTATGGGTATAACTAGAGGTGAGGGACCTCACTCAGTGCACTCTCTGGCACATTCAGAAGAGTGCCCATCTTTGAAGATGAATAAAGAAGCCTTCAGCCCCACTCTGCTGCCTTCTTGGATTCTTTGAAGTGCATTTCTAGCATGACTAACCATCTAAGCCTTTCTCCACCTTCATGAGCATCTTTATACCTCAGCAACCTCTCCTGGAAAGTCCGTTGTATTTAAATGTGTTACTGTACACAGACCTAACCCCAGGCCATTTTACCATCTTTTCCAAATGAATTCCCGAAACTGATTTCCCATCCTCTTGCTCACTCTCCTCCTGACCATATACTCTGGAAACTAAATAGCCATGTGGATGAGTCACACGATCAATAAGATGCAGGACTAAGTGCTTTTTCTAATTCCCAAGTTCTCAAAACTCCCCCAAATAAGAATTATGTGAAAGAGGTAAAGTAATTGCACCCATCTCCAAGACACCAAGAAATCTGATGTAACAATCTGGGAAATTAACATTGAAAAGACTCCTTCCTAATTCCTTTCATTCCAGTTTCCACCCCTCTGGCAAGGCAGCACAACCTATGGATTTACATTCTGGGATATTCTCAACACTTTCCTAGCTGCTTCTGTAATCTCTTTCAGTATATCCACCCCTATATTTGCCCCACAATCCCCTGCTCCACACTGACATACTAACATGCTACCCATGTGTGAGAACTTTGGACATATGAAAATGCTCTTCCTGCGGAACTAAAGAGAAGATGGAGCTGAGACAGCATACTAGAATATGTGGGGCTGCACTAGGTCTGAAAGAACATGGTCGAGGCTGCAAATTAAAGCAGTTCTCTTCTTCCCAGAGTACCTTCCTGCTCATTGAAGGAGTCTGAGAAAGCTTTATGGTCTAGCCCTTTGGAACTCTGACATCACAGGAGAGGGAAACAGAATGTTAGTGATAGGACTGAAATTAATGATGGTGACCAACGGGGAAAAAAAACCAAGGTAAAAATGTCCAATACTAGCAGGTAAATCAGTAGGGAATACACGAAAAGAGATGAGAAGGGAGCCACTGAGTCAACAAGCATTAAATGAACATTTTATATACCAGGTATAGCGATAAGAGAAAAAGCAGTTATATAGCACCTACTATGTGCCAGGAATTGTGCTAAGTGCTTTTGTTGTTGTTGTTGTTGTTGTTATTATTATTTGCAGGGCAATGAGGGTTAAGTTACTTGCCCAGGGTCACACAGCTAGTAAGTGTCAAGTATCTAAGGCTGGATTTGAACTCAGGTCCTTCTGAGTCCAGGGCTGGTGCTTTATCCACTGCACCACCTAGCTGTTCCATTAAGTGCTTTTTTGGAAATATCTCATTTGATCCTCACAACAACCCAGAGAGGTAGGTGCAATTAATAGCCAAATTTTACAGTTGAAAAAACTGAGACAGACAGTCTTTCCCAGAGTCACACAGCTAGTTAAGTGTCTGATGCTAGATTTGAACTGGTCTTTCTGACTCGAGGCCCAGAATTCTATTCACTGTTGCCACTTACCTCAATAAAAACACTATACATCTAAACTTCTCAATATCTCTTAATAAGCATTGCAAGACAAAAGAAATTGAACAAACATCTGTTGAGAGTTGTCTCAGTGAGCTTTATTGTCCTTTCATATTCAGAAACCTATGATGATCTGCCCTCTGATGTGAGGGGATTGAGGAACTGAGGAGCTGAGGGGATTAGGACAGGAAGTGGTTAATTGTGAGACTTGAGTAAACTAAAGTGACTCCATCTTGTGACTCAATTCTCCAGTTAGCTTATTTTTTATTCAATTTTGGGTCTAGTCCAATTTCTGTTTTGTGAGAAAATTTCATTCAATTGTGGGAATTGGGAGAAAGCCTTAGTGCATTCTTTGAAGCTATCTCTGTGTGGTTGGGAAACTGGACTACCCCTAACTGCTGTTTAGAGATCCTGAATGGAGGACCTCAGCCATGCTAACTAGAAACCCAGGCACAGGCAGTGATACCAAGGAATTTTCTCACACTTGTATATCTCAAGCAGCCCAATTCTCTCCTCTGAAAACTGGTCCTGAGTGGCTCAGTAAGTTACTGTTTTTATGTTCCTTTGATTGTTCACAGATGCTTGGGGGGAGTGGGACACCTCTTTTTCTGAATTCAAGGAATTGAGCCCCTTTACTCTTCCCCTTTGAATTTAAAAGTCCCTAATCTTTCACCCAATTAGAAATCCAATTACTTTATGTTGTATTGTTTCCTTTGTTCTTATTCAATCACTTGTTTTTAATGAATAAAAATCTGTCTCCCCAATGTATTTGGGGGTCCAGGTCTAAGCTGAGGAGGTCTGGTCCTGGTTTGTCAGGCAAATGTCATGCATTGTTTAATAAATCTATATGCTCAGAAGATTGAACCTTTATTTCCTCACTCATTTTATCTTTCACCCATCACCAATGTCACTCACATCTCTGAGATCCTGTGATTGATTTGATGCTCTCTGACATTCTTTTGGATTCTGTGAGCTATCCTTGCAGACAGCTATGTTGTTCCCGGTTTAGACAGAAGTAACTTCAAAGTGATTTCACTTCCTCTTCTCTTTTTTCCTAACTTTCCATAATAAGGCAGTGAGTTACTAGCCACATTGTAAAATATACTTCAAGGGACCCAATATCTGTAACTCCCACTCTGATTCTCAATCGATAACTGTATCTGACATTTTTTCAATAGGTTTATTGTGGAAAGTGTCATGTCCCAAGATCATCTAAGCAGGTACTATTCTGGGTGACTGAAATGTATCATTTATATATAGCCTTATCCTTAAAAACATCTTAGCTGGATACTCAGACATGTTCTTTTCCATTAAAGATAAAAGCATCTTCTTTCATTCTCTCTTTTCTTGGATAATGGCTATATAAAGAATGATTTTAGAAAGAGAACAAAAACAATGTTGTACTAATGGCCTCTCTATAAGCTAAATTCCAGATGAACTAAAAAAGGAAAAACAAGGAAAATAAACTCATTAAAAAATAAACAAAGCCACCCCCACTTCCCCCAGCTGTCACCTTCAGTAGTTCGTGTGCAGTTGTTAATATGTGCCATGGAAGACAGTGCCACAGCCCTGGAATACAGCCCTGGGAATATGACCCTTCAACCCAGACAAAAATTTCTCCATTTTGTCTTTTGGGGTCTTCATCACTTCAATTTTCATTTAAACATGAACTGGATTTGAATAGTCCAGAAACAACTGCAAATCCATATACAAATCCACTCCCATTCTCCCACTTAGGAGATCAATACCAAACTACTTGAGAAGGTTCATGTGAATACAAAAGGCCTAAGAGAAGCCTTACTTATCAGCAGCCACATGCATCCCACACTAAGTTTATATATTGTATACAGTTATTTGGGAAATAGTGTGAGTGGTGAAGGGGAAAATGCTATCTGAAGTGTGGATTCTTCATATTTATAAAGGTGTTGACTACCTCAAGAAGGGCTTCAGGGGTCTTTTGGATGGTTTTTTCCTTTTGCAGAGGAACACCTGTTTGCCACAGGTGAGCATCTCCATTAGTCAACAAGCATACAACGAGTGCAGGAATGGTTTGTAAGAGTCCCCAGGACTCCTTTGTTCCCTAGCTGGGATTTGGCTTTCCTTTTGCTACCATGGTGCTGTCCAACAAAGCCCCGGGCTATTAAAGCTGGATTCCACAAAAAGGGAAAATGATATTTTACTTGTCATTGTTTTTCCTCCTACTAAGACTAATGGGTAGAAGTTATGGGTGGGGAGTGGTAAGAGGCAGACGTTTGCTTATATGCTTATGAATATTTTCATTCCTAAATCTGATCATACATTTGATGTTTATTTCATTATCTTCAGAGCAGTCTTTTGAAAGCGAATATAACACATAGTACCCTCTTGTTTAGTAGATGAGAGAAAACTTAGACCTTAAGAAAGGACATGGCTTTCTGAGTATTCATGCAGCTGATGAGAGCTCACTCTCAGGTCTTTACCTTGCTCCTAAATCATGGTTGACCTTTATAGACTTTTACAGAGCTCCTCTTTGGAAGTTTTTTTTTTTTTTCCTGCCAAGTCGTGAGTTTCATCCAAGTAATAGATTTTATAGCCAGCTAAATAGGACTTTACAACTGAGAAAACAGGCAAATAGAGTTAAGTAATTTGCCTAGGGTCACACAGCTAGGAAATGTCTGAGACCAGATTTGAACTCAGGAAACTTAGTCTTCTGACTCCAGGCCCAGTGCTCTACCCACTGTGTTACCTAGCTTCCCTCTTTGCTTCAGTTTCCTTGACTGTAAAGTGAGCTCGGGAAGGAAATGGTAAACCACTCCAATATCTCTGCGAAGAAAACTCCAAATGGGGTTACAAAGAGTCAGATAAGACTAAATAATAGAAACTGTTTTTTGAGGGCAGCTAGGTGGCACAGTGCCAAGCTTGGAGTCAGGAAGACATCTTCCTGAGTTCAAAAATGGTCTCAGAGCCTTACTAGATGTGTAACCCTGGGTAAGTTACTTAACCCAGTTTACCTCAGTTTCCTCATCTATTAACTAAGAAAGAAGGAAAAGGCAAAATCCTGTGTTAATCTTTGTCAAGAAAACCCCAAATGGGATCATGAAGAGTAAGACATGACTGAAAACAACTGAATAACAACAGAATTAGGACTTAGGTACAAGCATACCTAAGCACCTCAAATATTAACTGAAGCTTTAGAGGAAGCTCAGGGATAGAGTGGATAGAACTCTGGAGTCAGTAACACCTGAGTTCAAATCCCTCCTCAGAGAAGCACTAGCAACGTGACTTTAAGCTTCTCTTAAACTCTATTTGCCTCTGTTTTCTCAACTGTAAAATGGGAATAATAGTATTAACTGCCTTAAAAAAGTCTGAGGCCAGGTTTGCATTCATAAAAATGAATCTTCCTGGCTTCAGACCCAACACTCAATCCACACCAGGGAATGCAGAACAGGATTTCTATATAAATGCTAGTTGTAGGTGTTAGTCCTTCATGTTCTACAACTTCAGGAGGTAGATAGAGAAGCTACTCAGAACAGGATTTTTCTGTTTTTGAAGTAAGTTCTTTGTGCATGAAGCTTCTTTCATTCTTTGTGATTGTCTTTTGAGTGCCTAGCACAGTGAAGTTACTTCATAGATGTGTGCTAATTGAATGTTCTCTACTGCACAGGGTTTTAAACAAAGAGACACTTTGAAAAATAAATGTTTGAATCAGTGTCTCTGTGGTAGGACCTTTTCATTCATTGCTTTTTATCATCAGGGATATATGTTAGAATAAACTGTGGTCCTTTTAGTTGGGACTTAAAGGAAGGAAGGGAAATGAATAGTTAGAATAGAAGGAAAACATTCCAGACGTGGGAGACATTGAAAGAAAATGCACAGTCAGGAAATGGACTGTCTTGTGTGTGGTGTAGTGTGGCCACTGCACTGAAGAGCATGTGGTGGTTGGTGAGGTGCAAGAAGATTAGAGAGTTAGGAGGGGATGGTGTGATGAAAAACATGGAATTCCAAATAGAGCATTTTGTGTTTGAAGCTGGTGGTAATAGGAAAGCACTAGATTTTATTGAGCAGGAGAGGGACATGGTGGGACCTGTGTTGTAGGAAAATCACTTTGGTGGCTGAATGGAGAATGGATTGGAGTAGAGAGACTTGATGCAGGCAGCTTCTCTAGCAAGCTAATGCAATAGTCTGGACAAAAAGTGATGAGGACCTGCAATAGATTTGTGGTAGTGTCAGAGAAGGGACTGTGTGTGTAAATATATGTATATGTATGTTAGTATATAAACATTTTATTTGTAGTTTTCAGTTCCAACTTCTATCCCTTCCTTTCTCCTTTTCCTCCCTGAGGTGGTAAGTAAGCAGATATAGGTAATACATGTGCAATTATGTAAAACATTTCCATATTAGTCATTTTGTATAAGAAGACTCAAATAAAAGAAAAAAAGAAAGAGAATAAAGAATAGCGTGCTTCAGTCTGTGTTCAATCAATATCAGTCCTTTCTTTGGAGGCATACAGTATGCTTCATCATTAGTTCTTTGGGATTGTCTTAGATGATTGTATTGTTGAGAATAGTTGTCATTCACAATTCTTCATTGAAAAATATTACTATCATTGTGCACAACATTCTCCTGGTTCTGTTCATTTCACTATAAATCAGTTCATATAAGTCTTTCTAGGCCTTTCTGAAATCATCCTGTCTGTCATTTCTTATAGGACAATAATATTCCATTACCATCATATACCACACCTTGTTTAGTAATTCCCCCATTGATGGGCATCCTTTAGATTTCCAAGTTTTAATCACCAGAAAAAGAGCTGCTAAAATATTTTTGTACAAATAGGTCCTTTCCCCTTTTTTTTGGATTTCTTTGGGATATAGACCCAGTAGTGGTATTGCTGGACCAAAGGGTATATGCAATTTTGTAGCCCTTTGGGCATAGTTCCGAATTGCTCTCCAGAATGGTTAGATCTATTCACACAGAATTATATTATTAAAGAAATGTTATGTAAGGAGATAGAAAAGGCAGCAGTGATCACAAATAACCTAGATGTTTTTTTATCAAGGACAGGTGATTCCCCACTTGAAAAATGGCAAAATGATATGAACAAGCAGTTTTCAGATAAATAAATCAAAGCTATCTATAGACACATGGACAAAATGCTTTAGATTACTTTTGATCATAGAAATGCAAATTAAGACAACTCTGAGGTACCACCACACACCTATCAGAATGGCTACTATTACAAAAAGAAAAATGTTGTATGTTGGAGGAAATTTGGGAAAACTGGGACATGCATCTACTGTAGGTAGAGTTGTGAACTAATCCAACCATTTTGGAGAGCAATTTGGAGCTCAAAACTTTAAATAAAAATGTTTATTAAAAAAATGAACAGCTGATACCAGATATAGCTTATTTTCTTTTTTAAACAGGACTTTTAGCCTGGTATCTTGGGGGTAGGAATCTGTAAATAAAGTTTACATTGCTTCTGCCCAAACATCTAACAATCTTTAGCAAACAAGATGGAGAAATGTGACTTAAACAACCATACTGGTCTGTGGGTTTAAAACTGGTTGTATAATTTGGGACAAAAATCTATTTTTTAACTTTGCTTCTCTTTTTTTCTTTTCTAATATTTTTGATATTTCATTTTCATTTTTAATTTTTCTCAATTACATGTAAAGATATTTTTTTGAGTTCCAAATTTTTATCCCATCCTACCTCCCCCCCTCACCAAGGCCAGCAAGCATTTGATATAGGTTATACATTACAATCATGTTAAACATATTTCCACAATAATTAGAACAAAAGGAAAAAATGCCAGAAAGGTTAAACAAGACCCATAATAAAAAAGCCACAACAAAAGTGAAAATAGTATGCTTTGTTCTGCATTCAGACTTCATGGTTCTTTTCCCGAATATGGAGCGCATTTTCCACCTTAAGTCTTTTGGCATTGTCTTATATGATTGTATTGCTGAGAAGAGTTAAGTCTGTCACAGCTGATCATCCCACCATATTGTTGATACTGTGCACAGTCTTCTCTTGGTTCTCTTCATTTCATTCAGCATCAATTCATATGGGCTTCAGCTTCTGTTTGAACATTTTGTCAGTGATTTTGATAAAGACATAAGTAACATGCTTACATATTTTTCAGATGTCAAAATGTAAGAAAATTAACCAATATGTTAACTGATATAAGTTGCTAAAGATCTTAACAAGCTAGAAAATTGGGACTAAATCCAATTAGATGGGTTTTAGTGTGGATTCCCATCTCAAAACTATAGGATGGAAAAAGTATATCTAGATAGTGTTGCAGCTGTAAAGAACACAAAAAGATCTGGAGGTAATCACATTAGTTTTCTTTCTTCCCCTGATTTCTTCTTTGCCTCAATAATTGAACAGCATGATCAGCATCCCAATTTCATGATCCAAATGGATTCACAAGAGAATTCTTTCACTTTCTAAGCAACTTTAACCTTTGCAAAACATAGAATATTCATCAATATAGAGAAATATGGACCATGACCCAAAGTCTTTTATGGAGCAAATGTAGTTTAACAACTGGCAGAGTCAAAATTTCTAGACCAATTTTCTAATGAGTATGGATACAAAATGACTTTTTAAAATGTTGATGCATAAAGCTATACATTAGTGGGCTAGATCAGTACAAATCAGCATTGTGGTTTGGCAACCAAACTGATCTTTGGTGGTTCAAGAGAGTGAATAGTATCCAACCCTAGGGGCAGAATTGTCCTGTTCTGGATTTTACATCACATTACATTACAATTGTGAAGTTTGTTTGGGTTTCCACCCTGGGAAGTTTCTTACATTTTAAGGTATGAGCTAGGTTCTATTCCCAGCTTTCATTTACTGTTTACGTAACTCTATTTCACTAGGCCTGTTTCCTCAGTTTTATTATTGTGGGATTTGACTCAATGACCTTTATGGTCCTGTCCAGCTGTAAATCTAGCATTTCATCATCCTTTGGCAAGCTGCTGAAGGAACTTGATCAAGTCAAAGAGGAAACTGGAGAGATTTAGACTCTTAGAGTAATCAAACTATCTCCAAGTATTTGAAAGGTTTGGGGCCTCAGAAGGAAAAGCCTGGATCCATCAGTGGAAATAGAAGCTTATTGCTCAGAGGGAACCCCACATACTCACCCTCAGGCACACAACATTCTACCGATGGAAGACATTCCAAAAAGAAATGGGTGCTGAGCTCAAGAGGTAGAGGTTTTTTTCCTCTCTCCCAGTGGCCTTTACATTTCAATTACCATTCCATTGTTGTGTCGTATCATGCATTTTGATTTTTAAAAATATATTTATTTATTTTTTTAGAGGATGACTAGTCACTTTATATTAGATTAATGTAATAATTGTTTATGACACAATTCTTTGTCTTAAAGCAGAGAAAAGACACATTAGCCAGTAATAATATCTTTCTTTTTAAAAATATTTTTATTTGTGATATATAATTATATTTTATACATATATGCAATATAGATATAATACATGCAGACACACATATATGACATATATAAGGTAAATTTTCTTCATTACATTTAGTTATATCTACATTCATTTTAATACATATAACTTAGTATTTTAAATCTTAAAATAATTGTTTTATAAATCACAAATGCATATCAATTTATATAAATAATATATATGACAAATTTGTTTAAATATAATTACGATATAAATAAGAACCAAATAACTCATGTACACACAACATATATGTTTATGTGTGTGTGTATATAATACAGATATATCTCCCAAACCCTTCCCAGCATACCCCTCACCTACCTTTTTAAAACATTTTTTTCCAGATTAAATATTTTTATTCAGATTTTTCTGTTCCAATCTCTATCCCTCCTTCCTTCCCTCCCCTCCCCCTTCCCCAAGGTGGCAAACAATCCGATTTGGGTTATACATATACGATCATGCAAAACATCATCAATTGGGGAATGGCTTAACAAACTATGTTATACGATGGCGATGGAATATTACTGTGCAGTACGAAATGACAAACAGGATGACTTCAAAAAAGCTTGGAAAAACATGCATGAAATGATGTATTGGGAAGTGAGCAGAAGCAAGAGAACACTGTACACAGAGACAACAATATTGTTCAATGAAGAAGTATGAATGACTTGACTATTCTCAACACTACGTTAACCGAAACAATCCCCCAAGCTATTGATGAAACATACTCTCCACCTCCAAAGAAAGAACTGTTGTTGATGAAACATGTTAAAGCGTGCCATTTTTTATATTCTTTCATCAAGTGACAAATATGATGATGTTTTATAGTTCTGGTTATATAGTTGCTATGTTTGTCTTAGAATGTAGACTCTCAAGTATTTTATATTGGCTGTAGTTATTTTAAATGGAATTTCTCTATCTGTTGTTGCAGTACTTTATTAGTAATATATAGAAATGTTGATGATTTATGTGGATTTATTTTGTATCCTGAAAATCTGCTAAAGTTATTAATAATTTCAAGTAGCTTTTTAGATGATTCTCTAGGATTTTCTAAGGATAACATCATATCATCTGCAAAGAGTGATAGTTTTGTTTCCTCATTACCTCTTCTAATTCCTTTAATTGATTTTTCTTCTCTTAATTCTATAGCTCACATTTCTAAAGCAATATTAAATAATAGAGGTGATAATGGGCATCCTTGTTTCACTCCTGATTATATTGGAAAGGCTTTTAGGATATTTCCATTACAGATAATATTTGCTTATGGTCTCAGATAAATAGTACTTATCATTTTAAGGTAAGTTCTTTTTATTCCTATACTCTCTAGTATTTTTCATAGGAATGAGTGCTGTATTTTGTCAAAGGACTTTTCCGCATCTATTGAGATAATCATATGATTTCTATTGCTTCCTTTACTGATATGGTCCATTATGCTGATACTTTTCCTAATATTGAACCAGCCCTGCTTTCCTGGTATAAATCCCACCTGGTCATTGTGTATGACCTTTGTGATGTATTTCTGTAATCTATTTGCTAATATTTTATTTAAAATTTTTGTATAAATATTCATAAGTGAAATTGTTCTATAATTTTCTTTCTCTGTTTTTGCTTTTCCTGATTTGGGAACCAGCACCATATTTGTCTCATAAAAGGAGTTTGGTAAGACTCTTCACTTATTTTTTCAAATAATTTATATGGTATTGGGGTTAATTATTCTTTATTGTTTGGTAGAATTCACTTCTGAATCCATCTGATCCTGGGGATTTTTTTATTAGGAAGCAGATATTTTTATTCAAGTATGAGATGGAAGAAATATTGACATCTTTCCAATTCTGAACATTCTCTAGTTCTTTAATAATATCCCATGCTTCTCCCAATTTATGGCTATAAATGAGTTGTGATTAAATATTTTTTATTATTTAAAACATCTATACAGCCAAAGTATTGGATTCTTATTTATTTCTGTTTGTTTTGTTAAATATTTTCCAATTGCATTAAAGATAACTTTTACTTGAAAAAATTGAGTTCCAAATTTTCTCCCTCCTAACTATCCCTCACTTCTCAAGAAGGCAAGCAATATAATATTGATTATACATGTGAAATCATGCAAAATATATTTCCATATTAGCCATGTTGTAAAAGAAAACACACAAATAAAAATAAAGTGTAAAAATATGCTTCAATATACACTTAGAGTTCATCAGTTCTCCCTCTGGAGCTGAATAACATTTTTATTATGGGCGCTTTGGAATTGTTTTGAACAACTGTCTTGATCAGTGCAGCTACGAATAGCTTGCACACAATGTTTTTCTGATTCTGCTCACTTCAGTTTGAATCAGTTCATACAATTCTTCTCAAGTTTTTCTGAAACCATCTTGATCATCATATCTTATAGCACGATTGTATTCTATCACAGTCATATGCCAGAACTTGTTCAGCCATTTCTCAATTGATGGACAGCCCTTCAAATTCTAATTCTTTGCCATCACAAAAAGAACTGTCATAAATATCTTTGTACAAAAGGTCCCTTTCTCTTTTCTTTGATTTCTTTGGGGTACCACCCTAGTAGTTATTACTACATCAAAGGTTATGCACAGGATTACAGCTCTTTGTGTACAGTTCCAAATTGTTCTCCAGAATCAATGAACAAGTTCACAACTCTATCAACAATGCATTAGTGTCCCTGCTTTTCCACATTCCCTCAAGCATTTGTAATTTTTCTTTTTTGTCATGTTAGACAATCTGATATGTGTGAAGTGGTACTTCAGAGTTTTAAAATGTGTATTTCTCTAATAAATAGTTATTTAGAACATTTTTTCATGTGACTATTGAAAGCTTGCATTTATTCTTCTGAAAACTGCATGTTCATATTTTAGGTTATTTATCAAGCAGGTAACAGTTGGAACTGGAATTTTATCTTGATAGTCTGATGGGTTTAGGGTTCCATTGATGTGGGCCCACCTTTGACCCTCACATTTTTCAACTCTCTGTGCCCTTTCATTTCATGTGATTATTATCTATGTGTTTTGTGTATTCCCATAAAGAATCTGCCTGATGTGGTAGAATTTTGTTATCAAAAAAACCTGTGAGGTACTAATAAGTCATATCCATTCTTTGTTTTCTTTCATTATTTGCACAGTGTGGGACCACCTTCTTTCTATGTCCTCAAAATATTTTCTGCAGGGCATCTAGATGGCACAGTGGATAAAGCACTGGCCCTGGATTCAGGAGTACCTGAGTTCAAATCCGGCCTCAGGCACTTAATACTTACTAGCTGTGTGATCCTGGGCAAGTCACTTAACCCCAATTGCCTCACCAAATATCTATATCTATACCTATATCTATATATCTCTATCTATCTATATATCTATCTTTTTTTCCTGCATCATGGCTTGTTGGGTTATTTGTCTTTTTGGTTCTAAGATCATGGGGTTCCATGCTTCACAGCCATATAATATCACTCAGGGAATATCAGTATGAGAGGAGGGGACTTTTTTCTCAATGAGTAGTTTGTGCTCATGGGAGTGCTGCCTTTTCCCCAGCCTGCTGCCTCGTCTTGTGTGAGCACTTTCATTTTTCAGGTGGGATAGTTAGAGTGTTTGCTTAGACCTTGCTATGAATGTCACCGAGGAGGCTTTGTAGTGTTTCAATGCAATTAGTACAATGTCATTTGCAAATAGGAACATTTGGCAAACCATCACCATCTTTTGTTTGGACTCTGTGCAGCATATCTTCTGAGATACTATGAAACTGCAGAAGTGTGCATCTGTCTCTCTGTTCTACACATCACCTGAGGATCAGGGAACAGTGATCTCTATTATTCAATCTGCTAGAGATACCCACACAATCTTTACATAGTCACTGGAGTCAACTTTGTGGTACTTTGTTTTACAAAGTAATTTTTTTGTTCAGTATTTTATTATTTTCCAGTTACATATAAGGATAGTTTTCAACATTTATTTTCAAAGGATTTTCAATTACAAATTTTTCTCCCACCACCCCTCCCCTCCTTCCTCCCCAGGACAGAAAGCAATCTAATATTGGTTATGCATGTACAATCATATTAAACATATTTCTGCATTAGTCATATTGTGACAGAAGAGTCAAAGCACAAGGGAAATACCTCACAAAAAGAATAAAAAACAGACCAAAAGTAGAAACAGTATGGTTCAATCTGCATTCCTAAACCACAATTCTTTTTTTCTGGATATTGAGAACATGTTCTAATATGAAGTTCTTTGAAATTGTCTTGGACCATTGCATTGCTAAAAAGAGCCAAGTCTGTCACCATTGTTCATCACACAATGCTGCTGTTACTGTATACAGTGTTCTCCTGGTTCTGCTCCTCTCAGTCAGCATCAGTTCATGTAAGTCCTTTCAGGTCTTTCTGAACTCCCCCTGCTCATTATTACTTTTCAAATTGATTTTTTAAAACTTTGTGTTCTAAATTTTCTTCTTCCCTCCCTCCTCATCCCTCCCTATGAAATCCAGCAATTCAATATGTCATACATGTACAGTTACACAAAACATCTTCTCATTAGTTGGGTTGTGAAAGAAAATAGACAAAATGCCTTTAGAAAGAGGAGCTAACAAATAAAATTATACTTCAATCTGTATTCAGATACCATCAGTTCTATCTTTGTTGATGGTCTGCATTTTTCATATGTCATTCAGGTAGCATCCTGCTCATCATTTATTTCACACTTAGTATTGTTAAGTGTATTACCCTCCATCCTAATCCCTCCCCTTGATATTTACTCTATTATCTATCTTCCTTCACCTCCCTTGAAAGTGTTTTGATTCTTATTGCTGCCTCCCCGTCTTCTCTTCCTTCCATTGCCTCTTCCCCCACCCCCTTATCCCCTTCCCCTCCCACTTTCCCACAGGGCAAGATATAACACTATCCCCTCTTGAGTGTGTATGTTATTCCCTCTTTGAGCCAATTCTGATGAGAATTAGGCTCACTCACTCCCCCACTCCTTCCCTATCTTTCCCTCTACTCCATAAGCTTTTTCTTATATCTTTTCTGTGAACTACTTTTCCCCAATCCACCTCTCCCTTTTCCTTTCTTCCAGTGCATTCCTCTTACCCCTTAACTTTATTTTGAAGATGTCATCATGGGTCAGCTAGGTGGCACAGTGGACAAAGCATCATCCCTGGACCCAGGAGGCCCTGAACCCACATCTGTTATAGACATAAGCCACTCCACCCTGCCTGCTCCCCCCCAAAAAAACCAAGGATAAACAAAAAAAATGCTTTATAAATATCATCCCTTCATATTCAATTCATACCTGTGCCCTCTAAGTATATTCCTTTCAGCTGCTTTAATACTGAGAAAGATCTTATGAGTTAGGAGTATTATCTTCCCATGTAGGAATGCAAACTGTTTAATATTTTAATATCCCTCATAATTTATTTTTCCTATTTACCTTTTTATGCTTCTCTAGGGTCTTGTATTTGAAAGTCAAATTTTCTATTCAGTTCAGGTCTTTTCATCATGAATTCCTAAAATTCTTTTTCACTGAAGTCCCATTTTTTTCTCCTGAAAGATTATACACATTTTTGCTGGGTACATGATTCTTGGCTGTAGTTCCAGTTCCTTTGAACTCTGGAATACCATATCCCATGTCCTTTGGTCTTTTAATGTAGATGCTGCTAGATGTTGTTGTATCCTTACTGCAGCTCCACAATATTTGAATTCCTTTTGTCTAGCTGTTTGCAATATTTTCTCCTTGACCTGAGAGCTCTGGAATTTGGCTATGATATTCCTGGAGGTTTTCCTTTGGGGATCTCTTTCAGGAGGTGATTGGTTGATTCTTTCAATTTCTATTTTACCTTCTGCTTCTAGACTATCAGGGCAATTTTCCCTGAAAATCTTGGAGGATGGTGTCTAAGCTCTTATTTTGGTCATGGCTTTCAGGTAGTCCAGTGATTTTAAAATTATTTCTCCTGGATCTGTTTTCCAGGTCAGCTGTTTTTCCAAGGAGATATTTCATATTGGCCTCTATGTTTTTATTCATTTGGATTTGCTTTACTGTGTCTTGGTTTCTCATAAAGTCACTAGTTTCCATTTGTTCAATCCTAATTCTTATGCAATTATTTTCTTGAGAGAGCTTTTCTATTTCCTTTCTCATTTGGCTTTTCAAACTGTTGACTTTTTATTATAATTTTCTTGCATTGCTCTCATTTATCTTTCCATTCTTTCCTCCATCTCTCTAAATCTTCCTTCTCTCTCTCTCCTACTTTCTCTTCAAAGTCCCTTTTGAGTGCTTCCATGGCCTGAGACCAATTCATATTTTTCTTGGAAGCTTTGGATGTTGGAGCATTGACTTTTTATTATCTTCTGTTTCTGAGGCTGTATTCTGGTCTACCTTTCCCCTAAAGAAGTTTTCAATGGTCTGCTGCTTTCTATGCCTATTCATCTTGGCTGCCTATTTCTTGGCTTTTAAGTCCTTCTTAAAGTGTAGTACTGCTTCTAGGACACACTGTTCTGAGCTACAGATTGGCCCATGGGGTGATTGGGCTTCTTCTCACCCTTCCTGGCCTGTAAGTAACCATGGCTGCTTTCTCTTTGACCCAGAAATAAAAGTCTTATGGAACTTTGATTCTCTATGGTTGGGAGCTTGACATTCCTGTGCCCCTCCCCCACTGTGCCACCACCACTCAATTCAGCCCACTCATTCAGAACCAGTGTGCTTTACCCCAACTCCAGCAGAGACTGCCTCCACTTCACCCCGGCCTACCTATCAACCCCCTCACCAGTCCATGATCCGAACCTCAGTGCTGGGATTGATGATTCTGAGGAATGCTCGAAGTACTGTCTGTTCCTGGCTGGGTCTGGACCATGGGCTGAGCTGATCAGCCTGATCAGCAGGTGATCGCAATTGCCCTCTTTTGCTGAAAAATAGTTTCACTCTGTTCTTATATGCATTAGGCTGCTCTATTTTTTTATGGCATTATTTGGGAGTGAGTGGATGGGTTTATCTGGAACTTGGAGTCACAGTCTCTCCTCCACCATCCAGTAATTTTTAATAAAAGAAACAAAAAACAATAGACAATGAAGAACTTTAAATTCTCTATTTATCTTGGTGTTTCTATGAGTGGGAAGGAGACATCTTTTTGACCAAAGGAATGGTCGAACAAGTTGTGGTATATAGATGTGATAGAATACTATTGTTCTATAAGAAATGATGATCAGACAAATTTCAGAAAAAAAACCTAAGAAAACTTAAGTGGACTGATGCTGAGTGAAGTGAGCAAAGCCAGGAGAACATTGTACACAGTGACAGCAACAATGTGTGATGATCAGCTGTGATAAGCTTTGCTTTTCTCAGTTATACAATGATCGATGCCATTTCCATAGGATTCATGATGGGAAAAGCCCTCCACCTCCAGAAAAAGAACTGTGGGATCTGAATGCAGATTGAACCATGCCATTTTTACTTTTTCTTCTTTTTCTTTCTTGATGTTTTTCCCTTTTATTCTGATTCTTATTTCACAACATGAATAAAGTTGAAATGTATTTAATATGATGGTACAAAAACCATATCAGATTGCTTGCTGTCATGGGGTGGGGAGAAGCAAGGGAAGGAGGGAGAAAAATTGGAACTCAAAATCTTATAAAAATTAATGGACTGTGTGACCCTGGGCAAGTCACTTAACCCCCATTCTCCTGCAAAAAAAGAATGGAAAACTATTAAGGAAAAAAAGAAAAATTATCCACCTTAGCCTTCATGTTTCTCCCTTACATTTAATGTCCCCAAGTGTTCACTCAATGACTATGTGCCCATTCTTTTAAACATATTTTTTCAGTTACATGTTTAAATAAAATTTTAACATTTTTCAGTTTTGAGTTCAAAATTCTAACCCTCTCTCCTTCCTTCCTTCTCCCCTCCCTGAGATGTTAAGCAATTAGATATAAGTTATACATGTGCCATCACATGGAACATTTCCATAGTAGTCAAATGAGTAGACTCAAATGAAAAAACAAAGAAAGTGAAAAACAGCATGCTTCAGTCTGAATTCAATCAATATATCTTCCTTCTCTGGAGGTGGATAGCTTGCTTCATCATTTTTTTTTTTTTTTGAGATTGTCTTGTATAATCACATTGCTGACAATATCTGTGTCATTCACAATTCTTCATTATATAATAATGCTGTTACTATCGACATCTTTCTCCTGATTCTACTTACTTCACTTTGCATCAGTTCATGCAAGTCTTTCCAGGTTTTTCTGAAATTGTTCTGCTTGTCATTTCTTATATCACAATAATATTACATCATGATCATCTACTACAGCTTGTTCAGCGGTTCCCCAACTGATGGGCATTTCCTTGATTTCCAATTCTTAGCTAATACAAAGAAAGCAGCTATAAATGTCTTTTTTACAAATTATTTCACCTTTTAAAGGAATCTGTTTAAGATACAGTTCTAGAACTGGTATTGCTCGATCAAAAGGTATGCACAGTTTTATAACTCTTTGGGTATAGTTCTAAATTGCTCTCCAGAAGGGTTGCATCAGTTCACAACTCCACAAATAGTTCATTACCTTCTTAGTTTTCTCACATCCTCTCCAATATTTATCATTTCCCTTTTCTGTCATATTAATCAATCTGATAGGCATGAAGTGGTACTTCAGAGTTGTTTTAATTTGCATTTCTCTAATCAAAAATGATTTAGAGCATTTTTTATATGATGTGTACCCATTCTCATAAAGAATTTATAGAAGGGAAAGAGGAAATATATTGGTTAGGTGTTGCCTCCCTTTTACTGTCTGGGGTATTTGTTGTCTATTATTCTCTAGATATTCTAAATGTCAAAATATTTTTTAAATGGACACTAAATGTATTTAGAATTATATTACTACCCAGAACAACTATAACATTCTTCTGGACTTGTTGGTAAAGTTCAATCTCTTCTAAATTTTATCATATTTATTATTCTTAATAATTCTTCACATCTTACTATCCTATACCAGCTCTCATACAGAAATCCAGATTCTTTTTTTCCTCTTTATTCTTTTAAAAATGTTTTTCTGTCTGTTGTATTTGAGTTCTGACCTATCTTCCCTCCTAATCACACACTAGAGAAGGCCAATATTGGACAAATTATACACACACAAATGCAACTATACAATACATATTTCCATATAACAGTTCTCGTAGCATATTCCTTTATAGGCCTTTTGTAGTTGATTTGAATATTCGTATTACTCAGAAGAGCTTAGTTATTAATAGTTACTCTTCAAGCAATATTACTATTACTGTGCATAAATTTCTCCTGGTTCTGTTGATTTCACTCTATTATTTCATGCAAGTTTTTCTCTATTTTTCTTTCTTTCTTTTTTTTTTAGTGAGGCAATTGGGGTTAAGTGACTTGCCCAAGGTCACACAGCTAGTGTTAAGTGTCTGAGGTTGGATTTGAACTCAGGTACTCCTGATTCCAGGGCCAGTGCTCTATCCACTGTACCACCTAGCTGCCCCTGTATTTTTCTAAAATCAATCTGCTCATCATTTCTTTAAGCACAGTAGCATTCCTCCACAATCACATATCACAACTTATTTAGCAGTTCCCCAATTGATGAACACCCCCTCAATTTCCATTTCTTTGCCACCACAAAGAAAAGTGCTATAAATATTTTAGAACATATATGTTCTTTGCTTTGGGGAAATAGTGGTGATAGTGGTATTTCTGGGTGAAAGTATATACACAACTTTATAATTTTGGGGGCATATTGTTCTCTAAAATGGTTAAATCAGTTCACAGTTTCACCAACAGTGTATTAGTGTACCAAATTTTTCACATACCCTCCAACATTTGTCATTTTCCCCTTCTATCATTTTATATCTGATTAGTATGTGATGCCATTTCAAAGTTGTTTGAACTTACATTTATTTATTGAAGGAAAAATGTATTTATACCTATGCTTTCAAGTGTTCTTAGTTGGAACAAGTATATTTTTCTCAAAAGATTTTTTTCTGCAACTAGTGAAATAATCACGTGATTATGGAACTCATTATTGATATAATCAGTTGTGTTATTAGTTTTTCTTATTTTGAACCAGTCCTACAAACTTAGTATAAATTCTACTTGCTTGCACTATATCTTTTAGATATATTGTTGTAGTTTCATAGATAGTATTTTATTTAGGATTTTTTGCATCAACAGTGAAATTGTTCTCTAATTTTCTTTTATGTTTTGGCCATTCATAGTTTAGCTATCAGCACCACATTTGTTTCATAAAAAGGACTTTCGTGGAGGACTCTACCTTTTTTTGCAAAGAATTGATTTAATGTTGCAATTGGTTGATCTTTACAATTTTGATGAACTCCACTTGGATTTAGTGCTTTTTCCTCCCCTCAGGAAGCTCATGTAGGACCTGTTCAGTTTATTTTTCTAAAATAGGCCTATTTAAATATTCCATCTCCTTTTCTGTTAATCTCAGAAAATGTCTTTCCATAATTGCTTTAATTTAATTTTCACTCGTGGTGTATTCACTATTTCCGTTTTTGATACTAGTGATTTGGTTTTCTTTTTTCATTTAAAAATCATATTAACCAATGGTTTCTCTATTTTATTGTTTTTTAATGTAACTAATTCCTAGTTTTATTTATTAATTCAATGTTTTTCTTATATTCAATTTTATTAATCTCACTTCAATTTTCAGAATGTTCAATTTGGTGTTTAATTGGGATTTAACTTTTATTCTCTTTTTCTTTTCCAAATTGCATATCTGACTCATTGAACTGTTCTTTCTCATTTTTACTGATATAAGCATTTAGTGATCAACATTTTCCTCTGATTGCTGCTTTTGCTGAATCCCATAGTTTCTGGTCTGTTGTCTCATTATTATTATTCTCTTAAATTAACTTGTTTGTTGTTTTTATGACTTTTTTTAACCTACTCATTCCTTAAGATTTGGTTCTTTAATATCCAATCCATTATTTTTGCAGGGTAATGAGGGGTAAGTGACTTGTCCAGGGTCAGGCAGCTAGTAAGTGTCAAGTGTGTGAGGCTGGATTTGAACTCAGCTCCTCCTGAATCTAGGGACGGTGTTTTATTCACTGCACCACCTAGCTGCCTGATCCAATTAATTTTTAATCTGTTTCCATGATACTTTATTCAATATTATTTTTATTGCTTTATGATCTGAAAAAGGTATGCTTAATATTTTTACTTTTCTGCATTTAATTATAAACTTTTTATGCCCGAATATATGGTTAATATTTGTAAAGATACTGTTACCACTGAGAAAAAGGTATATTCCTTCTTATTACCATTAAGTTATCTTCAGATGTCTCTCATATTTAGCTTATCTAAGATTTTACCCATTTCCTTGACTTCTTTTTTATTCCTTTACTTTTTGTTAGATTTGTCTAGTTTCTACAGGAGAAAGTTGAAGTTGTCCACTATTATAGTCTTGCTTTTTACTTTCATTTGTAATTCAATTAGCTTTTCCTTTAGAAATGTTGCTGCTATAGCATTTGGTGCATATATGTTTAGTACTGATGTTACTTAATTATCTATGGGTATCTTTTAACATAATCATCTGAATAGTTATAATAATTGAATCTATGTGAATTGATAAGACCATGAAATGATGTAGAAGAAGATAAGTGAATCATGTACAGAGTCTTGGGGGATACCCACAAGTATCAGGTGCTACTTAGATGAAGATCTAGCAAAGGAGACTGAGTAGTCAAACATGAAGAGGAGAAATATGAAGAGCAATGTCACAAAAACTTGGAGAGAAGAATTTTCAAGAAAAGGGGGATCAACAGTGTCAATAATTTCAGAGATATTAAGAAAGATATGGTCAGAATAGATTAAAAATGGAATAAATGTTTGTTGCTTCCTTGATATGTGCTTAAATGTTGCATATACCATGCAGTACAATGTGTACTTCTTGTGAGCTGGGACTGTTATTTATTCTCTCTTTGTATCCATCTCTTTTGTTGTCCAATAAAGTATCCTAAAGGTCATAGACAAGAAAATGCTACTTCAATTGATGAAACAAATCAATTTTTTAAAAGCTGCAGATATCTTCCATTCCATATATTTGTTCTCCTGGTTTCACATAAAAATGCACTTGGAAACATTTAGTTTAGCTTAATCTTATATAAAGTTTACTAAAGGATCATATGCTTCTCAATTGTTTATTTCTGTTTTGTTGAGGGGATACTGTTAATCAGCATGAAACATTTTCAAATGTAATACTTGGCAAATAAGCTTGTATTCTAAACCACTGAAACACTTAACTGATGAGTCCCTTTACTTTCAAATGGGATATTTTAAGTATTCCCATGTGAAATGGAGAATGAATATTGGCTGACATTTTCAACATGGCACCATGCTTTGTGATGATAGTAGTATCATTGCAAGGACAGATGAGAATGTTTTCCCTAAAAATACTCTCCTTGTTATATTTGAGACATTAAAAGAAACAGCTCTGAAAAGTGTTAGTCTTTCTGTGGAGTTGTAGATTTAGGGGGAGAGAGAGATGAGAGAAGGAGAGAAGGAAAGATAAAAAGGGAGAGAGGGAGAAAGAAAGGGGGAGAGGGAGAAAGGGAAGGAGGGGGGAGGGAGAGATAGAAAGAAATGGATTACTTGTCTACATTTTTCCTGATTTCCATTTATAAATAGAATGTCCATGTAGATATAGTTTAGTTTCTCTTATAGTACAACTCATCATTCACTAGATAAAGCTCCCATGTCAAGCCTACCACCTCAGAAATTGATGTTCTTCAAGCCATGCAATAACCAGCATTTTATTCCCTCTTTGATAACTTTCTGCTCTCAAAAGGTAACAAATGATAATTTTTTACTAAGCAGATGGACCTTTCTTTTATTGTAGTCTTTTTGAGGGGTCACCATGACCAAACAGGTGCTGCTGAGCTTCTTTCTACTTTGCTGGGCTGGCCTTCCAACAGTATACAGCCATTCAGCTGCACCCATAGTTTAAGACAAGAAACTTAGTCAAACTTGCCAGACCTTTCATGCTCTGGTCCAGCCTTTGGTAACTTCAGGTCAATCTCAGGCATATCAAGTCTTGAGAGTAGAACAGTAAAAGCAGTAATATTCTACACCCTCCTAAAAGCAGAAAATCAGCAGTGGCATCATGATAACTTGAAAGCAATAACAATTCTCTTGAAATCTTTCTTTTTCTTCTTCTTAATACATATGGCTATTACTAGATTGTTATTCCATCATGAGGCAAATAACTACAGATGCTTGGTTTATTAAGGTCAACATCCCCTATGTATTGCTGTATGGTCAAGTAGTTCTAATTATTGTCCCTGAGATCAAATGGCAGAGTGATAGTACAATTTCCCCATGGTCTAATATTCAATTCAATACAAATACTGGTTATTAACTGCCTTGAAATGTAGGTTGGCAAAATCAATGTGCTAATGCACTCTTAGATTGCATTAACAAAGGTATATCATTCAGGATGAAGGAGTCACTGAATCTGATATCCTTGTTTCAGTTAAAAAACCTATAATTTGGTAAAGCTGGATAGGCTATCCAGAGGAGAGTCACCAAGACCAAGAAAAGCCTTAAGATCATGTCACATCAAGACTGGGTAAAAGACCTGGGGATGTCTACCTTAGAGGAGAAGAATTAGAGGGCATCAAGCATTTGGCAAGCTGTCATGTGGAAGCAGAACTGCACTTTTGTACTTGGCCATAAGGGGGAGAATTGAGGACAATTGGAGGAAGTTGTAGTAAGGAAAATCTAGGTTGGGATGAAGAAACACTTCCCAACAATTAGAGAACTTTAAAGGGACCACAGGAAACATCAGGAAACAATGGGTTCCCCTGCTTTCAGGTTTTCAAGTATGGCCAGTGGATGCCCATTTGGTGGGTGTGGAAGAAGAGACTGATTCTTCCCCAGTACAGGTTAGACTCCCTGACCCCAGAAATCCCTTCCAAGAGTGAGATTCTGTGACAATAGAATTTTATGGACTTTCCGGTATTGCCTGAATTTGGAAAGAGAAATATGTTTCAGAAATACAAAAAGAGAAATATAGAGTTTGAGATGTGTAGGAAAAATTAATGATACTAATTAAGAAATTTTCATTAGTTTTTCATAGTTGAAAATATGTAAGCAAAGTGTACTTTATTTCTCTAGAGACTGAACTGCATGCAGAGAAGAAGGAACTGTCTTAATATTATCTCTTTTGTGTCTCTTTGTCCTACACACAAAGGAGGAAAGACAAAGCCTAAAATGAAGTGACTCATTTTATTTCTCAGCTGGGGGTCCTAAGTGAGTTGAAGCTGACTGTTACATTGCCATGAGTCATATGCATGAGTCTGGCTCCTCTAACAGGCTACTAGTAAGTTCCATCATGGCTAGGATTCAGTGGGGAAACTGAAGTTCAGATTGGACCTGGTCAAGTCAAGAGAGAGACATATGGAAGTACTGCAAACCTAGCTCTAGTTAGAAAGTGGGACAAAGTACTCCAGAACTTTAATCCTGTAGTACTTTTGAAAAGGCTAGGTGGCCATGTTAACAGAATAGTGAACTTGGATTTAGGAAGGCCTGAGTTCAATTCCTGCTTTGCACACTTACTGTGTGATCTTGAGCATGTCACTTAACTTATCATTCTGTCTACTCATATGCAAAATGGGGACAGGAAGAGAGCTGAACTCATAGGGTTGTTGTGAGTAGCAAATGAAATAACACATATAAAATGCCTTATAAGTTTTTAACTAACATATACAGCTTTTCCAACTCCTTTTCCTTTTTTTCCTTCTCTTCTCCTCTTTATTTACTTCTCACTTTTCCTCCTCCTTCTATTTCTTCATTAAAGTTGTTTCAGATTCAATCAAAACATAACAACGAATGTCCAAATAATACTGAATAAATATGGCAGCTGTGATGAAATTAAAGGGAATGAAATGATATTCAAGACAGATGTAGATTTTGGTTCTCATAGAATCCAGTTAGGCTGTGTAGACAGCTGTGATATGATCACCACTGACTGTGCCACTTTTGACTGCCTGCCAAAGAAAAGTAAGAACCCATTTTATTGACTGAAGATTCAGAGCTATAATCCCAAGAATGAACAAGTTACTGGGAGTCACCCAGATCACTGTTAATAAAAATCCATTTACAATTTTATATAATTAGTGCATTTATATTTTCTAAATAATTTCATGAGTCCAAGATCAATGTGGATTGGGTTTAGCTGACATGGCATACCTCCATGCCCTTCTTCTCCATGCTAGAAGGCTTCTGGGGCTCTGTATTTCCATATTCTCTCATGCTTTACCACCAGAGTTGATCAAATGCTTTTGGTTTTGCTCCCTTTTCCTAATAAGACATTAGAGTCCATTATTTCTTTGGGAGGAAAGCTGCTGAGGAGCTCTGTACAGAATTGGGTAGCCTATGGCTAAGCTTTCTCCTAGTCCAGCTTTATAGGTATCTTTTGACTGATGCAGTGAATCTGCCCTTTTTCATTGACATTGTTCATTTCCACCAAAACAAGTACATCCTCTTGACCGCGATCTCACAATTCTTCCCAGTGAACACCAATGTATGTAGGCTTCACCATGAGAAGCTTCAAGCATTAAATCAAGTTTTATCAACATTGGAGGCCCAACATTGAACTTTTCTAGAAAACGAGAACGCTAGCTGTGGAGACCTAGGGCTTCATGCTGAGAGCTGTTTCCTACCTGGCTGGGCTAGGGACATATAGAAGCAATTGATGATTTTTCAATGTCTGAAAGGGAGGGGATTGTAAAAGAGGTTAGAGATGGAGTCAAGGAAGCAGTTTCTAAGAGACTAGTGCAGTCATCTAGAAGGGGATGAAGAGTTGGAGGAGGGTAATTTCAGGACAATGGGAAGAAATTGATGAATGAAAGATATATTTTAAAGGGAAAACAATTATAGGTCTTAATATGGAGTATAAAAAGCAGAGCTGAAATAATTCTCAAATGCTGAATATGCCTGACTGGCAAAATTGGCCATTAGTGGAATTGAGACATGCTGTTGATGTAGGTCTGTCTCTCTGTGTAGAGATGGAATGAACTACCAAAGTAAAAATACCCATTATCTGTTTGGAGCTGAGTAATAGAGCTCAGGTTAGTGGAGAGGACTGAAGACAAATATTAAGGAATTATAGGTATGGAAGCACCAGTTAATGGCAGGAGAATGTATTAGCAGATCTCTGAGGAGAGGAAAATAGAGCTAGAGGAGAACCTGCTGGAGAATAAACCATCAACCAAGGACCATCCTCATGGCCCCTAATTGATGGAGCAGCTAATATAGAGAAGATGTTAGATGGAGAGAGGCAGATATATTTAAGTTAAATTATAACTTCTCAACAATTCCAGCTGTCTCAAAGTGGAGTGGGCTTTCTGGGGACGTAGTTGGTTTCTCTTCCTTGGAGGTTTTCAATCATAGACTGGATGATTCCTCATCTTGTATTTCATAGAGGGACTTCTTGTACAATTATGTGTTGAACTGGGTACCTCTGTATGCCTTCCAGTTCTGAGCTGCTGGAATGCATTCTATTGGAAAGATAAATCAGGTGAACTGATCACTCTGATGCAAGGTAAGGTATGATGAGCAAAGGAGAAATTTGAGAAGAAAGAGAATGCTTTCATCTGAGAGATGGTGCTTTAATGAAAGGTGACCGCTACCTAAGCTGCCCCTGAGATAAGAGAAGGTAGAGATGAGGCAAAAGGACATTTCAATGGTGAGAGGGAATGAAGTAGTCCTTTATAAATGAACAGGAATGGGAAAGGGAAAGTTATATTCCTGGAAAAAGCTAGCAGTTCAGTTTAGCTAAAACACAAAGTGCACGAGAAGGAAAAATATCAAACAAAAACTCAAAATTATTCAAGAGTCACAGTGAGGAGTACCCTAAATATCCTGCCAAAAAGTGAGGATTTTTACTCAATTCACTAGGGTGCCACTGAGGGTCTTAGAGGTAGAGAGTGATGTGTGCTCTAAGAAGAGTATATTGGAGGCTGAATGAAAGATAGATAAGATCAGTGATACATTGGAAGAAGAGACACTAGTTAAGACACTATTAAAATTTTTCAGGGTAGAGATGGCAAGCAATGGAACTGCAGAAAAAGAAATAAGGAAAGAATTATGGGAGAAGTAGTCAGAAAGTCCTGCT
Organism: Dromiciops gliroides; assembly: GCF_019393635.1. Lineage (NCBI taxonomy): Eukaryota > Metazoa > Chordata > Mammalia > Microbiotheria > Microbiotheriidae > Dromiciops > Dromiciops gliroides. The sequence continues at coordinate 4,086,142 of NC_057865.1, read as the reverse complement.
ACCTAAGGGGACCTCAAAATAAGATGATTTAGACTTTTTTTCAAGGCTGACAGGTAATAGTTTTGTTGAGGGATATTAGAGATGCCAAACATGTGGTAACTGTCCAATTTTCTTCTTGGACTTTGCTCATTTGGTAAAGTATGCACTTTTCCCACATTGGAATATATTACATACATGTAGTTCAAGACTGGTGACCTATGTAGCAAAGGCACAACCCTTCTAGGATCCCAACAAAGAATTCTTTTGAATTATCCAGATTAATTGCTCGTATTTCTTTTTCTTTCAGCCTCTTCTCTCTCCCAACCCTGAGCTATTCCTCATGATCAGTAGTCGGGGGGAGGCTATAAAAATTCTACTGAAGTTGAGGGTAAATGCTGAATGTATCATATAAATCTTTGAGGGGGAAGGGTTAGCTCCTTTAAGTGTTTCTATTACATGCAGTGAACTTATATCATTCAAATAGGGTTTGAAGCCTTTGATACCAACATTTACTCTGCCCAAGAATTATGGGATGGTTCTATCTCCTTTGATGAGGTGTGACCTTCTCTCCACTCCAGATTCAGAAACATTCCAATTAGGGTGACATTTCTTGTGTTTGATGGTAATTTTATGTTAAAGTAGAAAGGAAAAGAGAGCAAAATGAAGGATCAATCATAGTTCTCTGAGTTGAAAATGTAATTCATTCCTTATTGCAATTCTTTAAAAATATTCCTCCAGGGGCAGGTAGATGGCACAATGGTTAAAGCACCGGCCCTGGATTAGGAGGACCTGAGTTCAAATCTGGCCTCAGACACTTGACGCTTACTAGCTGTGTGACCCAGGGCAAGTCACTTAACCCCCATTGCCTGCAAAAAAAAATATTCCTCCAGCACTTGCCTTTACAATCTTGCCTTCCCACCATTGTGCCCGACTCTAAGGCAGGCTCCATTTTCCTGCTTCATCTCTTTAACCTCTTCATGACCTGAAATTCTTCAATCTTGGTCCCTTTCCTTCTTTATAACTTAAGAGATTTCATCTTTTTAGTTTATCTTCATGTGATATAAAGACAAATGAATTTTATAGACATGGGAGGACTAATTGAAGTATGTTCCCAACCGTTATTAAATCTGTTGCTTGTATCACTCAATGATCAATGTTTTAGCTGACCAAGGTCAAGGCCAAAAATAGGATCACACTACTATATTTTATATTTTAAAGTTTAACTCAAATAAAACCCTGAGCAGAAAAGGTTTTCCTTAAGGGACAGAGAAATATAGAAAGTGGAAAAAAGAGAAAGGCTTATTGCAAACTTGCTGATATGCCTGGATGGTGCATTATGGCCTAATGAAATGCAGTATACCATTGATCTTGCTGTTATAAGGACAATCTGAACCCCATTCTCAAATGTTTGCTACTAGCCTGACCCTGGGGAAGTTATTGAAGTTTTCTGGGCTTTAGGATACCATCTGTGAAATGGTGAGAAGTACAATATTATCCTCCTGGACTTATAGGAATTGAATGAGCTAATTATGCAGAGAGCTTTGCTAAACTGTAAAACACCATATAAGTGACCACACTAATTAGGTATTTATAATATTAAAATAAAGGCAGTAAATATTCAAGAGAGTGCAATAACAATGAGTAAGTAACATAGGGCTTAAATAAACTACTGCATACCCTAAAAGAGTGAAATGGCTGATGAGTTGGATTGTGGAGCAACAGCTGGTTCTATTCAATAAATTATTGATGATGCAAGTAATGCTGTAGGGCTGAAAAAGAGCAGTTGTTACCCTGATTTTCAAGGAAAGACAAGAAAGGAAGCCAGAAAGCTATGTGCCAAATAACTTCACTGACTCTTGGCCACTTGATAGAATGTAGTATGAAGAGGGGTGGTTTCAACCACTTAGAAAAAGGAAAGACCTCAGACAAATTCCTAACCTGGTTTTAGTCAGAATAAGCCATGCCAAAAAAGCCAGTTTCTTCTCATAATAACGTTTGGAAATGGTTTGGAGCCAGCAGTAGAATCAAGAGGCCCTCCATGGCTAATGTTCACATAAGCTCAACAAACAGCATGTTGACAAAGAAGTATCAAACCAATAACTGAGTCAGAGAGACTTAAAGAGACAGAGGGCTTTATTAGAGGCACTTTAAAGCAGGTAATTTCCAATAGACATTACAGAAAGGTTATCCTTATGGAACCAGATTTACTGATCAAGGCAGATCATACAAAGAAATGGTAGAAACTATGCAGCATTACATGTTATAAACATATAGCATCTACTCAATGCCTAGAAAAAGAAAATCAGATGACAAGGATTAAACATTGGAAGCATCTTTATCCTCCATAAAAGAACAGTTGACAGTTCCCCACTTAAAATTACTCCAGAATAATTTTAATAATTCAACAAATAAACCATACTTCATCTGTATCATGAAGAGGTAGCTGTTGCCTACAATGAATGACTAGCATAAAACATCCATATTACATTTAAATAATGCTTTCCAATGTTCAAAGTGATTTACTCATGTTAACTTATTTCAGCCTTATAATAACCCTGTGAAATAGATAATGAAGGTATTTTTATCCTCCTTTTACTGATGCTAGAAACTAAATCATTAACATGTCTCTACAAAATTAGTCAAAAATAGGAATTTTGCTAAACTGGTACTTTAAACAAAGACCAGAATTTATCTGTTTAATGATGTTACCTCATTTTTGTCAAGTTTGCTTGACCAATGAGTACATTTGTTCTTTCTCTTAAGGAATCTAATTGATGAGAAGACTTGAATGCTTGCTTTATGGGTTTAACTTTGATAGAATAGTAGCCATGTGGTATAGTAGAATGATCACTGGAAAAGGAAATAAGACCTGACATTTGCCTCTGATCATTACAGTAACTAACTAGGTATCATTGGACAAATTACTTGATTTCTGGGTTATAACTCCTTTATGAAGAAAAGAAAGTGTTTAGATAGATGATCTTCCAAATTCTGTCCTCTCAGAATTAGATTGCGAGCTTCTCAAAGAAAGGGTCTTTCTCTCTCTCTCTCTCTCTCTCTCTCTCTCTCTCTCTCTCTCTCTCTCTTTCTCTCTCTTTTTCTTTCTCTCTCTTTCTCTCCCCATCCCTCCCTCCCCACTCCTCTCTTTTCCTTCCTCCCTCCCTCCTTGTCTGCTTTTTTTGTATACCTAACACTTAACCTACTGCCTGGCACATAGTAGGTACTTTGGGGGGGGAATGACTCACTGAATCTTGTTTCATTCTACAATCCAAAATAGAAGTCCATTGTAAACCATTCATAAAAGACAATGGTGCTTGAGAGTGCTTATTCTAGTAGTTCTGTGTGGGTGGACAGTTGTGAGTAGATGCCAGAGGCATGGGGGAATGCAGAATATGAATGTTCTTCCAGGAAAAAAATATTCTTAATGAAGAAAAAAAAACACCTTTGAAGAAATGATTATATTGTTCAGCTTTGTATAATGAAACAACACCTACTTGACAACTGGTCCTATGCCTAACTGCACTGATGTGATAAAAGGTTCCTGTTATAAGTCTCTGTCCATTTCAGAATCAGAATTTTCCACCCAGAAGATCTCCTTTTTCTCAAGTCTTTTGAGCAGATGTCTTGCATGGGAAAGCTAGCACAATACAAAATATGAACAAAGTCAGAGATTTTCCCATATTCGTGTGTGTGGTGGCATTTGTGGTTGAGAAAAGTGGCAAAGAGTACTTACTGCCTGTTGGTAGAGATGGTGGATAAACAGCATTATGATATAGCCTGCTCTCAAAATATAAATGGATAGAAGCAATTTGAAACTCCTTCCAATGTCTCTCTGAATCATATTATCACCAAGTAAATTGATTGTCATGTTTGGATGTGAAGAGCGCAAGACTTGAAGTTCAGCAAATCCAGCATTCAGTGGAAGCTGTCTATACATTGAGAGTATGCAAATCACTTATTTCTTATGAACCTCAGTTTTCTCATCTGTGAAATAGCCATTGTATTTGTCTTGCTGGGTTATCGTGAAAAGCAGATGAAACAACACAAAGGAAGGTTGTGAAAACCTGGTGCACCCTCCTCTTTTTTAGTTTTTGTCATTCCAAAGTCCAAATACTACACATGAAAGTGTAGTTTGAATGATCTAACAACATTTACCTCACAAATGCAAATGCCAAAAACAAATTCAAGACTTGTCATTGCATAAGCCTTTACCAAACATTTATGATCTGATGAGAAATGTACAAGGAGCTATGGATATTAAGAGAATTGGAAACAGGCCCTGCTCTATAGGAGCTTCCAGTCCACTTGAAGAGATAAGCCAAGTACCAAACAGTACAAACCAAATACCCGGATGTCTACTCTATCCCTTCCCATAACCAAAGAAAGAATTTATAAAACTTCAAATTACCTCCAATGCAATAGGTAGGACCTGGGACCAATAACCATATTATAGATTAGATTCAAATGTAGCTGCAACAAAAAGCATTTTAGGATTAGCTAAGATGCCTTTGATTTAGAACTGAAGGAAAATATCATGTGGCATCCCAGTCCACCATTCTTTTTCATTTTTAAAATTTTTTTCCAGTTCACCATTCCTTTTTTTTTCAGGGCAATGGGGGTTAAATGACTTGCCCAGAGTCACACAGCTAGTAAGTGTCAAGTGTCTGAGGCCAGATTTGAACTCAGGTCCTTCTGAATCCAGGGCCAGTGCTTTATCCACTGTGCCTTCTAGCTGCCCTCAGTCCACCACTCTTAGTTGAAAATAGAATATACATTACATTCAATCATTCTTTCATCCATATACATGTATATGTGATCTCACTGATTTGGGAGTTTCTGCCAATGATGCAGATTGCAATTCACCCAGGGCTGCCAATACTGTGTGATTCTTGTCCATATATTCCCAAAGTTCATCACAGGGAGTTGACTAAGTGTATTATCATCTTCCTTTGCTCTTCTCCAATGTGGTGAAGGTATGAGTAGAGCACTCTGATTATCCTGTGGCAGGTAGGTGGTACAGTAGACACTGTACTCAGGAGAAACTGAGTTCAAATACTACCTGAGAATACTCACTTATTGGCTGTGTGTTCCCGGGCAAGTCACTCAAACTTTCTGTGCTTCAGTTCTTTATTTGTTAAAAGAAAATAATAATGGTACCTACCTCCTATAATTGTGAAGATCAAATGAGACAATATTTGTTAAACACTTTGCAAACCCTAAAGCATTATAGAAATGCTATTTCTTACTAACCACCTATATTGACCTGTCATCCTCCATTCTTATTATATGACTAACTGATCTTCACTTTATTACATTCTTTGATGTTCTTTACTCCTGTTTATTTTTAGAGCATCTTACTGGTGACATGTTGCAGGTTGATCATATACACATCTGCCTTACTGGAAGTTAAAATGGTACTCTGTGAGTTGATACTCCCAATACTGTAGCTCACAAGCCCTACCAGTGATTATCCCCATAAAATCTAGACAGTACGTATAATAAGCCCAAAGCAAATGAATTACCTAAGGTTACATAGAAAGAATCTTAACTTCAAAGTATCCCCCACCGTGTATCTGGCATGTACTCTCTGGCAGAAGAGTTGGGCATAAAAGTGGGACACAATTGTCCTAGGTCACATTTGTAGGGATTAAATGGATCCAAGGAAATTCATTGATCTGGTACTATTGAACCTCAATATCATCTCTCCTTTAATCTTCATACGGTTTTACACACAAATTCTTTGGCTTGAATCAATTGCTAGATCTAGTTCTTCCTTGAATCTGTAGTTGGCCCTCTTGTAGGCTACCAGAGGTTCCACTCCTTAAAGTTGCTTCCTTGATATAATTCTATGTTGTGTCTATCTGAAGAGTATGTTTCAGCTTAATTCCTCAAGTTTAAATGTCCAAGAATAACATAGAAGACACTGATGATTATTTTCTTACCATGTAAGTCAAAAATTCACTTAGAATTTCTTTTGCATACATAGATAACATTTCATTGAATGCATACATACATTTCTTGTATTGATATTCTTTGGAATTGATGGAATGTTTATGCATAGTATCATTTATCTCTCTGCTTTTTTACTTATAACTTTTCAGATATCATAGTTCCTACCTTTGTTTTCTTAGAGCAGTGAAACAGTGTCAAACTCTTCTACAGCTCCTTATTTGAACTCTCCATAATTCCTTATATTTCACTTACGTCTCTGTGTTAGTTTCCAGCAAACTTCAGAGATTTATTATTATGCTTCTTAGAATTTTCTTCTATTTCATGGTAAGGCTATTAAAATTCCAACTTAATGCACATCTATGTACCTCCATGTGTATTGTGCCAGCATAATTTGATGGACTTTTGTTTGATGTTATTGAATCCATGCTCTTCCCAACTCTGCTCTAGGACTGATGCACCCTTTAGCGCAGCTCCTCTCTCTCCCACCCCCACTCAGTTTCCATTGATTTTAATCTATTTTATAATCTTTAAAATGAACAAAAAACCCAATACTTTTCCTGTACAGTGAGATGATCTACATTTGGACTCTTCCCCCTACTCTGTATCTTTCCTTGAAAGACATTTATCTTAATATTAAAATTTAAAAATGTCCATCCTCCACTTGCCCTTTCCTTGTTTAGTGTATTTCTCCTTTGCACATATAAGTAAAGAGCTTACATCAAACACTTAGAACTACAACAGACATCAGAGACAAAATAGTCCTCCCCCTAAGATAATAGTTGACCAAGTCGCAGGGAGGTTAAATTATTTTCCCAAAGTAACTAGTGCCTCTAACTCTCCCATGACTATACATTTTACAGTGGCATACTGTTCCCTTTATGGAACTTAGGTAAGGTAGATCTCCAAAGGAACACTATTCTTATTATCACTTTATAGTATAAAACACTAGACCATTTTACATCCCTTTCATTTAATTTAGACTTTTTATGTTAATGCAATTTTGTCCTATAGCTCTATTCTAATTTTAACAAATCTGTTTAATTTTGTTTTCTCAAAGATGTTTTAAAGTTATTGATTTTCATTGATAAAAAATTCTCTTTCCCTTTAGGATAATGCTCAGTTTTACAGTATATTCTTTCAGGTTATTTTTTTTTGTTCAGTTGTCATTTACTCATGTCTGTCTCTTCATGACCCCATTTGGGGTTTTCTTGGCAAAAATACTGGAATAGTTTGCCATTTTCTTCCCCAGCTCACTTTATAGATGAAGAAGCTGAGGCAAACAAAGTTAAGTGATTTGCCTAGAGTGACACAGCTAGAAAGTATCTGAGGTTAGATTTGAATTCAGATCTTCTTGAATCCAGACCTTGTGCTCTTTCTACTCTACCAGCTTATTATTACTCTGCCCATTATTATTATTAGCAAAAACTAATTTATTTTCATTTTAGTCATAGCATGATAGTTTTTCTAAAAATTAATTATTGTTTTCTCTTTCATATACCAGAGCACTAGACCAGTGTCCTTTGTTATATCACATGTTTCTTCCTTATTATTGGGAAGATTTTCTTTAACCTTTAGCGAACTAGAGAAGGCAAATATTTTACTAGGTGAGTTAAACTTGGAATTTCTTTGTATTAGCATCATGTGTACATGATTCTAGTAATCTGAACTTCCTTCTAGTTTCAATATTTCTGGATAGTATTGAAGCAATGAAGGTAAAATAACCTATTAAATGTTTGCTGTATACAGAGCACTGTGCTAAGCTTTGGGGATATAAAGGGAAAACAATAAGATGGGCCCTGAACTCAAAAAAGATAATACATACAGACAACAAATATCAGAGATCTCAGTTATTTTAGAAGGGGAAGCTCAGTGATTCTGTTAATAGAAAGGTAGATGGTAATACAGCGTTGCTAGAATAATTTCCAGTAAAAAAGCCATATTGTCTTTTGATGTTGAACCATTTGATGGTTCTGGTGAGTTTGGCATTAAACTCTTTTGCCCCTGTATCTTTAGGAGTTGTGACTGTTGAGAAGGTGGGCTCAGCATTTTCTCAGGCTGTATTTAGGCTGTATATAATTTCCTGAAATATTTCATATGTGCATTATGTTTAAACTGTCGGCCAATCATTCTTGGAGCATGCTTCTATTTGTTTTATCTTCAATGCCAAGTCCTTTGATTCATAGATACTAAATATCTTCAAGTTTTATCTTTTGATTTTGAACTAATATATTTTCTTGTATCACTCCTCTATTCTATTCTGTTTTGGGTTGAAATAGATTTATTTATTTTTCAGCATCTTCTTGGCTTCAACAAACTCTTTCTTTTTTATGCTCAATCATTGATCCTATTTTAAAATTTATTTTTCACAGCTCTGATTTCATTCCTTATATTTATCTTTAATGTATTAAATTTCAATAACACATTGTAGCCATTCTCTTATTTGGGCCTCTAAATCAGGGCTTCTTAAACTGCTTCTGTTCATGACCCCTTTTTGCCTGATTAATTTTTAGGCAACCTTAGGTATATAGGTATATAAAATAGGTATATATAACCTTTTTCTGTTGCCAAATTTTTCACAACCCCCACATTCAGTTCCATGACCCATGTGTGGTTGTGACCCACAGTTTAAGAGGTTAGGCTTTAAATTTAGTAATTGTAGAATTATTCCTTCCTTCTGAAAATTCCTCTTTGATGTTTTTTCCTCCAATAGTATTTCTTAATTATATTAATGCATTTTTATTTGCTTACTTATTTCTGTAGTTTCCATGTGTTTATAGGGTTTTCCTGGTGTAGATTTCTTTGATTGCCCTTCTTTTTCCCATTTTTTTTTGTCTGGAAAATTTCTTTTTGAGGTAATGAAAGCATGTTGGAGGTTGATATTATGCCTCACTAATTCATCTTTCTGGAAGCCCATTTTCATTATTTGAAACACACACAAGCACATGCCTATATTCATCTCTTGGGAGCTATGGCAAAAACTTCCATTTTAACGAATGGATATAATATCAAAGTTGTGTTGGTCCTTCAGGACCTTTAAAATAGGATTCAGCCTGAAATATTTCTACATGTTGAAATAGCAATGATCTCTTACCCTAACAAATTCAAAAGAAAAGAAAATCAAGGAGTATAAATTGGATTGATGGCTGACCTCATATGATAAAAAGGGATATCCTTAATGGTTGACCTTTTCCCTAAACATTCCAGAAGGAGTGCTTCTAAATAGATATGCAGGCCAATATTATTTGTGAATGAAATTCATTTGAGACACGTCACTCACCCTTTATGAAAAACAGTTCAATTCTAAATAAAATTGATGAGAATAATTACTTATATTACATTGTTTTTCTTCTCAGTATAATTGTGTAGGTATTTAATTGAGATTCTAGCACAAAACTTAAAGGAACAAATGCTTTATCCAATTACCATGAAATTTCTCTTTATTTTAAAAGTATAACAGAATTTATTTCTTTAATAACATAACCTGGGAAAATGGAAATAACTTAACTTGAGACATTCAGGTTAAAGATCAGTATAATCAATATTTGCAAATTTCCTTCAATACATTAACACACATAGAAGGGTTTGCAAATATCTCCCCTGCTACCCAAGATGAATTGATACCATTTCACAGAATGTAGTTTAAAACACTGCAGAGGGTGGTGTTGGGGATATTGTTGGAGTGGAACTGGGGTGAGGCTAAAGGTCTGGAAATTTTATTTTGCCTAAAGTGATGGTTTTAATACTAATGGATGTATTCATGGCATCCCTGGCAACTAGTTACCCATGGTCATAGTGATATTTTCCAAATGAATTAATTATTAGGAGGGCCATGAGGGCCCTCCCTACCTCCTATTACCTTCTTCCACGTTTATTTCTACCTTTTAAAGCAGCTTTAATTTGAAGTGACAGCTTCTAAAGTGAATTCTCCATGTCTATTCGATCCAGCATCCCAACTGAGACTGTTAAAAAAGAAGAGGCTTCCAATTAGTGCTAGAGATGATGACAATTCTTATACAGCAGCAATTTTGTCCTTTGAGAGATTAGCTAAAAATATCCACTTGTTTCATCGCAGGCCCAGAACATCGATCAAAGGAATGGTAACAACTGAGAACACTTGGAGTAAGTGACATGCTCTATCCCATGTGATTTGGACTCCCTGGTTTTGTTAGGAACCAGACCTGTTGACTATCTCTGTCTCTGTCTCTCTCCCTCTCCCTCCCTTTTTCCCCTCTACTCCTCCCCCCCGCCCACACACATACTCACTCACTCAATCACACACTTAGGGAATTAACTGTTGCGTGTCTCTATGTGGCTAGCTTAAGGGTACCTCAAGTCAATATGTCTAATTTGAAATCATCATCTTCTCTATGTATGCTTCTCCCACTAGCCTCTCTGTGTGTGACAATGGAGCCACTATACTCCCAGTCATTCAAATTCATAACTACAGTGTCATCTTCTACTCTTCCCTTGATCGACCTCCACATTCCATCAGTCATGAAATCCTGCCACAGCATTGCAGAAGATTAAATTTAGAACCAACCTCAAAGCCAGCTAGTATAATCTGAACGTATCCAAGAAACTTGGGGAAAGAACATTGAAACCTCCCTGACAATTAATTATTGAACACCCACTCTATACTTCACTGTCCTGGGATAACCAGTAACCAAAGCATGAAAACACAGTGGAAAACTTTAGGTTTAAGATGAATGGAAGCAGAAATAGAAATGGTGTTATCATTACTATATAGTAGACTACTTGGTCAGGAAGATGATATAGACGACAAACCCTGAAAGGAGGCATGACAATGATAATTGGATATATGAAGTGAGGGATACTCAGGAGTTGAGGATGACTCCAAGGCTGAGAACCTTCATGACTAGAAGGGTAGTGATACCCTCAAAGATACAGGGAACTGCATAAGGGGCTTGGGTTTCATGGGAAAAATAAGGAGCTTTATTTTGGACACATCACATGTCAGATGCCTATGAGACATCTAGTCTGACACCTCCAATAGGCCATTGATATTCAGGGACTGAAATTAAGGTAGGAGATTAGAACTAGACATGTAGATTTAGGAGTCACATAAAGTAAACCTATTGGAGCTGATGTGGTCACTAAAGGATAGAGTGTAGAGACCTAAGAGAAGTAGAACCAGGGCAGAGGCTTGGAATATTTCCATAGTCAGGCACAGAGATGGATGATACTCCAGAAAAGGTGATAGAGAAGTCATCAAATAGGAGACTAGAGAGAAAGGCTGTTACCCTCATAACTACCACTACCACTACCACCTTCCCAACCTTAACCACCCCTAGTAGGAGAGAAAACAAGACAAAGTACACATAGAAAAGAGCATCAGTTGCTGCAGAGAACTAACTACAAGGACTGATAGAAGATGATTGGATGTGGCAGTTAGGAGATCAATGGAAACTTTGGGTAGAGAATTTTTTCATAAAATTGTGATAGCTTGTAAAGGATTGAAAAGTGAGGGAAGAGAACCAAAGTTTCAAAGAGGTAAATAAAGCCTTCACATACAGAAATACCTCCTAATAATGTGGAAAATGCTGTTTCTGATCTTCATGGTGCTCCAGGATCTGGGCTTCAAACTATCTGTTCAATCATTTTCAGAATACTGTCAGTATAGCATAAAAGGTAAAGTACTAGTCCTGAAACTGGGAATCTTAGTTCAAATCTCAAGTCTGACATTTTCTAGTACTGTGATAACCTTCCTGTGCCTTGTTTCCCTTGTTTCCATAAATATTTCTGCCATGTTTTTAAACTACAGTCTGTGCCCAGATGATGCCTCAACATAGTGTATTGATGGGAGAGACCCCACACTATCCAGGTATCCCAGACCCACCACAATTCACTCTGGCCATGTGTTTGCAATACTCACCTTCTTTCCTTCCTTTCACCTACTTTTCACTTCTTGGAAGTTGTCATCAAAACATACTACATTCCCTGGGAAGAGGAAGTGTTAGTCCATTGCCCCAATGTTTCATTCATGATCCTTATCACTTCCCAGAACAAATCATGTGTAACAACACATCCATGTAAGTTTTTCTTTAAAAGAAGATAAGATTTGAAAGAGCATCTATTGAATTGTTTTCAGTATTTATAGCTCTAGGACTTCGCATAGTTCCTGGCACATAAAAAGCACCTAAGATAATTTTATTTATTCCTTTCTTCATATGTGAAATAAGGAAAATAATTTCTTTTGTATTTTACTCATAGAATTATTTGAGGCTTAAGTAAGAAAGTGCATAAAGGAGTTTCATAAAACTTAATGTGTTAACTAGTTTTTAGCCATTGTTATTGTAACATCTAAAAGAAAATTTATGGAAAACACTGAAATAAAATTCAATTGTTGTTTTTCAGGGGAAGCTCTAATAAAGCTTCATTTTTAGTAATACTGAATTATTGAAAAAGAACAAAATACGTCTAGTAGGATATTCTGGAAAACACCTAAAAACCAGTTTGCCTGTCAATGTGTCAATCTATGCTCATTTCCTCAGGCTTTCCTTCCTTCCTGTTGCCTGATTCCAGCCATACTGGAATGATTCCTCTCTCTCTTATTCTCTTGCCTTCTCATATCTACCTTCTCAGGCTATCTCTCATGGGGCAGTGAGGAAACACAGTACATCAAAAAACAAGGAGCAGTGAATTCTTTGGAAGCAGAAGCTGCCTCTTACACTTACCAGTGATTTTGCCTCTCTCAGCCTCAGTTTCACCATCTGTAAAAAGGAGATCATAATAACACATCCCTGGGTTATTAAAAAGACCAAATGAATAGATATATAAATAGTGCTTAAACCTTAAAGTGGTATACAAATTCTAGCTACTATTGCTATTGTTATTACTACTGATGTTTTCCACCACCATCTCCATATATTCATATCTCTTCCAGCATCAGATGAGATGTTATTTTGTCCCTGATGCTGATCTCTTTCTCTTTAAGTTTTCATAGCATGATACTTAGTTATCTAATTTTCAAGTATTTCAGTCTCCTTTTTAGTGTAGCTCTGTGTATATTTGTTCTCCCCTAACACATTAGCCTGGTAGCCTTCTAAGAAGAGAGCCAATGGTATATCTCTTAGTTTTTCCAGTACATAGCACATTGTGAGTTCTTAACAGCTAAGTTTAAATTCTTGGAATTATTAGAAATACATTTTAGACTTTACTGATCATCCTGCATGTGACTCTCATGCAAGATGGACTCACCTGACACAAAGGAGTACAGTTTTAACAGTTTCCTAAATCTTGGCTCCTGAGCCCCACCCAGAGATTTCCCTGTATGCCAATACCTGGTGTCTTGTCACTAACTTTCCACGTACTCATATGGATTACAGTAAAGCAAAGGGGGTTGGGACACCATTATTGACCAGCTGAAGAAAATAAATCTCTTGGCAGAGCCCATACCTGCTAATGGCTAATTCTTCCTCTACCCTGTGTAACCTCAGGCACTCCTGATGACACACAGAGACCTAGTGACTAGGATGGAGGGAGGGGAATTAAGAGTCCCTTTTCCCTCTACCCAAGGGTGACATTCCATGGGGGGATTGCCTCCTTCCATTTCTCAAACACTGCTATCTCCTACAGTTTCCCTGATCTCTGAGTAGTGACGATCATTATTCCACCCTCTCTTGCACTCCTAGCAATTAGTCTCATTTTACAGAGGAGAGCCTCATTTATTGTGAACTCCTCTCACTTTGGTAGTGGGGGCTCAGAAACTCATGCCATGGTAGTATTACCCTTCTAACAGCGAGCCAAACCAGGGAGCTGCTTTGCACCATAGATAATTTGTTCAGATGTCTGGCCACACAAGAGTTAACCCAGGCAGTGGGACTATTGTATGTACCTCTTACATGGGCATCTTCTCTATCATTGACCTGTTTGGGTCAGGGGGAAATCATAGATGAATGACTTCTTTCCACCAGCTCCCAATGTGCTTCTCATTCATGTTAGTACATCCCAATGGCCTGCAACCTTGATCTCAATGACCACAATTTCCCCTTAGATCTCTCTGGAATCAACTGTGTGGAGTTATTCAAGTTGTTAGTGACTTCTTCCTTCAGATTCTAGTGAAGAGAGTGGGGTGCATGAGTTCAACATTCTCTTAGCACTGCTGTATTCAGGGGAGAGGAAGAAAAAAAAGTGTATAGTCCTGCTGCAGGGATTTTGTTTCATGGTGAATTACCAATAAGAGAGATAAGGCTTCCTCAAAATATATGGAAATTTATACCCTGGGCTGTGATGGCCTGTTTAGAAGGAATCTGGTTGACTGTTTGAATACATATTTATGTACTTTTGAAATACACATTATTATGCAAATAAGTATTTGGTGGATTTTTAAGTGACCTCAAAAACCACGCCACCTCTTGCAATTGTCACGGCCTAGTTTCTTTAATGTATATTTGAAGTGCTAAGAAGGCTTGATATGATTTTTAAACACTTCAGAAATATAGAGAAACTCTTGTTAGTAGTTAAGGACTTTCAAGTTGGTTCTCTGGGAAAAACAGACAAGTGCTTCTGTGGAAGAGAACTTTTGACTTCCCAGAATTTCGTGAGCTCTCTGCTCATTTTCAAATCCTTTGAGCATGATTCCATTTTCCCCGAGTTTGTGCAAAGCTTGTGCTGTCTTACCAGTAATCCAGAGGCAGAAGTTTGCCATTGCCATGATCTTACATGCTCAGACAATAGGTCAGCTGTGAGGGAGGCCTAATGTCTGCCCAGAGAAGTCTTCAGCCTTCTTTTCCCTTCTTCCTCATGCCAGGAGCTGGGCTCTCTCCACTGCACCAGTTTTTCTACTTCTTACCAGTGCCTGGTCCTCTTCTTCTCCACAGGGTCTATGCTCTTGGAGAACAGGGGACCTCTTACTTATTTTCTGACTATAGAGTTGGATTTGGTCAGGATGTTCATAAGTCCTTTCTCTCCCAAGCGCCAACTAGGACTTTTAGCATAGTAGGGGCATAATAAAGGGTTCCTTGGACTGGATTAAATTAACTTGTACCTTGTTCAATTGAAGCTGGAAAAGTCACTTGCTTGATTTTTTATTAGGCCTGGTAATGTCTACATTTCCCTTTTCATGTATCCTTCCAAAAAAGCCTATTGTTTTAGATGAAAGGAAAGTGCCCTTTACTTTATAAAGCATAAGCACTTGGATGAAAAAAAAAAAAACAACATCAGGAAACCCTGGTAATTAAAGGAACTTGACTCTTTTGCTGGGATGGTGAAGAGTCAGTCAGTAGGCTTTCCTTAAGTTCCTTTATTTGCAAGGCACTGTGCTAAGTTCTGGGAATACAAAGAAAGGCAAAAGGCCATCCCTGCTCTCAGGGAGCTTCCAGTTTAGTTGGAAAATCACCATGTGAATCTTGGTGCACAAAGAAGATATATGCAGAACAAATTGGAGGAAATCCACCTAGGGAAGGCAGTAGCATTAAGGGGGGTGGGGAAAGGCTTCGTGAAAAAATATTAACTGGAACTGCTAATCTGAAAAATGGATAACTATAAGCTATATGAAAAATTATAACTAGCCATAAGTCCCTTCATGGTTGCCATTCAATGTTAAAATTACTTTAACTTAACTGGTGGGCCTAATCTGTGAACTCCTGGCTGGCTATCTGACTACTTTTAATTTAATATGGGCAGTTTATAAATTCCCACAACTGCTTCTCCCAAATTGATAAGCAAAAGCCTCTTTTTTCAATTAAAGCACATGGGTTTTATTTATATGGATAAACTTACAGTTAAATACAAGAAAAGAAATGTGACCTGACTGTGCTTTAAACTTTCTCTCTTGTCTGTGCATCTCTCCCCTGAGGGTATGCTAGCCTCTGCCACTGCAGCCACACCTTGCTTGGACTGGTTCATCTCCCCCTCTCTATCTTGCTGCTTGCACTTTCTCCTTCTGTCATTCACTATCTTCCCTCTTTCACAGTTGGGACCCTTCCTTCTAACTGAAAGCCCCCCCCCCACTTTCACTACCTCTGCTCCTGAATACAAACCCTTCTTTATCACTGGACCCTCAAGCTGCACCCATGCAAATGCCAAGCTAATTCCCTGGCCACCCTGGGGCTGGGTGCTGGGTGGAGGAAGCTGGCCTTTGCATGAGGTGTACCTGTGTGTGTATCCCCACTGAGTGGGGCTTGGGCTCCTGAGGACTCTGTGCAGGGTGGTTTCAGGAGAGACAGTCGTGCTGGGGGAGGGGCGGCCCATTAGGGGCATCTGAAGCTCATTTCAGTTACTCACAGCTTCTTGCAGAAGACGGGATTTCAGTTGTGATGTGAAGGAAGCCAAGGAATCCAGGAGTTAGAGGTTCATGGTATGACGATAAGCAAGGAAGCTGAGCTGTTGACATGTGACTATAGGATTCTCAGACTCATCATGTTCAGTGTCTTCAGGAGCCTTTGGAAATGACCGAGTCTGAGCCTCAGGTGACATTTGAAGGGGGTAAGAGACTTATCCAAGGGCACTCATCAGAAGTGGGAAAAGACAAGAAGTCTCAGATTCTAGAGTCATGTGCCTTTAGGATCCTTCCCCATCTCCACCTCCATTCTGGTTTAAAACTTCCCACAGTAGGAGGCCCAGCTGGCATTTCACCCTCCATGGCTCCTGCTCAAGGAAATCCTGTGGCTTTTCCTATGTTGTTGTCTAAACTTTAGCTGACTCATCAGGGAATTCCAGAGTCTCCACAGCTCAGCTCACCAAACACTTATGATGGGTCTATTATGTAGGAACAAGTGCCAGACTTCTAAAAATACAAGGACAAAACAAAAGCTTTCTTGCCTGCAAGATTCTTATATACCACTCCACAGTCTTGCTCTTACCTATTTTTGTATGGACCCACTGTGTTCTGTTCTCCTGCATATTCTATATGTTATAATCAAATTGGAACCCTCGTTCCCCAATATTGTTCCTCCTCTCATCTCCTTCCCAAGGTTTAAATCATATTATGCTTCCTTTCTGGAATGCTAGTCATATTTCCACCTTGACATATGTATTATTGAAGGAATAGCTCATCTTTCAACTTCCCTTACACTATGGTTACCTTCTACATGAAGCTCTCCATGATCCCTAGAATAAAAAGCAAATTTCCATCCTAAGTTTTCTTTTAAAAATTTGCCTGGACTTCCCCTGTTTAGTTATAAGATCCTACTTTGGATTATATGATAATATTTGCATGGATGCCCTTTCCCCTCTATGACCATATGCTCCTGGTTGGCAAGGACTTGCTCATTTCTTATCTGTATCTCTCCATTGACTACTACGAGTTATATTGCACATAAATGTTTAATAATGTTTATGTAATTGAATTTGTTATTTTTTGTAGTGAGATTAAAATCAAAGGGAACAATGTCAAAAATATATTTTGCTTTGTAAAGATGTTTTTTCCTTTGCATTTTTTTTACTTACACCATTTCTCCACTCCATTAGCATGAATAATTATGAGTAGATTAGAAGTAACAGACTGAATAATGCACTAAGCAAAGCCTAGTGAGGCTGGGATTCACACTCAAGTTGAGACTGTCCTGTCCATTTCTTCCCTGACTTCCCAGCAATTTCTGTTTTTAGTCTCAACTCAGGTAGTGGGTGAGGACATATGACTTATATAATTTTTTATTTTACTAATAATTGATGGCCATGAATCACTTACTCTTTCAGTCAGTGAAGTACCCAGTCTGAGAGGCAAAAGTAAGTTTGTTTTTGCAAAGCTAAGGTCTTTCTGTCCCTGGCTTTAGGACTAAGGACAACAAATTACAATTCTCCCTTCCACATTGCAGGAGTTAGGGGGATAACACAACCCCCACTCCCCAATATGGAAAATCCAAGTGAAAATTGTTGGCCTTTTCTTCATACCAGAGAAGTCTGAATCATTATGGTATTAAAAGATAGAATATTTTGATATAATACAATGCTATACATATGTTTTATGAATTTCTGAGTTTCTAAACTTTTTCCATGTCATCTACTGGCTTTGCATGTTGTCTGTGGCTTCTGCAAACCTCCCCCCAGATTCCCATTTAATTTCTTATGCTGACTTGCAATATTATGAAGCTGTGATGGGGGGAAATCATGATGTGGAAGGGATACCCATAGTCTGTAGAGAACTGAAAAGAATTCAAGAGGATTATCAAGGTAGGTTACCTACTTTAATGAACCTTGAAGGCTTACT
The DNA here is from genome assembly GCF_019393635.1 of Dromiciops gliroides. Classification (NCBI taxonomy): domain Eukaryota; kingdom Metazoa; phylum Chordata; class Mammalia; order Microbiotheria; family Microbiotheriidae; genus Dromiciops; species Dromiciops gliroides. The sequence continues at coordinate 4,068,042 of NC_057865.1, read as the reverse complement.
CTCTCGATTTCCGTTTCTCTCTCCCCATCCTTTCCTCATTCTGTGGAGAATCCTTTTTGGCAACAAATGTCATTTCCCTTGTAAAAGTGAAGGAGAGGGGCAGCTAGATGGAGCAATGCATAAAGCACCAGCTCTGGATTCAGGAGTACCTGAGTTCAAATCCAGCCTAGCTTACTAGCTGTGTGACCCTGGGCAAGTCACTTAACCCCCATTCTCCCACAAAACAACAACAACAAAACAAACAAACAAAAAAAAGTGAAGGAGAAACCTACAGGGGAAATCAATGGCCAGAGGAGAAGAGGCTCCATCACCATTGCATGTGCAAAGAGGCAGTGGTCTATCAGTCCTGTCTGACCACCATTGACAACGGGGCTGTGTTCCTGAACTGCATTTGGGCAGCTGGTATTTGGGACTCAGACCACACTGTCTCATAGATATAGTAATCTGGGCAGTAGGGAGCCAGCTAGATCCTAGGTGCCAAGGAACCCTGGATAAAAGTGAAAAACTATACAGTGGAAAACCAGACTGTTGGAATAACTCTCTCAAGATGTGCTAGAAGGAAATTTATTGTAATGATGAAGATTGAACACTACTGCTGAATAAAATCATGCCAGTTTAAAGCAACATTTTGTTTGTTCTAACTGCTCATATTTGGGGAAAAACATCAAGCTCAATTAGTGAAAGAAGCAAATGAAGGGAAGATGGAAGAATATGAGATATGTGCAGAGTCTCAAAGTCATTAGCCAATTATGTTGTCATTGAAAAATACAATTTTTCCTTTTCTTCCTAAGGCACATCCTCCACTCTGTCCATGGTCTTATTGACAATTCCTTGATTCACAGAAGCAACTGAGGAAGAGTGGAAAAAGGTTGTCTTTTAAAAATGAAACAACCTTAGTTCGATTTCAAACCTTTCCATCTGGTTTTCCCTTCCTTGTGAGGTGTATGGAGTGTTCAGGAAGGACCAATCTTTGATAAGTCATCTTGACTTTTAACCAGTTATTGGACTTTGATGACTCTGGAATAGAGAGTGAAACTGAAGATGTTGTGCAACTCTGCCTCACTTAAATCCAATTCACCCACAAGTCAAGACATCACCCATCATCCAGTATTTTACCCCAATATTGTGCTGTCCTCAGTCATCTTTGAAAACAAAGGATGATCGACACTTTCCTTTTTCTCTGTATATATTTTATGTCTACTTTTTTTTTACATGTTATAGGTCCCATTAGTATATAAACTTTTTAAGCATAAAGACTATTTCTGTCTTTCTTTTATCCGTAGCACTTGGCACATGCTCATCATTTAATAAATGCTTATTATATGACTGATTGTTAGAACTTCGCCAACTACTTCCACAATCTTGGACCATTTGTTTAAATTCTTTGAGTCTCATTTTCTTTATTTGTACAACAGAGATCACAATGCCTCTTTCAGAGATTATTATGAAGCTCAGATGAAATCATGTATTTGAAATTCTTTGCAATCTGTGACATACAAGATTAATGGCCAGGATTCTTTTTTTGGTTATTGGGTCAGTAAATAGAATGAAAGTGCAATATTTTGGTCAGAAAGCAACAATTTATTTTATCCTTGGAGCAAAAAAATGTGATTTTTTCTTGTTTTGGGGTTCAAAATGATTAATTTTATAAGGATGTTGTTGGAGAGACAAGGATAGAGAGTTTGTGTGGAAAAAAAACACACAACATCTTTTTAATTGAAATTCAAACTCAGTATGAGTCAACAGTCAACCAAGCAGCTGAAAAAGCTGACTAACTCTTGGGGTACATTATGTGAGGTACAGTATACAGTTTACATACACACACACACACACACACATATATATATATAACTTTTTAAAGAAATGAAATAAGATTTAAATAATTGGGAAAATATTAATTGTGGATAGAGAGGGACAATATAATTAAAATGACAATTTTATCTGAAGTAATTTATATATTCAATGCTATACCAACTAAATTATCAAAAATATTTTAATAGATTATAAGAAATAATAATAAACTTCATTTGGAAGAAAAAAGTCAATAATATCAAAGGAACTAATGAAAAAAAATGTAAGGGAAGAAACTTTAACAGTACCAGATCTTAAATTATATTATGAGGCAGTAATTATCAAAACTATCTGTTACTGCCCAAGGAATAGAAAGGAACCAATGGAACAGAGTAGGCATATCATTTACAGTAGTCAATGATATAATAACCTTATATTTCACAAATGTAAAGACAAGATTTTGGGATAAGAATTCGTTATTAGGTAAAAATTGCTGGGGAAACTGGAAAGCAGTATGTCAGAAACTGGACATAGACTAATATCTTATAACATTTACCAAGATAAGATCAAAATGGATCCATGACCTAGATATAAAGAGAGAGATTGCAAGAAAATGAGAAGAATATGGAGCATATCACTTCTCAAACTTATGGAAAGGCAAACGATGTATGAATAATTCGAATGTTCTGTTATTGGTAGAATAATTCTGAAGTATTGGATCCAATTCAGAGCTCTATATATTGGAAATGACATTGAAGACCTGGAGAGACATCCACACAGAAGAGGGAAGGGCTTTGAGTTAATGTAATACTAGAACTATTTGAAAGAAAGCAATGCTTTGTATAAGAGAATATGGAAGGGACAGGATAGCTATCTCCAAGAATATGAAGGGCTGTAGTTTGAATGAAATATCAGAAACATGATGATTTGCTCTCGACAAAAGAATTGTGAGGATTGGGTAGAGGTTGTGAAGAAACTTAGTTTATATAAAGGACAAAGATGACAGAAAAAAAGAAATTAAAACAACAACAACAACAACAACTCATAGAAGCTAGAGTTTTCCAAAAGGGGAAAGGTTCTACTTGGAGTTCTTTAAGTAGAGGTTGGAAGAATATTTATCAATATTATTAGAGAATAATTTTTAAAAATTAAGTATGAACAGGAATAGATGAACTTTGATCCCTTCCATTTTGACATTGCCATTCTGCAATTCTTTTATTTGTTCTGCTTGGCCCAAGAGGGCAAAACAGGGAGAAATATTTGCCAATTGTAGAGACATAGACCTGAATCCAACATAAGAAAAGTCCTTCTCATAATTGGAATGGTCCAACATTGGAACAGGTGCCTTGGGTCATAATGAATGTCTCTCACACAGGTCTTGATGCCCATTTGTAGGGGACATTGCAGAGAGGATACTAATAGTTTTTAAGTCAATGACCTCTAATGTCCTTCCCAACTCGAGATTTTAAGATTCTGTGATTATTTCAGTTTTTGTCTGAAGTACTTCCTCTGAGTTTTTATTGTGTCTTTCTCTTTGGTTCATAGTCTTGTATTTCTGTGATTATGAGTTTGAGGTCAGGTAAAAGTCAGATGAGATAAGTGTTCAGGCTCCTAGGATCTTTTATTCAACTCATCTACCATTTATCAAGTATAGTAGTGCATTCATAGCACTATTATTGGTACTGAAAAATATCAAACTTTGATAAGCAGTGGTTCCTGATTTCATTGAGATTACAGCCCAGCAGGATAGGGACACTCATGTACAGATAACTATGAAACAATCCTTTAAAAGGCATTTTAAAAGGGTTCAAGAGACATAATTTCTGGGTAATTTAATCATTTGTTAATAATGCCAGCATTTTAATAAAAGATGATCATTTGGCATCTCTCTCTTAGTCTAAAAACATTTGTAGCAGTGAGCTCATGGAGTGAGCTCATTGTATGCCCTTTTGAAAGAGGAATGTTCCTAAGCATGATGATCAACTTTGATTGGCTAACACTTAATGAGAGAATGAATATTACAGTGGTGGACCAGACCTGAACTTTGATAATGTCATTTACTTCTTAAGTTGGCCCCAGTCTTGGGCAATCTATTCAAAGAATTTATCCCCACCCAAACTTGAGCAGAACACAATGGTTCCTTTACCTGGGTGGGGTCTGGATAGAGAAAGTTAGCTCAACCTTCAGAGTCTGAGGTCTTGAAATGAGGATAAAAGGAAAAGGGGAAATTTTAATCTCCCCAAATAATTGGATATTAATAATAATTTCTCTCAAAACCTCACATCAATTTTATAGGTTATCCTAATAATAAGACTCTTTGGCAGTCAGGCTCAGACTCTTGCATCCTCAAGGTTATATTCTTTATCCTCAGGCATAGGTTGGCTACATGGAGAATAGTACTTTGTATCCTCTCCATGACTTGCTCACCTTTGACTTACAAGATGATGATCATGACTCTGAATTTACACCAACTGTCTGATTCTTCCAAATATGCATGTACAATGTATTAGTTTCAGAGTAGCTTCGTCACAATCATTAGAGGGAATGGGGCTAAAAGTTGGCTAAGTAGCCCTCAGCCTGAGATAGGGATAGTAATCATTACCATATGTTTTCCAAAAGAAGGAGGAGGGGCTATTCCTCACATAGTAAAGAATTTAAAGGTTTGGGCCTGGGGCTAGGGTCATTCAACAGAAGTGGGGGCCAAATCAGAAGCAGAGAGTGGGATGGGGAAGAAAGAAAACCATCAAGTCACCAGAGTAGTAGTTCTTTTTATAATTCCTGTCAATATAGAGAAAGGCAGACCATGTAAAGATCTCAATGAAGAGGCAAGAACTGTTGCCATTCATGGCTAGATACACCCCTTAGAAATTCTAGGAGATATTAGGTCCACTAACAATTTCTGTCAATCCCCAAATTCTTTCTTACTTCCCTTATAAAAATTGAATGAAACAGGGCAGAAAAGTCTTAATTCCTTCCACAAGAAGACTTGAGCTCACAATAACAAGACCAGGTCTTTAAGTTTCTGGATTTCCACAATCTGTGCTGTTGTTGGGGGTGGGGAGTTATTAAAACAAAACATTTGTGTGAAGTATTTTGCAGTAAGCATAGTTGCACAATTCAGAGAGTTATTCAGGGTTCTGTAATCTGAAGCTCAGTTCTAGATCTTTTGATTTTGCTTTCTTTTTTGCCTACTCTGAAGGTAATGTAACTGTGTTTGTCTGATCATATGTTCCCTTGTCTCAAACTTACTAAAGTTGATGCCCATTTGTAGGGGACATTGCAGAGAGGATACTAATAGTTGACCCATGCAGCATGACAACATCTCTTCTAGTTTACAGAATTGCTGACCAGGGAGGTAAATCTTTGGTAAGAAAAGTCTTTTGTAAGACAAACGCTTGTGTTACTTAGAGGATTATTAGGTAAGAAAAGTCCTGATAGGGCTCCACCTCCTGATTTTTTTTGTTACCCAAAGCAGAGTCATCATGATTTTTAATTCTAAAACTAAGATCGTCCTTCTAACCACTCATGCCAATTAAGTAGCATTTCCTTTTCTTTCCCTGTGGAAGGAGCAGGAGAGATGAATGTTTCTTTTGTTCATATGCACACCAAATCTCAGTGGGGTCATCATTTCATATCGAGGCCAATGTCATGCAGGTGGAGAAAGTCACATGCAGTATCTAATATCATTGTGTCATGTTAAGTAAGGGCCAAAGCAAATGGGATATGTGGCATGTCGGCTGATGAACTGGGAGTTGAGCAGTGGGAGAAGATGTGCAGTGGACCAAATAACAAATGGATTCAGTGAATGCCTATAGTCAATTCATACATGTAATGTTATTGATCAGCCCTCTCCTTCTCCCTTTTGAAATCATTTTCCAGCTAGGACTTCTCTAATTCTTTCCATAATTCTCTCAGTGGCTATAGTCTTATCTTGGCTCAGGAAAATATTTTTGATCCTAGTATGCCTGGTGTAGATGAGTCATTCAGGCTGTAGGACCATCTGCTTCATTTCCCGCCTGGTTTCTTTCCTTTGGACTTCATTTTGCAATACCACATGAGTCCTAGAACTCACACCTCACCAATCTTCTGTATCCCTGGGGTCCATCTGATTGGAGAGCAGAGCAGAGAGCTCCTCCAAGATCTTCTCTTTAAGGAGAACACCTCGATTTGGCCATCTTTACTTTCCCTACCTCTCTACACTCCTTTGAACCTCCTCATCAATCTCCCACAATATCTTCCTCCCCCCCCATCTTGCTTCTTAGCTGCCTTTATGTGTTGTATTTCCCCATTAGAATGCAAGTTCCTTGAGGGGAGGAAATGTCTTTTTTGGTATTTGCACCCCTGGCACGTATTATAGTGCCTGGAATGTAGTATGTCCTTTAAAATTTGATTGACTGGATGATATCCAAATAACTCATGGTACATTATGTGGCAGGTGAAAGATGAAATAGCTGAGGAAACAAAGGTTTGAGCTTCTGAGCATATTGATTTATGAAATGCTGCACGTCAATTGTATAACAAATCAGGCCCAGACCTCAGCTTGGGGCTGGACCCTGAATACAGGGGAAAACATATTTTTATGAATTAAAAGCAATTCATCAAATAAAACAAATTAATTAAAATGAAACAATTAAACAGGATACAAATTAATCAATTTGATTTCTAATTGTAGGAAAGATTAGGTACTTTCCAAGTTGGGAAGGGGAGAGCTAAGAGGTGTAATTCCCTGAATTTAGAAAAGAGGTGCCCCGTCCCCACCCCCGTGTGTGTGTGTTCAATCAAAGGAACATGGAGACAACAACTGATTGACCGATTTTCAGATAAGACATGAGTTGCTTGGGATGTATAATTGTAAGAAAATTCCTTGAATCAAATAGAGTATTATCAATTGGTTACTATATTATCCATTCTTTCAATCAATCATTTGTTAAGCTCTCATGTGCATGGGGTACTGTACTTGAGAAGAAAAAATCAATTTTACCTTTGTGATATTCATAACCTGACTGAGGCAGGGCTACTACAGATGGACAAGTATGTAATATACTACAACATACAAAAGCTTTAATAAAGAATAAGACATTAATATCACACAAATGAAAAGTGTTATGTGAACTTTAAAGCATCACAGTAACCAAAAGAGTATTAGGTATGAAATAAGTTAATCTTGAAGCTGTCTTTAAATTCTGGCTCTGCCACTTGCTATCTCTAGGAGCTTGGGTAAATCATTTCCACTGTGTGCCTTAGTGTTTATATCTATAAAATGGGTGCAGAACTTGAAAAAGACAGCATCTAAGGTTCCCATTACATTTAAATCAATGATAATAATATCTAGCTGAGGAAAGTAGAAAAAGGTTCCTAGTTTAGGTGACTTAGCAACAGAACTTTTCAAGAGTGGTGATGGGGGATTGAGAGTATTTTGATTCCATTGAGTTGCATGGATCAACTACTGGAAAGGGTCTAGTGCTACCCATTTATGAGAAGAACAAGTAATTTAGTCTCCTTGGGAATAAGGAGAAAGGACTGGTATGCATGGCAAGACAGGGCTAAGGTTGCAGGTGACACTGAATTCACTCTGACATGGGCACACTCTGGCATGTCCCACGATTTTGGAAAGGTTTTGACTGAAGTGAGAACCTTATGTCTGCCAACCCCAGGCACACCTTTTTAAAAATTGAAAGTAGTTTGTCACTAGACCATCCACAGAGTGAGGAATCATTTGGCTACTTGAGGACTCACAACAAAAATGGTGTCCATATAATATGAATCAGTGGAGTGAGGTAGCACATGGGTATAACAAAATATCCTTGAATTATAAACATATGACAAGCATTCTCTATGATTGTAATTAATGCGAGTTAGGTAAAGGAAATGGATAGGGTACTGGGTCTGGAGTCAGGAAGCTCTAAGTTCAAATCTAGTCTCAAATTTACCAACTGTATGATCAAGGAAAAGTCACTTATTACTGTTTGCCTCAGTTTCCCCCTCTGCAAAATGAGTTGAAAAGGAAATGGCAAACCACTCCAGTATCTTTGCCAACAAAACCTCAAAAAGGGTCATGAAGAATCAGACACAACTGAAAAATAACTAAACAACAACAAATGTTTCTAATAATCATTGAAATATTGCCATTATCCCATTCATAGAGGAAGAGAAAAAAGTACCACATGATGGAAGAAACACAATGGTGCCAATTTTCTTTCTTTTTTCTTTTTCTTTTTTTTTGGTGAGGCAATTGGGGTTAAGTGACTTGCCCAGGGTCACACAGCTAGTAAGTGTTAAGTGTCTGAGGCCAGGTTTGAACTCAGGTACTCCTGAGTTCAAGGCCAGTGCTCTGTCCATTGTGCCACCTACCTGCCCCAGTGCCAATTCTCAAAACAGAAGAAAATGGGATTTGCAAACTAGAGGCAGGAATCTTGACTTTGGTTCCTGGTAAAATTTTAGAATGTTTTATTTTTTCAAAGATATGTGTAGCAAACATTTAGGAAAGAACAATGTAATCATGTTCATCCAACAAGTTTTCATCAAGACGACATAATCTGAGACTAATCTTGCCTCCATATTTTGTTTTTGTTTTGTTTTGGTTTTTTTGTAGGGCAATGGGGGTTAAGTGACTTGCCCAGGGTCACACAGCTAGTAAGTGTCAAGTATCTGAGGCCGGATTTGAACTCAGGAACTCCTGAATCCAGGGCCGGTGCTTTATCCACTGCACCACCTAGCTGCCCTTGCCTCCATATTTACTCGACTGTTCCATCGGGGCTCTGTTGCCAATACAGTTTATGTAGACCTTATTGAAGATTTTGACAAAGAATCTCATGTGATTATTGTGGAAAATATGGAGAGATGAGAGCTTTGAGGTGGTATTGTGGTTAGTGCACTAGACTTGGAGTCAGAAGACTTGAGTTCAAATCCTGCATCAGACTGCAGCTATGAGTTCTTGGGAAAATTACACCACTGGCTTAAGTTTCCTCATCAATAAAAATTCACCTATTTATCATGATTATTATAAGGATAAAATGAGATAATATTTGAAAAGTTCTTTGAAAACATTAAATGCTATATGAATGCTAGCTTTTATTGCATGAGAAAACATTTAGGTGACTTCAGAACTATTTTAATGGCTTGCCTAAATACATGATTGATTGACAATTTGAGAATGTCTATAGGACAATTTATATATATATGTATATATGTACACACATGTATACATATATACATGTACATGTATACATAACACATATCTTCTGTTTCCATTTCTCCCTCTTACTCTATGTATATATTTTTCATGTATATGCATATATAGTGGATCTCTATATCCATGTAGATATATAGAGGTATACAATCTATTTATACACCTATATTGTACAACTCAACATAATCAGATCTTTAAAAAAGTTTAAAGATAAATAATGCATATAGTATGGAAACACACACATATATATGTAAGTACACATATAGCAGTGAGAATGGGGAAATTAATAATGAGCAAAACATGTGCTGTATTGGCACCCACACAGTGTGAAGACAGGTACTATTCATCCTCCAGAATGTTGAGTAAACCTCTTGTGGAAGATTTATGAGAGGACATGTACATGACATGTACATGGTCAGCTAGGTGGTACAGTGGATAGAGCATCGGGCCTAGAGTCATGAAGATTTATCTTTATTAGTTCAAATACAGACTCAGGCTCTGGCTAGCTGTGTGATGCTGGGCAAATCACTTAACCCTGTTTTCCTCAGTTTCCTCATCTGTAAACTGAGCTGGAGAAGTAAATGGTAAACCACACCAGTGTTTTTCCCAAGAAAAATCCCAAATGGAACCAATGGAAAGTCAGACATGACTGAAAGGACTGAACAAAAAAAATGTACATGAAACAGAATGAGAAAGCATGATGGACCATTTTTTTCTTTGTCCTCATAGGGTGCATATATGAGTATAGATATATCATAGTACTGATATATTACGTTTGTTTTAAACATTAACCTGTAATTACAAGCTGAAGGTGACATGCAATTAATATGGAAAAAAAATTGGATCTCTTAGTGAGGGCCAAGCTCCATAAATATCCACAGTGGTCAGGGGAGACGAAAGTCTCTAAATCTCCAGCTGGCATTGGAGAGTCATAGTTTCCTGAACTAAGATATTGTGAGTCTTGTGCTCTGTCCTGCTCAGTCATCACCTGTGGTATTATAAGCTTGAGTCATTCAACCATAGTTCATGAGGAAATTGAAGTTCATGTTCATTAAGTTCACAAAAAGAACAGAATTATTTAAAAATACTTAGAGGAAAACTGTTATAATTGAAGTTGTCGACCAATGGACAAGGGCAACTCCTATGGCAGCTGAATAACAAGAATTAGGAAGCGGATGCTCCTTTATCATATCTCACACTTTGTGACAAACAAATGACAATGAACCTCTTGGAGTTTCATCTTTAGATGGCATCCTGAAGAGCCTTCCAGCTGTCAGGCTGTTTCAATCAATGGCAACACTTTCCTGGAATCTCATTATGAGACTCTATTCCCATGTTCACTTTTCTGTTTGAGATTCCATGAAGCTCCTATGAAAATGAAGCAGGGACTTAAGTGTGGGATATAGAGAAAAGAATATTGAAATATAATCTAAAATGAAAATATTGCTTTATCACAGCCCTTTCTTTCCCCGGAGGATAAGTCACTTTTTATAAAAAAGCAATACCAAGACAGCATTAGAACAAGCGTGTGTCTTGTGTCTTGATCATTTACTTTCAGCAGAATAGCCATCTTTCTTGGGAAAATGCACATAAATGAAATGAATATTTCTGCATTTAAACAGTACTGAAACTGTGATGAAAAATGTGTTTTGGTGACTATGACTATTTCTGACATCCTTGAAGTTATAAGAAACTATTTTTGATCAATAATCTTTCAAATTAGGAAAGTGACATGATTCAGTAATATATCAGAGATTTCCCTCTTGGTTATACACTTTGTTTTATAGCTAGCTGTTCAGTAACTTGGGATCCATAGGATTCTAGAGACCTCTTGGTTATGGAGAAAGTTAGGCTTTGTTTTCCACTGTGGTAAGGTATTAAATAAAATTTGATTCAAATATGTGCTTAACACAAGGAGAATATGAGAGGTATGAGAAAAAATATGAAAGGAATTTAAGATATTTTGTATGATCTGTTAGAGCCTCGGCTCAGATTGAAGAGACGCCTGTATTGGACTCTTGCTCGCTCACATCAACAATGTCATCTTTAGCAAGTTAGACCCTCTCTGAAACTCAGTTTCCTCATATCTGTGATATGGTTAATAATTATGCTACTGGTGGCACAGGATTGGCTTGAAGAGCAAATTAAAGAATATGTGGAAATATTCTGTGAAACATTAAATTACTATATAATTTACTATTAATCAGTAGATAAACATTCTTAGTAGCTAGGAAGTGCAGTGTATAGAGCACCAGGTGTGGAGTCTCATCTTCCTGAGTTCAAATCTGCCCTCAGACATGTACTAGTTGTTTGACCCTGGACAAGTCACTTAACCCTGTTTGCCTCAGTTTTCTCATCTGTAAAATGAGCTAGAGAGAGAAATGGCAATATTTTTGCTAAGAAAATATCTTTGGCAAATAGGTCACAAAGAGAAATGACTGAAACAACTGACCACAGAGAAATAAACACAACAGACTATTTGCTTCTCTCTGGGTCTATTTTTCTCCATAAAATATATTTTGTCAATTTCCCATTCACCAGCAGGCATTCCATGTTTCTGTGGTCAGTTGGTTCCAACTCTGTAGTTAGTGAGAAGCTTCCCAGCCACAAACCACACAGGGTGTGAAAAGTTACTATCGTTATTGCCATGTAGGATTGATTAGAAAAGAAGATAGAGATGACAGATTACCCCTCTCTCTTTCCTCCCCACACCTTCATAGAAAGGGACAAATCATCAGAGAGTATGACTAATTAGCTCTTTTGGATATTAAGACTTTTATGATCCTTTTCATGGTGGCTTCCACAGGCAAATCATAACCCAGCCAGATCCTCTCATTCTGAATGCTTCTTCAGGTTTCCTTGTCCCCAAAATTTTCCTCAGAGCCTCTATTAAGCCCACTAGACATTTTCTAGTTTTCCTTATATATGGTTATTACCTAAAGGTGCAAAAAATTGGGGGACCCATGATTTTAGATTTAAAAAATCTGTATTTCCATATAATCGATTTCTTTTACATTCCTATTTTTGTTGCTGCTGTTGTTATTGTTTTTGTGGGGCAGTGAGAGTTAAGTGACTCGCGCATAGTCACACAGCTAGTTTCAAGTGTCTGAGGTCAGAGTTGAACTCAGGTCCTCCTGAATCCAAGGCCAGTGCTTTATTCACTGTGCCACCTAGCTGCCCCACCTATGTGTGTGTGTGTGTGTGTATAGTAATGTTTAAATATGTGTTTAAATATATATATATATATATATATATATATATATTTAAACACATATTTAAATGTTACTATGAGAAGAGTTTTATCAGATTGCCTGTGGGGGCCAACAACAAAAAGATAGTGAACCTCAGTCCAATATTTTGTTAGCGTCGTGTTCACATGGGCTCTAGTCTCTTGCTCTTGCTACTGAAGAACTCACCTCCATTTTCAATCATCCATATCTATGGCATTTGCTACCTTGTTTCCAAATCAGGATCAGCAGGGCTCTCTAGCTTATTTACATCCATCATATTTTCCCATCAATTATCCAGCATGAGTTCATATAGAATCAGGAACTATTACCTCACTTTCCTTTTTTCAGTGGATTTCACAAAGATACTTGGTAAAGACTCTCATAACATCCAAGTTAAAAGATGTAAACATTTGGCACAAAGGCTGGGAGAACACTTGGGAGGCAATTGAGGGGGTGGTGGTTGGGTGTGAGTTGTAGAACTGGTTGAGAATCTTGATCCAATGAAAAATGATTGTCCCTCTCACTTTAACAATTGCCTCTGAAACATATGTCCTAGCTACTGTTGTGTAGTAAATAGAGACCTGGCCTTCCTGGAATCAAGCAACTTTCTCAGATGAATAGTCTCAGAACTGGTGCTGATCTACATTGGTCAAGGACGTTTTTTACTTGAAGTTGGAGTCTGATAATTTGCTTCTCAATTTCGGAAAATAATTTATGTAATACTGAGACTAATTGTTCTATAAAAGTTTAAGAGAATTTTTCTGTGAATCCATCAGGACTAAAGTATTCTGCCCACCCCCTATTCCTTTGGCAGTTCCATTACAGCTAGTTTTATGTATTTTTCTGCGATTGGGTAATTTAATATCTCTAATTGGTCTTTTATTAGTTTTGAAATTTTTATCCTTTCTCTGTTTTTAGTTTTACTACCTTAAAACTGTGAATAATGCATTTAAAATATTTAAAATATTTCAGAGTGTTTTTTTGCTTTTGTAATGATATCCCCCTTTTCATTTTTTCTTATTTTGATTTTGTGGCTTTCTATTTAATCAAGTTGGATAAATAATTTTCTATCTTATTAGTCTTTTCAAAGATTTAGCCTTATACTTAGAAATAGCTTCTATTGACTTTTTGATTTCTATTTTATCTATTTATCCTCTAAATTTCAGTATATATTTTTTGTGCTTTATTTTTAGAATGTATATTAACTTCTGTTTTTTTTTGAAATTAACATTTGGCATATTACATATTTGGTTATTTGTTTAATGAATATAATTGTTTTCTTTGAAGACTACTTTGTGCACATTTGAGAAAATTTTTTTTATGTTTTATCATTACTCTCATTTTGTTTATACAACTTAATCATATCTATGGTATTCCCTTATTCATTTATTATTATTATTTTTTGTTTTTGTTTTTGTGGGGCAATGGGGGTTAAGTGACTTGCCCAAGGTCACACAGCTAGTAAGTGTCAAGTGTCTGAGGCTGGATTTGAACTCAGGAACTCCTGAATCCAGGGCCGGTGCTCTATTCACTGGGCCACCTAGCCGCTCCATTTATTATTTATAATACTCTTGATATGTTTGAATTTGAGTCTGTCTCTTGTTTGTGCTTTCTAAATTAGTTACTATTATATTGTATTATGGGTACATTATTTTATTGCAAGGCTCTTAATATTTCTGCCTTTTTACATTTATTTAGATTATCTATTTGGTTTAAAAATGGTGATTTTATTTTATTTTTTTCTTGGTAAAAAGTCTATATGGTGCTAAGAAAGGTTAGCTTCTCTTATATTCCATTTAGAAGAAACCTTGTATCTTTTAGCTTTAGTTTCTCTTAGCAGATTCTTCAATTCTATATTTTCCTTTGGTCTTTATGCTAAATCTATCCAAAATAAAGAAAGGAACAATAAAATCTTGTGCTTTTCTTTTATTATTGTCTATTTATTCTCGTACTTCATTTAATTTTACTTCATGAATTTAGAGGCTGTTATTTGGAGTATATATATTTAATACTAACTTTATTTTGCTGTCAATGTTTTTTTCTTTTAGCATAATTCAGTTTCTTTAAATCTTTGATATTCCTCTGTTTAATAGCAGGATTTCAACTCCTGCTTTCTCATTTAAGATTCCCCTGTTACAGAATAAATTTGGTTCTAGCCCTCTATTTTTATTCTATCTATATCTTTGCTTTTTAGGTATATTCCATAATATACAGTTTTATTTTATTATACAATTTGTCATTTTAAAAAGTTTATTGGATTGTTTAATGTATTCACATTTAAAGTTATCAAAGTCAGGGTTATATTATCCCCATTTGTCTCTAATATTAGTATTTGCTATAAAATTAATTTTCTGTGTTGATGCTCTTTTTCTGGATATCAGTGACCTGTAGCAGGATGCTGTCCATGCTTCTCATTTCTCACCTGTTTGCACCAGTCTGGAATACCTCTAACTTCTCTACCAAGTCCTCAGGAAGTTTGTTAAGGAAAACCTCATTATCTTAAAAGTTCCCATTAGTCTTGATAATCTACCATCACTGCCCTTTGTCCCTCTGTTTGAAGAGTGGAGCCATGTATTCCAAAACTCCATTTAAGGAGGGAACTCATCTCAGAACTTCTCTTTTCTAACGGGACTACACTGGTCAGGGACATCACTGACTTCTCCACAATGCCCTCAATTCAGGTAGCCTCCCTTTGTTTTCAGTGTTCTTTGTGTATTGTTTTCCCTGTTAGATTGTAAGAACAAATATTGTCTTTTTCTTTTTGGTATCTGTATCCCCAGTGCTTGATAACAATTCTGGGGAGGAAGCTAGGTAGTGCAGTAGTTGGAACACTAAAGTAAGAAAGATGTGCCTTCAAATATGGCCTTTGCCACTTACGTAGTATGTGATGTTTGGCAAATTACTTAAGCTGTGTTTGCCCCAGTTTCCTCAAGTTTATGATGGGGATAATAATAGGACCTACTTCTCAGGGTTGTTGTGAGGATGAAAATGAGATAATTATAAAGTGCTTAGCACAATTCCTGGCACATACTAAGCACTATAAAAAATTTAGTTATAATGATTATGACAAGTAGTAGGGACTTAATAAATGTTTAGTAACTATAGGGGCACACCACTTTCTCAGAGTTAGTGTGATGCCTCCAAGTTCCAACATCCTGATAAATGATACCCATTTGAGGTCCCCATCTCCTACTATATTTGTCTCCTCTCATGAGACTTAATCAAGATTTCTCTCCTCTTGTTAAAATCTCTCACTCTGCAACCCTACCTATTTTCTTATAATCCCTCTTTTTCCCCCCTTAAAACCCCAAGAGTTGGTTTCCCCTAATTATTTACCATTGACTCGATTAGTATATATAAAACAATTTCCTCTATCTTCTTTTCTTCTTTCTTTTTGTGTCATTTCATTCTGTAGTTTGTTCACACACAGACTGATTCACTAGTTGGGGTGTTGTGAGGTTTAATCCATATTTTTTAGGCTAGTTCTTTCATTAGCACATCTATTTAAGTTCTATTTTTTTTTTTACCATTTTCTCCATGTAAACTCTTAGGAACACTTTTTTTTTTTTTTTGGTGAGGCAATTGGGGTTAAGTGACTTGCCCAGGGTCACACAGCTAGTACGTGTTATGTGTCTGAGGCTAGATTTGAACTCAGGTCCTCCTGACTTCAGGGCCAGTATTCTATCCACTGCACCACCTAGATGCCCCAGGAACATTTTTAAGTGTTCACATTATTGTTGTGTTATGTTGTTATTTTAATCCCACAAGTGACTTTCTCTTTTTTCCCCTTTTCCTGGGATAATTTATTGTGTTACCTTCCTCGATCTGTGTGTTTACATATTTTTTATGAATTCCTATTTTCTGGGTATGTATGAAAAGCAAATGATATGTTTGCATGAAGATTTTTGGAAGGAATGCCTCAAATGCCTCTTTTTACTTGAATGGCCATCTTTTCTTCATTGATGATTACACTCTGGTCTGCACATAGCATCAGAATTTTTCACTGACTATAGTTTGAGATTATTTTCTCTTTGGAATACATCATCCTTTTATTTTTTGGTAGTTTAGTATTTTATTATCTTACAATTACACAAAAGTATAGTTTCCAACATTTGTTTTAGTAGGATTTTTAGTTCCAAAATTTTCTTCCACCCTCCGTTCCCTCCCTCCAAGACAGAAAGCAATCTAAAATAGGTTGTATACATGCAATCACATTAAACATATTTCTGCATTAGTCATATTATGAAAGAAGAGTCAGATCATTAGGTAAAAACCTCAAAAAAGAAGGAAAAAACAGCCCAAAAGTAGAAACAGTATGGTTCAATCTGAATTCATTAACCACAGTCCTTTTTTCTGGATGTTGAGAACATTTTCTATCATGAAGTTCTGTGAAATTGTTTTGGATCATTGCATTGCCAAAAAGAGACAAGTCTATCACCATTGTTAATCACACAATATTGCTGTTACTGTATACTATGTTCTCCTGTTTCTGTTCCTCTCAGTCAGCATCAATTCATGTAAGTCTTTCCAGGTTTCTCAGAACTCCTCCTGCTCATCAATAATTTTCACATTGATTTTTTAAAACTTTGTGTTCTAAATTTTCTTCCTCCTTCCCACCTCATGAAATCCAGTAATTCAATTTAATTCATTTATGCACAGTTATGCAAAACATCTTCTTATTAGTCAGGTTGTGAAAGAAAATAGACAAAATACCTTTAAAAAGAGGAGCTAACAAATAAAATTATACTTCAGTTTGTATTCAGATACCATTAGTTCTTTCTCTGTTGATGGTTTGCATTTTTCACACGTCCTTCTGGTATCATACTGCTGATCATTTCTTTCACAGTTACTATTGCTAACTCTATTGCCCTCCATCTTATTCCCTCCCCTTGATATTTACTCTATTTTCTATCTTCCTTCACCCTATCCCTCCTCAAAAGTGTTTTGCTTTTTACGGCTCCCTCCCCCAATCTGCCCTTCCTTCCTTCACCTTCCCCACATCTCCTTTCCCTCCCACTTTCTCTTAGGGAAAATATATATTGCTATACCCACTTGAATATGTATGTTATTTCTTCTTTGAGCCAATTCTTTTTTTTTATGGGCTGATGAGGGTTAAGTGACTTGCCCAGAGTCACACAGCTAGTAAGTGTCAAGTGTCTGAGGCTGGATTTGAACTCAGGTCCTCCTGAATCCAGGGCCAGTGCTTTATCCACTGTGCCACCTAGCTGGCCCCTCTTTGAGCTAATTCTGATGAGAGTAAGGTTCTCTCACTCCCCTGCTCCTTCCCGATCTTCCCCCTCTACTTCATAAGCTTTTTCTTGTTTCTTTTATGTGAGCCACCTTTCCTGTTCATTCAGTGCATTCCCCTTAACCCCTTAACTTTATTTTGAAGATTTCATCATGGGTCAGCTAGGTGACACAGTGGACAAACCACCAGCCCTGGACCCAAGAGGTCCCAAGCCCAAATCTGGCCCCATACACAAGCCACCCCACCCTGCCTTCCCTACAAAAAAACAAGGATAAACAAAAAATAAATTCTTTACAGATATCACTCCTTCATATTCAATTCACACTTGTACCCTCTGTCTAAGTATATTCCTTTCAGCTTCCCTAATACTGAGAAAGTTCTTATGAGTTCAAAGTATTATCTTCCCATGTAGGAATGTAAACAGTTTAATCTTTTAATATCATTCATGAATTATTTTTCCCATTTCCCTTTTTGTCCTTCTCTGCAGTCCTGTATTTGAAAGTAAAGTTTTCTATTCAATTTAGGTCTTTTCATCAGAAATGCATGGAACTCCTCTTTTTCATTGAAATCCCATTTTTTCCTCTGAAAGATTATATGCAGTTTTGCTGGGTTGGTGATTTTTGGTTGTGGTCCCAGTTTCTTTGCCCTCTGTAATATCATATTCCATGCCCTTCAGTCTTTAAATGTAGATGCTGCTAGATCCTGTTTTTGAATTAACTTTCTAGCTGCTTGCTATATTTTTTCCTTGACCTGGGATCTCTGGAATTTGGCTGTAATATTCCTGGAAGTTTTCCTTTTGGGAACTCTTTCAGGAGATAATTAGTGTGTTCTTTTAATTTCTATTTTTCCTTATGCTTCTAGAATATTGGGTCCATATTCCCTGATAATTTCCAATGATTTTCAAATTATTTATCCTGGATCTATTTCCAGGTCAGCTGTTTTTCCAAGGAGATATTTCATATCACCCTCTATTTTTTATTCAGTTGGATTTGCCTTACTGTTTCTTGGTTTCTCATAAAGTCACTAGCTTCCATTTGTTCAATCCCAATTCTTAGGAAATTATTTTCTTCAGAGAACTTTTGTATCTCCTTTCCCATTTGACATTTCAAGCTGTTGACTTTTTTCTCATGACTCTCCTCCATCACTCTCATTTATCTTTCCATTCTTTCCTCCACTTCTCTAAATCTTCTTTCTATCTCTCCTACTTTCTTTTCAAAGTTCCTTTTGAGTGCTTCCATGGCCTAAGACCAATTCATATTTTTCTTGGAAGCTTTGGATGTTGGAGCTTTCTCATTGTTATTTTATTTTACTATTTTTTTTTTGCAGAGCAATTAGGGATAAGTGACTTGCCCAGGGTCACACAGCTAGTAAGTGTCTGAGGCCGGATTTGAGCTTTCATTTTGTTGTTATCTTCTTCTGAGTGTGTATTCTGGTCTACTTTGCCTCCACAAAAAGCTTTCTACAGTTCACTGCTTTCTTTGCCTACTCATCTTAACCTGAAATCTGATTCTCTATGGTCAGAAGCTTGCTGAGCCTGTGTCACTCCACCACTGGACCACCACCACTTGATTCAGCTCACTGGTTCAGAACCAAGACACTTCACGCCAACTCCAGCAAAGGCCACAGGCATTTCACCCTGGTCAACCACCAAACCCCCTCAGCAGCCCATGAAATGAACCTCAGAAGAAGCTGCTGACACTGAAGACTCTGAGAACCTGGAGGCATGGTCTGTTCCTGGCTGAGTCCAACCTGGGAACTGAACTCTCCTCTCAGCCTGAACAGCAGGTTATTCCAGTTGCCATCTTTGGCTGTAAAAATATCACCCTCTTCTTATGTGAATTAGGCTGCTCTGTTTTTTTGTCATTATTTGGGAGTGAGTGGATTGGGTTATTGGGAGCTTGTGGGAGTCACAGCCTCTCCTCTGCCATCTTGGCTCTGCCCCCATGCTTCCCACATATTGAAGAGTAAGTTTCTGTTTTTGTAAGTATACTTTTTGAAATAAATATTTCTTTGTAAAAGCCTGTCCTAAGAACTGAGATCTCACTAACCAACAGGTGGTGCAGACCAACAGTATGTTCCAAGAAGACACTGGCTACATTATTATTTTATTACATTCACTCTTTTGATTTCTGGTGGGTGCAGAACTATTTGTGACCCCAAATTTCTTTCATTTACATTTGCTAATGGTTCCTTGAAGACTTTATTTTTTGTTATTGGAATTGTTGGATTTAACCACTATATGTCTTTGAGTTTAAGGACAGATTTTCTCCTTCTTTTCTCTACCCTAGATGACCTAGGAATTCTTTTGATTGACACTTTATTTTCCATTACATGGAAATGTTAATATGTCTATAGTTGTTACAGGGTGGTACACCCTCTGTGTTGTTACTATTGTATGAATATCTGTTTGATTACGTTCCAAACAATTTATTCCATTTTACTTCAGTGAAATCCAAAGTATTCTAAAGTTTTACATTAAAAGGCTTGCTACATAGATTTAATTATCCTTAAGGTTTTATATCTGTTGGGTTTTGACTTCAGAATGCAGAAAGACACTACTTTAATTTTTATAAATTATGCTCATTGTCCCTCACCTGAAGACAGATATTTGCATCACCTTCCATTGTTGGTCCTATTGGACCTGCAAAATCAAACTCAAAGGCTTTAATATGTATCTGTTTTTGGTATGCACTCAGTTTATCCCCAAATCAAGTGTAACCGACATTTGATATAATTGAAAAAATGTCCACGTATGTGTGTGTGTGTGTGTGTGTGTGTGTGTGTGTGTGTGTGTATGTGTGTGTGGTGTGTGTGAAATAGAGAAAGTCTTTGATCTATTTTTCATGAAACCATGAAACAAAACAATATATTTAAATAAAATGATTAATAGGATGTTTTAGTACAATAATGATATTTTCTAGTGATGATGATAATTTTCCCACAGACCTCTATCAGTTCACAGCGGAACATGATGAGTGAAATTCTCCCATGCATGCACACAATTCAGGGGAACAGCAATACAAACACATGGAGAAAGTCACCCAGGCAACTTGATTCCCCAGAGCTGCTTTGCTGTGCCATACAGAGGAATCAGTCGATTCTCTTCTTCTCCTTCCTGGAAGTATGTTAGCTTTATTGTCCGAGGACCAATTTAACAACATCATCATAGAGACCTGGGTCAGTCTGATTTTAAAAGCTTCCCACAGAGAGCCTGAGAGAAGAAATGTGTGTTATGGCCTCTGTGCTCTTAGAACTTGACTAGAGTTGAAATAGAGCAGGCATCGTGGTCTTCAAAATTGTATGCACTCTGCTTGATCTCACTGTTTTGCAAATGAGAGGATTTCCAGGATACCATAAGAATGAAAACTCTTTGGTCAGTATAGACAATCAGTCCTAAAGTCAACAATTATATATCTTAAAAACCCTTGAATACTTTTGTCCACTTGCATGGCTGATACTCTCACGATTTCTTACCTGCATAATTAGAAAACTCTTCTAATATAACAGCCTCAGTCTTTCTCCTTTTCAATATATCACCGCCCCCCCCCCCCCCCCACACACACACACACAAAGTTGCAGAATAATTCTCCTAAAGCACAGGTCTTAATAAGTCATTCTCCTGTTCAAAATCCTTTAGTGACTTCCTTTGATCTCTAAGATAAAATACAAAATCCTCTATCCTGTGTTTAAAGCCCTCCTTTAAGAGTAAAGGTATAACATTTCCAGATTCCCAATCATAAAATATATACTAAAGCAAAAATGGAGTAGCTATTCCTGGACCTTAGCATTCCTTTGTTCTCACTTTTCTGCCATTGCCAAGGTTGCTCTCAGCCCTGGAACTCACTCTTTGCACCCTTGCATCTCTTAGAACTTTAGCACCTTAGCTTCTTTTAAGGATTAGCTTAGGTGTTACTTCCTTTAGGAAGGCATTCCATATCGCCTAGCTATGAATGACTCCTCAAATTATTCTAGATCCTCTTATTGATGTGCTAGGGACCTAAACAGGTAGGCACCTTGAGGGAGGAAATAATTTTATTTTTTTGTAAACCCCAGCACCTTGGACAGTACTTTGTATATAGCAGGCATGTAGTAAAATATATGCTGCATTGAGGTGAATGGGGCTAATGATCTATTTTTTCCCCAGAGAAGCCAAAGCATTATGGACATATGAGAGAGTTGCTTCAGATCTACCTTGACTTTTGGGAGTTGGAAAGGAGAAGTGTGATATATAGCAACAAAACCTATTCACTTTTCTTTAGTGAGTTGGTTCAGGTTCATTATTTCAATTTCTGAAGTCCATACATAGATGCCATTTTTCATCTGTGGCAGATAGCTCATCCCATCCTATTTTATCTTAAATACTGAATTTGTGGTTATTTGGGCACATGGTTTCATAAAGAAAACACCATGGCAAAATGGACAAAGGACAGGATGTGGAGGCTGTAAGCCTTAGCTTTTGGTCTTTCCTCTTGAAGCCAGCTCATGGATGAGGGAGTTAAATACTTTTTATTCTAGCCAACACTTTAAGAACAGAAGTTAAAGATGAATAGCTTACATTCACTAATTTAGGAAAGTTGTTATACTGGGAGTTCCATGCAAAGATAAAATTATAGGTTTAAACCAATTTCTTCTAATTCTAAAGTTAATCCATCTTCTTCAACAATCAACCAAGCAATTCAAATGCATCTGTTATATGCTGACTATATGCAAGGAAACAAAGGAGAAGATAGAAATAGTAGAGAAGGCAGAGCCTCTGACTTTAAGAAGCCCCCAGACTAATAGTAGTATAAGACATGATATAGATGGTCATAATAAACACTATAATATAATACTTGTATGAGACAGCTTCAAACACAACCCTTCACAATATCTTGGGGTAAGAGGGCCACTTTTGGGAATGGCACAATAGCTTGATACCTCAGCTAAGCCTTCAAGAAGATTGGGTTTCCAAGTAGCAAATACATGGAGGAAGGAAATGACAGAAATTGAGAACAGTGTTAGCAAAGGTTGTGAGGTTCAGGGAAGTTTCATATGATAGGAGTCAATGTAATTCCCTATGAGCAAACAATGCATGGATGGAAGCAATGAGAAAGGCTGGAAAGGTCACAGACAAGAAATCAGGAAATTTCTATTTTTGGCCCAGCACTATAGTACTAAGAGGCAGTTAGGGGTCACCATAGTGCTGGTCCTGGAGTTAGGAAGACTCCTCTTCCTGAATTAAAATCTGTCCTAGCTCTATGATCCTGGGCAAGTCACTTAGCCATATTTGCCTCAGTTTCCTCATGTATAAAGTGAGCTGGAGAAGGAGATGGCAATCTACTCCAGTCTCTTTGCCAAGAAAATCCCAAATAAAGTCACAAACAGTCATATACGACTAAAACTACTGAACAACTAACAAGTCTATGGCAATATGAAGCTATGTGACTTTGAGCAAGGACCATCTGCACTTTGGTTCCCTCATTTTTAAGATGAAGGTGTTGAGCTAGACCATAACATTGTTGAACCTGAAAGCTGTATGTGCCTGAAGAGATTGACCAACAACGGAATAAAAATTCCTTAGATAACCTGGCATTCCAACATCATCTGTGTTTGACTTGAAGTCCTCATGTGAGGAGGAACCCCCAATTCCCATGACATCCCATTCTATCTTGGGTAGGGAAGTTTTCTTCCCCTTTATTCCTGACATCAGGTCATCTATTCATTGCTCCTGGTGATGTCCTTGAGTGAGACGGAACAAACATAGTCTCTCTTCCTCATGACAGCCCTTCAGCTACTTAGCTCTCATGTTCCTTCCTCTCTTCTAGTCTTCTGTTCTTTTGGTGAAAATATACCCTCTTATTGCAAGGAATCTTCATAGGTCATGAATTTACGGGCTTCCATGATCCTGGCTGTTCTCTGAATATGTTCTCATGTTCTCGTGCTCCCCTCTCTCTCTCTCTCTCTCTCTCTCTCTCTCTCTCTCTCTCTCTCTCTCTCTCTCATAGGGCAATGAGGGTTAAGTGACTTGCCCAGAGTAACACAACTAGTAAGTGTCAAGTGTCTGAGGCCAAATTTGACCTCAGGTCCTCCTGAATGCAGGGCCAGTGATTTATCCTGTGTGCCACCTAGATTCCCCCTGAATGTTATCTCAATGATCATTTAGAGCAATGGTTTCTAAGGACTCTTTTAGCTCCAAAGGGCTATTTAATTCTATGCACAGGTAATGATGGTAAGAGATACTAGTGAAATCTTTACAGGAAGGACTATTGCAAGATTTTTCTCTCTTTGTGCTTTACCAATTGTCACAAAAAGCATTTTTCTCATCCATGCCAGACATTTTAAAAGATCAAGCTGAGTTTGCAAAAGACCTCATGCTGGGGTGTACTTTCAAAACAATTTAGCCACTTTGAAATGTAAATTCGATAAGTGAAGGATAAGTGAAAGCACTCCTGACATACTGTCTGAGGAGCCACATGCAGGTACAATGAGTTCATTTTACACTGACAGAGGGAGAGGGGGAACAAGAGAGAGGGAAAAAAGAGGAGAATGATGAAAACTATTTAGAAGGACCAGTAACAGAATGTCTGTGCATGCTTCAAATAGGAAAGCAGGGTCATTTTATCACATGTTGTGATTTCTGGAAGAAGGTTACCTAAAATCTGTTGAACCTGATGGAGAAGAACTGAGCACATTTAAAGGGGAAGATTTGAAGCAAAATTTGTTTTTAATTTTTAAATCATTGTCTCCTTACATTAGAGTACTATAAATACTAAGTTTTGGTTCCAAGAACTTAATTTCAAATCCTGACTTGGCCATTTAGTATCTGTGTGACCTTGGAAAATTCATTTTCATGATCTAGGCTTCAGCCTACCTGTCCCTTCTGTAAAATAATGCAACTGAACCATATGATCTCTAAGATCCTTTGGAATTCTGAAGTCTTGTGGTGCAGAATGATCAAAGCTTCAGTCAGGGCTCTTTCCTCTTCTTTCATATATATCTTGTTCATTAACTGAATATTCTCTTCCCCACTAGACTGTGACCAACTTGAAAGCAAGCTTTGTCTTTTGCCTATCACATAGTAGGTGCTTAATGGATGCTTCTTGACTATCACCTCTTCCTTTCCTAATTATTCTTTTCCTTTTTCTTCTTTTTTCTTGTATTTTATTCGTCCTGCTTTTCTCCCTTTTCTCTCTTCCTCTTCTTATTGTTTTCTTATCTTCCTCCTTTTCTCTTCCCCTTCCTTATTCTTTCTCTCCCCATCATTTTCACTCCCTTTCCCTCTTCATCTACCTCTTCTTCATCCTCTCTTCCTCTTTCTTATTTTCCTCAATTGTCTTCCTCTTTTTCTCCTTCCTCTTCCCTTCTTCCTTTCCACTCTTTCCTTTTTCTCCTTTGTTCTACTTGTGTCTCTCCCCTTTCCCTTTTCCCTCCGTATACTTCTTTCTCTCCATGTCTTCCTCTCCCTCCTTATATGTTTTTCCTTTTTCCTCTTCCCAAACAACTCCTCTTTCTGTTCTCATTCCCTTTGTATAGATATTCTGTGCCAAGTGACATGGTTCTGAACACATTTTCAGTCTCCAGAGATAAGTTCTAGAGATGCACACAGATGAAAAAAAAGCACCTTTCTCCATGTATAATGCTTTACATAGCTTTTTTCTCCAGATTTCTTTACAGAGCTTTTTTGAGTATTCTTCCAATTCTTTTGCTTACCTTGAGAATATAAATAAGACAGGAATGACCTTTAATGCTTTTCTTCAGCACTCATTAATATGCCTTTTAACAAGGAGAGTTTGTGCTGAGATTAGGGCCCTCTGGAAGCACCTGGAGGTTCAAATGTTACTAGAGAGAGATCAAGAGTCATCACATATTGGGAAGGATGACTCAAGGCTTTCTTCCTCTTGCTGAAAAAGGCTTCTTCAGCTTCCAGCTACCATACCCAGGTAGGATGTCTGGTTGTCAGGGAAGACTAGTAACCCTAAAGTGTGGGCTACTGAGCCCTTTTCTGGGCCACTCACCCACCTTTGGTGTCTATATGGTTTACCAAACTCTTAGCTGTGGCTTGATTTGAGGCTGTAACATGCACAGTGAACACACCCCAAGAAAATGTTTTGTCAGATGGGCTAAACCAGGTGGAGGATAAATGACAGGAATCAAACTTGTCAGTGAGTTAGAGATGCTGACTACCAAACATACGATGACCTGCCTTAGGTAAATGGATTATATGTGAGCAATGTGTTCCAACAGGCCATGAAGGTTGCAGCAGTAGCTGTAGTGGAACACTTAGAGCTTGATTAGACATGGAAGATGCCAAGCTCATCCACCAAATCCTGAGCCATCACCAGTGATCTTGACTTTTGTCTTGGTGCTAGACTCTGGAAAAGAGAGACTGATGGCTTTGTGGAACTCTGCCTCGCTTAAATCTAATATATGTGAATCAAAAAGCATCACCAGACCAGTTTCCCATTTTTACCTACCTCAAAGTCCTGTGGTTACCAAGCAAGTGATGAAGCAGCAGATACAAATATACTGGGAGCTGCCCACAGGCAACTTAGGCTGTAGGGTTGTCTTTTCAATGAACTGAGGCAGAATTATTGTGGAGCCATATTGAGTAGTGATAAGGACATGATCCTGAAGAGATGGGCTGAACATTTCCAGAGTGTGCTCAACAGACCATCATCAAGCAATGCTGAAGCCACTGACTGCATATCTCAAATTGAAGTCAATGTCTCTCTAGCCAAACTCCCAATTGAAGAAGTTTTGAATACTGTTAGACTCCTCTTGGGTGGCAAAGCACATGGTGATGATTCTATTCCAGCTAAGATTTACGTGGCAGGGGGTCTGCTGCTCATACAAAAGTTTACAGAAATGTTCACGGTTATATGGCAAGAGGAGATTATTCTTCAGGAGTTCAATGATGCCTCCAAAGTCTATTTCTATAAAGGAAAAGGAAATAGGTTGTCCTGTGACAGTCACTGGAGGGTGTGTGTCTCTCTTTTATCATTGCTAGGAAGATTTATGGCAGAATTCTCTTTAATAGGTGGATTCTTCATATGGAAGATCATCATCTACAAAAGAGCCAGTGCAGCTTCAGAAAGGTCTGAGAAATGACTGCAATGGTGTTTGCTGCCTGACAGCTCCAGAAGACACTCCAGCAGCAGAACAGAGGTCTGTAAAACGTTCATCAATCTAGCAAAGTCTTTTGATTTTTTATTGTGAGGACTTGTACACAATTATGGCAAAATTTGTTTGGCTGGAGAAGTTCATCAATATGGTACATCACTTTTATGATGGCATGCTTACTTTGGTTGTGGATTATGGATGATGCTTTTGTGCTTTCCCAGTCACCAGTGGAGTGAAGCAGGGCTATGTGCTTGCTCCCATGCTTTTTTTTGGGGGGGTATGGGGATTAAGTGACCTGCCCAGGGTCACACAGCTAGTAAGTGTCAAGTGTCTGAGGCCAGATTTGAACTCAGGTACTCCTGAATCCACTGTGCCACCTAGCTACCTCTTGCTCCCATGCTTTTTATCATGATGTTTTCAGTAATGCTGTCACATGCCTTCAACAAAGAAGACAATGGCATCAACGTTAGCTATTGCACTTATAATAAATTAAATAACTTGAAAAGGCTACAACCCAAGACTAAAGTGGAGAGAGAGTTGATATATGACTTTTTGTTCACAGATGATCGTGCATTCAATGCAGCCTCTGAGGCTGAGATGCAACAAAGTATGGACCTTTTTTTTTTTTTTTTGCTTCTTACCCTAAATTTTCTATAACAATTAACTGCTAGAAAATATGGGTTCTTATCCAGCCAGCACTACACCATCCATACATGGGACCATAAATTTAAGCAAAGGAAGAAATGTGGAATGCTGTGGATAAAAGGTCACTTTCCTTGGTGGTATACTTTCAAGGCTTGTACACATAGATGATGAAGCTGCCACATGCATTGATAGAGCTAACTCAGTATTCAGAAGCATCCAAAAGAAAGTGTGGGAGTGAAAAGGTATTAGACTGCCTACCAAACTGAGGGTCTACAGAGCTGTTGTGCTGACCTCATTGCTGTATGCCTATGAAACCTATAGGGGTGCCATGCCAGGAAATGGAATTACTTCTTTTTTAATTGTCTTAAGGAGATTCTGAAGAGCACGTGGCAAGATAAAATACCAGAGACCAAGGTCCTTTCTTGAACTGAAATGCTAAGCATTCAAGCTCTACTACAGAGAGTATAACTTTGATGGGTTGGCTACATTGTTTGAATGCCAAGTGTGCATTTGTCTAAAAGACTATTTTATAGAGAGCTCACAAAAAGAAAGTGCTCACACAGAGGTCAGATGGGGTAATATGAGGGTGCTTTCAAAATCTCTCTGAAAAACTTTAGAATCAGTCATTAGACATGGGAGACACTGGGGCTTTACTCTAAGAGCAAAGCAGAATCACAGTAGCTCAAAAGAAATATGAGATGTGCAAAGTTAGACAACCCCACTCCAAACATTTATAAGGACTATTTGTGTCTGACTTACGGTAGAGCCTTCTGAGCTCATATTGGTCTGATGAGCCACAGTCAGATACACTGTACGTTGACCTTAATATAGTGATGTCATTTTGGTCCTTTTTGAGCATGAAGGACAACAACCAAACCAAAGTTAATGAGTTCTGGAATCTCTGAGAACCCACTTATTAGCAACCCTTTCTACCCTCTGTGATTAAAGATCTATCCTTGGTTCTCATCAGATGTTGTGACTGTAAAATTAACTAGATCCTGGTGAACAGAAAAATGTGGTCAAAAGTGATCCAAAATACTGCTGAATACCCAGGGCTGGTGAAGCAGTGGTGATGCCAACCTGCATTTCAGGCCCAAAAAATGGCCTTCAGCTCCATGGGTGCAATTGGAAGGGGTTGACTACCTTTCCTGATCTCCCCTCCCCCACAACTTAGCATTATTTAATCTGCCTCTATTTTCACCTGATATTTGCACCTGGGCAATGAAGAAAGCCTACTTTATTCTATTCATAAATGGGATTGGTAGAGAAAAAGAGGCTAGGAGGATTAACAACATAACTAGGGATATCAATAATTGCTTGTGAAGCCTTTCCTCTGACTCATCAACTATTGGAAAGTAAAGAGATTTCTGTGTGGCATGAGTGGGGGTAGGTGATTCCCTATTGAGTAGCACACCAGAATGATATGCTAAAATGGAACAAATTCCTGATTCATTAACAGACCCATCAAAATTATTTACACACACACACTGACTTCAAGCTGGAAGGGAAGTAGGTCATCTAGACCAACTCTCCAATTTTGTAGAGAAGGAACTCTGGCTCAGAGAGTTGAATGGCTTGCCTAAGTCATTCTATAGATACTGTTCCATCGAGAAAAAGTAGAAGAGCCCAGATTCCAATCCACATTCTCTCACTCCAGGTTCAGTGCTATTTCTAATGTATAATTCCATACCAGTAAGCTTGAAGATTGAATATGTTCAGGCCTTCCTGGAAAGAATACGTAATACTATTACCATTCAATGCCTGCTGTAGATATAACAGGCTTTTCCAAGCATCCAGGCCACACAGTGCACAGAGTGCTTGGCCCGGAGTGAAGAAAACAAGTTCAATCTGGCCTCAGACATTTATTAGCTGTGTGACCTTGGACAAGCCACTTATCCTCTGTTTGCCTCAGTTTTATCAACTGTAAAATGGGGATAATGATAGCACCTACTTCCTAGGGTTATTGTGAAGATGAGATGAAATATTTGTAAAGCCCTTAGCCCAGTCTGTGGTGAACAATTAGTAAATAAATGCTAACTATTGTGGTGTTGATGGTGATGATACCAGAGAAATCAGGAGAGCC
Organism: Dromiciops gliroides; assembly: GCF_019393635.1. Taxonomy (NCBI): domain Eukaryota; kingdom Metazoa; phylum Chordata; class Mammalia; order Microbiotheria; family Microbiotheriidae; genus Dromiciops; species Dromiciops gliroides. Next base: position 4,038,757 of record NC_057865.1, on the reverse strand, counting down.
AAGATGTGCTCTTTTGTCCATCAAGGAGATCACAATAGAGCAACCTGCTCCTCTGTCCATAGGGAGAAAGGATGACAGGCCCAAAAGGGTCTGGGGGCTTTGTGTTGCCAAATGTTTGTATTCTAGTTCATTCATAATCTAGATAACTGAGCCCAACCCAGGGTACAATGGATAGTGGCTGGTAGAAGTCCATTGCTCTTCCCTGGCAGAGGTGAGAATCTCTGGATCAGGGTGGAGAAATGAATTATGTGGATTCCAAAGACAACCTGGGTCTTTGATGATTTCTTTCACCTTCTGCTGGAATTAGGTTTCTGTTCCTTGCTAGTACACATCACTAAAGACCAAAGGCTAGATTAAAATCTCGTTTAGTTCCAGTCTGTACATTCTTTGCTCTTCAGACTCAACAACAACCTTTCTGCCCTCTCTCTTCTCTTTCCTGATGCTCTTCCCTCACTTCCTTCCCTGATCCCTGTCCTACTCTCCCCTTCCATCCATTTCCTTTCTCTTTCTCTGTGATTTATTTTCTTGACTAATTCCAGTTCTTTATCCTAAGATAACCGGCAGCTTCTTAAGGAACAGCAGGAATGTTGTTCTTTCATGATGTACAGTTCAATCAGCAGCAGCACACCTTAGAATGCTATAAGAAAGCCTGTTCTTATGAGATGAACTGGTCTGATTGTTGAACTCAGCAAGTCCATACAGTTTGGATAAACATCCAGACTTAGCTTGATGGAAGGATTGACTCTCGCTGAGCAGATCATAAACAATTTTAATTGCATTCAAACTCTCCAGTGTTCCTTTGTCCGGTTGTTTTCCTATGATTTCCCTCCCATCCCCTTGCCCTTATGGCCATGTCATTCTCTCAGAATCAAGGGAATGTTTATCCTGGCAAATAAAACTGAGAAGTGATATTGTGACTATCTTGAAATATTTGAATAGTATTTTTTAAAAGGATTAGTTTTCTTTCTCTTGGCCCCAGATGGCATAACCAGGAAAAGAGGGGACAGCTAAGGTTGCAAAAAAAGCAAACAGGTTTGATATAAAGAAGAAAATACTTCAAATACATAGTGTAATGTGCTTCTGAAGGAGTAGAAGACATGTCCTCCTCCTTAGGGCTCTTTAACAAAAGTTGGAGAGCCATTGTCAGAGATTTTGGAGAAGGAATCACCTTTCAAGCATGCTCTCCCCCACCCCTTTCCTTTTGTGCTAGCTACCAATGAAATCTCTTGATTTTGAGATGTCATGATTGTGAGACTGCTCCCTGGACTCTATCACAGTACAAAGAAGTAGCCCTTCCATCATGTACCCGCATTAAAATGGGGTGTCAGGATACTTTTTGCACATTCTGCTTTCAGTCCTCATTGTCTAATAGAATACTGAATCATTTTCTACAGTGTTCCCTGTTCAAAAATCAATGTTCTGCTAGACTGAGCAGAGTGACAGCAGTGTAAGGGAAGCTGGCCTGATTACCTGCTGCACTTGGGGCTGCTCACCAAAGCTTTCTTTGCTCAAATGGAGAAGGGAGTAAGGAGAGGGGGAATACACATATAGTTTTTCATTTGTAGTCATGAGCACTTTGTCTATTTCCTGGAAAAAGGAAAGTGAAGATGAAGCTCAAGAGGATATTAATTCAAATAAAGGGATTAAAAGTGTCTCTTAATTACTTTCAGGGCTGGATGATCGCAAGTGCATTTTAGGTTTATTGAACAGTTCAAATGATTTCTTGAGTGTTCAGTGATTGGCAAATAAAAAATGCTTCCTTGGGCACTTTTATTTTTTTACACATACCATTTCTCATTTAAGGGATACATTTGAAATGAATGTATAAATGAGTCAGTTCATCTGATGTGTTGGGAATGTTATTGTCCATTTTGTCATTCAAGATGTATTGGGAATTTGAACTCCAACTTTGTTTCCAGTGTAGACCCTGTTTGGAAATTCCATGTATAACAATTAAAAATGTTTCTTTCAAGCAATCGGTATGTGTATACTTGCGTCCTTGTCATTTTTAACATCAAAGGAGTACAATCTCACTCATTTGGAGGGAAATTGTCATAGAACACAAAGTACATATGAAAGTTTCCTTCAGTTAGTGACAACAAACATATGGTCATGTATGTGTGTGTGTGTGTGTCTATGCTTGCACAGTCTCAGTGCAGATTAATCAAGTGTAGTTTGCATTTTTAAAATTCATATTAGTTTTGAATAATTCTGTCATTTCAAAAGTTTTGCTCTTCTTCCATTTTGTGTCAGCAAGAAGAAAGGAAGGAAAGCCTTGTGAAGATTCTTTTACAGATTCAGGGGAAGATAGGTGGTTTAATGGAGAGAACAATGATAGACATGGGATTAGGAAGACCTGAGATTAAGTCCTTCCACAGACATTCACTAGCTATTTGACTTCGGGCACATTTTGTATCTCAACCTTAGTTTCCCCATGTGACAAATGGGTGGGAATAATGATAATGGTTCCTACTCCATTGGGTTGATTTGAATAACAAATGAGATAATGATGTAAAGAACTTTGTAAACCTTAAAGCTCCATATAAATGATGGATATTGTTGTTGTTGTTATCATGCAATCCTCTGGTAGTCCTTATTGCCCATTCTTCAGATGTCTTTTGTTCAGTGGCCAACCTGTATCCTTTCTCATGGTGATGCCACTTAAACGATTTCATACCTGAAGGTCACTGTTGCTAATATGTTGATGATTATTTGTTCCTACCCTGCATCTTTGATAGCCTTTGCGTCACCTGCAGTTTTGATTCATTGGGCATCATAGGTACCTATGATTCAAAACCATACAGCATTGGTGGGAAACTATTAATATTAAAAAGATGGGCTTTTGTCATAAAGAACAACTTGAGATTATTGAAAGCAAGGCACATATTATCCAAAATGATTCAGCAGGCCCATCTCCACTCTTTAACACTAGGGCCAGCTCATTTGTCCCCCTTTTATTTCCTAGTAGTAAAGGATTGATCATTCTCTCTCTCTATGTCTCTCCCCCCCACTCTCTCTCTTCCCCCTCTCCCTCTTTCTTTCTTTCTCTCTCCCTTCCTCCTTCCCCTCCATCCTTCTTTCTTTATCTCCCTCTCATTTACTCCCTCCCTCTCTTTCACATATGCACACATAAATAATTCTGTTATTCATACTCAATCTACCAAATGTCCCATAGTATATTGCTTTAAAAATCCTTAGGAGAAAAAGTACTGGTCTTTAGAGACTAGTGGAAATACCTTTCTTTTTTTAAATTAACAAGCATTTATTTTCTTTTTCTCCTTACTTTTCAATAAGGAAACATTTAAACACAGATATTCAAGAAAAACAAATACCCACATTGATAATAACTAAAAGACCTGTCTCAGTCAATATCTTGAGTCCACTACGTTTCTTTCATGAGATGAATAGGACACATCATTATTGGTCCCCTGGAATAATTGTTGGTCATTGCACTCCTTTTTAATTTTTTATAAACCAATTATGTTAACTCATTTTTTGCTTCTTAGAAGAAAATCTGCAGGATTTGGGATGGGTGGGTGGAAAGGGACATGTGAAGTGTTATGCCATTTAATTTCAACTTGGTTATAAAGATTTCACATTTAGAATAGCTACCTGAGCAGTTAATTCAAGGTTGGTTTTCAACCATTTTTAAAAGATCTGTATAACTCCTGACATCCTGAATCTTAGCCCTCATTTCAAACATCTTGACTCTCACTGAAAAAATGGTAGATATTTTATTTGTTGCTGTTATTGCTATTGTTATTATTATGGTGTTGATGGTAATGATGCTGACAATGTACTTCCTATGGGTGAGGCACCATGCTTAATCAAGTTAGGAAAGAGAATGGCTTGTCTGGATCCTTCCTCAAATGGATGTTCTGGGGAGAAACTTGCCAGTAAGAGGAGAAGAAGACTGCAGGAGTAGAGATGTCTCCAATTTGAAAAGGTGGCTAGGGTGCAGGAGGAAGGTCATTTCTTACTTCTTGCCTCACAGCCTGAATCCTTGGCTAGGCTGGCCCTCAGGATGTAAGCAGGCTCTCTTAAGGCCTTTCTGCTTTGACAGATTGATCCCTCCAGAGCTTGTCCTCTCCTGACTCTGCCTTTTAGAACTCACAGTCTGCCCCTCACCCTTGTTAAATATCAGAGTAGGCCTTTTGTGGAGGTTAACAAGAGTGACAATTTAACAAGTGAAGATTGCTCCTTAATTTGATAGCCAGCTTTTAATAAACTTTAATATAGTCAAGCTCTTGTTCAGTAAATTTACTTCATATCCATTGACATTTATAGGGCACATTCTTCTTGGCAAAGGGTTTTACTCATATTATTGCATTTGAGTCTTCCCATACCTTTGCACGTGGATTATCAGATGTCATGCCTACTGTACATATGAGGAATCTAAGCTTAGAGAGGTTAATGTGAATTCCTGGAAATTTCAAAGGTCCACATCAAATTCAGGGTATCTTGATTCCAAAGTCATTATGCACTCTCCCAAGCTGCCATATTATGTATCTCTGTTAATCTACACATGGACACATGCACATACACACATCACACTCTCTTCCTAGGAATACTTTCCATATTAAGAGATTACAGTTGATATGATTTTGATCATAGGGAAATCCTGAAGATGCTAGGTTCCTATCCCTGCTTCAAGCACACACGACCAGCTTCTTGTTAGCAATTATTTATTATCATTCAGGCTGTTTCTCTTTATGACATGGCTGTTCATTTAAGGACTTCTCTTATCTCTTGTGCCCAACCTAGATTCATTCATTCATTCATTCATGTGTTCATTTATCTGTTTTGGCATGCTGCTGCTGACAATGATAACCTCCACCTATTTTTGTAATGTTGGCTCACATCTGACTTTGGCATATGGAAAGACTATTTCCAAGTAGAGTTTCCTCATAAGGTTAGCCTCCAAAGAGAGAAGCATGACCAACTCCTTAGTGAACCCTGGGTGCTATTTATAGAAATGAAATGTTTCTAAAACATTGCCTTACCGCTGAAGCCTCCCAAATTTATTTATGAGCACCTCTACCAAAATGGATCCTTTGTTGCTCTGTCACAAGGAAGTCCCTGAATCGGTGTTTAATAGAAACATCCCTGGTCAGACGCTTAGCAATGTGGCCATTCTAGCAATGTATTTCTGAGGCCATCTTGTTCTTGCCATTCATTTCAACTACCATTTATTCTTCTCAGCCACCACTGGCCAAAAATGATGCTGAATAAGAACTGTGGAAAGCCCCAAATGAATAATATCCTCTTCCTTCCAGGAACATCCTTTCTACTGTGGATATGTTGAGACAGCTTATGTGAGGAAAGCCCAATGGTGCAATGGAAGGGCCACTGGTTCTAGAACCAGAGGGTCTGAGGTCAAATACTCCAACTAATACTGATTATAGAACCTTGGCACATCACTCAAGTATTGTGTTCTTCAGTTTCTTCACCTGCAAAATATAGGGGTTAGGTTAGAATACTTTTGAAGTTCCCACCATCTAGAATCCAATCAAATACTTCAAGAGGGAGAAAACACTCTTTGGACAGCAAAGTGCCTTCCTAGTGAAGAAGGCACTTGTGCTAAGCCATGTAGGAGCTGGGGAGGAGGGGGTTCTAAGGGGCAGAGGGAGCAAAGGAATGAGTTGCAAACATGGAAGTGGGGAAGGCAGTCTGTACATCAGCATAGGGACAGATGAAATACAGAGGTCAGGGAAAATCCAATGTGGAGCAGCCACCTCCATGTCCATATCCTCAACTTCCACTTGTATCAGTGGGCTAGGCCTCTAGAGTATGGCTCCCATTCAGTCTCAAGATGCTAGGTGGTAACCCTGAAGGTCTGTGTTTCTAGTGCTGTTACTCAAGAACCCGACTTATTATGAACTTTTAAAACTTTAGGTCAATCATATTACATTACATTTAAGGACAGAGATTTAATGAGAAGATATAGAAAGAACACATGGTAAAAAAACAAACAAACAAAAAAAGACAGACAAAACTCAACCCCTTTCCCCAAGTCTGAGATATAGTCTTCTCTTACATACAAAAAATTTCCTGGGTATTTTGGTATCAAGTTTCAAGTACAAAATTATGAAGTACATGTGTATCTTCCATTGGACTAGTGGGTAGCAGATAGCCACTCCTCTTCACCCCAGGTATCAAAGATAGCTCAAAATAATCTTTCCTCTGTAATGCCACAATGGAAAGTATACTGTTAAAGGGTCAGACTGCCCCCTTTTAAATAGACACTAAGTTGTATTTCAGTATCTAGTGACAGTTCTCTCAGTGATAAATATAAAGTGTACAGGAACTAGCCTGAACCCATACCTCCATATAATTGGATGGCAAGCTATCAGAAAATAACTAGTTGTACATTCTTCATGGATAAGTCTTTATAGTCCAGGCTGGAACCATCACTATGATCTGAGGTGAATCTTATTCATGTAGAACCTCAGCCTCTGTTGAATCCCTCCCACCAAGTGATGAAATGTTTGCTTCTACTTTCATGGGAGTTTGGTTGGACACTTAATGAATTTTACTTAAATGCCTGAGACCTCATAAATATGTCAGATACCATTACATATCAACAGAGAATGTACTAATAGAGAATCGCTAAGATTAATTTCTCCACAATCCTGTTCTTTCTTTCCACCTCAAACTTGAATACATCTACTGAGACCTAACAACAAAATGAAACGATCATTTGCCAGTCCTGAACAAATTAAAGAGAGCTGGCTAAAGATTTCTGGGAGTGGTTCACACAGTGTGAGGATTCTATTAACTAAGGGGCTAAAAGGCCTTGTTTGCAGAATTCTAATTCATCTTCCTTTCTCTGTTCCGTATCATTTCCTGAGGTTTTTTAAATCCCTCACACTTCTGAGAGTTCTGATTTTTAATTGCAGCAAGGGGATAGCCCCAAAACAACCCACCCTTTGACAGCTCTGGTGATTTATATACCACAATGGGAAGGCACAGAAAAATCAGCGAGAGAGAGAGAGAGACAGACAGACAGACAGACAGACAGACAGACAGACAGACAGACAGACAGACAGACACAGACAGAGAGAGACAGAGACAGAGACAGAGAGAGACAGAGAGAGACAGAGACAGAGAGAGAGAGAGAGAGAGACAGAGAGAGAGAGAGAGAGAGACAGAGAGAGAGAGAGGGAGAGAGAGAGAGAGAGAGAGAGAGAGAGAGAGAGAGAGAGAGAGAGAGAGAGAGAGAGAATATGAATGAATGAGAGTGATTGCTCTGTTCCTATGTGAGTCACTGCAGCTGTAACAACTAAGAAGGGCTCGGTCTAAAATACAACCCAATTTATTGCTTTCTTGGAGCTGTTATGGCTCTACAACTGAGTTAGTGGACCCCAAATCTTCATCATTGATGCTAATCCTCTCATGCATAGTAATCCCTTAATAAATCCCTTTTCCTCCTTTCCTTCCTTCCAGCTTCATTTCCCACCTGGCTGCACTCCTTTGCACTTCCCCATCATGCCTTAGGAACCTCATCGTCCTGCAAGATCACTTCAGCTCTGGAACTCTCATCTTATCAGGTATTGTCTGCCCCTCAGGCCCTCCCTCTGATTAGAGGAGGGTGAGGATTAAGAGCTCTTCACAGAACCACCATTTAAAGATGTCCATCTATCCTTAATTTCTATCCTTGCTTCATTCCTGTGTACTTTGTCAAAGTGCCTCTTTCTGTTCCCGGTACTTCCATTTCAGCTTCCTTTTGTGTACTGATTTTCCCCATTACATCATAAGCTCCTTAAAAATAGGGACTGTCTTTTTCATTTGTGTGTGTGTGTGTGTGTGTGTGTGTGTGTGTGTATGTTCCTACCATTTAGCACAGTTTCTGGAATCTAGTAGGTACTTCTATATTGATTTATTTACTCTTGTCCTAATCTCCTTGGCCATCTCTAAGGTTCTTTTCTGGTCCAAAAGTTCACGTTCTTCCTCCCTCAATGGTTTTCCATGCTTGCCTCCCTGCCACAAACTCAGAAAACAAAGCTCCTGGGGAACATGCCACTATAGAACACATTTCTTCATCCTCCATTCTGGTTTGCTGTTGGAAAGAACTGTCTGCATCCCTCCCCTTTCCACTCAATGCAAAGGAAATTAAAATTGACAGAAACAATTTCTGGAAGGAAAGTGGAAAAATGAACAGAGCAGGTGAAGCCTAGGATTCTTTCCTTGGCATTAAGACTCTGGGGCATTGTTATAAGTTATGTTCCATTCTAATCATATTTCCAAAGCATAAAATATACAAATTCAAATTACAAAAGAAGAAATCAGAAAAGACCATTTTGCTCTTTTGAAGGCTAGAGGTTTGGTCTATTATATACAGAATGGATTGTGTCAATTGATTCTCAAAAGCTGTATTCAGAAAAGAGGTAAAATGAACAGACATGGAAGGAATAGGAAATTTTAAGAAGGTGAGTTCAGTAGAGTCAACAAAGCATCTTGCTCAGCCACAGTTTTGACCATAGTGTCAGTCAAGTCTTAGCTTTATACCCCAGTCAATAACTTGTACTTATGTTTTTTCAAAATAGCAGAATAATTTCACAATATAATTCCCCTCTTAAAAGTGAGTCTGCAGTAACATACCCTTCAACAACAAAAAATGAATAAAATTCAAGTGATGAAATGTTTGCTTCATCAAGTAGATTCAACATTCTACAACTGAAGCCTACCACCCCTCTATTCAATGGAGGATATGATTTCTTTTCTTTGAAACCAGTATTGGTCATTTTAATTAATCTAGGCTCGGCATTGTTTTCATTTACATTATCGTAATTATACATATGCCCTTCCTGGTTATGTTTACTTCTGCTGCCCTCAGATCATACATGCTTTCCTATATTTCTGTGAATTTCTCATAATTATCTTTATTATATTGAAATATTCTCCCACGACATTTATATGCCATACTTCATCAATCTCACCAATCAATAAGCATTTTGTTTCTGATTCTATGCTACTACCACAAGACTACTCTGGATATTTTGGTGAATGGGGTGGCTTTTGTTTTGTCTTGAACCACCATGGGGCATCTAACAGTCCTGTAGTAAGATGGCTCCATTGAAGGGTATGAACAGCTGATGATCTCTCTCTTATAAAGGCAAAATGGGCATTTGGGCCAATCCCCAGATATACAAAAAGTATAATAGCTTACATTTGACTCCTTACATAAAGTCATGTTTATTTTCCTAATGCCCATCATTTCTCAGGCAGTGAGATGAATGGTGTGGAATGCTATATGCATTATCAGTCATTGATAATATATCAGTTTATCTTGCTGAACTGTTTTTCTTTACTATATAGTGAGGAAACTGGAAGGAATGATTCAGATGGAACAATTTTGTTAATAAAAAGTTCCAATAAAGCATTTTAGCACTAACTTTTGTGTATAGTGTGTTGTGGAATTAGCATCTGTCTCACTGGATCTTGGAAAGCTCAGAATGTGGCTCTGCTGGTTTCTAAATGCCTGAATAATTGCAAGGTTTTGTCCAATTTCTAACAGGTTATAATGGGAAGACAAAGTGGAAAGAAAGGGGCTATGAAACATGACTTTAGGGTTTTAGGATAATAGAACAATGGGGTTGAGAGCAGAAGGGGCATTGGGGATCATCTAATCTAATCCATCATTGTATAGATGAGGGCAGTTCCAGAGCTCATTGTTTCAGATTCAGAATTTAACATTGGCCGTTTGTGTTTATCTGAAAGGGAAGGGTTCACCCTTTAGCCACTGTATTCTACTGGAGACTGAAGATCAGAAAGGAGAGAAAGTAAAATCAAATTAGACAATCATATTACTTCTTATTAGCTAGAGCAAAGAATTTTAATGGAGTTGCATGACAAGTATGATGTAAAATCACACTTTGGGACCATCATGCAATTTTGATCACATAGATCAATCTTCTGCAATCATAATGGGCAATCAAACATTTGATTTCTTTTAGTGATTTGGGAAAAGATAAAAACCCCTAAAATCCTTGAAATGATAGAGAGTAAAGTCAGTGTGAAACTACTGAAGAGATCATTTTGGAACCCTTTGCTGCTCTTTAAAAAAAAAAAAACAACATCTATCTAATATAGTTAGATTTGGGCATGTGAAATATTTTCAACCTTAGGCCAAGAAAAGGCAATGCTACATTGGAAAGAGGGTGCTTATCTAGAAACTAGAGAATTTTATCAGAATTTTGAGTCTTCAATTTCATCAGTATTACATTCTCTTCCATTTGTATTCCCATGTCAATATTCCTCTGTGGTATCATAAGATACTGTGACTGGAAAAATGGGAAACTGTCTAAATATGACAGAAGAAAGTAAAATATAGGTTGCAAACATAGTCATTTTGAATTGAAATGAAACAAGAGAATTAACATATGTGAAATACTTTGCAAACCTTAAAGTGCTATATAAATGCAAGTATTGTTTTTAATAATCAACTAAATTATTATTATTAATAATCTTCTTCAATCCCTCCATCTTTCACATAAGGAATTGAAGGCCTAGTGTGGCTAAAGAACTTGCTCAGGGTCACACTGTCAGTCAGTGGCTGAGGAATCATTGTAAGTAAAGAGACAAGGTTTTTCAGGCAGAAGTATTTTAGGAAGATGATGGTAATGATCCCATGGACTGATCGTTGTTATCAAGTAAAGTGTTAGGATATTGCTTAATAGTCTAAATTACTTAGAGCCATGTCTTATACTAAATACTGTCATATTTAGTGGCCATGCTAGATCATTTCTATCATTGGAAAAACTATGTTGACACTATCTTGTAGCAACATATTTCTATTTTTTCAGAGATTTGTGTCATTGCTGTTTACTTTGGGATCTTTGGACTAAAGCAAGTTTTCACATTTCAGGGCTAGAAAGTGGTTTGCACTGCTCATCACAGTGGCCTAGGAGTTAATTGCTTCCCATTTCCTGACTATCAATCTAAAGCATGGATTTTCATAATGCTGTATTTTTTATGTAAGTAATAACATATATATATATGTATATATATATTTTTTCCTTATTGAATGAGAAAGAATTTCATTGAACTTGAGAACCTACCCAGTTCTAGAATTAGGACCATGGATAGTTATATGGTCTTCTTTCACAAAGTCACCTCAAGTTTAGAGTAGGATCATTATGTACAACAGCATGTCAGTGCTTCAGTTCACTGATATGATTTTGTCTTAGTTCACCTAGTTCCACTGAGATAAATGCATCAAGGACAACTAAATGCTTTTCCTTTTTACTTTCTTCCTACTTGTGTTCTATGTCATTAGCCAATTTTGATCTTTCCTTTACATCCAAGTAATATTATCCTTAGTAGAAAAAGCATATAGTAAAAGTCATCTCTATGTTCTCTCTGTTTTCTAACATACGACCATCCACTTAGAGTAGTGTCCATTCTCTAATCCTTATCTCTTCCCCAACATATTTAAAAAGCAAAACACTTTATTTCTGTCTTTAAACAACCTTATCCTCCTTCACAACTTGTAAAAGAGCTATATCACCATCATAATTTTATCTGCTGTTTTCACCCACCTATGTATATACCTACATGATAGTAAGCTTGTCTAGCTCCTGGCAATAATTTGGTACACATTTTTTTCCCAAATATTTTTGACATGTTGATAACTACATAAATTGGTATCAATTTTGTTTGAATAATTCTGAGGATACTGGGTAGTGCTGACTCATTGAAAGAATTGAAACAAGGCCATATGAACACTTGATAGTGTAGTTATTTAGGTGCGCAGTTATTTTTGTCATGGCCAACTCTTTGTGACTCCATTTGGGGTTTTCTTGGCAGAGACACTGGAATGGTTTGCCATTTTCTTCTCTATCTCATTTTGCAGATTAGTAACAGAGGCAAATAAGGTTAAATGAGTTGACCAGGGTTGCACAGACAGTAAATGTCTGAGGCCAGATCTGAACTCACAAAGATGCATTTTCCTAACTCCAGGCCCAACAATCTATTTTGCCACCTAGCTGACCCAAGAAAATTTAGAGAAAATGACTATCCAATGGGACTTTTTGTTTACTTGCTTTATAGCTTAAAAGAGGATATCAGATGGTAGATATTATACTGTTGGTGAACAAGCCTTCATTTTCCTGCTATTAGAATAAGAAAAATTAAATAATGATACTCTTTTCTTCTCCCTTCTTGGCTTTACTTTCAGTCTTTGGCCCCTGTTAGAGAACTTTCAAAGAAGAAGCAAAAATATGAGAGAAGATTCCCTTAAAAGGAAGTGACATTCACATATTCAAAAATTGATCATGTATTAGGCTACAAAAACCTTATAGTTAAATGTAGAAAGGCAGAAATAGCAAATGCATCCTTCTTAGATCATGATGCAACAAAAATTACATGTAATTAAGAGTCATGTAAAGGTAGACTGAAAATTAATTGGAAACTAAATAATCTCATTGTAAAGAATGAGTGGGTCAAACAACAAATCATAGAAACAATAACTTCATCCAAGAGAATGGCAATAATGAGACAACATACCAAAAGGTATTAGATGTAGCCAAAGCAGTGCTTAGGGGAAATTTTATATCTCTAAATGCTTACATGAACAAAAAAGAGAAATCAGAGATCGATGAATTGGGTATGTAACTAAAAAAAGCTAGAAAAAGAACAAATTAAAAATCCCCAATTAAATATTAAATTAGAAATCATGAAAATAAAAGGAGAAATTAATAAAATTGAAACCAAGAAAACTATAGAATTAATTAAACTAAGAGCTGGTTTTATGAAAAAAATGAATAAAATAGATAAACCTTTGGTTAATTTGATTAAAAAAGAAAGAAGAAAAACAAATTACCAGTATCAAAAATGAAAGGGATGATTTTACCACCAAAGAAGTGGAAATCAAAGCAATAGGAACTATTTTGCCCAAAGGTATACCAATAAATTTTACAATCTAAATGAAATGGATAAATATTTATAAAATCCAAATTGCCCAGGTTAACAGAAGAGGTAATAAAATCCTTAAGCCCATATTAGAAAAAGAAATTGAACAAGCCATTAATGAACTCCCTAAGAAAAAATCTCCAGGGCCAGATGGGTTTACAAGTGAATTCTACCAAACATTTAAAGAACAATTAATTCCAATACTATACAAATTATTTGGAAAAATAGGTGAAGAAAGAGTTCTACCAAATTCCTTTTATGACACATATATGATGTTGATACCAAAACCAGACAGAGCTAAAACAGAGAAATAGCATTGTAGACCAATTTCCCTAATGAATATTGATGCAAAAATCTTGAATAAGATATTAGCAAGGAGATTATAGCCAGTGGTCACTGGGGTAATACATTATGACCAGGTGGAATTTGTACCAGGAATGCAGGGCTGGTTCAACATTAGGACAACTATTAACATAATCAACCACATCAATAAGAAAACTAACCAAAATCATATGATCATCTTAAGAGATGCAGAGAAAGCTTTTAACAACATACAGCACCCATTCTTAATAAAAACACTGGAAAGTATAGGAATAGGTAGAGTTTTCCTTAAAATAATAAGCAGTATCTACCTAGAACCATCAGCAAGCATTATATGTAATGGAGATAAGTTAGAGGCCTTCCTAATAAGATTGGGGGTGAAACAGGAATGTCCATTATCACATGTATTATTTAATATTGTCCTAGAAATGTTAGCTTTAGCAATCAGAGAAGAGAAAGGAATTAAAGGAATTAGAATAGGCAAGGAGGAAACAAAGCTATCACTCTGTGCAGATGATATTATGGTATACTTAGAGAATCCTAGAGAATCAACTCAAAAATTACTTGAAACAATTATCAACTTTAGCAAAGTAGCAGGATATAAAATAAATCCACACAAATCATCAGCATTTCTATACAAGACCAACAAAGTCCACCAGCAAGAAATAGAAAGAGAAATTCCATTTAAAGTAATGGTAGACAATATAAAATACTTGGGAGCCTACTTGTCAAGACAAACCCAGGAACTCTATGAACACAATTACAAAACACTTTTCATAGAAATCAAATCAGATCTAAATAATTGGAAAGATATCAATTGCTTATGGATAGGCCGAGCTAATATAATAAGAATGACAATTCTACTAAATTAATTTACTTTTTTATTGCCATATCAATCAGACTACCTAAAATTATTTTATAGAGCTAGAAAAAATAATAACAAACTTCATCTGCAAAAACAAAAGGCCAAGAATATCAATGGAACTGATGAAAAATATTCACAGGAAGGTGAGCTAGCTGTACCAAATCTGAAGCTTTACTATAAAGCAGCATTCATCAAAACTATTTGTTACTGTCTATGAAATAGAGTGGAGGATCAATGGAATAGGCTAGGCACACGAGACACAGTAGGAAATGAGTTTAGTAATGTACTGTTTGGTAAACCCAAAGACTCCAGCCTCTGGGATAGGAACTTAATATTTGACAAACACTGCTGGGAAAACTGGAAGATATTATGGCAGAAACTATGCATAGATCAACATATTACAGCTTATAATAAAATAAGGTCAAAACAGGTACATGATTTAGACATAAAAGGTGATACCATAGGTAAATTAGGAGAAGGAATAGTTTACCTCTCAGATTTATGGAAAGGAGAACAGTTGATGACCAAACAAGAGATAGAGAATAATATGAAATGCAAAATGAATGATTTTTATTACATTAAATTAAAAAGGTTTTGTACAAAGAGAAGCAATGCATCCAAAATTAGAAGGGAGGCAGAAAGCCGGAAAATAATTTTTATAGCCAGTATTTCTGATAAAGGCTTCATTTCTAAAATATATTGGGAACGCCTTCTGCTGTGTCTGCCATTAAGGCTACAATTGCACCACAGGCATGGCCATCTGTTACTCCATGTCCGTTGGCTTCAACAAGGGCCACAAAGTTACCAAGGACATTTTGGAGCCATGACATGGCTGCCGCTGTGGGTGCCTGGCCAAACACTCTGAGCCTGTGAGAGATATGATTCGGTATGTGTGTGGGTTTGCCCTTTATGAGAGGTTGGCCATGGAATTGTTAAAGGTCTCCAAGGATAAATGAGCCCTAAAGTTCGTAAAAAAAGGGGGGTAAACTTACATCTGAGCCAAGAGGAAGAGAGAGAACATCAATGTCCCAGCTGCCATGAGGAAGGCTGCTCCCGAGAAGGACTAAACTGGACCCTGCCTGCCTTTCCCCAATTACCCAATAAAGATTTGACAAACAGAATATATATATACACACACACACACACACACGTATACATACATACACATACACATGCATGTATATATACATATTTATACATACATACAAATGCACATGCATATATATATATGGAACTAAATGAAATTTATAAGAATCCAAGTCATTCCCCAATTGAGAAATTATCAAAGGATATGAACAGGCAGTTTTATGATGAAGAAAACAAAGCTATCTATTGCCTTATGAAAAAAATGCTCTAAATCACTAGTGATTAGAGAAATGCAAATTAAAACAACTCTGAGGTACCCCCTGACACCTATCAGATTATCTAACATGACAAAAAAGGAAAACAATTAATATTGGAAAAACTGTGGAAAAATTGGAACACTAAAGCATTGTTGGTGGAGCTGTGAACTGATCCAACCATTCTGGACAGCAATTTGGAACTATGGCCAAAGGGCTATAAAACTGTACATACCCTTTGACCCTGCAATACCACTATTAGGTTGTTTTTTTCCCAAAGAGATCATAAAAAAGGGTAAAGGATATATATATATATATATATATATATATATATATATATATATATATATACATATATATATATACACATACACATATATATACATATATATATATATACACATATATATACATACATACATACATACATATACAAATATATGGTTGTTTTTCCCCAAAGAGATCATAAAAAAGCATAAATCATATATATATATATATATATATATATATATTCTCATTTGGTGGTGGCAAGGAATTGGAAATTGAGGGGATGCCCATTAACTGGTGAATGACTGAACAAGTTGTGGTATATGAATGTAATGGAATACTCTTGTGCTGTAAGAAGTTAGGAGCAGGCAGATTTCAGAGAAACCTGGAAGGACTTTCATGAACTGATGCTAAGTGAGATAAGCAGAACCAGAAAAGAAGATTGTACACAGTATCAACAACATTGTGTATTAATCAACTGTGATAGACTTGACTCTTCTCAGCAATACAATGGTCAGAGATAGTTCCAAAGGACTCATGATGGAAAATGCTCTCCACATCCAGAGAAAAGGAACTGTGGCATCTGGGTTCAGATTGAAGCTTGCTATTCCTTTTTTCTTTTTTGAGGTTTTTCCTTTTTGCTCTGATTCTTCTTTCACCACATGACTGAGGCAGAAATGTGTTTAATGTGATTGTACATTTTTAATATATATCGGATTGCTTGCTCTCTTGGTGAGTGGGGAGGAAGGGGAGGGAGGGAGAAAAATTTGAAACTAGAAATCTTATAAAAACAAATGTTGAAAACTATTTCTCCATTTAATTGGAAAATAATGAAATATTTATATAAAAAAAGATACGGCCATTGTTACAAACTTGGGATTTAATTTTCTCAGAATGTATAGTTAATTTGTGTATTTATAATAGTCAAAATAACATTCACTCAACGTCATTTTTATCTTATTTTTATTTTATTTTATTTTATTTTTCACATATAAGGTATTTTATTTTTTCCGTTACATGTAAAGATAGTTCTCAACTTTTGTTTATACAAGCTTTACAATTTCAGATTTTTCTTCCTCCCTCCCCTCCCTCCCCCCTCCTCTAGACAGCAGGTAATCTGATATAGGTGTTTTATATATACATATACATATACATATACATATACATATACATATACATATACATATACATATACATATACATATACATATACATATATATACAAACACATATATATATATATATATACACATAATAACATTAATCCTATTTCTGCATTAATCCTGTTACAAGAGAAAAAATCAGAGCAGTGATGCAAAACCTCAAAATAGAAAAAAAAAAACAGCACCCAAAACAAAAGAAATAGTATGGTTCAATCAGCATCTGTACTCCACAGTTCTTTTTTTTTTTTTTTTCTTGGATTTGGAGATCCTCTTTTATCATGAGTTCCCTGGAACTCTTCTGTACCATTGCATTGGTGAGAAGAATATAGTCCATCACAGTAGGTCAACAATCAATGTTGATGATACTGTGTACAATGTTCTTCTGGTTCTGCTCATCTCACTCATCATCAGCTCACGTAAGACCCTCCAGGTTTCTCTGAACTCCTCCTGCTCATCATTTCTTACAGCACAATAGTATTCCATTGTATTCATATACCACAACTTGTCCAGCCATTCCCCAATTGATGGGCACCCCCTCAACTTCCAATTCCTTGCTACCACGTAAAGAGCAGCTATAAATATTTTTGTACATGTGGGTCCCTTTCCCCCTTCCATGATTTCTTTGGGCAAAAGACCTAAAAGTGGAATTGCTGGGTCAAAGGGTATGCACAGTTTTATCGCCCTTTGGGCATAATTCCAAATTGCTCTCCAGAATGGTTGGATCAGTTCACAGCTCCACCAACAATGCATTAGAGTTCCAATTTTCCCACAGCTTCTCCAACATTTATTATCTTCCTTTTTTGTCATTTTAGCCAATCTGATAGGTGTCAGGTGGTACCTCAGAGTTGTTTTAATTTGCATCTCTCTAATCATTAGAGCTTTAGAGCATTTTTTCATATGGGAATAGATAGCTTTGGTTTCTTCATCAGAAAACTGCCTGTTCATATCCTTTGACCATTTCTCAATTGGGGAATGACTTGGATTCTTATAAATTTGATTTAATTCCCTATATATTTTAGAGATGAGGCCTTTATCAGAAGTACTGGCCTCAAAAATTGTTTCCCAGCTTTCTGCCTCCCTTCTAATTTTGGATGCATTGCTTCTGTTTGTACAAAAATTTTTTAATTTAATATAATCAAAATCATCCATTTTGCATTTTATAATATACTCTATCTCTTATTTGGTCAAAAACTGTTTTCCTTTCCAAAGATCTGATAGGTACACTATTCCTTTCTCTCCTAATTTACCTATGTTATCACCTCTTATGTCTAAATCATGTATCCATTTTGACCTTATTTTAGTATAAGGTGTAAGATGTTGGTCTATGCCTAATTTCTGCCATACTACCTGCCAGTTTTCCCAGCAGTTTTTGTCAAATACTGAGTTCCTATCCCAGAAGCTGGAGTCTTTGGGTTTATCAAAGACTACATTACTAGTGTCATTTACTACTGCATTTCCTGAGCCTAGCCTATTCCACCTTCCTGTGAATTTTTTTTCATTATTTCCCTGGATATTCTTGATTTTTTGTTTTTCCAGATGAATTTTGTTATTATTTTTTCTAGCTGTATAAAATAATTTTTAGGTAGTCTGATTGGTATGGCACTGAATAAGTAAATTAATTTAGGCAGTATTGTCATTTTTACTATATTAGCTCTGCCTATCCATGAGCAATTGATATCTTTCCAATTATTTAGATCTGATTTGATTTGTGTGAAGAGTGTTTGGTAGTTGTGTTCATAGAGTTCCTGGGTTTGTCTTGGCAAGTAGACTCCCAAATATTTTATATTATCTACCGTTACTTTAAATGGAATTTCTCTTTCTGTCTCTTGCTGCTGGACTTTGTTGGTCATGTATAGAAATGCTGATGATTTATGTGGATTTATTTTATATCCTGATACTTTGCTAAAGTTGTTAATTGTTTCAAGTAATTTTTGACTTGATTCTCGAGGATTCTTTAAGTATAAAATCATATCATCTGCAAAGAGTGATAGTTTTGTTTCCTCCTTGCCTATTCTAATTCCTTTAATTCCTTTCTCTTCTCTGATTGCTAAAGCTAACATTTCTAGGACAATATTAAATAATAGGGGTGATAATGGACATCCCTGTTTCACCCCTGATCTTATTGGGAAGGCCTCTAATTTATCTCCATTGCATATAATACTTGCTGATGGCTTTAGGTAGATACTGTTTATTATTCTAAGGAAAGCTCCCCCTATTCCTACACTCTCTAGTGTTTTTATTAGGAATGGGTGTTGTACTTTGTCAAAAGCTTTCTCTGCATCTATTGAGATAATCATATGATTTTGGTTGGTTTTCTAATTGATATGGTTGATTATGTTAATAGTTTTTCTAATGTTGAACCAGCCCTCCATTCCTGGTATAAATCCCACCTGGTCATAGTATATTATCCTGGTGATCACTTGCTGTAATCTCCTTGCTAATATCTTATTTAAGATTTTAGCATCAATATTCATTAGGGAAATTGGTCTATAATTTTCTTTCTCTGTTTTTGCTTTGCCTGGTTTTGGTATCACCACCATATTTGTGTCATAAAATGAATTTGGTAGAACTCCTTCTTCACCTATTTTTCCAAATAATTTGTATAATATTGGAATAAATTGTTCTTTAAATGTTTGGTAAAAATCACCCGTAAACCCATCTGGCCCTGGGGATTTTTTCTTAGGGAGCTCATTCCTGGCTTGTTCAATTTCTTTTTCTAATATGGGTTTATTTAAGGATTTTATTTCTTCTTCAGTTAATCTGGGCAGTTTGTATTTTTGTAAATATTCATCCATTTCATTTAGATTGTCAAATTTATTGGCATACAGTTGGGCAAAATAATTCCTAATTATTGATTTAATTTCCACTTCATTGGTGGTAACATCACCCCTTTCATTTTTGATACTGGTAATTTGGTTTTCTTCTTTCTTTTTTTTAATCAAATTAACCAATATTTTATCTATTTTATTGCTTTTTCATAAAACCAGCTCTTAGTTTTATTGATTAATTCTATAGTTTTTTTGCTTTCAATCTTATTAATTTCTCCTTTAATTTTCAGGATCTCTAATTTAGTGTCTAATTGGGGATTTCTAATTTGTTCTTTTTCTAGCTTTTTAAGTTGCATGCCCAATTCATTAATCTCCTCTTTCTCTTTTTTATTTATGTAAGCATTTAGAGCTATAAATTTTCCCCTAAGCACTGCTTTGGCTGTATCCCATAGTTTTTGGTATGTTGTCTCATTATTGTCATTCTCTTGGATAAAGTTATTGATTGTTTCTATGATTTCTTGTTTGGCCCATTCATTCTTTAGAATGAAATTATTTAGTTTCCAATTGATTTTCATTCTACTTTTCCCTGGCTCTTTCTTACATGTAATTTTTATTGCATCATGATCTGAGAAGGATGCATTTACTATTTCTGCCTTTCTACATTTGACTATGATGTTTTTGTGCCCTAATACATGGTCAATTTTTGAAAATGTGCCATGTACTGCTGAGAAAAAGGTATATTCCTTTCTATCCCCATTCAATTTTCTCCAGACATCTATCATGTCTAACTTTTCTAGTAATCTATTCACCTCTTTCACTTCTTTCTTATTTATTTTTTGGCTAGATTTATCTAATTCTGAGAGGGGGAGATTCAGATCCCCCACTAGTATAGTATTACTGTCTAATTCCTCTTGTAACTCATTTAACTTCTCCTCTAAGAACTTGGATGCTATACCACTTGGTGCATACATATTTAATATTGATATTACTTCATTATCTATAGTACCTTTAAGTAAGATGTAATTTCCTTCCTTATCTCTTTTAATGAGATCTCTTTTTGCCTGCACTTTGTCTGAGATAAGGATTGCTACCCCTGCCTTTTTTACTTTAGCTGAGGCATAATATATTCTGCTCCAGCCTTTTACCTTTACTCTGTGTGTATCTCTCTGCTTCAAATGTGTTTCTTGTAAACAGCATATTGTAGAGTTCTGTTTTTTAATCCACTCTGCAATTTGCTTCTGTTTTATAGCAGAGTTCATCCCATTCACAGTCACAGTTATTATTATTGACTGTCTATTCCCCTCCATTCTATTTACCCCCTTTGTACTTTTCCCCCCTTCTTTCACCCTATTCCTCCTCACCGACGTTTTACTTCTTACCCTTGCCTCGCCCAATCTGCCCTCCCTTTTTATCATCCCCCTCTCTTTTCTTTACCCTTTTCTCCCTTGCTTTTGTCCTCCCTTCTATCAGTCCCCCCCTTCCCTTCCCCTTTTGTTTCCCTAAAGAATGAGTTAAGTTTCTTTATCCCAATGAACGTGTATGTTATTCCCTCTTTGAGTCAAATCTAATGAGAATAGGGTCAAAACAATGTTCCCCCCTCCTTTCTTTCCCTCTATTGTAATAGGTTTTTTTCCACCTCTTCATATGATATAATTCACCCCATTCACCTCCCCTTTCCTCTCCTCCCCATAGACTCCCTTTTTAACTCCTTAATTCTTTTGTATCATCACATCAAAGACAATTTATATTTATACCCTCTATATAAAGTCCTTCTCTCTGCCCAAATACATTTACAATTCTTAAGAGTTATGAGTATTATCTTCCTGTGTAGGGATATAAACAGTTTAACCTATTAGGTAACCTTTTTTTCCCCCCTCTGTTTACCTTTTTAAACTTCTCTTGAGTCTTGTATGTTGAGATCAAATTTTCTATTCAGTTCTGGTCTTTTCACCAGGAAAGATTGAAAGTCCCCAATGTCATTAAATGTCCATCTTTTCCCCTGAAAGTAAATGCACATTTTTGCTAGGTAATAGATTCTTGGCTGCAATCCAAGCTCCTTTGCCTTCCAGAATATCATATTCCAAGCCTTGCAGTCCTGTAATGTTGAAGCTGCCAGGTCCTGAGCAATCCTGACTGTGGCTCCATGATATTTAAATTGCTTCTTTCTGGCTGCTTGGAGTATTTTCTCCTTCACCTGATAATTCTGGAATTTGGCTACAATATTCCTTGGAGTTTTCCTTTTGGGGTCTCTTTCAGGAGGTGATCGGTGGATTCTTTCAATGTTGATTTTATCCTCTGATTCTATGATATCAGGGCAGTTCTCCTTAATAATTTCCTGGAATATGGTGTCTAGATTCTTTTACTTGTCATGACTTTCAGGCAGTCCAATGATTCTCAGATTGTCTCTCCCGGATCTGTTTTCCAGATCAGTTGTCTTTCCAATGAGGTATTTCACATTTTCTTCTATTTTTCATTTTTTTTTATTCTGCTTTACTGATTCCTGGTGTCTCATGGATTCCTTATTTTCCAACTGTCCCACTTTAATTTTTAAGGCATTGTTTTCTTCAGTGAGATTATGCACCTTTTTTTCCATTTGGCCAAGTGAATTTTTTAAGGTATTGTTTTCTTCAGTGAGATTATGCAGCTTTTTTTCCATTTGGCCAAATGAATTTTTTAAGGCTTTGTTTTCTTCAGTGAAATTATGTGCTTCCTTTTCCAAGTTGCTGATTCTTTTTTCATAGTTTTCTTGTTTTGCTTTCATTTCTCTCCCCATTTTTTCTTCTACCTCTTGCAATTGATTTTTAAAATCCTTTTTGAATTCTTCCAGGAAGGCTTTTTGTTCTTGCGATCAATTCACCTTCCCTCATGAGGCTTCAGATGTAGGCTATTTGAGGCTATTGTCCTCATCTGAGTTTGTGTTGGCTTCTTCCCTATTGATACAGAAGCTCTCAATGGAGAGGGCTCTTTTTTGCTTCTTTCTCATTATTGCAGCTTATTTATTTATTCTTTAAGTTGAGGTCTGCTCTGGGGGCACCTGGGTCCCTGTTTTGGGCTTCTTGTGCAGGGGTATGCTGTGTGACCCGGTTTTTATTCTGAGGCCTTTATGGTGTGTGGAGATCCCCCGCCCTGCACTTCCTGTCTGCTTGTGCTCGGCCAGCCAGGTGCCGGACCCCGGTGTCTGATCCCGCCTGACCCGTTCGTGGCCCTCTCGGCCGGTGCAGGTAGGTTTTTCCACTGTCCTTCTTGGCCACCAGATTTTTGAACCAGGTTCCAGGGGCCTCAGTTGTTTGGCTGTGGCCCGCAGCTCCTGCTGACTTGCCCGGACCCTCTCAGCGCTGGGTTGCTGCCCTGGGCTGGGCCTCCCTTTTGCCTGAGTCGGACCGACCTTTTCCTGAAGTCTTCTAAATTATCTCTGGTTGGAGGACTGTGTCTCTCTGTCTCTTTGCAGGTTCTGTAGTTTTAGAATCTGTCCAGAGGCTTGATTTAATGTTCGTTTTGAGGGAACAGAAGGAGAGCTCAGGCAGCTTGCTGCTTCCTCTTTGCCATCTTGGCTCTTCAAAGTCATTTTTAAAACACTATTGCTATTACTATATACAATGTTTTCTTGATTCTGCTCATTTCACTTTTCATTATTTCATGAGTTTTTCCATGTTTTTCTAAGGTCATTGAGCTCAATATTTTTTTATTAATTGTCTGAAAATATAAATCACCCAAAATAAAAATAATAGCCTCGAAAAGTTACTTCCATGTAAAAAAAGCACCTTAGGAATCCTGTGAACACTCTCTCCACAACAGTTGAGAAATTAATTTTGATATTTCTTTATAAGTATCTTTCAAATATTGCACCCAGTAATGCTACACACCTCCAGCATCCTAGAAAGAGAAGATCATTATAAATCCATATCTTTATAGGAAGAGGTGGAAGGTGAGACATATAATAGAGAACAGAACAGGTAAAAAGAGCATAGGGAAAATTCTCTCATATATTGTTTTAAAATTTTATTTTTCTCAATTATATGTAAAAAAATTAACATTCACTTATAAATGAGTTCTAAATTCTCTATTTCTCATTCCCTCCTTAGTCCCTTTTTGAGAAAGCAAGCAATTTGATATTCATTATACATGTAAACAGTGCAAAATTTTTTCATACTAGCCCTGTTGCAAAATAAATTCCAGACCAAAGAAACCAGAAAAAAAATAGAAAATAGATAAAAATGTTTTAATCTTTATTCATATTCCATCAGTTCTTTTACTGGAGGTAGATAACATTTTTCATCTTAAGTTCTTCAGAATTGTCTTGGATGCTTATATTGCTGAAAATAGTCATTATTAACAATTGATCATACAGTATTACTGTGAATATGTACAATATTCTCCTGGTTCTGCTCACTTCACTTTGCATAAGTTCTTGTAAGTCTTCCCACTTTTTTGAAAGCATCACATACATAATTTCTTATATCACAATAGTGTTCTATCACAATAATATGCGAAAACTTGTCCAGCTATTTCTTAATTGATGGACATTATTCAATTTCTAATTCTTTGCCACTACAAAAAGAACTGCAATAAATATTTTTGTACATAAAGTTCTTTTTTTCTCTTTTTTAAAATATTTTTTTGGGGTACAGACTCAGTAGTGGTATATCTAGGTCAAAGGATATGCCACCCTTTATATTGTTAAGGACTAAAATTCTAGCTAAACTGTCTAAAATATCTAATGAGTGGTCGCCAATAAATTATAAGCTTTAGCAAGAGTTAGACTTTTAAGCATTTATTAAGGAGAATAAGAATTTGGTAAAGAGAGAGAAAGGCCTAGATTCCTATCTATTAAAGGGACAGCACATTTCTAGCTCCGCTCTCTACCAGAGTCCAGAGGAAAAAGCCCGAGAGGGAGCACCAGTCTCTTCCTTCCACCTCCCACTAGTCCGCGTCACTTCCTGCCGCCAAAGAAAAGACTCCTGGTCTTGCTCTCAAAGACCTTCGTTTCATGGGCGGAACTCTTCTACAGTAAGTCTCCAGCAGGTGGCATCATCGTTACAATATACAGCTCCAAATTGTTCTCCAGAATGGTTGGATCAATTTACAATTCCACCAACAGTGCATTAGTATCATAATTTTCCCATATCCCCTCTAACATTTGTCATTTTCCTTTTTTGTCATATTATCCAATCTTCTAGATATGAAGTATTACATCAGAGTTATTTTAATTTACATTTTCCTAATCAATACTGATTAGGAACATTTTTTCATATGACTATAAATTGCTTTGTTTTATCATCTGAAACTGTCTGTTCATCTCCTTTGGCCATTTATCAATTAGGGAATAACTCATATTGTTATAAATTTGACTGTTCTCTATATATTTGAGAAGTGAGGCCTTTATCAGAAAAACTTGCTTTAATTCCCACCTTCCCCAATTCTCTGCTTTCCTTCTAATCTTGGCTAGGTTATTGTTTGTTCAGTTCATTTTTTGTGTGTGTGTGTGAAAAACATTTGTTTAAGTTCAATATCCATTTTATATCTCATAATGCTCTCTATTGCTTGTTTAGACATAAATTCTTCCTTTATCTATAGATCTGATAGGTAAAATTTTCCATGGTACCCTAATTTGCTTATGATATCACCTTTATGCCTAAATCATGAACCTATTTTTACCTTATCTTGGAATACATTCTGAGATGTTGGTTTATATGTAGTTTTTGCCAAATTGCTTTCTAGTTTTCTCAGCAATTTTTGCCAAATAGTGAATTCTTGTTACAAAAGCATTTGGGTTTTCTCAAATACTAGAGTATAATGGTCCTTCATTAATATATATTATGTACCTAATCTATTGCCTTGATCTACCACTTTATTGCTTAGCCATTAACATATTGGTTTGATGATTACCACATTATGATACAATTTGAGATCTGGTACTTCTAGGTTATCTTCCTTCATACTATTTTTTCATTGATTCCTTTGATATCCTTGACCTTATGTTTTGGTAATTTTTATTGGTATGGAACTGACTAATTAAATTTATTTAGATAGAATTGTCATTTTATTATATTGGCTTGGCCTACCCCTGACCAATTAATATGCCTTTAATAGTTTAGATCCAAATTTATTTGTGTGAAAAGTGGTTTTGCAATTGTGTTCTTTACAGTTCTTTAGTTTGTCTTGGCAGATAGATTCAAAAGAACTTTATATTTCCTGGAGTTATTTTAAATGGAATTTCTCTTTCTCTCTCTTCCTGCTGGGCTTTGTTGGTAACATATAGAAATACTGATAATTTATGTGGGTTTATTTCATATCTTACAACTCCTGTAGTTGTTAATAATTTTCATTAGTTTTTGGTTTATTCTCTTGGATTCTCTAAGTCTACCGTCATATTGTCTGTCTGCAAAGAGTGATAGTTTTGTTTCCTCATTGTGTATGCTAATTCCTTCTATTTCTTTTTCTTATTGCTATAGCTAGCATTTCTAGTATAATATTCAATAATAGTAGTGATAATGGGCAACCTTGATTCACCGCTGATCTTACTGGGAAGGCTTATAGCTTATCCCCATCATAGATAATGTTTGCTCATAATTTTAGATAGATACTACTTATCATTTTAAGGAAAGCTCCATTTATTCCTATGATTTTTACTGTTTTTAATAGGAATGTGTGTTGTACTTTGTAAAAAGCTTTTTCTGCATTTATTGAGATAATTATATGAATTTTATTGTATTTGTTATTGATTTGCTCAATTATGTTGATAATTTTCCTAATATTGAATCAGACCTGCATTCCTGGTATAAATCACACCTGGCCATAGTGAATGATCTTTTTTTTTTCTTTTCTTTTCTTTTTTTTTTTTTTTTAGTGAGGCAATTGCGGTTAAGTGACTTACCCAGGGTCACACAGCTAGTAAGTGTTAAGTGTCTGAGGCCAGATTTGAACTCAGGTACTCCTGAATCCAGGGCCGGTGTTCTATGCACTGCACCACCTATCTGCCCCCCACAGTGAATGATCTTTGAGATATATTGCTGTAATCTCCTTTCTAGTATTTTATTTTATATGTTTGCATCAATATTCATTGGGGGAAATTCATCTATACTATTTTTTCTCTGCTTTTGCTTTTCCCATTTTAGCTATCAGCATCATATATCTATTGTAAAAGTAATTTGGTAGGAATCCTTCTTTGCCAATTATCCAAATAGTATTTTCAATATAGCATTGGAATTATTTTTCTTTAAATGCTTGGTATATATTGCCTGTAAATCCATCCAGTTTGGGGGATTTTTTTCTTAAGGAGTGCATTTAAGACTTAGTCAGTTTTTTTCTAAGATAGGGTTGTTTAAGCATTCTATTTTCTTTAATGTTAATCTGAGTAATTTATATTTGTATAAGTGCTCATCCATTTAACTTAAATTATTAGATTTGTTGGCAAATAATTGGGCAAAATAGCTTCTAATAATTGCTGTACTTTCATCTGCATTAGCGGCTCATTCACCCTTTTTATTTTTGATACTTGCAATTGAGTTTTATTCTTTTATTTTTCATAAAACCCATTCCTAGTTTTATTTATTTGTTCAATGGTTTTCTTTCAATTTTATTAATCTCTCTTTTGATTTTTCAGGATTTCTATTTTGCTGTTTAATTGGAGATTTTAAATTTGTTCTCCTTCTAGATTTTTTTAAAGTTGCTTGGGCAATTCATTGATCTGCTCTTTCTCTCTTATACCTTCTAAATTCATGGGTCTCTTTTTGTTTATTCTGAGAACAGTAGCACCATTTATCTGCCAAAGGATGCCCTACATCCCTCCACCTCTCCCCCAATTATAGTATGATGACAATTTCCTATTATTGTTCTTGTTTGGTCATTTTCAGTCATGCCTGACTCTTTGTCACCCCATTTGGGGATTTCTTGCTAGGGCAGTTTTCCATTTCTTCTCCAATTCATTTTACAGATGAGGAAATGGAGGCAAACAGGATTAAGTTACTTGCCTAGGGGTCACACAGCTATAAGTGTCTGAGGCCAAATTTGAACCAGTAAGATGAGTCTTCCTGCTTCTAGGTCCAGCACTTTGTGCATTCTGGTGCTGCCTTATCCCCTCACAATTTCCTATATGTCTTTCCAAAACCTTGGTTCCACCCCCTTCTGGATGATAAACTCTATCAACATTTGTCTCATGCAAGATCCTGATTGAACTTCCCCTATTCTCTAACTCTACAGTTCTAATACTAAATGTAGACCTAGAAGAACATGCTATGTTTTCAGAAGTATGGAATAAACAGTAGGAATTGAACCACGAAGCAGCCTTTATAGGAAATATCATGCTAAATAGATTCATTGACAGCTTGATTTTGAAACAGAGGAACAAAAGGCCAGATTTATTGGGCCTTGCTGCCCTCCTGAGGTTGGACCTGCATTCATAGCCCCTGGGGACACTGAGAAATCAAGAAGCAGAAGAACATCTGTTGGGTGACACATGAGTCCAGCTTGGCCCCCACCTTCTAAGCAGATCCTGATGTGAGTACTCTGAGCCATAGTATCCTTCTGAGCTCCTCCCTGATGTATGGGGATCACCAGGATCATTCCAGCTCTGGGAGGCCAGCCGTATTCAGTCAGGGACAGACGCTCCAGCTCCCAAAGAGGATTGTTCCAGTCTATTTTCCCCTGAGCAGCAGGAGTAAGCCTTGTAAAGAAGCAGGACTTGGCAAGGCTACAGGAGGCATAAACAGTGTGTAATCCACAGATATACAGGGCATTATGTGCCGGGGGAAGGCGGTGGATGAGCAGCTGCAGCCTGAACTGCTTTTCCTCACTAGGTTGTTGATAGTTGGGAGGCCTTTGCTTCTGAGGAAGACTTGGAGGGCATGGGATAGCAGGCCATCCTGTGTTCCCTGACTTCCTCTGTCCTCACTGATACATGGGAGCTTTAATCATTACCATTCATAGAGGAAGTCATTGAAGACTCAGCTATAGGATTCAAAACCAATTCCCCCCCTTTTTAAACTGCTAAGATCTATCATTTAATGCAGGTGTTAAATGTTTCCTTCCAAATGACACACAAAATGAACTCATGGAGATGGACAGTGGTAACAACTGGAAGAAAACATAATCTCCCAAGAACCACTGGAGATTTCGTGCTGCGTGCCAGTCAGTGTCAAAGGGCCTGGGACATAGTCAAATGCTGTCATCACATAGATCCCTTGCATTTTCATAACACCTTAAGAATGTCAGTACTATTTGCGTGTATTATTTCATTTGCATACAATAGCATCCCTGCTCTCAAACAGCTTCCATTTTCCTAGGGAAATATACTATATACAGATAAGTAAATATGAAATAAATCCAACATAATTGTTTCAGGGTGTTAATAACTGGGAAATCAGGGAAGATTTCCTAAATGAGGTAGCACTTGATCTGTCTTAGAGGAAGTTAAGAGTTAAGCCAGGCCAAAGTGAAGAAGACAGTTCCAAGCATGGTGGACAACTTGTACAAAGCCACAAAGTTGAAAAATGGAATCCTATGTAAAGAGAAGGGCATAGTAAGCAACTTGGTTGGAGCAGAGGCTAGACTCTGAATAACCAGGCTGGAAATGTGGGATAGAGCCGGAGTATGAAAGCCTCTAAATTGCAAACAAAGCCACTTGTGTTTTATTCTATTGAACCATGTAATTTGAGAGTTGGAAGGTACTGCAGTGACCATGCAGTACAAACCAAACAGAAAAGATTCTCCACCATAATATGGTTGATGATTGATCGTCAATCCTCTGCATGAAAATCTTCAAGGAAAGGCAACCCTTTGAACTTTTAGGAGGTTTTGCTGATTGTTTTCCTGACTTTATGGCTAAATTAGCCCATTGGTTCCTTCTCCTGATTCTATCCTCTGGGGTCAAACTGAATGAGATGGTTCTCTCTTTTGTTTGATAGCCACCTTTGAACTAGGCTAAATCTGCCCACTTCCATCAGTTGATCCTCATATGGCATGGATCCCAAGATTTTCCCCATTCTGACTGAGCTTTTCGATGTCTGCAGCCATGGTTCCTGGAGAGTAGGATCAGGGATGAGTTGTGAGTCAGTGACAATGGTAAGTGCTGTCAAAATTATTAGTGTCCAAAAAACCTACTGTGCCATAATGAATGGTGCTCCCCTTTAGAAGCAGGCAAATCTGGATTCAAGTACTTCCTCTGGAACTCCTGGCCAGTCAGTGCCCCACCATCTTTCAAAAACTGCACAAATAGTGATGACTTACATTGGTACAGGGCCTTGCAAAGGAGGAGTTTCTGACCCAAATGGAATAAATAAACTGGTCCAAAAGCTTCATTTCCCATGCTATCTTTCTAGTCTTCCTATAATTTATATACCCCCACATACTCTGTTATTGAGTAACACTAGCCTCCTTTCTGTTCACACAAGACACTCATTCCTTGACTCTCCACATTTTCACTGGTTGTCTCCCATATGTAGAATCCCACCCCCCTCATCATCTCTGCTTTCTGACTTCCCTAACTTCCTGAATGACTGATGATAGCCTTATCTCCTGCTTCTCCACTCAACCTTAATTGCGTACTTTCTCTGCTTGAGAGGGAGAGTAGATGTGTGCTCCCCATATGCCAAGGTACAATGAGGGTGTAAATTGACAGGTCTAGGGCTTTCAGCCTATAGAAAGATAGAAGGAAGCTCAAAGGTGGGTATGTTCAAGGGCCTTGGTTCAGACTTGGATAAAATGAAATGTATCACTGTTGGAAGCCATGGAAAGTCTGTGTATATGGAAGTGTGTTTGTATGTGAATGTGTGTGTATATGGATAGATATTCACAAATTAACATTCATCCACAAAGGTCTGAAGGCATTTGAAGTTAGCAAGCTCCTAGGTTATGTAAAACAAATGAGATTCCTGAAGGGAGGGACATGTGGAACCCTCCTCCAAACCCCCAGATTCATTAAGGCTGGAGTGTGTAATTAGGCTTCTTATTACCTTCATTTGGCTTCCTTGGAAGACAATTGTGCCTGATATCATGGTGATCTTTCAGCCCTTCTTTATAGCATCTTCCCAGTCCCTTCTTATTAAGCATTTAGAGTTCATTCATAATTTATGACCAGGTTGAGGTCTTTGGTTAGAGAATATCTCTAAAATCTTTATTAGATTTTGAGTAAATGTTCCCCAACTCTCCCTAGCATTTTGTGAAAAATGAATTTTATATATTTTTTGATAAAACTTACAGAGCCAAATGCCCAATAAAAGGAGTGTAGCTAAAATCACTATGAATATAGAAATGTTGAACAGAAGCTCTTTTTCTTCAAGCAAAAGAGTGAGTCACAGAAGCTTCATTTCCTGAATTCCTTATTAACTTAAATTTGGGGCAGCCAACAATGACACTGAATTTAACTTCAGAAAAAGGTTCCTGAAGGCCTGACCTTTGCTCAGCTTACCCTTTGAAAACATACAAAGACCTTCTGAATTGCCTTCCATAGTTCTCCTGTGCAGTAGCCTAGCCCTGGGTAGTTTGTATTTATTTGTATGTATGTGCATGCATGTATGTGTATATTAATCAAAAGAAGGGGAATTGGGAAGGAAGCTTTGTCTGAAAATGTCTAACTCAGCTGAAATCTAATAGAACGTGGGTGACTTTTTTGTCTGTTTATTACTCTGCATTAGGCAGCAGTCTTGTACAGAAATAAATGAAAGACAGGCAACTGTGTTAACAAACACAGAGTGGGGTACAGATTAAGGGGCTAGAGAATTCTTTGAGAAAGAACAGATAAACCAGATTATAATAAATTTCCATTATGGTATGGTAGAATCGCTGACTTTATAACTTGAATCTCACAATGATATTTCCCCACTTGAACACTGCAGGCATGAATAAATAGAGCTTACATATGTGACAAAGATAAGATGGGAGCTGTCTGTGTAGTTTAACCCTGCTGAAGAAATCCTAAGGTTTTTTTTCTCTTTTTAACCTGTTGGGAAATATTCCGGTAAGTTAGTCCATTTAAAAAAACTACTTAAATTGGAAATATGGCATGTCTATGAAAAAGGGGTGGGACTGGGTGTCACAAATATTGATGGGAAGAGATCCAGGACATTCAGATCAGCCCTACCAGCTGGGATAGAAATTGAAACCTTTCCCTATGAAGGGTACTCACCCTTTTTCATGCTTGCATTCTTCAATGGGGCATGGCTTTTCTCAGTTGTTTCTTTGGGGTTCTGTAAACTTTTTCTACTTTAATCCACCAAGCATTTATTAAGTGCCTATTGCATGCATATGCTTATACAAGATTCTGGGCATGCAAAAACAAACATGATTTTGGAGACAAAGTGAAGAAGATATTTCAGATGTTGGAAACAAAGGCACAGGCAGGGAGAGAATGATGAGTGTAGGGAATAGATGGTTATCCTGTTTGATCAGAATAAGAAGTGAAAGGGTAGTTATGTGAAATATACTGGGAAAGCAGATGGATGTTAGGCTCTAAAGGGCTTTAAATGCCAAATAGAAGAATTTATAGTTTACTCTAGAAGAAATTAGAAGTCACTGAAACCTTTTGAGCAATTGAGTCACATTGTAAGACCTGTGCTTTAGTAATATTACTTTGACGTCTAGGGGCAGGATTGATTGGATGTAGAACACTCTTGTTGTTCAGCCATTTCATCTTGTCCAACTCTTTGTGAACCTATTTGGGATTTGACAAAGATACCAAAGGGATTTGTCATTTCTTTCTCCAGCTCATTTTGCAAATGAGAAAACTGAGGCAAACAGGGATAAGTGACTTGCCCAGGGTCACCTAGCTAAAAAGTAAGAGACCAGATTCATACTCAGGAATATGAGACTTCCTGACTCCACTCTATTCACTGTGCCACCTAGCTGCATAATAATAACAACAATGACAATGATGATGATGATGAAGAGAACAATTTAGAATGTCGATGAGGCTTTATATTTGTGTCATTTGATCCTCACAACAAGCCAGTGAGGTAGATATTATTATTATACCCATTTTATAGATGGATATAATATTTTATGGATGAGGAAATTGAGGCAAATGGATTAAGAGGTTTGCCCAGTGTCTCAAAGCTAATGTCTGAGATCAGATTTGAGTTCATATGTTCCTGACTTCAGTCCCAGTTCTCTATGTATTGCATCCCTACAAGTCAGAGAGTGGAGAGACTTGAGGCAGGCAAACTCACCAGAAAGCTATTAGAATAGTCCGGTCTTGAGGTAATGAGGACCTATACCAGAATGTTGGCAGTCACAGGAGAGAAGGTATATATTCAAAGTATGTTGCCAAGGTAAAATTGACTGAATTTGGCAACTGGCTGGACATGGTATGGGGGTAGGTGAGCGAGAGTTACATTCAAGGATAATTCTTATGTCATGAGCCTGAATGTTTAGAAGAATGGTGGTACCTTCCATAGTATTAGGGAAGTTAAGTGGTGGGGATAGAGGGAAAGACAATGAGTTCTCTTCTCTTATAGGATCAGTTTAAGATGTCTATTGAATATCCATTTCTAGATGTATGTAAGATAGTTGGAAGTGTGAAATTGGAGGCCAGCAGAGAGTTTGGGAAAAGATAAGTAAATCTGAGAATAATAAACATAGAGCTGGTAAATCCATGGGAGCTCATGCCATCAGAAAGTGAAGTACTATAGAGAGGGGAGGGAAGAGGCCCCAGAAAACTGAGTGATGCACACTGTTATAGGATGTGATCTGGGTAAAGACAAAGCTGATGATACTGAAGAGTGGTCAGATAGGTAGGAGAACCAAAAAAAGGGGGGTCCCCAAAAGGTAGAGAGAAGAGAGAATCCAGAAGGAGATAGTGTTCAACAATTCCCAAGCCTGCAGAGAGGTCAAGGAGAATGAGACCATCGCAATAGGCAACTAGGATATCCTTGGTAACTTTGGAGGGAACATTTTCAGTGTAATGATGGATTGGAAGCTGGATTTTAGGGGGATAAGAAGAGAGAAAAAGGAAAGAAAGTGGAGGTACATATTGTAGATGGCCATCCCAAGAAGTTTAGCCACAAATAGGAGAAGATATAGAGAAGAATAACCATTGGAAAAGGAAGAATCAAGTGAAGGTTTTTCAGAATGGGGGTAACATGGGCATGTTTGTAGGTGGTGGGGAAGTAACCATTAGACAGGGAGAGATTAAAATAATTGATAAAGCGAGGTGTCAGAAACAATCTGTTGGAGGAGATGAGATGGAATGGATTTCTGGTGTTTGTAGAAGGGTTAATCTTGGTGATATGTAAGAAAAACGTAGGATAAGAGATGAGGAAGAGGGAGCTTTTTGAGGTTCTCTGAAAAGGGAAAAGTTTTGAATTTTGATTGGCTAAAGGGGAAGGTAGAAACTGAAGAGCAAAGGTTCTGTGAAAGCCCCTTTTCTCAACTTTCCCCAACTCTACCAAAGATACCCTAGTTTCAAAGGTCCTAATCAGAATAGCATGAGCGCATTGAGTATTTCCAAGCTACCAATGAATAATGGTGGATACACTAAACTCAGGTCTCCCTATCTTACTTCTTTACATTGGATGGGCCTTCAACCAGCTTTACAAGGAGGTGACAGTGTTGGAAAACATATGTGGAGGACAAACCACAAGGCCTTGGGATCATACTTGTCATGGTATAGTCTGTGCTATCAGCTGCTCACCATGACTCTTTGGTGGCATCCCTGAATATTGTTCCTGGTCCCAAGTGGTTTGTAATCACTTTTACCAGGAATACCTAGAAGATGGATGATGGAACTATTACCTAGCTAGGAGTGATCAGAGATTTCACAGAGCATTACTCATCCTTGTTTTATATTTATGACGACCCATTTCAAAAGAACCTGTCAAAATAATGCTGAAGTGGACAACATACATATTAATATTCCTGCTTAACAGATGAGATAACTGAAACTTTGAGTTTACGTGACTTATTCTTGATCTCCCAGTTAAGAAGGGTTTATAGTAGGATTTGAACCCTGGCCATCTTGCTTCCAAGTCCATCACCATATTGACTATCCTCTATACCACCAACCAAGGATCCAGGGAACCTTACAGCAAGACAAATTTCTTTTACAGTAGTGAGAAGATATATGTACAATTTGTTCCTTAACTGATCATGACAAAAGAACAATGCAAAAATGCTTTCAAAGTGATTTTGATAGGAAGAACTGAGAGTATTGGAAGGCCATTGCATGATCATCATTAGGTTGAGTAAATGTCAAGCGATCAGCATTCATTAAGCATCCAGTATATCTTAGATATTATGCTGGCTACTAAGTTGCTAATTTTTCCTTCATTCAAGAGACTTTTTTTTCGTAAGACAGCAGATATTTAATAAAAGAGTTTACAAGTTAAAAGCATATATTACAATCATTAGACAAATGGAACACAGCATTGTGAACAGTCCAAAAAGTCCTTTATCAATGCTGGATGATGTGGTCAGCAGCAAAAGAGGCCTTCTCAGGTGGTTTAAGTTCTACTGGTCCTTTGAAAGTTCTTTAATGTCCAAGTCCAAAAGTCCAGTTTGTACTTCAGCCTCTGCACAATGAAGGTCTTTCAGCCTGCTTTTAAATTCTCAGATATAGAAAGGACTTGGAAAAAGTCAAATTCTCAGAAGGAGAAGTATATTTAGCTACTTTAGGTGAGCTTCAGGGTAAAGCTCGTCAAGAAAACCTTAGTCAAATGAATGAACCTTCTATTTTTATAAGGGAGACAACAGATTCACTTAAGTATGCCAGAGAAAATGGAAACACAATCTAAGAGAAGGGGTGCAGATCAGGCTGTTCTTTATCAGATGATTCCATCTGACACAATGAGAGGCTGGAGTCCAGAATGTGAGGGGCAGGTCCCAAACAACAAAGGGTTCACATAGGTGAGTTTTAGGGAAATACTTCTTTGCTCCCATTTTTAGATGAAAACACACACACACACACACACACACACACCTTAGTAATGAATGGTGTTCTTTACTAAAGAATCATAGGGTCATAGAATCCAAATTTTAGATTGGGAGCAGGCTCTCAATTAGATGTCATCTAATACATGCTCCAAAAGGTAATCACCCCCTTACTCTCCCCCACTGTCCCATGGCAGACATATTTATGGAACTTATGTTGGAACACCTTCAGTGAGAGAGAGCCATGAATAGCCAAAGGCAGTTCATTCTTCCTTTGCCCTACCCAGCAATATATTCTGCCATCCCGCCAAAATATGTCTGTTTCTAACTTCCACCCATTACCTGTGATTTTGCTTTCTGGGGCTTAGAGTAGAACAATTGTACTCTTTTGATGTTACTATCTCAGACACTTAAAGATAGTTCTTAAATCCTGATATCAAACTCTTGCTTAATTTCTTTGAAAGCACCATCCATTTGAAGACATTTCTATGTATATCTTGCCTGGCTTCTTTGTCCATTTCCATCTGCTCTCATATTTTGTTTTCCAAAGTATATTTCTTCACAATAATATTTTGACTTAATTTTTAGTTTTCATGTCATTATCTCTATTTCTTTCTCTTCCTCTTTGTTCTAAGATATTTTTGAATGAGTTGGTTATTTCTCATATTTCACTTATGTTATGCAATATTTTCTGATGGTCTTCCATGAGGTAAGCCACTTGTTTCACTAGGCTTTGCCTCTTGTTATCCTCTCTATCACAGAAGCCCAGCATGTCAGTGTTGGAAATAACCTTAGAGGCATTTAGTCCACCTTCTACCTAAACAATAATCTCTTCTACAACATCCTTTAGTTGCATATTTGAAAGGAATAGCAAGTTGTACATAGTAGGTTTACAGTTTCATGTGGAATCATCTTTTTATTGCAGTGATGAAAATGTTTATTTTGTTCCATAAATTAAAACTAAAATTAAAAACAAAACTAAAGAAAAAAAACACAAGAACTGACCATCCAGGATTGGCTTAAATACTTCATGTGAGATATATTCAAAGCAGCTCTGTCTACTTTGAAACATCTCTAATTGTTAGGAAGCCCAAATTAACCTTTTTTCAACTTCTTTCAGTTCCTTATTTTATCCTCTTTGGACAAGAAGAGCAAATTTTTTTTTCCATCTAGTCAAGTCAACATGTATTTATTAACAGCTTACTATGGACCAGGAATTGTGCTAAGCCCTGGGGATATAAAGGAAGGCCAAAAAAAGTCTCTAGCCTCAAAAACACTCCCACTCTAAGGCTAGGGCAATTTTAAAAGCAGCAGTAATTATGTGCAAACAATTCACATGCAGGCTTATTCAGTGTATACCCAGAGAGAAGGTACTACCTTTCATTGTGACCACAACAGGTTTTTTAGAGATGGTGGGATTTAGGTTCGACTTGAATGAAGCCAGGGATGCCAGACTTTTTACTTGATCACTTTTCAAATCCTTGAACACAGCTTTTATGTCTTGCCAACATCTTCCTTTTTCTAAGCTAAATGGCTTCACTTAAGTCAAACAAAAATCTGATTTCAAAGCCCACCAACATCTAGGTCACCCTTTTCCTGGATGCCGTCTGTCTAATCCTGGTCCTTTATAAAATGTGGTGCCCAGAATGGAATACAAGTCTGTATGGTCAAAGAGTCTCGGCATCTTTTTTTTTTTTGTCTCAGTTACTGTGATTCCCACAATATAGCCTTAAAATCTTATTAACTGCTATCCTTTGCTTCTATATTCTCAGGAACAGCACTATTGACTCACATTGACCTTGCATTCCACTAAAACTTCCAAACATTTTCAGGGAAACTTCTATCAGACCTTGACTCTCCCATTATGTATTTGTCAAGCTGATCTTTTAAAACAGGTATAAGATTTAACATTTATCTAATTCCATTCCATCTTATTCAGTTTGACCCAGTTTTCTGTGCTGCCATTGTCTTTGAATCCTGCCTCTGTCATCTAGCTAGATATCTCTCCCAGTTGTGTATCTCCTGTAACTGACAAAGTAGCCATCTATGTCATTGTTAAAGTAGTGAATACAAATATTAAAAAGCATAATATCAGGTACTCCTAGGGAGATCATCTTCCAAGCTGATAGAAGCTCAAACTATGATCTTTGGATCAAAGTTGTAAGTAGCTGAATTTGAACTGGATGTTGGGGTAAAAACAGTGGGAAAAGAAAAAAGGAAACAAAGAAACAAAAGAAATAATTCCTAACTCAAGGATGAATAGACTAGTGGGAGAAGTTTGATCTCAAACAGAGTCTGGATGAACACTGGAAAAATATGTTGTAGAGGGGCCTCTTTTATTTCTTTAAGATACAGAGTAGAGTCAATGAAATAATATTTGTAAAGTGATTAGGGAATTACCTGACACATAGCAGGCAGTATATAGATGCTTACTCTGTTCCCCTTCCCTCATTCAATGGCTTCTTGGCCCACTCCTATGTCTGAAATTCTGTGCTTCCATGACATGGGTTTTCTGGAAATGATTTCCGAACTCTTTTGATTAGTACTTTTCTGTGTTCATAATTGCTGGATGATTTCTTTTATTATTTCTTGAATTATGGATTTCCGTTTTGTTTTGTTTTGTCATCTTTTGGAAGATTAATAATCCTTAAAGTATCGCTACACATCCTTCTTTTTGATTATAGCCTTTGCTTATTTGTTCTATGAACATCATTGCCTTTTGATTCTCTTCTTCCAGACTATCCTTTACTTCTGTAGATTTGCATTCCTAATTATGCATTTTTGCTTTTGTTTCTTGGAAAATAGCTGCCACTATGAAATATTTTTTTTATCCTGCCAATTATTTCTGCTGGATGAGCTATGAATTTTGATCCCGCAATTCTTATTTCCCTTTTTTTTTATGTATGAGGTACTTTATTTTTTCCATTACATGTAAAGATAGTTCTCAACTTTTGTTTATACATGCTTTACAATTTCAGATTTTTCTCCCTCCCACCCCTCCCTCCCCCCTCCCCTAGACAGCAGGTAATCTGATATAGGTTATATCTATATATCTCCATACATACATACATACATACATACATACATACATACATACATACATACATATATATACACACACACACATATATATACACATAATAACATTAATCCTATTAAACCACTCGGGAATCTCCTGCTGTGGTTCCATGCCCTCTTGGGAATTTATCAAGTTCTTTGCCTCATTAAGTGCTCATTCATTTCT
The DNA here is from genome assembly GCF_019393635.1 of Dromiciops gliroides. NCBI lineage: Eukaryota > Metazoa > Chordata > Mammalia > Microbiotheria > Microbiotheriidae > Dromiciops > Dromiciops gliroides. The sequence goes on along the minus strand of NC_057865.1, from coordinate 4,000,019 downwards.
CTTTTTCTTATAGTATTTACTTATACATGACCAGATTCTTAGATTATCTGGACATTATATTTCCTTTCATTTTTAATATCTTCCCTCTTGGTACATTTGTTTATGATTCAAATTTTTAATTCAGCTTTTCTCCTTCAGATTTCTTTGATATTTTCATCCTGGTTTTTTCCTTATATTTCCTAATAGCTTATTTTCTTCCTCCCTACCCTTGGATAGCAATTTCTCTGGGGTCTGGACTCAAAGCTGTGTTTTCCTCCTCCTACATTGGACAATGACTTTCATCTGGCTCAATCTGTCCCCCAGGTGGCATATTAGGGTACAAAACTGGCACCAGTTGGATGTTGGACTTAGTGGAGTATCCCACATCATAGAGAAGTGGCTTACCTTTGTCCTCCAGTTCCCTGTCCTATAGTGCCCTTTGTAGACTAGATCTCTCTTTCCCTTAATTCTGACTTTGCCCCTCAGTTCCCTCTGCTCTTTGGATCCCTTTGCCCCTCACTTTACTGGTTGAGCTCTTTTGTAGCAAACAGAATTGCCATATTATTGGCTCAGCTATAACGAATCTGCTTTTTGGCTTCTAGGGCAATGTGAGAAGGAACTGAGATAGAGGCCTGTGGATCCAGGCCTGGCTCTGGTGAATGTGCTGTAGTAAGCGCATTAGTGGTCAGGAAGCAGCCTTCTCATTATCAATCGATTATATATCTGTCTCTTCCAGTTCCTTGGTGCTCTACCCTGTGGATACATTGGAAATTCATTTTCTTTTGCACAAAATTTCTGTATTTAGAGGTCTGGAGGTGTCATAAGGATAAACAAAAACATCTCATCATCCATCATATTGATCACATGGTTTAGTAGTTAGTTTCCTGACAAGAAACTTTCAAAGATGGCTCTTTGAATGTGGCCATTCAATGAGTTCAAGTCCACCCATCCAGCCCAAGTCTCCATTTTTCTTTGTAATAATCGCATGAGGTACTTTATCTGAAGTTTGCTAAAGTGTAGGTCTATGTACAGCATCCCTTAATCTACCATACAACTCACGCTACCAAAAACAGAAACACATTTGATTTGGCAAGATGTCTTCATAATGAAGTCATATTGACCATTTGTTGTTACTGTTTCTTTATCCCAATTTTCATGCAACATTTCTTTTAATGCTTTTTCAAGAATTGAAATACCCTCCAGATGCCCTTCTGTGCCCTTTTTGAAACTTGGGACAATATTTGTCATTCTCTAATGCAGTGTTGCCAATGCTATCCCCCAAATTTTCAGACTATCACTGAGTGTGGCTTAACAATTCTATCAGTCAGTAATATCTGTGCCTATGATGGAGCTCAGCAAGCTTAGTATCATGTGTGCATTAAAAACAGCTGAATTCTCTCTCCTAATCACCTCCTGTATCTTGGGCATCAAATCTCTATGAACATTTTTTTGGCTCCCAAATCCCATGCCACTTGGCAGAGGAAACAAAGGTTATACAGCCCTGCCTTTTAATCTATTGTCAGTTATCATTATCCCATCCTTCTTTTGTCCTTTTCTTTCCTCCAATATGGATGAATACATTGTCTGTGCAAAGAGTCAGGTGTCACATTAATTCAGAATCATTTGGCTGGACATGACTCAGAATGACTGGGCTGCATGGATATTTTGGTATTGCACCTCACCTCAAATGTGGGGTGTTCCCATTGAGCAGATATTCTGATTGGCTCTACTTTGACAAGGAAAGGTATGAGTATTGGTTGTTGTGTCTCTTGTCAGAAGAAGAGTGGCCACAATAATTCCCAGGTATAATCTTTTATGTCACACAGAGGTTACATTCTACAGGGCTGTAGCTAGCTTTTTCATACCTGATGTCAATTCCCTAGGTAAGCAGCATGAAAACATGATTGGAAGATCATTTTAAGAAAAACTCGAGGACTGGTCTTGGAGTGAGAATGATCCCCAAAGTGTATGAGTAGGCTTGCGGGAATAATTCAGCAGAAGTATAATATCTGGGGAGGAAAGGAATGCTATCTTCAATTGATTATTCTTGCTGATTAGATGCTAAGTTCAGTTATTTCGACATTGCTGAAGAAAGGTCACTTGAGTCAGTGCTGACTAAATTGCAGTCACCTGGTCAAGGTCCCAGTGTCTTAGCTCTGGGTAAAGCACAGGCAATCTGCAACCTTGGATGGAGTACCTACATCAGCTAAATCACCTCTCCTTAAAGGCTTTAGGTAGTTTACCTATGGGGAAGTGGAACCTGAAACTCCACATATGATTAGATATGCATAATGAAATATGCAAATGAATATGCTAATTTAACATGCCCAGCATATTTTATTAATAATAGCTGGATAAAGGCAGTTTAGAGATACTTTTTGGAAGTACCCAAAGGATTTGGTCTAGTTTATCTCCAGATATACTTAACATCTTTAGTACAAAGAAAGAGTCAGTTTTTCATCTCTCTATCCCCATGCATAGCTCAGTGCTAGGCATATGGTAGCCACCTAATAAATATCTGCTTAATTGAACTGAAACCAACATGCACTACTGGCCAATCCATTCAATCCTTATCCTCTTTTTAGTAACATCCCCCAAACTGCAAAAGAGATCTGGGTCCCTAAAGTCTTCCCTGCAGTTACCAGTGGGAAACAGCTGCCAACCTTTAGTTACAAGACTCCATTCCAGAGACAGGAATTAATGAGGCTCATTTCCACGCCAGCCGGCCCTGAGTCCTTAGAGAGGCAGAGGGCAGTGGAAGAGTATAATTATGGGAGTTAAAGAGTAATGGCAGTGGGATGGAGTTAGGATTCATGGCGTGCTTTAAAAGAACAGCTTTGATTGTATTTTTAGTTTGATGTGGGTGAATCAGAAAGTGGGGGGAAAGGGCCTCGTGAAATGGTACTTAGCAGATATAAATGGAAACACACATTCAAATTCTCCATTCAGAATAATAAAGAGAGAAAAAACTCGCCCCCCTGATTACATGTCCAGCAGTAGAAATGAACACCATCAGTTATCCTTTGCTCAAGGTTGTCATGATGATAGAAATAAGTGTCAGGTGCGAATTACTGATTTCTAACCATGTTGAAAAAGCTTCGGCAGTGAAGGGTTTCCTTTTATTTAATCATGCATGCTAAGAATTTTTCCATTTTTACCTGTTCAGTACAGTAAAGTTCAGTGAAGTGTGGCAGGTACTTTATAAATCTGAACCAAAGGAGACAATGACCTTTCACTAGAGATTCCTGTGCCTTTCTGTAGATGAGAGTTCTTTTATCGAAACAGACTCATAAAGGCATAGTTCTATTTGCACCATAACCTCCCCCCCTCCCCTACCAGTTATATACTGGACATGCTACTGAGGATCATTTCCTTTTCATCTGTGGTAGAATAGCGAGATGTCTGCAGATGCTTCATGAAAAAGGATACCAAGATTGAATTCCCTAGTTTGCCTAAAATTCATTGGCTGAGCTCAATATGGTATCCTTTGTGATAGGTTTCCTTTTGTTGCATCAGAAGGTAGTGCTAATATGATGACAGACTGGCAAAGGAACTCAGTTTGGTTCAACAAATGTTAATTATTTCCATTGGATTATTTTGGTAGAAATAGTTGAAATTGCCTCACCTTTTGTTAATTGAAGGCATTGTTCTGTTTTCTAGTGATTTAATTTTCTCTCTGACATCTTTTAATAAAGGCAAGGAGGCAGAGGATAGTGGATGTTAGTCTTCAAGTGACTAGTCTTGAGTGATTAGACATTCATTCATTCATTCATTCATACATTCAATCATTCATTCATTTTAAAAACATGTACTAATTGCTGATTTCATTCAAGATATGGTATTAGGTGTGGAGTATACAAAGATGACTAGAACCTAGACTTTTGTCTTAGGGTGTGAGCCCCATGCCTGGAAGTGGAGAAACTACTTGAGCTATTCACTTGAGTCAAAAGTCCAACAAGGCAAGAAAAGGCAAGAAAGAGCATGCAAATTTCAGTAAATACTTACTTGATTCCATGTACTGCATTAGGCCCTTTGCAAAAATAAAGCCATTCCTCCCCTTAGGGAGGCTGTGTTCTATGCAATCACACTTTGCTCTGCATCCAGTGCTTGGGTGATATGGTCAGAATAGAACATACTTTCTAGTGATATTGTACAGTGTATTAGAGAATAAGAAAGTGACTATAAAGCATAATTCTATGAAGCTTGCTATATACAGCTCTGGATATAAATGAACAATTCTCAAAAAAAGACATGCAAACTATTAACTAAATTAAAGGATTCTCAATCTCAGTAATAATGAGAGAAATTCATATAAAAGCAATTCAGAAATATTGTACCATACACAGCAAAATGGTAAACTGAGTCCAAGTTTGGAATAGTTAACCCTGGAAGAATGAATTGGGGGAAGAGAAGCACAAAAATACATTGTTGGTAGAGTTGTGCATTAGTAAAGCCATTTTATAAAAGCTATTGTTGTCGTTTGACTATTTCAATCATTCATGACTCATTGTGAGTACATTTGGGGTTTTCTTGGCTAAGATATTGCAGTGATTTTCCATTTCTTTCTCCAGCTCATTTTACAGGTAAGGTACTGAGGCAAACAAGGTTAACTGACTTGCCCAGCATCACACAGCTAGTAAGTGTCTGAGGCTGAATTTGAACTCATATGTCTTACTGACTCCAGGCCCAGCACTATATCCACTGCACCACTTCACTGCCCCCCAAATATTTGGAATTGTGCGAATATAATGACTACAATGTTCTTACAATTTGATATAAAGAATTCACTGAGGCAAATATATGCCACGGAAGTCAGTAATTAAAAGAAATTCACCAACATATTTAGAGCATTTTGTGGTAAAGTCAACAAGCATTTATTAGGTGTCTAATACATGTTAGCCACTGGCCTAAGTACTGGGAATGCAAAGAGGTGTAAATCCAGTCCTTACCCTCAAGGAGCTCACAGTATAATGGAGGATACCATACAAACAGATTTGCATAAAGAAGATAGAGAGATGCATCTCTCTCTCTCTCTATTGTGAGAAAATAATTATTAATAATGGATTTCTTGGGGGACACGGGGACACAGTCTTAGATTTTTCTTCACCCCCAACCTCAGAAAGCCTAGTTCTTAGAAACTTTAGCTAATCCCTTTTGGGACCAGCCCAGGAGCCCATGGGTGGATCATTAGAAATGGAGATTAAAACCACACCTATTTGAATGGGCCTTTGCCCTCAGAGGGTTTCTCCCACTAGACCTTGATGTCATCACACTATAGTTCATTTTATTATGGGCCACTGTCAGGTCATGTCAGTCAATGGAATTGAATGATTCTAGTTAATTAATTTTGTTCGGTGTGTAAGAGTCACCTCTATCTGAAGAGGAAAAGAACTGAGAAGAGGAGGTGGCACTTGAGATTGGAAAGGCTGTCTGGTTGGTGAGCACTCTCATCTTTAGGTAATGTAGGGCTTCTGAACTCTGCTTGGGGCCATGTGCTCTCTCTTAGAGACAATATGGAACTGGGGATTTTTCAACTTGTGTTACATGTGGTTGATGCTCTCCTAGTATTTAATATATCTAAATAAATGCTTATTACCTAAATGGTTGCAATAACCATTAATTTATAAGCAGCAATATAATATATATGTATATATATCTATATATATACACACACTATATATATACTATAAATATCCTATCATCTCTATCATCATGTTATTTTGGAGATAATTGTGTCATTTAAAATATTGGGGGGACTAGCCTATTTCTATTCTAAATTATTGGGGAACTAGACTGGGGTTTTCTAAAATATTGCTACTTATAAATTAAAGGCTATTGCACCAGTTTTGGCAGCAGGCATTTATTATTAATTAAGTTCACATGTTAAGGGCAGTTAGGTGGCATAGTGGATAAAACACTGGCCCTGGATTCAGGAGGACCTGAGTTCAAATCCGGCCTCAGACACTTGACACTTACTAGTTGTGTGACCCTGGGCAAGTCACTTAACCCTCATTGTCCCTCAAAAAAAATCACATATTACTAAAGTATTGACTGCATACTAAAGTATTGACTGCATGTCTGAATAACTTCCCCACCAGTTACATACCCAGTACATTCTGCCAAGTGGGAGAGAAGAGAAAGAGTTGCTCATTCCACAGGTCCCAGGTGTAAGAGAGAACATTTATTAAGTCATATTAAATGTTAGGAGAGCATTGACTGCATTTAACACAAGCTGCCAAAAAACCAAAACAAACCAAAACAAACCAACAAAAACAACCCAGCACCATATTGTATCTAAGAGAGAGCACATGGCTCAAAGCAGAGTTCAGAAGTTCTACATTACCTAGAGAGAGCTACTGGACAGCCTTCCTCACCTAGCCTGTGTCCCAGAATAATGTTCCCCTTGTGATCTCAGTCGCTTTTACTCTTCTGATAGAGGTGGTTCTTACACACTGATCAAAGCTAATTGGCTAGAATCATTCTATTCCATTGGTTGATGTGACCTGAGGGTGGCCCATATTAAAATGAGTTTTACCTATGACCCTATGATATAATGACTTAATGGGGAAGTGTGCAAAAAGATAGTCTCTGAAGGGCAAGGCAGATGATGTCCAGATGTGGCTGATCTCATTTAGTCAAACTCCATTTCTATTGATCCACCCATAGGCTCCTGGCGATTAGCTAAAGTTTCTAAAAACTATGCTTTCTGAAGTGGGGTCCCTGGGTCCCCCCCCCAAATCCACCATTAATAATTATTTTCTCACAATAATCAATAGGCAGAAGGTGATAAAAATAAGGGCAATTATGAAAGGCCTCATGTTGAAGGCAGGATTTTAGCTGGGACTTGAATCAAGCAAGTGAAGTCAGAAGAAGGAGGTCAAGAGGGAGAGCATGGGAGCCATGCATGTAAATGCTTGGGGTTGCAATTCTTTTTCAAGAATGCCTTTGAGTGAACAAGTCATTTTCACCATTAGAAATCCCTTAATTAACTACAAAGGACATATGAAGAAAGGTGCCACCTCTATCCAGAGAAAGAACTGTTAAATAGAAGTATGTAGAGAATCATTTGGCATACATACGAACACATACACACACAGACACCTATTCGTGTCTAATGACAGCTATCTATAGGGCAGGGAAGGGAAGAAAAAAAGGAAAAATAAATTTACATGATAACTTTGTTATATATTTAAAAAGAATAGAAAGTTGCACTAAATATATTTGTAGTTTCATGTTCAATCATCTTTTAACCCTATGTTATAGAAATGCCTGTTTATCCCATAATTTAAAAGTAAAATAAATAAAAAAAGTAAAAAGTAAATGTTTGGGGTTGGGATATGGAACATCATCTTTGAGGAACAGAAAGAAGATCTGTGTCACTAGGCTGTATGTATGTATGTATGTATGTGTGTGGGGGTTTTGGTTACAAGATTATGGGAAAGGTCTGGGGAAGGTTGTGAAGAGGTTTCAGAGTCAATCTCAGGCTGATATTTGGTTGTTGAAGTACAAGGTATCCACTGCAGTTTGTTACAAAGTAGAGTGACAGGGTTCTGGGCTTTGGCAGAACTACAATTAGCCCTTCCATATTATAACTTTCCCCACCACCATTTGGATACATTATGGGCTGACATAAGAAATTGATTTTTTTTTAGTTTTGTGGAAGCCACAGCTGATGCACAAAGGCCAGCAGATGACAACAAGTTTAGAAACTCATAAATGCATACAATATATTTATCATTTCATATTATATTAACATAGTTTATCTTTTAGTACCATAATAATTCAGACTTCTCTGGTATGAAGGGTGGGCCAAAAAGTTTTGCACAGATTTCCAGATCTTGGGGGTATAATGCCCCTAACTCCTTTGGTGTGGAAGGAATAAATGTTCTGTGCTTTGGCAGATTAATAGAGGATAGAGTGGGGAATGCCTCGAATCAGAGAGACCAGCCAGAAAACTATTGCAATTATTCAGGTGTGGTCCTTCATCCTTGAAGAGGACTGAAATGACATAGCTATGTATGGGTCAAGGTACAGCATGTTGAGCTGTGGCTGATAAGACCAATACAAGCTCAGAAAGCTCCAGCACGTGTCAACCACAAATAATCCACATGAACAACTGGAGTGGAGATATCTCTAAATGTGCACATTTCATGTATCCTTTGAGCTGCTGCAATTCTGCTTTGCTCATAGAGTATAGTGCCTTCTTTGGAGTCATGTCTTGCTGCGGGGGTGGGGTCCTGTGCCATTGCCTCCTATGTCTCACAATTCATTCCAAAAATCTTTAGAGACCTGGAGAGTCTTATATTACTTCTCCTGGCCTCAAGATGAGTACCTTGTGTGAATTTTCTGTAAATAGTACTTTAGTTAAATGTACTTTTGCCATTTGAACAATGTGGCCAGCCCATCAGAGATGCTGTGCTTGCACCAGGATTTGAATGCTTGGAAGTTCAGCTCAAAAAAGGGTGTCAGTGTCTAGTACCTATATTGTCGGGTGATCTTCAGAATCTTCCTAAGACAATACAAATGGAAGTGATTAAGTTTCTTCACATGGTGCTGATAGGTTGTCCTGGTTTCACAGGCATACAAAAATGAGGTCAGCACAACAACTCTGCAGATCTTTAGTTTGGTAGGCAGAACGATAACTCTTCTAATTGTCCAGGTATGAGGTGATGAGAGACTCAATTGGGGTGATGACAGTGTCAAAGTAGAGAAGGGGACATTTATGACAATGCTGAGATGGTAGAATTGACAAGATGTAGAGGATGGATGAGTGAGGATTTGAACATGATATCTAAATTTCGAGTCTGAGTTACTCAAATGAACCTGGTGATCTGGACAGTAAAATAGAAGTTGGAAAGAGAGGAGCAGTTTTGGGGAGAAGTAAGGAGTTCAGTTTTGGACATGATAGCTAAAAATTGGGAGGACGGAAAGTAGGTATGTACTGATTAGGAATGGCATTTCACATGAATGTAATGGGATATTACTGTGCAATTAGGAATGATGAACATGATTATTATGGAGAAACATGGAAAGGAATGTTGCAATGTAAAGAGAGAGGAAAAAATATGCATAATGATAAATGTCAATGTAAATGGAAAGAACAACCACCCCAAAACTAACTAAAATGAATGTTGCAAAATTATAAAGAACAAGGAAGGCTGCAAAAAAGAAGAAATAAGGGACAAATGTACAACAGTGTATATAACATCATTTTGGTTTATTTTTTCTCCTTTTCCTTAAAAAAAAAAATCAAAACTTTATTATGGCATGACACCCAAAAGGGGAAGAGGAATATATTAGGAAATCTAAACAATGGAAAAACAAAATGTCCAAATGAAAATCCATTTTTTAAAATAAGTTAATATCAAGTCATATGAAGAAATTGGGAAGGGTGAGATGCTTTCCCCTGAGGTCTTGCAAGGAGAGCAGGGTCAAATAACACTTCATGAAGTGATTCCTGTTTGGGACCTTAAAGGAGAGGAAAGGTTACAACAGATAGGGAAAGGAGGGTAGTTTATTGTAGGTATTAGGTATAGAAGATATGGGAGAGAGGAGGATGTGGATTGAGGCAGCCAGTGACATAGTGACAGAATTCTGGACTTTAGTTTGAATTCTTCCTCAGCTATTTATTAGCAGTGTAACCCTGGGTAAGTCACTCACATTTCTCAGCCTCAGTTTACTCATCAACAACACGAGAATAATAATGCTTACTTCATAGGATTTTTGTAAGGATCAAATGAGATAATATAGAAAGTTCTCTTCATCATCCTGCTATATTGTGCTGGCATGTTGAATGTGCAAAAAGACTACCATGACATGTATGCTTAGTCTCTGTTGATGGAGACCTTTGGCTATAAAAAAGTTGGGGAGGGTTCTTGATGTCCTGGCTAGAGAAAGGGTTGGTATGGAAGGACTTTCAGGGGGGAGAATGCAAATCCTGTTATCTCACCTCATTAGATTTAGGGGAGGACCCACTGTGGTGACTGTTGGTACATTCCCAATCATTCTGTCATTTTGTAAGTGATTACTTAAATCTTGTAGTTTGGACCATTGATTTATAAAGTGCTTTTAACTGGGTCTTCCTTCTTGGTCAAGGAAGTATGCAACTTGGCTCACAAAGATTTGCTTGGAGCACATTTTTCCATGAAGAAATATATCTTCCATTTTATAACATGACATATTGAAATTTTGGATAATAGAGGGAAAATCTGACTCTTTTCTCCTTTCTGATTTGTAAAAAATGATAGGAAAATATATATTAGGTCATTAGATCTTTTCTTTCCCCCTACCCCAATTGTGCCTATTTCAGGCAATTCTATACCATCCCTAACATGTGTGTGAGTGCATGTGCTATAATTCCTCTAGGGATCTTTCTGTTCATGCATCATGCTTTTACTCTGACAATTTTGGTTAAAATTCAGAATCAGGGCTTCTTTTCTACATTGGTGAGAAAGAAGTATTCCATCAATTAGCTGAATTTCTTCTTTACAAGATGAAGTAATTAAAAGCAGCCAGCTCCAGGAACCCCTCCCTCCTGCTCCTCTCTCAGACCTTCCACCAGAGGTTTTTTTCTTGGATATCAGGCATGTTATCTGCCTTGTAATGAATCCCCTAAAGCAAACTGTGGGCAGGAGCTCAAGATAGTCAATGTGTGTCAGTCATAGTAGGGAGCAGAAATACAGCTTATGGAGCAAAAATGGAATGAGAACTAAAATGATCTAATTGACCTTGACATTTCTTCTGCATCAGCTGGACAGTCAAGTAGGTCTTTGGAGCTTTAACCAAGAAATGGACAAAGTTGTTGTTTCTGATTCCAAGATGCATTGGGCTCTCTCAAGCCTACTGGCCTGGGTGCATAGGACTCGAAGTCAGGCAGCTGGTGAGGAGAAAGGAGAGGAATAGTCTCAGGTGTGCTATGGAAAGAGGGTGCCTTTCACTTCTCTGTGCCTTGATTTCTCCCACTTTAACGTGTACTTTAAAGTGTGATATTCATACAGGTGTTGAATAGAAAAAGAGATGAAGCAGTGGATCCTGACACCTCTGGACCCCTCAGGATGCATGATAGGTGGCCATCTTTTCAATCAAATAACTTTCTCCTGACATCTCTGGAGGCTTCATTCATTAGACAGTCTTGGAAGGGATCAAAATTACAGAGAGAGAACTCTCTCATACCTGATCTCACTCTTGATGGATGATGGATTCTATGCTTTCCCCTTTATTAATTGGAAACAATTTATTTGCTTGATATAGCTTGATTTCCCAGAAGGAAATGACATAAAATCAGAACAAATTGCTCCAGGTTCTATGAATATTTACTTATTTAAATGGTATCCACAAATTGATATCTACATTTGAGTTAATTGTGGAACCCTTCATTAAAGGATGAAAATATGATGTTGAGCCACGCTTCAAGAAAGATCCTGCCCCTAGACTGAAGACTTCCTTGCCCAGGGCAGGTACTTGATCACCAAACACATGTGGGTTTGGAACACACTGACTGTGCTGGAAGAGAAGTGTCTGCCTCAGGCTATGGATAAGTGCTGGGCATCTCTGATTGTACTCAGTAGCCAGGCCAAGCTTTAGATGAGCCTGGGACAGCTGGGAATAGACTGAGTAACTTAGAGTCAGTTTAAATCTTAATTCAGATCTGTATTAGCTGTATGACCCTGATCCCATCGCTTAATTATCTCAGCCTCAGTTTCTTCATCTGCAAAAAAGGATAATGATAGCACTTTCTTTTTGTACTTATTATTTCTTTAAAAAATTATTTATTTTAGTTTTCAACATTTGTTTAGATAAGATTTCCAATTTCAAATTTTTCTCCCTCCCTCCCCTCTCTCCCTCCTCCCCTAGAGAGCAGGTAATCTGATAAAGGTTTTTTATATACATATACACATTTCTGCATTAGTCATGTTATATGAGAAGAATCAGAGCAAAAAGGAAAAAACTCAAAAAAGAAAAACAACAGCACCAAAAACAAAAGAAATAGTATGGTCCAATCAGCGTCCATATTCCACAGTTCCTTTTCTTTTCCGGATTGGGAGAGCCTACCTTTCCCCAGATCATGCTATGCCAGACCTTTGGGGTACAAGGCAAAGACTAGCCAGAGTTCTTTTTGAGACTCCCTTGAGGTACTTGTATTTTGCTCTCCTGTGGATGGTCACACTATTCTTGTTAGCCAAGAGATGAAGAAAGGAATTTGAAGCAGTTTCAAAGGAACATTCGGGAAGATGAAGGCAGAAGGTCCAATCAGCTCCTTCATCTAGTTATGGCTGTATAGACTCCCCTCAGGATCCCAGGAAGGGCTGGCCTTGGAAACAGCATTCAGATGATGGTGAAGAGAACCTAAAATAAATTTTCTAAGTCAGGAGGTGGGAAGAGAAAAAACAAAGAACAAAATCCAGTTCTCTACAGGGAATATAATGCATGGGAATCCTTGAAAGCCAAACTCTTGCCCTCATTTATTTCTTGCAGCCCCATTACCTAGGGAGCCCTATGCTAGGAATTGCCACAAACTGTCTCCTTCCCTCCTGCTTCTTCCCAGCCTGTGTGAATCATGTAAGTCTCTGGAGATGTGGTTGAGGCTGCACCCACACTGACCCAGTCAGCTGATATGACTGCCCAGTGCAGGAAAGGTGGACAGAGAAGGGGAAGCAAAGCCCTGCCTTCACTGTGTGGGGGCAGTGGTACAATGCTTGGTTGTGCCTCCTCTTTTGGTACTGAACATTTGTCCAGGGTAAAGGGAATCAGCTCAGAGATATAGTGAACAGAGAGCAGGACTTGTAATCAAGAAGACATGGGTTTCTAAATCACTATTGATCAGAGAAATGCAAATTAAAACAACTCTGAGGTACCAACCCACACCTATCAAAATGGCAAATATAATAAAAAAGGAAAATGTTGGATGTTGGAGGGGATGTGTGAAAACTGGGATGCCAATACACTATTGGTGTAGTTGTGAACTGATCCAACCATTCTGGAGAACAAGATGGAACTATGCCACAAAGCCTATAAAACTGTGCATACTCTTTGATTTAGCAATACATCTCCTAGGTTTATGTCACAAAGACATCCCCAAAAGAGAAAAAGACATGCTTGTACAAAAATATTTATAGCAGCTCTTTTTTGTGGGGGATAAAGAACTGGAAATCGAAGGAATGCCTATCAATTGTGTGATGTTTAAAATCTAATATGTGTGACCTCACCTGCCCCCCAGTGTATGTGGGGAGAAGTAGCTCAGGTTTACTTATAAATTCAGCAACAGTTTAGGCTTTTAAGCATTTATTAAACTATATTAGGGGTTAGCAAAGAGAGAGAGAAAGCTGCCTTCACCTAGCTATCCAAGAGACTGAATCCCCTCAGTTCCACCAGAAACCCCCTGTTGAACAGGAAGAGGGGTGGTCCCCACACACAGCTCCAAGATAATTGGCTGGTAGCATTCAAGTCCATTGATTGACATGATTTACAGGCAGTCCATGAACTTCTGGCATGCCAGGATGACCTAAGAAAGCTTTCGTGCTTTCTCAACTGGGGGTGGTGCCCTGGTTCTCACATTTCGAGAGTGGCTAAACAAGCTGTGGCATGTGGTTATAATGGAATATTATTGGACTATAAGAAATGACAAGCAGGATGATTTCAGAAAGGCCTTATATGAACTGATGTATGGTGAAGTGAGCAGAACCAGTATGCACAGTGACAGCAATATAGTTTGATGAAAATCTGTGAATGACTTAACTATTCTCAGCAATCCAAGACCACCCAAAGGACTAGTGATGAAGCAGACTATTCACCTCCAAAGGAAGAATTGATATGGATTGAACACAGACTGAAGCATGTTCCTTTTCACTTTCTTTAATTTTTCCCTTGTATTTGAATTTTCTTATACAAAATGACTAATTTGGAAATGTTTTACCTAATTGCACATGTATAACCTAAATCTGATGGCTTACTTCCTCAGAGAGGAGACAGAGGAGAGAGAAAAGGAGTAACAGAATTTGGAACTTAAAACTTTAAATAAAAATGTTATTAAAATAAAAGAAGGGGGCAGCTAGGTTGCATAGTGGATAGAGCACCGGCCCTGGAGTCAGGAGTACCTGAGTTCAAATCCGGCCTCAGACACTTAACACTTACTAGCTGTGTGACCCTGGGCAAGTCACTAAACCCCAATTGTCTCACTGAAAAAAAAATTAAAGAAGACACGAGTTTATATTCTATTGCCGTCATTATCTCTGTGATGCTAGAAATGCCCTTCAACTGACGCAAAGGCTATCTCCTCTTCTTTATCTCTGAAATGGCAATAATAACAGGCTTTTTGTAAATCCAGTGAAACAATTTAAATAAGGCAGCTCATACCCTTGGCATTATTACCAAGCCCTTCCTCCCTTACCCTTCATATCTGGAATTGCCATTGAAATCTCCCCAAAATGATCTATCCCCTCATTTTCATATTACAGCTTCCAGGTTAGTCCAGATTCTTATTATCTTCTTATTCATATTATTGCTATGGCCTCCTAATTGGTCTACCAGCCTTAACTCTCTCCCCACTCCAGTCCAACCTTCACTCAGCTGACGATGTTTTTTTTCTTAAATTGCTCATCTAGCCATGTCACCTCCTCCTCATCTCCAATCAATAAATTCCAGTACTTTCCTATTTCCTCTTAGATAAAGTTCAAACTGTTCTGGAGCTTTCAACACCTTACAAAACCTGTCTGCAAGTTGTCTTTTCAGCCTTAATGAACAATATTCTCCCACCTGTACTCTGCAATAGTCAGAATGAATTTCTCTTTGTTCCTCATTTTACAACCACCCCTTTCCAGTAACTATGCTTTTATATAATTGTGTTTATTTCCATTGTATTTGTTTTGTTTGTTGCTGTGTTTTTGTCTTGTATTTCACTTTGTTTTGTATGTTCCTGTGTCTCAAATGCCCTCCCTCCTTATCTTCTGCTCAGATAGTTTGTCTTCCTTTAAGATGCTGCTCAGGCTGTATCTTCTTCATGAGACCTTTTCTATTCCTCTAGCTACCAATGATTCCCTTCCAAACTGTCTCATATTAACTATCTGATGGTTTCTTTGTTTTATCTATGCATCTGTCTATCTTTCTATCTATTCTGCTTATAGTCACATACATCCTTGTTATCTTCCCTCTTCCTATGTTAGCTCCTTTTGAATAGGTGAACTTTATTCTTTGTGCTGGAATACCTACTGCCTAGGACAGTGGATGGTACACAGTGATTCATTTGTTTTACATCAGTCACTTTGATAATTTTACCCAGTGCTCATGGTCCTTTGGGTCTATGCAAGAAACACACAATCCCCATTCCAAGTGACAGCCCTCCAAGTCATAGATGATGACTCACATTTTCATAACTGAGTCTTCTCTACTACTGGTCACACATCCTCAGCCCCCATAGATGTCTCCTATCTTCTTGGTGGTCGTCTACCCACCCCCGAACTCCTCAGGAGATGCTTTGTCACAGATATCTTCAAATCGCTGTACATGAATGATTTTTATAGATATACTTTTCCCCCAGGCTAGTTAAAAGCTATGATGGTTAGGGAAGTAGAGTGTGGGGATCAGGTAGAAAAGGATCTTCTTTGTTGTTTGTTGGGTTAATTGTCTGATTATTAACCATTTACTTACAACATGTTCAAGGAATAATTTGGTTTGCAGGAGGCACTGAAGGCCACCGGTTTGGGAAAGAATCCACTTTACAACCAAATTGTTATCCTCAACCCCTTGCTTTGTCTCACCCTGATTGAGTATTTTGCCAAGTCCTGTTGACTTGGCCTTTGTAATATCTTTTCTACATTTTCCCTCTCTCTTCTGACACAGCTGCCACCCTGGTTCAAGCCTTTATCATCTGGTACATAGACTATTTCACTACTCTGGTGTTTCACATTCCTGCATCCAATCTCTCTCCATACCAATCTATCCTCCACTCAGCTGGCAAATTGGTCTTCCTCTGTTTTCTCATCTGTAAGATAGGGCTAACAAGGTACCTACCTCTCAGGACACTGTTGTGAAGATTGTGAGATAATATTGTAAACCACTTTGCAAACTTGGAAGTGGTAGACAAATGCTTGCAATTGGCCAGGCAATGAGGATTAAGTGACTTGCCCAGGGTCACACAGCTAGTAAGTGTCAAGTGTCTGAAGCCAGATTTGAACTCAGGGCATCCTGAATCCAGGGCCAGTGCTGTATCCACTGTGCCACCTAGCTGCCCCCCACTTGCAATTATTGATGTTCTAAAGTGTCACTTTGATTATGTCATGTACTGTCCCTCTCCCCAATTCCAGTGTCTGCTTTTTAGCTGAAGAATCAAAAAGAATCCTTGTTGGCCATTCTAATCCCTGCGTAACTTTTCCTTTTACTGCCTTTCTAGTCTTTTTACAACTTAATCATATACTCTATGATTCAGTGATACTGAACTCCTTGCAGTTCTTAGAAAAGACAGTCCATTTCCTGACTGCATGAATTTCTGGTGGTCCTCCCTCCATGTCTCTTCTTCCTTTTGATGTGGTATGGAATTAGGGGTCAAAGGGATCATGAGTCATCCCAAAAGAATTACAAGACTCAGTGACTCAGTTTCCCAAGTTTTATTGCAATACTGTGAGTGACCACAGGGAGAGAACCAGAATAGTGGAAAGGTTTCTCTCAAATAAAGAAAGGAAAGACAGTTATATTTATAGTATGGATAAATTGATTATCAGTCTCATTATAATAATCTCCATCTTTGGGAGGTACAGGGGAAGGCTTATCCTAATTTGGAGTTCCTGGGGTCCTAAGCCAACCCGCAGCAGGTACCTTTTTCAGTAGAGGTGTGTTTTGGGGGCTTACGCGTCATAAGGTGAATCTGGGGACAAATTTGTCCTTTTCTGCGCATGTCTCTTTTTCCCATGACTAGTTTCAAAATACTTTCATTTTTCTTTTATTTCTAGTCTAAGTTTCTATAGCCTGTCAATTTCTTTATGGTTATAGTCTTAGGCCTTCATGGCCTAGCTCCCTCTGTTTTGTTATGGGCACTGATTTCTGTGGGTAAGAGAACCTAGCGTCCTGACTTGTAAGTTATCCATTAACTGAGGCCTAACTCCCTTTTGGAGCTAATATCTGAATGAAAACTTGAGTCTTAGGTTTTTCTGTTAACCTTTTTTTCACCTCCTACATCACTCTTTTTCTTTTGCCTTCCTTAATGTTTCAGCTAAAACCCAACTTCTGCAAAAATCCTTTTCCAAACCCCCTTGATGCTAATGCTTTAATTCCATGCATTATCTCCAACTGATCCTGCATAGCTTGTTTTTATACTGTGCCCCTCCTTAGAGCATGGGCTTCTTGAGATCAGGAACTTTTCTTCTTGTCTTCCTTTGGATTCTCAGCATAGAGCACAATGGCTGACATGCACTAGGTACTTAATTTAAAAAAAAAATGTTTGTTGAGTGAACAAGATATTACTATGAAAAGTTTCCATGAATTCTCCCTGAGGTGTGCCTCCCAGTGTTTCTTTGACTCTGAGAAGTTCACGTTGATCCCGTTTTGAAGGCATGGAATGTTGTTGCACATATTTTCAGTGAAGGGTCCTAGATAGTGGAGTTCTCCTTTGCTGTCTCTAAGCCCTTCTTTTATCTTTCCTATGTTAAACTTTCCTTGAATAAAGCTTGACTCCTTGCTCAGTGTCCTAATCAAAGATTAGAAGAGGTGATTTAATATACAAAAAAAAAAGTAGCTGAATACAAAAGTGCACATTTGCAACCAGCCTCATTCATAAGGTTTAGTTTTCAAATCTCATTCAGGGATCAACATTAGGATAATGGAAATGACTAATTAAAATCAGCAGCTAAGGGGCAGCTAGGTGGCTCAGTAAATAAAGCACAGCCCTGGATTCAGGAGGACCTGAGTTCAAATCCATCCTCAGACACTTGACACTTACTAACTGTGTGACCCTGGGAAAGTCACTTAACCATCATTACCCCACAAAACAAAACCAACCAACTAACCAAACAAACAAACAAACAAAAAACCAAACCAACAGGAGCAACAAAACAAAAACAAAAAAAAAAACACAGTAGCTAAACCATTTTTTTCTTATTTTTACATGATGAAAAATAATTCAGGTGGATTTGTGCTATGTAAATAATTGAATATATGTGTTATATATACATACATACACATTTACAGAGAGAGAAAGAGAAATTTTAATCATAATCAGTACATATGAAAGGCTGTAATGTGATTGATGTAGCTTCAAGTTGAATGTAGATGTGATTATCCTCCTTTTGCTAGCTCACCTTCACCATATTTACCGGTGAAAAGGTCATGCAACTTAAAACCTTAGTGTTTCAAGCTTCCATTTTATTTGATTTTTTCAAACATTATTTTTCTTATGTCATTGTATACTATTTGCTGATTTTTGAGGCTATACTGATTCGATGTTTGTGTACAATATCTGAACTTTGGGATTATTGATTTGAGATTATAAAAGATTAATACAAGATAAAGTTGATGGTATTTTGGTTACTGAATGCTTGATCAAGACACATGGTATAATCAAAAGATCATTGGGCCAGAGGGCAGGAAATGGTTTCTCAGGCACTGCAAATTTCTGTATCACTCTTATCCTTGCTGCAAGGTATAAAAAGGCTTTTAACTGGAGATGAAACAATAGGCTAGTATGTCCTAAGTGAGAGGATTTTGGCATTGAAGAGGTTCCAGAGAAGAATTTTATAGCAGACTTTCTTTCAATAAGCCTTGATGTTGAATTCATTCCTGCTACTCTATGAGTGATGAAGAACAAACCTAGGTGAGATGCAATAAGACACAGAATTGAAAATCACCTAAAAATCATAGCAGCATTTTTTCAGCATTAGGATAGGATTTGAGTCAGGGATCTGAAGTTTCTTAGTCTTCACCTTATCAGTAGCCCTGTGATGGGGGCTTCTCTAGTCATCCTGACCTGTATCTTGCTGCTGGACTCTGATGACTTTGGAGAAGAGAATGGGTCTGATGACTTTGCACAGCCTTGCCTCAACTCAGTTGCAAGTCAAGACAACACCCTCCTGATGTCTTTGATCCTTTTTTAGATAAGATAACTGAGACTGACAGAGGTTAAATCACTTTTCCTGGGTCACATAGTGATGAAATGTCTGAGGCAGGTTTTGAACTCATGTCTTCCTTACTCCAGATCCAGCACTATATCCACTGCAGTGCCACCTCACTGCCTCATAACGAGTTCTCAGCAAATGACTGTGGAATCATTTCGGTTGGACAATTGGCAGCCTCTCAAAACTGTGGCAGCATATTCTGTCACCTGTCCCAATGGTTTAATGGAGCTAGGGAGAGTGGATATTGGGAGATCAATTTGCAGCATATTGCTCTAGGGGGAGTGGGAATGGAGGTCTGCACTAGGGAAGTGCTGGTTGTACCATAGGGAAGGGAGGATATGCAAGACATAGAGTTGGAGCCAAGAGGATTTGCTGATTAGACTTCAGATGAGAAGAACAGGTAAGCATGACAGAACACTCTTCCCTATCCCTCTGTCCCAGGATTTGAACATAGTAGGCAGGGTGAATGGGCATGCCACTAAAAGATAACATGAAGGCTGCCAGAGGGGTTGGTTTCAGAGGGGAACATATTTCCATTTCTGACCTGCTGAGTTTTGGTGAAGGGGGAGTTGTAAAGATCGCCATTGACCTGCTCAGTACTTGGCATCAGTTGGCTCACCAATCTTTGAACATGAGATGCGCTGGAGATGAAGGGTTTTCTGTAGTTGCTGTTAGTTTAGGGGTTCCTTAGTAATGTGTTGACTGTCCAGCTCAGGCTGTTTATCCTCTTCCAAACATCTACACAGCTAAGGTCATGCTGGGCAAAGGGGTGGAAAATTCCAATTTCTGTGAAGGAAAATTGTCAGCATGAACCTCATTCAGATAGGCAACAAGAATTTCTTAAATGATCACTGTGTGTGAAGCACTGCGCTAAGTGCTGGGTATGGACCTGGTCTCTGACATCCAGGAGCTCCTGATCTAGTGGCAGAGATGCCACATCAGTGACTCAGTATGTAGAAAAGATGGCCAGAGTCAATGCAGGCAAAGTGCAAAGGGAAGGCGGTACTAAGGTTTGATCAGTTCTTTAAGAACTGGGCTCCTGTCTGGTGTTATTTTGATGCAACTCCTTCTGAAGTGAACTGCCCCCTGCAGGTGTTTGCCTTTTTGTAGGTTGATCTTGTATTTTCCTTTAAGGCTAAAATAAATGAAATGAATTTCTTTCCCCAGGCTTTCTGCATAGCAAGTCACTCATTAAGGCCTGTCAATTATGCCTTCTTTTTTGTTCTTACTCTGAGGTGATTCCCCTAGAAGTCCTCTGACAGTTTTTTCAGCCTTGCCACTGAAATCCCATGTCTTGCACCCTGCTCTCCATACTGCACACCCACAGATTAAAAAAAAAACTTGCTGCATCACTGTCAAGGGGGAGTGATGAACATAATTTGTAAAGACACAGATTTAGGCTTAATGTCAGGGGAAAAAGGTAACACTTAGAGCAGCCTTGGGAGATAGGGAGATGTCTCTTGGTGGAGGTTTAAAGCAGATTCTGGATGAGCACTTGTAAGAAGATTTGTATTCAGAGGAATGATGGATTAGATGGTCCTGAGGTACCCCTGGACACTAAAGTTCTTATCTCTTGCACCATCCATAAAATTTCAATTTTTCCTTTTTTCCTTCCGAATATTTTTTTAAAATAAAAGTATTTTATTATTTTCCAGTTACATGTAGAGAGTTTTCAACATTTGTTTATATAAGATTTCCAATTCCAAATTTTTCTCCTTCCCTCTCCTCCCTCCCCCACTTCCTTAGACAGAAGGTAGTCTGATATAGGTATATACACACACACACACACACACACACACACACACACACACATATATATACATATATATATACACACACACATATCTCTCTCTACATAACATCAAACGCATTTATGCATTAGTCACAAGAGAAGAATCAGAGTAAAAAGGAAAAACCTCAAACAAAAAGCACTAAAACCAAAAGAAATAGTATGATCCAATCAGCATCCATATTCCACAGTTCCTTTTTCCCCCCTGGATTTGGAGAGTCTTTTCCATCATGTGTCCTTTGGAACTTTCTTGTACTGTTGTATTGGTGAGAAGAATCTAGTCTATCACAGTTGAGCAACACATAATGTTGATGATACTGTGTATAATGTTCTGGTTCTGCTCATCTCACTCGTTATCACTTCATACAAGTCCTTCCAGGTTTCTCTCAACTCCTCCTGCTCATCATTTCTTACAGCACAATAGAATTCCATTACATTCATATACCACATCTTGTTTAGCCATTCCCCACTTGATGGGCAACTCCTCAATTTCCAATTCATTGCCACCACAAAAAGAGCAACTATAAATATTTTTGTACGTGTGGGTCCTTCTCCCTTTTTTATGATCTCTTTGGGGAAAAGACCCAAAAGTGGTATTGCTGGGTCAAAGGATATACACAGCTTTATAGCCCTTTGGGCATAGTTCCAAATTGGACTAGAGAATGATTGGATCAGTTCACAGCTCCACCAACAATGCATTAGTGTTCCAACTTTTCCACAGGTTCTCCAACATTTATTATTTTCCGTTTTGGTCGTATTAGCCTATCTGATAGGTGTCAGGTGGTACCTCAGAGTTGTTTTAATTTGCATCTTTCTAATCAGTGGTGATTTAGAGCATTTCTTTTTCATATGGAAATAGAGAGCTTTGATTTCTTCATCAGAAAACTGCTGTTCATATCCTTTGACGATTTCTCAATTGGGGAATGACTTGGATTCTTATATATTTGATTTAGTTCCCTATATATTTTATTTTTTCACTTTCTTTCATTTTTTCTTTTATTTGAGTTTTCTTATACAAAATGACTAATATGGCAATGTTTTATATAATTGCACATGTATAACCTAAAAAATCCCTTCTTTTGCTGGAAGCCTTTGCCTACCCCTCTTAAGCCTTCCCTCTACTGATCATTTCCTATTTATTACATACACACACACACACACACACACACACACACAGAGGCAATGTGCAAACAAACATATACAAAGCAAGCCCTATGTATTTTAGAAATGAGGCCTTTATCAGAAGTACTGGTCATAAAAATTGTTTCCCAGCTTCCTGTATCCCTTCTAATTTTGGATGCATTGCTTCTGTTTGTATGAAAACTTTTTAATTTAATGTAATCAAAATCATCCATTTTGCATTTCATAATATTCTCTATCTCTTGTTTGGTCATAAACTGTTTTCCTTTCCAAAGATCTGAAAGATAGACTATTCCTTCCTCTCCTATTTTACCTATGACATCACCTCTTCTGTCTAAATTTACTTGGCTTGCAGCTCTGCCCTTACCCCTCAGCCCCTGCCCCAGTCCTTGCTTCCTAATGATCCAGCACAAGCTGGGGGATGATATTTTATTTTCCTTTCCTCTGGTCAGGTCTGTCTCTTTATTGGCACCCAGATCAACATGCTCCTTTCCGGCCTGATCCCTCCATTTATGTATTCTCTTCCCTCCTTGGTGGAAAAGACCCCACCCTGCCTACCTTTCAATCCTTACCTAACCCTATCTATCTTTTACAGACCAAATCAGTGACTGCTTCCCAGAGCACTGGTCTCTTAACCCCTTTGCCTCTAACCCCTTTGGACTATCAGGCCATTTCCTGTCTTTACCTCTTAGCAGAGGGCTTCATTTCATTCTATCCATTCCTTGTACTCTTTGATCTTTGTCACTTTGAGAAGGTTATAAACCACTTAAATGAAGGCATCATTTTCATGTCTACCACAGGGTCTAGCCTAGGACTCATTCTACAGTATGTCTCCGATCAACCAATCAGCAAGCATTTATTTAAGTCCATTGTCTGGACCAGACACTGTGCTGAGTTTTGCCTGAGTGGTGAATAAGTAAATTAAGTATGAATTGATAGAAAAAGCTAGAATTTATATAACACTTTGAAGGCTCTGTTGAGATAAGGTATTCCATCTCACAACAGGACTACACCTATAGTTGGGCTGATTCTTGTTCTATGGTTACTGTATAACTTCAACTCTTCTCCCCCTTCCAGATAAACAAATCTGTAGTTACAACTCTTATACATGGTACCTTGATGTGAGGAGTAGGTGCTCCTCAATGGCATAAAGCAGGGCATTTGTGGATTAAGTGATGGAAGCCATTCAAGTACAGGAGGGAAACAACTTGATTTGGGACTTTAAAGTGAGCATTTTTTTTTTTTGCGGGGCAATGAGGGGTAAGTGACTTGTCCAGGGTCACACAGCTAGTAAGTTTCAAGTGTCTGAAGCCGGATTTTTAACTCAGGTTCTGCTGAATCCTCAGCTGGTTCTTTATGCACTGCACCACCTAGCTGCCCCCAAAGTGAGCATTTTTTCAAGAGGAAGAGAGAGAGTGTCAGCTATGAAACAATGAGTAAGGTGCTCTTATTGTCTTAAAATAAATTTGTAAAATTGTATTATTATTTGTATGACCCATGTATTTTTAAAGAACCTATGCATTTATCTAAATCAGTTATTGAAATTTTTAAAGACCACAGGGTCTAGCATAGATACCCTGCCTACTCCAGTGGAGACCTCCTTCCAAAATATAATTGGACCATTACCAGCTACTCCTTCCTTCCCATCATCATAATGGTAAAAATCCATTTAATCATGTTATCACCTGACTCACAGCTCTCACTGTTTTCCACAAAAAATATGAAAAGTCTTATAAAATCATTGAATAAACTTCAGATAAAATGAATATACTGAATTGCCCCAATGCAACAGTTTAACAATCCTATACAAGAGAAAAGAAGCTTCATCCTTTATGACTTTTCTTACCAAACACATTCTGGCTACTTGAGATTGCTGTTTTTATCCTAGTTATTCACCAACCACCTTTTAAAATTAATGTTCACTTTTCTTGATTTTTGTGTGTGCCAGTAAGCAAAGTAATCCTCGATAACCTATCATTTGTATATTCCACTGCCCTCTTCCTCTTTCTCTCCTCCTCTTCTTCTCCCTATTATTATCCCTATCTCTTCTTCTTTTTCTTCCTTGTTCTTTCTACATTTGACTTTCTCTAATCCTTTGGTGTCATTCTCATTTTCTATGATCTTTTGAATAATCACTGAGATGAGGGACAGCTGAAATTCAGGGGATGGAGAGTCCTGTCCAAGAAATAATAAAAAAGCCAACGATGCTGGATTGTAGAATATGTAGTGGTGAGTAAAGAAAAGGAAGACTAGAAAGATTAGAAGGGCCAGGTTGAAAAGCAATTTAAATGCCAAATAAACCAGTTATATTTTATCCTAGAGGTAATAAAATGCCAGGAGACTTAACTCTGTGTATTTGTGTGTGTGTGTGTGTGTGTGTGTGTGTGTGTGTGTGTGTGTGTAGGGAGGTCCACAATGTATTTCCGGAAGATAACTTTGGTAATTTAGTGGAAGGAAGACTTACAATGAGAAACTTGAGTCAAAGAGACCAGTCAGAATCTATTTATGAGATGTATGACCTATATCACATTGCCTGCTGTCTTGCTGAGGGGAGAGGGAAGGAAGGGAGGGAGAAAAATTTAGAACTAGAAATCTTATAAAATATGTTGAAATTTATATGAAAATTATTTCTACATGTAATTGGAAAATAATAAAGTACTTTTGTGATTTAAAAAAAATAAAATGCAAAGAAACAAAAACAAAAAGAATAGTATATGTATGAGGAGGAGAGGGCTCATACCACAGTGGAAAGGAGATATATGTTAAAGATGTTCTGAAGGTAGAAATGATATTGTGGGGAAAAATAAAACAAAACATTAAACCAAGAGAATCCAACCTCAACATTTGTCAAAAGCCATTCCCTCAGCCATACCTTGACTTCATGCATGTCTCTCCTCATGTGACAGTTCAGTGTCTGCTCTTGCATGAATTCCTCTTGTGATTGGATGGCATCTTGGCCAGCTGGCATCTGATAACTCAGAATAAAGGCAACTAATGTCTTAAATGATAAATTCCCATAATCCTTATTTAAGTCTCATATGGATTTAAAAATTGAGGATAATAAATGATTGCAAAAAATGTGAATACATTTTGACTCAGAATATAAAATTATGCAACAATTTCAAATAATACCTTTTTTTACTTAGTATACAATTACTTTTGTGAAAAATCAGAACATATTTAAATACAAGTTAAATCATAACACAATCTCAAAGAAAACTTCTTTTTTGAAAAAAGAAAACTTTTACAAACATTCCCCCCTTTTTTTGAATATGCTTATCAAAAATAATCTATAATCAATTTACACTTGCCATGGCAACCAATTTGCCACGGAAATGCTTTAAAGAGTTTGATCAAATAATCAGTTGAGGAAAAAATAACAAAAACAAACAACTCAGAATATGGGAGCACAATACTCCTAGAATTAACATTGTATTATGAAATCAAAACCATCTTGCAATTTTTCAAAATTAGATAGATAAATGGTGGTGGAGTATGGCCAGGCAACCGGCATTTTTTTTCCCCTGAAGAGGATATGGAGTTTTTAGTAGACTAAAAGTTCATTTTCTGTAAACAGTGCAATGTTTTAGTCCACAAAGCTAATGCGACCTTGACCTATATTAGAAGGGGCAAAGCCACTGGGATTAAGGAGATGATAATTATACAATACTATGCCTTTGTCATATGAAAAATTGTTTGTAATTTTGGGTGTGACAGTTTAAGAAGCTCATTGATAAATTGGAAAATCCAAAGAGGGCAATAATGATGGTATAGTGAATAAGTTGTGTTTAATGTGCCAGGCATGCATTGTGCTAAACAATGGGGATAAAAATGCAATCATGCAACAATCCTTGATGTCAAGAAGCTTGTATTTTAATGGGGAAACATAGCACATTAAAATGGAAAGCATGGAGCTAAGGAGGGTGTCTGTAGTGGCATGGTGTTGAGATAATCAGGCAGTGAGGCAGATTC
This sequence comes from Dromiciops gliroides, assembly GCF_019393635.1. Classification (NCBI taxonomy): domain Eukaryota; kingdom Metazoa; phylum Chordata; class Mammalia; order Microbiotheria; family Microbiotheriidae; genus Dromiciops; species Dromiciops gliroides. Next base: position 3,974,042 of record NC_057865.1, on the reverse strand, counting down.
TTGGATCAAGGCAATATAAAGTGAAATCTCCCTATTCAGAACCCCAGGTGGTTACAGAGGTGTAGATCAAAGGAGGAGGTGGCCATGATGGCTGCAAAAGATAAGATGACATAGGAATTTCTAGGAAGTGGATAAAGAAGGGAAGAAAAGTTAAAATAATTTCATTAAGTAAAGGTGAGAGCTTAAAAATGATGAGAGCTTAACTATTGAAGTTTGTCAAAATGGTATGTGGTTTCAGATTTTGCATATTTTATTTTTCTTTTAGATAGCATGATATTTGATATGATTCTGCAATTGATCTATTTCTGATTTAAGCAAATAGTGCCTTCTCAAGTGTTTGAAACCATAGAACTTCTCCTAGGGCTCTCATCATCTCTATCTCTGTATCATTTCCTTAATTACCACACCCCTGCCACTGGGCTGGGCAAGGTCTTTGTAATCTATCTGGTGCTTTAACAAGAAACTTCTTGATGTATTTCAATAAGGATGCACAAAGCAACTTCTTCTTAATTAAAGAAGAATTTCCATTTTGATGCTATTGAAGGTGCCATTAAAGTGAGGGCTTCAAAGCCTCTTATTAAGATGAATCTGTCCTTTGCATATCATGAAAGGGCTCTTGGCAGAAGTGACAATGAAAGAAGTAGCCAAAGGTTATTTTAATAGAATGCTATGTGTGTGTGTGTGTGTGTGTATGTATATATTGTATATATCATTTTATTATTTTTTTGTGGGGCAATGAGGGTTAAGTGATCTGCCCAGGGTCACACAGATAGTAAGTGTCAAGTGTCTGAGGCCAGATTTGAACTCAGGCCCTCCTGAATCCAGGGCTGGTGCTTTATTCACTGCACCACCTAGCTGCCCCTGTTGTGTATATCATGAAAGGGCTCTTGGGTGGAAGTGACATATGTGTGTGTGTGTATGCATATGACATATATGTATATATGCATTCTTTGAATTATATATATTCTGTATATATTAGTGTATATATGTGTTTATATATATTTTTGTTTTATTTTCCTCTATCATCTATCATTTCTCCACCTATATCACTCTATCCATTTATAGCATTATATCACATATATAATTCTATCTATGTGTCTATTATTTACCTTGGGCCTGCAAGCAGCCAGGACAGTGAAGGACTGTAGTATCAGGTATAGATTGTTGTCATATCTGGGAATCTCACTTTTCTATTGAGAGATGGATTTTAAACTTCTACGTTTCTATTAGTTGTCTATATATCTTGATTTTTCTTAAAGAACATGACTGCTATAGAAATATGTTTAACATACAGAAGGCCAAGTTTTGGCAGGAATGGCCATCTCATTGTCAGATATTGGAGGAAACAAGTCATTGAAAATTCATCAAGACTAGGCAAGATTTCCCTATTTAATATGTGAAATTCAAAATTGGATATACGGAGCATTAAACTCCCCCTTTTAACTTTTCCCTTATATATATATATATATATATATATATCTCCCAGACCACTAAGAAAAAGAAGCCTCTGAGCTTTAATCTGTGAGGGATTAATTTTTATTGCTTGGGAATTAATTAGACAACAAAAGGTGATACCAATTAGGGAAATAGGGAAGTAGAAATACAGATGAATGACCTTAGATGTAAAATTAGTCTGTTTTCATTTATAAAATTCACTGAATCCCAGACTGCCCACCAGGCCAAGAACCAACACACCCAAAGCCAAACACCAACCACATGTTTCTTAATTCCTCTCACCCATGCCCACATGCTGCCACGGCTAAGTTTAGCAGCCAGAGAACACCAACTTCCATTCCTGCCCTCACTTTTTGGTCCGTATCCTGGAAGTTCCTCATGTTCTCCTCCTTAAAAAAGGAGGTCCTTCAAAAGCCACTTCAGTAGCATGCACAATCTCTCAAATGATTCAGCTAAAACTTCCGATATATATCTTTACCACAAATAATTTTTACCACAAATAAGAACTGCTAGGAAATATGCCCATAACCCCCCTCTACTTAACAAACTCTAGGTACTCTCTATTCCCCTCAATGATCAAAGATTATCTCTTTTGTTTTTCTGTCAAAGACTTTCACAACCTGGCCCAACCTTACCTTTCTAACATCACTGGATGAAATGTGGAATCCAGCCAAAGTAGGCTTCTCTCAATTTCTCTGGCAGGATATGGATGCTTTATTTCCAGTCTTTGTACCTTTTTATAGTAGTTCTCCCAATGCCTAGAATGCACTTGTTCCTTACTTCTGCCCAAGAGGACCACCCTCTTCATTTAAGATGCAGCTCAAACAAGTTAGATAAATGACCAAATGAATTGGAGGCAAAGTTTCATGTGTTTTTTTAAAAATCAAATAACAGGAAATTTCTGGAGATCTCATTGAGATGTTAATCAGATAATGTACAATACAAATGAAGAAGCTTTATAGATATTGTTAGAGCATACAGAATTCTATCTTCACTACTTTCAATGAGTCTTTATTGAGTGACAACCATGATGATTTCTCTTGGTTAGTTGTTTCAGTCACATCCAACTCTTCATGACCTCATTTTGGGTTTTATTGCCGGGGAGGCTGGATTGGTTTGATATTTCCTTCTCCAACTCATTTGATAGATGAGGAAACTGAGGCAAATAGGATTGAGTGACTTGTTCAGGGTCACACAGCTGGTAAGTGTCTGAAGCTAGATTTGAACTCAGGTGTTCCTGACTCTATGTCAGGCACTCCATTCACTGCACCACCCAGCTGCCAAATATGATGATATATGCATAGAACATCCTAACAACAATCTTAGGGGGAACATCTACCTGCCACCTATAATACTTCTGGTTTGCCTTTTCCCAGCTGTCATTGGTTCATGCTAAGGTAATAGATGCTCATTTTAATATTAATTTTAGCAAATAAAATTAGAAAGATAAATTTGTTGGGGATAAATAATATATGGCCTTCCAGTGTCAACCAAGAGTGATTTATTATTTTGACTTCTCTACACTACTGTTCCCTTTCATTAATGAACAAATGTTGTCTGTCCTTATCCTTTCTTCTTAGAAGATTCCTCATCAAGATCTTGATCTCGGCTGTTATTGACCAACATTTGCTTCTTTTTAATTGTTTGTTCTAATTTTAATTAAATGAACATTTTTTCCTGAGGACATGTATGCATAAGTTTGCTCCTCTGATGAATTAAATAAACATGGATAGTGAAAAAAAAGATGCAGCTCAAGTCTCATTGGCTACATGGAGCCTTTCCGGATTTCCTCACCTTCTTCTGACTCCTCCACACTGTCTCAGATTTGACTATTTTGAATTAATTCCTTTTATGTTTATTCTGTATATTTCTATGAATACTTTTGGCTTGCCATTGAAAGTTAAATGTGTCACGAGTAAAGAGTTTATCATTTTTGTATTTATATCATATAACACATAGCACAATGCCTGAAACATATTAGCTGCTTTTTGATACTTGATTTTTATTTTTATTTTTTATTACTTCACATACATATTGACTTCTATTTGCTCCATTTTATCTTTTTCCTATGTGTGGATAAAATAGTGTGACATGGTCAGCCATAGGATTTAGGAAGGCCGAGAAAAGAAGAGTTTACGATATTTGAGGGAATGTCTATATGGGTATTACATTTCCATAGTGCAAGGGCAGGAGTTGGGAAAGAAGCAGCAGATGATAAGCCGGGTGCTGAAAGCCTTGAGAATCCTTCATTCCCTTCCTGACTTTCTCGGAACCATGCCCATTGTTCTCTTGGGATCTCTTTCTACACCTGGAAAAACCTTCCACCTCCATCAATAATCAGTATGGACTATTCCTCTTTAAGTCCTGCCCCACTTCTTCCATTGATGTATTTCTCCATTTTGTCTCCATTTTGTGAGAGGCTGAGGCCAGCTCCCTTTAGTCAGTTTCCACCCCTATTCTTGACTTTCTCTGAACTTCAAAACCATGCCTCTTCTACTTTTGGCCCATTCTGGAACTTCTCTTAGTGCTTGGGGCTTGTTTACCCTGCAACACCCTACCTTTCCATCAGTCCATTCAGCATAAAATGTCTGTTCACAGGGCCCATACACCTGCTGTCTTTGGTAAGTCCTTCCTGGAGTCTCCATTTTAGAGGGACCTTGGGTAGTCTGCATTCATTCTCCTGGCCCTGTTTTTGATTTTGTTCTTCATTTTCAAGAAGGAAGGACAAATCCTCAATTGAGAAATGTAGAAAGAATATGAATAAGCAGTTTTCAGATGAAGAAATTAAAGCAACTTAGAATCATATGAAAAAAATGTTCTGTCGCTATTGATTAGAGAAATGCAAATTAAATCAACTCTGAGGTACCATCTCACACCGATCAGATTGGCTAATACAACAAAAAAGGAAAATGATAAATGTTGGAGAATATATGGGAAAATTATCCCAAAGATGTCTTTAAAAAGGGAAAAGGACCCAAATGTACAAAAATATTTATAGCAGGTTCATACAATGTTGCTGTTACTCTCTACAATGTTTTCCAGGTTCTGCTCACTCCACTTAGCATCAGTTTATATAATTCTTTACATTTTTTTTTCTGAAAGCATCCTGCTTGTCATTTCTTTTTTTTTTTTTTTGGGGGGGGGGTAATGAGGGTTAAGTGACTTGCCCAGGATCACACAGCTAGTAAGTGTCAAGTGACTGAGGCTGGATTTGAACTCAGGTACTCCTGAATCCAAGGTCTGTGCTTTATCCACTGCACCACCTAGCTGCCCCCTGATTGTCATTTCTTTTAGCACAATAGTATTCCATTACATTCATTCATTCCCCAATTGATGGATATCCTCTCAGGTTCTTATTTTTGCCACCACAAGAACACATACTATAAATATTTTTGCACAATTAGGTCTTTCCCCCCAAAACAAATCTCTTTTGGATACAGACCCAGTAGTAGCATTTCCGGTCCTAAGTTTGCAGTTCAAAGTGCAGTTTTAAAGACCTTTAAGCATAGTTCCAAATTATTCTTCAGAATGTTTGCATCAGTTCCCAACTCCACCAACAGTGCATCAATGTCCCAATTTTCCCACAATCCCTCCAATATTTTTCATTTTATTTTTCTGTCATATAAGCCACCCTGACAGGTAGGAGGTGGTACCTTGTAGTTGTTTTAATTTGTATTTATCTATTCAATAGTGATTTAGAGCATTTTTATATAACTATAGGTAACTTTTCTTTCTTTATCTGAAAATTGCCTATTTATAAAGTTTGATCACTTATCAGTTGGTGAATAAAAGATTCTTACAAATATGACTCAGTTTCCTATATATTTGAGAAACTAGGCCTTTATCATACATGAAGTAATTTTTTCCTCAAATTTCTGCTTTTCTTCTAATCTTGGTTGCATTGCTTTTATTTGTGCAACTCTCTTTTAATTTAACATAATCAAAATTATCCATTTTACATCAGGCAGCCTTTATTATAGTCACGGAAATAGATCTCGATGTTTTCCTGAACTCCCTTGTTTTTCCATCATCCAGTGAATATTGGCAATTTGGTCTGCACTTCTTCTATCTCTTTGAAAATCAGCCTGGTCTTCTTATAATTATTTGTTCACATATTACTGAAGCCTGCATTGCAGAATTTTAAGCATAACCCTGTTGACAAGTGAGATAAACACTAGTGTTTGTTAATTTGAACATTCTTTTGCATTGCCCTTTTTTAGAATTGGGGTGTAAACTGATCTTTTCCCTCCCAGTGTTCACTGTTGAGGTTTCCAAATTTGCTGTAATATTGAGTATAGCACTTTAGCACTGTCACCTTTTAGGATTTTAAATAGCTCATCTGGAATTTCATCACCTCTCCTAGCCTTATTGTTAAAAATGATTTTAAAGGCCCATTTGACTTCATTCACTAGGATATCTGGGTCTAGGTCAGTAACCACGCCATCATGATTATGGGTGGTGTTAAGATCTTTCTTGGATAGCTTTTTCTGTATATTCTTTGAATGTTTTCCTGATCTTTGGTACTTTTATTAAGTACCTACCATTTTTGCCTTTTATCATGTCCATTTTGTCATGAAACATTACCTTCATGTTTTTATTTTTTGAAGAGTTCTCTTGCCTTTCCCATTCTATTGTTTCCTTCTATTCCTGCTATTATCTGGAATTCTACATTCAGTTAGTTATATATCTCTTTCTCCTGTCCCTTTCACTTGCCTTCTTTCTCCAGTCACTTTCCCTCATCAGACAGCCATTTTGCTTTCTTACTTTTTTCCCCTTTGGGATGCTTTTTGTTGATGCCTCATATACAATATTGTGAATATCTTTCCATAATTATTCAAACACTCTATCTACCAGCTCTAATCCATTAAATCTATCCATCATTATCATTTGCATTTCATATTCATAAAGGCTGCTGTTGTCATACTTATAAAGTCTGATGAATTTACTTTCTTTCTTCAATTTAAGCATGAATTTTGAAATAGGAAACTCATGATCTGAGCTACAGTCATCTCCAGATTGTATATTAACTAATTGTATAGAGCTTCTCCACCTTTGGCTTCAAAATATATAATCAATTTTGTTTTGATATTAAAAATCTAGTGATGTCCATGTGAAGACATGCCTTTTGGTTTGTTGAAAAAGAGTCTTTGCTATGATCAGTGATTTGTCTTGACAAAACTTTATTCTGTCCTGTTACATTTTGTACTCTAAGACCGACCTTGCCTCTTATTCAAATTACCTTTTGATTTCCTACTTTAGCATTCCAATCCCCTATGATGAATGTGACATCTTTTTTTTGAGTGTTATTTTTAGAAGATGTTGTAGATCTTCATGTAACAATGTTAGTTTCTTCAGCATCAGCTACTGGATCATAGATTTTTATTACTGTTATTTTGAACAATTTGCCTTAGATACAAACAGATATCATTTTTTGAGATTATACCTCAATGCTTCTTTACTTGACACAACTTATTGGCACAGTGGATAGAGTGTCAGACCTGGAGTCAGAAAGACATATTTTTGTGAGTTCAAATATGGCCTCAGAAACTTACTAGCTATGTGACACTGTGCAAATCATTTAACCCTGTTTGCTTCAGTTTCCTCACAAAATTAGCTGGAGAAGGAAATAGCAAATCACTCCAGCATCTTTGCCAAGAAAACCCCATTTGGATTTTCATTTGGGGTCAGGAAGAGCCAGATATGACTCAAACATGACTGAACAATGTCAACTTCTTTTCTCATATTTTTATTGACTATGATGGCTACTATATTTCTTCTAAGGAATTCTTGCCCACAATACTATATACAATGGTCACCTGGATTAAATTCACCCTTTCCCATATACTTAATTTCACTGATATCCAAGATGTTGATTCTTAATTTTTCCATCTCCTGTTTGATCATATCCAACTTACCTTGTTTCATAGATCTTATATTTCAGGTTCCTATATGGTATCGATCTATACAGAACCAGACTTTCCTTTCATCACCAGACACATTCATAGCTAAGGTTCTTTTTAGCTTTTGTTTAGCTTCTTCATTCTTTTTGTCTGATGTAATAGTATTTTGTTATTTTCTAGTTACATGTAGAGATCCTTTTCAACATTTATTTCTATAAGATTTCTAGTTTCAAATCTTTCTCCCTCTCTCCACTCCTTCTACACTCCCCAAGACAGCAAGCAATCTGATATAGATTATATATGTACAATCACATTAACCACATTTCTGCATTAGTCATGCTGTGAAAGAAGAATAAGAGCAAAAGTGAAAAAACCTCTTCAAAGGAAGGCAAAAAAATAGAAATAGTAGTTAGTGTCTGAGGCTGGATTTGAACTAAGATCCTCCTCAATCCAGGGCTGTGCTTTATCTACTCTGCCACCTAGCTGCCCCTGATTACTTTTTTCCATCAGAATTCTCCACTATAACCTATGATTGCACAACATACATCATAGTTCCATAACAAGGAAGCAATCCAGGAAGGATCCATCATACTTTTATTTAGATGGAAAAATTTGATTGGCTGTTCTTTATAAGAGAAGAAGTTACTGTTTGGTGAAATTTAAAATGTCATGTGGAAGTGACAATGGGAAGCAATGATTATTCTCTCTCCTTTCTTCCTGAACTGGTAGGGCTTAGTTTATTAAAGAAGGTACATTCGAGTCTGGATAGGACAGAGAGTGATGAATGTTTGTTTGGGGGGATCCTGGTCTCAGTGAGGGCCAGCAGGTGGAAAGGGATAAGGGAAGAGGCCTTGAGTGAAGAGGAACTTTTTCTTTAAGGAGGAAAAATTCCAGAGGTTATGGGGGAAAGTGATTCTGGGCAAGATTAATTCTTATATGAGGTAGGGTTGAGGTTAAACTGGATGAGAGAACATGAAAAGGTACATGAGGACAGTTTTCTAATAATTGGTGAATAATTAATATAAGGATGGGGAAAGATTCATGAAGCACCACAGGGCACAGTCTGGAAACCTCAGCGTTTGGATGCTATTACAGAGTACCTGGGCTTTGCCAAGGTCTGTTCCTTTATCTGGTTGGCTAGTAGAAGGCTATGTGGCATGAAAGAGGGCACTGGATTCTGGTTAGTAGTGGGTCTAGATTTTACCTGGGGCTTATCTTGCCTGGTTCAAGCAGCCCTACTTTCCTCCCTTTCCTCACATTACCTTCTTCCCCAGAATTCCCTAATAAAGTGATGTTTATGGGATATTAAAAGGGGTTGAAACATCTAGAGCTACTATGTTGGCTATGTCTGAAAGCACAGAAATGTTTCCAGGCTAATTTGAAGTATCATTAAAGCTAGAGACCTGGGGGCAGCTAGGTGGCACAGTGGATAGAGCACCAGCCCTGGAGTCAGGAGTACCTGAGTTCAAATTCAGCCTCAGACACTTAACATTTACTTGCTGTGTGACCCTGGGCAAGTCACTTAACCCCAGTTGACTCACTAAAAAGAAAAAGCTAGAGAGCTGGCTTTTCTGAAGATTTGCCCATATTTCCCCAAACAGTCTCCATTTTTTGGTTAGATTATCTTATTTAAAATATATCCTACTAGAGAATGGGACACTGAAATCCAGACATAAGACATATGAAATGAGGTTTCATTTATGACACTAAGAGTATACAAGTTTCTGTTGTGCCACACATCACCCATCAATTGGCAAATTGCTAAAAATATAAGATATATGGATATAATTTTATACTATTGAGTTGTAAGAAATGATGAAGGGTATGATGGAGATGATGAAAAGAAACCAGGGAAGATTTGTATGGATTAATTCAGCATGAAGTGGGCAGGACCAGAACAGTTCATGAAATAACAACATGGTAAAAATGCTACCTTGAGAAGATTAAGAATTCTGGTCATTGTATGCATTGTATGCATTGACCTTGATTTGAGAGGACTGATGATGAAGAATATTTCCATCTTCTGACAGAAGGGTGACAAACTAAATATGCAGAATGAGACAGACTTTTGGACACAGTTAAAAGTGAGAATTTGTTTCCCTTTATTATGAATATTTGTTACAAAGGTTTTTCCTCTTTTTTTTCCAGTGGGGAGTAGACATGGAAGGAAGTGAAAATAAATGCTTACTAATTGGGGAAAAGTAATTTATTTTCAAAAAGAGAATAGGATAATATAGAAAGAATGTGAGACTTTCAAGGTAGACACCATGGCTATGAATTCTCTGACACATTAGCCTTGTTATTTGGGGCAAGTCATCTAACTTATGACTTCCACCAGGCAGCTAACATTTAAGTGATGGAACCCTTTCTGAATTGTACAAGTAGAAGGATTTCCTTTGTTTGATAAAAGCAAAACAAAACAAAACAAAACAAAAAACCCCACCAACCAATAATCTACCTCAGTGTTGCTAAGAGGAACCAATGGAATAACAAACTTAATGGACTGTGAGAAAGTGTTTGAATCTTACATAATTAACATTCTTGTTGGTCAATAACATATTTGTTAATATCATGTTACTGACAGAATTGCTGTGGTTGCATAAACCATTTCAGCATTGAGTCATAGAAAGGACAACCAGAGGAAGAGATCAAAATGCACAGTTGGAGGTGGGAAGATGGGCCTTTTCCCGAACATCTCTATGTATCACCAATATCTTTGTGATTTGACAGACTGAGGTGGACAGACCACTGGCACAGTACAAACTATGCATCTTGAATTCCTTCAGCACAGCTCACTTCCAGAGTATGTTTGCATATTCAGCTGGTAATTAGCAATGAGCTATTCTCAGCTCTCTGTCACAACATACCCAAGCAGATGCTTTTTAAATACTCTTTTCCCAGAAATGCCATGTTTCAATGCTAATTGCATGGTAATATTTCCAAACTTGCAGCATTCTCACCTCATTTTTGGTGGGTGATATTGGAACTGGTACACTTTTTTGATTCTTTCTTTGATCTTCCCTCCTTTCTTCCTTCCTTGCTTTGGCCCATGATCTTGACATGATTTCTCCTACTGGTCATGATGGACACCATCGTAATTCTTTTGCATTTCAAGAATCTGTGATCTCATCAGTGTCCCTGTCTACTGAGGCAGAAGGAAATCCCTATGAATAGTGGCTGCTTTTTGAGAGTTATTGTGACAAAAAATTCCCTCATTCTGTGGCCCATCTGAAGGAAAGTTTCTACAAACATAGTTAGGCTTGTCCTCAGGTAACAGGGGGCAGTTCATCAGTTAGACCATGTCCAAATCCTTCTTGTCTCATTAGGATCCAGGTGCATCTTCCTTAACTGAGCCTTCCTGAAAAAGAGCTGCTAATGCATTCATTGAGACTGCTTTTAATGTCATTACTATTCTTTAAAAATCACAGATTGGGAGCAGCTAGGTGGCGCAGTGGATTAGGCACTGGCTTTGGATTCAGGAGTACCTGAGTTCAAATCCAGCTTCAGACACTTGACACTTACTAGCTGTGTGACCCTGGGCAAGTCACTTAACCCCATTGCCCCACAAAAAATCAAAGATTGCCTAATATTATAAAAAGGGAAATAATTAATGTTTGATATGTGGAAAAATTGGAACACTAATGCATTGTTGATGGAGTTGTAAATTGATCCAACCATTCTGCTGAGCAATTTGGAACTATGCCCAAAGGGCTACAAAACTATGCATACCGTTTGACCCAATAATACCACCACTAGGTCTGTATCCCAAAGAGATCATATAAAGGCGAAAAGGACCCACAAGTGCAAACATATTTCTAGTAGCTCTCTTTGTGGTGGCAAAGAATTGGAAATTGAGGTGATGACCCTTAATTGGGGAATTACTGAACAAGTTGTGGTATATGAATGTAATGGAATACAACTGTGCTATAAGAAATGATGAGCAGACAATTTTTCAGGAAAAAAAATATTGGAAAGACTTAAGTGGATTGATGCTGAGTGAAGTGAGCAGAACCAGGAAACACTGTATACAGTAACAGCAATATTGTATGATGATCATCTGTAATAGACTTAGTACTTCTCAGCAATACAATGATCCAAGACAATTCCAAAAGACTTTATGATGGAAAATGCTCTTCACATCCAGAAAAAAAGAACTGTGTGATCTGAATGCAGATTGAACCATACTATCTTTACTTTTTTTTTTGCTTTTTTTTCTGAGTTTTTTCCCCTGTGGTTTTGATTCTTCTTCACAACATGATGAATGTAGAAATATGTTTAACGTGATTGTATTTACACATAAAAACACACATATATATCACATATATCAGATTGGTTGTCATCTTGGGGAGGGGGAAGCAGAAGAGAAAAATTTGGAACTCAAGATCTTATACAAACGAATGTTGAAAACATCTTTACATGTAACTAGAAGAAAATGAAATAATATTAAGATAAAAAGAAATATAGGTATCAACAACTATGAAGGACCTAGCTCTTCTGAGAAATACAATAATCCAAGGGAATTCCAAAAGAAATGATGGAAAATTATCTATTCATCCAGAGAAAAAAACTATGGAGTCTGAATGCAGATCAAAGCAGACTATTTTCACTTTATTTGTTGTTATTTTTTTCTTTCTTGTAGTTTTTACCTTTTGTTCTGATCATTCTTTTACAATACAACTAATATGAAAACATATATGACATGATTGTACTTATATTACCTGTATCTGATTGCTTACTGTCTTGGGAAGAGGGAAGGGAACAGGGAGGGAGAAAAATTTGGAATTCAAAATCTTACAAAAATGAATGTTGAAAACAATCTTTACATATAATTGGGAAATAATATACTACCAATAAAAAGATAAAAAATAAAAACAATGTAAAAAAAATCACAGTCTCCAAAGAACTCATTAAAGGCTACTTAGAAATAGGACAAACAGGGTTGGTGTTGATATGCTCATCCTAAGTAGGTGCATATACCAAACTGGCTGTGAGTTTAGGACAAAGTTCATGAAGCAGACTCCTGAGTAATCTTTTTCTCCTTCCCTTTTATGAAGGTCTGCCAGATACATAGATTCTTTGAAGGCCCAATTATGCCCTGCCCATAAGTTAAGAATGGTTTGAAGCTGTCTCACCTCTTTCAGGCCATTGAAGCTAGATATACATTACTCAAATCCCTCCTGTCAGGTTCAATGAACCATAAAATACCTTTGTCACCTGGTGAGACTATAGAAGCTTCTGAGGATGATTAACTCAACACATAAGGGCCACAGAAGGCCTTGAAAGCTAGCCTATAAAGCACCTGATTCACTGAATGCACAGCAATTGATTTGGTAAGTGGTTAGATCTTGTCCTAATTTGCTTAAATTCAGACACTGTTACCTATATTTCTCCATGCCCCATTAAAACTACTGCCTACCTGGCACATGTCCATCCAGTGCAGACACACCCACTTTTTGTGGCCTGCACGTACTTTGTCGGAATAGAATGAAATTATATATGTTAAGGACCTTGAGAATGATAAAGCACTGTAAACATATTAATAATTGTTGGTATCATTATTTATATCATCATTACATAGTAACTTACTGAGTAAATCATCTAGATAAAATCTAGGATCAAGAATTCTCTTCACACAATTTTTTTTAGATGTTGACTTATCTTTGGGAAAGAATTTGATATATGGGGATATACATCTTTCTTTGGCATTGCAGTATGTCTCTGTCAATGTCTCTGTCCCTGTCTCTCTTCTGTCTCTATTTCTCTCTGTCTCCCTTTATCTCTATCTCTGCCTGTCTGTGTCTGTGTTTGTCCTTCTGTGTCTCCCCACCCCCTTTTTCCAGCTAAACCTTAAGTTGCATGATATGGTAGCTCTCTCTCTCTCTCTCTCTCTCTCTCTCTCTCTATATATATATATATATATATAAATATATGTACATATACATATGTATGTATAACTATTTGCTTATATTTGTCTATATATCTTTAAATAGTATTTTACTTTTACCCAATTATATGTTAAAATAATTTTTAAATCATTTTTAAAAGGTTTGAGTTTCAAATACTATTCCTCCCTCCTCCTCTACCCTATCCCTGCAATGATAAACAATCTGATATAATTTATACATGTGCAATCATGTAAAACATCTCCAAAGTAGTCATTTTTACAAGAAGACTCAAAGAAAAAAATGAAAGAAAGAAAAGGAAAAGAGCATGCTTCAGTTTGTATTCAGACAGTATCAGTTATTTTGCTGGAGGGAGATAGCATACTTCATAATGAATCTTTTGGGACTGTCTTGGATCACTGTATTGCTGAAAACAGCTGTCATTCATAGGTCTTCATTGTACAATATTGTTATTACTGTGTACACTGTTCTACTGATTCTGCCCACTTCATTTTGTGTCACTTAATATGTCTTTCCAGGTTTTTCTAAAATCATCCTGCTTATCATTTCTTATAGCACAATTACATTTCATCATAATCATATGCCACAGCTTGTTTAGCCATGCCATTCCCCAGTTGATGGTCATCCTCTTGATACCCAATTCTTGGCCACCACAAAGAAAGATGCTATAAATATTTTTTGTACACGAAGATGGTTTTCTTTCTTTCTTTCTTTCTTTCTTTCTTTCTTTCTTTCTTTCTTTCTCCCTTCATTCCTTCCTTCCTTTCTTTTTTAAATGGGTTTGGGATATAGACCTAGTAATGTATCATCCTTGTCTTAACAAACATTGAGTCTTCCCTTCTACCTAGCCCAGGTCTTTGAGCATGGGAAAGCCTTAGTAAATGTTGGTATAATGATTTCTATTGCTTAATATTTGAGTTCTACACTGAATCCTGATAAGAATTATTGATGTGTTTTGTTTTTCCATCACAACTATTTGCTAATTTCCTTTCCCATTTCATGAGAGGTCTCCTACAAAGCAAACATTTAAGCAATATTAACAATACCATGACCTTATCTGAGTGCAAGCAGCATTTTAAATTTCTAGTACCTCCCACCTATTTTATTTTTTTTAATTATGAGAAATCTATTTTTTCTCCCTTCTATTCTTTATTCTATTCTCTATTGAAATTATTGTTACAAATATGCATAGTCAAGCAAAACAAATTCCCTCATCCAATGTATACAAATATCTACCTATTTAGCTATCTACTCAATATTTGAGGAATGAGGCCTTTATCAGAGAAATTTGCTGTATTTTTTTTCACCATTATGATTACTATGTATTTTTCTCCATCACATTTATTCTCTCTCTCCCTTTCTACTTTCTCCCTCCTCAAAAGGTTTTGGCTTTTGACCATTCCCATCCCAAGTCCACCCTATGCTCTACTAATCCCCTCTCTTCTTTTGTTCCCTTCCCCTAATTCTTCCCTGTAGGGTAAGATAGATCTCTATAACCAGCTGGTGTGTATGATTTTCCTCACTGAGCCAGTTCTGATGAGACTTGTCTGCCACCCACCCAGTCCTTCTCTCCACTGTATAAGCTCTTTCACATATCCTTTATGTGCGATGATTTATCCCCTTTTACTTCTCTCTTCTCACTTCTCCCACTTCATCCCTCTTCCTTACCCCTTAAATTTATTTGTTTTTCTATTTTAGATATCATCCCATCATAGTTAACTCACATCTGTGCCCTCTATGTATACTCCTTATAACTGCCATAGTAATGATTAAGTTCTTAGGAATTACAAATATCATCTCTCCTTGTAGGAATGTAAATAGTTTAACCTTATAGAATCACTTGGAATTTCTCTTTTCTATTTAACTTTTTATGCTTTTGTTGAATTTTGTATTTGAAATGTCAGATTTTCTATTCAGCTCTCGTATTTTCATGAGGAATGATCAAAAGTTCTCCATTTCCTTAAATATTCACTTTTCTTCTGGAGGCTTATACTTAGTTTTGCTGGGTAGGTGATTCTTCATTGTAATCCTATGTCCTTTGCCCTCTGTAATATTATATTACAGAATATCAGAACTTTTATTATATAAACTGCTAAATCTTGTGTTATCCTTACTATGGTTCCATGATATTTGACTTGGTCCATTCTTGCTGCTTGTAATATTTTCTCCTTAACCTGGGAGCTATGGTTTTTGGCTATAATATTCCAGGGAGTTTTCATTTAGGGATCTCTTTCAGAAGGTGATCAATGAATTGTTTCAATATATATTCTACCCTCTGTTTGTAGGATATCAGGGCAGTTTTTCTTGATAATTTCTTGGAAAAGTATGTTTAGGTTCTTTTTTAAAAAATTTTGGCTTTCAGGTAGTCCAATAATTCTTAAATTATCTCTCCTCAGTCTATTTTTCACGTCACTTGTTTTTTCAAAGAGCCATTTTACTTTTTCCTCCCCCCTTTTTGTTTTTCTTTGATTGTTTCTTGATTTTTTTATGGAGTCATTAGCTTCTACTTCTCCAATTCTAATTTTTAAGAAACTTTTATTCAGTATGCTTTTGTATTTCCTTTTTCATTTGGACAAATCTGCTTTTTCAATAAGTATTTTCTTGAGAAAATTATTGTACGTTTTTTCTATTTGGACAATTTTGCTTTTTAAAAATATTTTAATTTAATTTATTTTATGTTCCATTTTAATTTTTGAAATACCTTCCTGCCTTCTTCTTCACCCCATGTTAGAGAAGGCCACCATTTGACACAGATCTATATAGAGATAGATATCTAGTAATAGATATAGAGCTTACATCTAGTTTTCCATTCTTTCTTTGGAGATGGATAGCATTTTCCTTCATAGGGTCTTTGTAGTTGATTTGAATATGTATAATACACAGATTTCCTTAGTTTTGACAGTTATTTTTTGAACAATATTTCTGTTACTATATACAACATTCTCTTAGTTCTTTCTGCTCACTTTACTCTTCATTATTTTGTGCTAGAATTTCCATGTTTTTTAACGATGATCATTTAAAAATTTCATCTTATTTAATGTATTTCAGCCAAAATTTATACTGGGACAGGCCACTACCCACTTATTCTTTTATATTTAATGTTCTGTAGACTTTCAAAAATATATGTTAAATAATTAACATCTAAATAAATAAATAATTAAAATTTAATAAGTTGAGTTAATTGAGCAGATTATTAAATTAATAATTGGATTGATGGGATCATTAAATAAATTGAATAATCATCAACAATGATTAACAACCAGCAACAACAATAATTAATAACTTCCAGAAATGTTTTTGATACAAGCATACATGACTTCACCAACCAACAGTAAAAGCAAATGGGAAGTACATTCCATTGATCAGTTGAATGTGACCCAAAGTTGTGCCTATGAAATGTCTGTTTATGAAATGGTTAAGATCCAAGAGAGAAATCAAAAGTTACTATATCAGTGATATCACATGAACTCAGTCAACAGAATATTTATAAAAAACCATCATGGAAAAGGCCAAATCATGCAAAATCTTTGTAAAAAGAGAAGGCAGTTTGTTTAGGAGGCACTTTGGAACCAGTCATCACTAACAGAAAATAAAGGCAATGTATCTTTATGCAATCCACACATATTCATCAAAGCAAATTATGCAAGGAAAGAGTAGAAATTTCCCCAAATAATTGCGTGGTGACTAGAGATAGATATATAGATATGTAATTATGTGAGTCATCAGCATAGATATAATAAATAATCCACAGGGGGAAAATTATAAATGAGGAAGTATCAGGGGGCTAGAACAGAGCATTGGGGGACACATCTTTTTTTCTGTACAAAACATTTATTCCCAAACTGGGGGGTTATAGGGAAAAGGAAGTTAAGGGACACTAGAGTGAAAGTAAGCATGTCAGTGTAGGGCAAAATGTTCTATACAGAGGTTACCTTTCTGGCCAAGAAGCCCCTGTTGCTATGTGAACTCCTCAGATACTATGTCAGATTTTGCCTCCTTGAAGTCTTTCTCAAAGACTTCATAGTTGAGAGCTCTGCTAGCTATGCAATGCTGACTTTGTGAGGGTATGGGACCTGTTTGATAGCCATGGATGCTCTGGTTATCTTAGGGTGATAATTTCTCCGAGGAGTCTTTAGCTCCCATGGGCAACTTCCCAGGGAATGACTTTGCGCTCAATCCTCTTCCTCTGTGTCATTGGGATCAGTGCTCAGATTTCTAGCTTTGGCGTGATGGACAATGGCCTTGTAGGATATCTTCAGAGTAAACTTCAGAGAAAGGGAATGACCCTGAGCCTTATGCCTCAGGAGAGGTACTCAGTGACGGGGCACAGGGATTTGGCAATTCAGCCACCAAGTAATTCAATAAGTTAGAGGAAACAAGAATAGTTCTACCAGGTAGGCAAAAAACCCAGACTTGTTCTTTCATATGGAAAATGGATATATCGAACAGGCTCTAAAGGTTATGATTTCATAATTCAAGTTACTCAACATGATGCTAGTAAATCAGGATAAAGAGCCCATTCAAGGCCAAAAGGTTCATGGCCTTACCCATGTGATGGGTATTTGGGAAGAAGTCAAGCAAGAGAGTAGACTGGTTCGTGTGGAATCATGCATAGTTACCAGCGTGATTTTGTATGGGTGATGGGCAGCATGACTTGAGAAAATGGAACTCAATCTTCTCAAAGACTGAGTGAACTTCCGATTCTCTAGTCACTCGTGTTTTTCCAAAGAACTGAGAGGCATTCTTCTGCTGGCAGGGCAGGCTCCCACATGAGATCGGGGTAAACATGGGGGCATGTTCTCCTCTGAAACAGCAATGTATAGATCCAAAAGGAGTGCTCACACAAGGACGATAAGAAGGAGGAAGAGGAAAAGAAAGAGAAGCAGGACAGAAAATCCAGGAGGAAAGGATGCTCAGCAGTGTTCAATTCAGGATATAAGGCCTGAGGAAAGACCATCACATTGGGCAGTTAAGAAGTCCTTGGCGGCTTGGAAGTGTTTTAGTCAAATTATGAGATCAGAAGCTAAATGGCAAAGGGTTGAGGAATGAGAGAGTGGAGAGGAGAAGGAGGCAGTGAGTGAGAATGGTGTTTTCTAAGAGTTTGGCTGAGAATAGAATTCAGGGCCTTGACTGGCCTCATGCCACTAGTCTCTCTGAGGGGTAGTAGGTGAAGTCAGATTGTCCTGAATCCACCTCCATCACTCTATATGCTATGCTGCATTGCCTCTCAAAATCAGCCAAATTTTACCTCAATTTCATTATATAAAACCAATTTGGAAATGCATGCCAACATGAAATAGTTTGTGAAGGACTTGTATTTATCCTTCTCATCCTTCTTCATGAACATAGGGTTAGAATTACTTGTTTATTATTAAGTCATTCTACTTCTGGGGTGAAAGTGTCTATACATACACATATGTACATAAAATATGTATGTATTCAATATTGTGCATATTTAAACATGCTTATATATCTTTACAATTATGCATATGGGTTGTGCATGTAAATATGTGTTCAGTATATATAAGTATAGTACATACACTATATGTAATGTACACTTGTAATATATACAGAATCGATGGCATTCATATGGCTTTCTAATCTAGAGCTAGAATATTGATATTTGTGTATCTAGAATCTGTCCTGAGTACATAGAAGGTATATATTTTCCTTAACAGATTTACCCCAGTTCTTTCAACTTAATTTCTATTCTGTAAACCAGTCCTGCTCATCCAAGAAGATTACGCATCCCAATATACTGATTTCTATGGGGAAACTCAGTTGTAATCCCAGATTTCAATCACACATCATCCCTAGAAAATGTTATTAAGGCTGGCATTAAAAGAAAAAGGATTTGCTAAATACTGAATAAAGAATCAATCAGATGCTTTGCATCCCAGTGACATCTCGAGCTCCCCCCTCGTCCCCCTCCAGGATACCGGGATTTTGTCATTTTTTTCAAATTATATAATGTGCTTTATGGACATAGTTTAAGTATCTTTGTATTAAATTGAGGGGGGAACTCTCCACTTTGGGGTCTTGGTCTGCAAGTTAAATTACATTTGTAAATGCTTCAGTGAACTGTATTTTTCAAATATAATCCAAGCAGAGCAATCATGTTTAAAATATAATTTTTCATAGTTATGACCCATCTGCTCGATACTGATAAGGGGTTCAATAAAGGCAGCTGTAAAAATCAATGCTCTTAAATGTTTATTAATTATGGAACACATTGCTTCCCATCCCCAGGACTGTTAACGCCATCCATGCATCTTCCCAGGGTAGAGATGGAAATACAGCATTTAGGCTAAAAAGATACATTTTAAGTATTTTCCCTTAATCAAAATGTATAAGCATTCTGCTTATTATTCCATTTAATCTGATCTTTCAGTGAGGACACAATTTCTCTGAAGGTAAAGCAGACAATTTCTATCTGAGGAAAAAAAAAACTTGAAAATACACTGTACATTAAAAACCAGTGAAGCATAATGGGCAAAGCCACTGACAAACCAGATTTCAACATTTCCTGAAATTATCAGCACATTTAAGACTCATTCTCATTTTCTTGGCCATTATTTTAAACTTCAGGAGCACCAGGGGCTGATTTAATCAGAAATTGACTCAGAAATCCTTCAGATCAATTAGTTCAGCCCAAGAGGGTAACACAATGCCTGCCCCCTCTTATAAAAATGTTTGTCAAAGGTATACCATGGCAGCAGTCATGGACAAGAATTCCATAACCTTTCCTTCATTTCCACATGGATTCTGGGCTCAGAAGATAGGGAGCTAGCCAGGAAATAGGAGGTGAAAGTGGAATTAGTTGTTCTCAAGACTCTGTGGAAGGTGACTATCTAGATGAAGTATTCAGAAATACTGCCTATGGTAAGAGGGGTTTGACAACTGAAGGACATCTTTGAATGGACAGTTTAGAAGAACACATTTCTCCCACCCCAAGATCTCTCTCTTACTATTCTAGGCTTTGAGATAGAAGGATGATGTGAGTTCTTACAAGTATACATAAAGTCTGCAGGGTAAAGACTGAAAGGAAGGAATAGACATCCCAGGGGCTGAGCAGCAGAAGCAGCCGACATGGACTTTATCTAACTCTTCAATCTTGGCCAGTATATGCTGTTCCAAGGAGGATAGAGCCATAACTGCAAAAGGGCAAGAGGTGAAAGGAGTGCATAACTGGAACAGACTTGGTGATCAGTTGTCACAAATCACTCTCAGAGCTGAGAGTGCTCAGATCCACCCGAAAAATTGATTCTGTGAATCCAGTAAGTTTACAAATATCTCATATTATCATTCACTCGGAGTAGAGGAGTGGATGCCAAAACAGTCTTCACATTTGGGGAGCTCCCATAACAATGGGAAGACAGGTGCAGCAAAAAAAAAAAAATAATAATGAGCAGGGAAAATAATCCACGTAGCAATAGAGAAAGATTTATTGTTATGGTACTACATATTTTTTATAATTTTAAAAAATTTTTTTGCATGGCAATGAGTGTTAAGTGACTTGCCCTGGGTCACACAGCTAGTAAGTGTCAAGTGTCTGAGGCTGGGTTTGAACTCAGGTCCTCCTGAATCCAGGGCAGGGGCTTTATCCACTGTGCCACCTAGCTGCCCCCTACATATTTTTTAAATCAATGCTAATTATTTTCCAGTGGAAAGTTAAAACCTCTCCTCTTTCCATAATCATTATCATCTGTAAAATCCACCTTGTATGTCATCAAGTATGGCTATGGTGGGATTGAAGAACAGCATCCAGACAAAACAATCGCAGAAACTCAAAGTTGTAAGAGATCTTTAAGGGTATTAGAGTTCATGCTGTCCCTGAAAAGGAATTCCCCTCTATAACACACTGAGCAAATGGTCACCTACCCTCTGCTTCAAGGCCTCCCTAGTGTAGGGCCCTCCCAATTTAAAGGTGATTGTGGTCAGTTGTACAGCTGTCAAGGTTAAGAAGAGTTTTCAGTATCTTCCTTTCTTCAAGTGAAACCCATCGATCCTGCCGTAAGGCAATCCACCGATGATTTGCTGTGAATCTTCAAACCTGGCTAGTGGGGCCCAGTGATGTAAGTCTTAAGACCATCACTTGTGTGGTTGCCTCATTTACAGAGAAGGTTCATTTTAAATTCCCAATAGGAGGCAGGTAGGTGGCAGAATAGATAAAGCACCAACCTTGGATTCAGGAAGACCTGAGTTCAAATCAGAACTCAGACATTTGACACTTACTAACTGTGTGACTCTGGGCAAGTCACTTAACCCTCACTGCCCCGCAAAATCAATCAATAAATAAATGGATTCCCAAGTGAAGTGGCCCTGTGACATTCTCTTGGATTTATGTGCCTCAGGTCAAGAGTCATAAACACCAAAGCTGAGAGTCAGCTGGTGGAGTAGTGGAACTGCATGGGGGTTCAAATGAGATATATATTTGAGAAAAATACCTAGCACAGAACCTGGCCCATGGTGGATATGGTATTTATGCTTGTTCTATTTCCATTTCCTCCTTTTGGACATTAAAACATACCTGAATTTCTTCTTCTTGTTGTTAGGTCATGAGCAAACATTTATTAGGTACCTACTATGTACCAGACACTATATTAAGAATTGTAGATACAAGAAAGTAAAACACACAGCAACAAAACATTATTCTAAACTCTTCAATCTCTATTTGTCTGCCCTCATGACATTTTTCAATCTGTTCTTTTCCCTCCATTCACTCAGGATCCAACTCTTTATGCCTCTCACCTGGACTATACCAATAGTCTCGAAATGGGTCTTTCTGCTTCTAGTGGTTCCCATCAGCAATGTAGAAAAAAAATCAAAGCCACAAAGTGCTATTCATAAAGCCCAGATCTAAGAGAGCCATTCCCCTTCTCAAAATTCTTAAATGATTCTCATTTGTCTCCAGGATTAAATGTACAATTCTGGATGTGGATTCAAAAGCCCCCCACAATTTGTCTTCCACTCACCAATACAGTCTTTATTCATATCATTCCTCATTTTCATCAATTCTCCATTCCAGTGAAACTGGCTGTATGGGTGTTCATGACAGGCAATATTCCACGTTGTACATTCAAGTTTTCATCCATGTAGTCTCCCTTATCTAGAATTCCATTTTCTAGAATCTGCAGGGTATTTGCAAGTAGAATTCAGGTGCCACTGCCCACACTTGTTATTTTCTTATTCCCTCAGCTTTTCATGTCCCCTACATCTTGTGCTGTATTTGTGTTACTTTGTAGGTGCACACATCCACATGTATACCTACATATATAGACAATGCATGTATGTATCTATACATTATACTCACTTGTACAAACACCAATGTATCCATGCTCCACCACCACCCCTGAGCCCTAGTGGAGTATAACTTCCTTGTCAACAACAATACATCTTTTCTTATTTTTGTATACCCAACACTTAATATAGAACAGGAATTTAACAAAAGCTTTTGGAATTGGTGTAAAATATTTCTTGACTTAATTTACAAAAAGAACATTCTCTCAGTAACTCCTGGGTAACAACTGGAGTAGCAATAATACTGTGGTCTTGAGAATCTCTCCTAGCTTTTCACTGAGTTGGGATGGAGTTTCCTTCAGGAAGTAGTGCCAACCCATCTGTGTACAATAGAAACTGCAGACACCCTCTGGGGGAGTCATTGATCCCCCTGTGGCCAGCACACTTGTTTCTGCATTAGTTTGTTTGTTTGCTAAAAGAAGATACTTAATGATTTGGGGTCAGATGTTATTGTAACTTTTCTAAGTTGTTTTTTTTTTTTCAGGCAATGATGCAGAGGGACTGGGAAATACTGAGTGTTGGGAACACTGGGGGATTATTTCTTCTTGGGAAACAATTGCTTATCATATTAGAATGCACATCTCTGGATACTCTTTGAGATTTAAAGTTCTTGTAATCAGGCTACTCTCAGATGTATTGATGTGATCTGATTAGGCTGAAGACAAAGAATACATCAAATGAGCAGTGTCCCTCACATCTCATCTCATTAGCCACTGTCTCCAACTTGATTAGCATCATGTCTCTAGAAGAGAATGGAACTGTTATTGAATTAAAATCCATTTTCTTACCAACCAGGGGAATGCTTGGTGGATGGTGGGTAGAGATAAATGAACAAAAATGGGAAAGTAAATCAGCAAGAATAACATCACGTGAGGTATTGTATCATTCCAAGAATGCTATAAAACATGCATTGTGTTTATTTTAAAGTCACTACATACGTAGTCTTCCTGGGAACCAACATAACTGCTAATGAAGCTAACTGAAATAGGGAGCAGGAGGACAAAAGCTTGGGGCTATCTCCATGAAATGGCTGGTGAAAGAGTCGTGATAAATGAAGCCCATTCTCAATTCTGCCAACTGAATAAATCACTAATGCCATCAATGTCATGAATGTGTTACTGTTTCTCCCAATGACATCCCTCTGCACATCCTCTCCCAAGATGTGTGGCCATTTCAGCTCTACCTGTCTGAAGACTGGGAACAGTAAATAGCTGAAGTCCAGTCTACCAACTCTACCATTTGATCCAGGGGCTGAGATCTAGCTCTAGACCTTTGCTCCTTCGCCTCAGTGTGGCATGAACAGTGTGACCATATAGCAGAGTCACGATCTTTGGGAGAGGGTGGTTATTATAGGGAAGACACCTCCCTTCTCCTCATATATACACTTATACTGATGTCAGGAAGGCAGAGCTTCGACACTCTTGCCTGAAATATCCTTATCCTCAGGCTGATGGGAAGAAGTATGGGAATGTTCTAAGCCTCAGATTCCTGAAATCCACAGGGCTTTTAGGGCTAAAACTGAGTGTGACAAATACTCATGAGAAATACTAAATGGCCAACCTTGCAGCTGAACATTCAGACCATATAGCTCTCATATCCTCTGAGAATGGGCTAAGCTTTGATCATTTGGGATAATCAGGTGGGGATACAGGTCCCTCTCAAGAGCTAGTTTCCCTCTGGTGAATTAAATCCATAAGAGGGGCTTGCTGAATCACCTCAGCTACATAAGCAAACTATGGGACTTGTCAAGGGCTGCTTTCCCTGTTTTCTTCACCTGTAAAATATGGTTTATTATATTAAAAATATGGTTACTAATACTGCCCTGCCTTCCTTACACTGTTGTCATGAGAAAAAGAGATATGGTTTGATAAACTTACGTTATACAAAAATTTTAAAACTGTCATATTGAACAGAGATTTGGCTTTTTTCTCTTTGGCTCCATCCCCAAAAGGTAGAATGAGGAGCCATCAGGTACTGAAAGAGGGACCACTTTGATGGGATTGCCTTTTAGGGTCATAAGTTTGCCCTCCCTGGAAATCTTCAAACAAAAGCTTGATGATCACTTATCTAGAAGGTTGAAAAGGGGATTCCAACTGAGGCAGGGTTTGGACTAAAAGTCCCAGGTGTCACTTGTGAATGCATCTTGCAAACTTTTGAGTATTTTTGGCATGGACATGCAAGGCTTGGTTACTTTGATGTTCCTTAGGCATGGATCAATGCCTTCATATAAATCATCTGGGTCCTATTACTCTATTGCTCCTTGGTTCATAGGGCACTACCATTCTTATTGATTTAGAAACCAATGGACTCATTGGTTATAGAATTCTATGCAACAATTAGTAATGGTTTGGAGAGATGACTGACAAAATGATGGCATGAGAAAGCTAGAAGTCATCCCAAAAGAAAGAACAGTCAAATGAATCCTCTACTAATAAACTTTAGGAGCTTTGTCAAATGGAGGGATCCCGCTTGCAGTTTCTCCCATGAATTTTACTTAATTCTAATGTCAGGTGAGAATGCTTTGTTTAATTTTTTTATTGTTTTTTTGGTGTGGGCAATGAGGGTTAAGTGACTTGCCCAGGGTCACACAGCTAGTAAGTGTCAAGTGTCTGAGGCTGGATTTGAACTCAAGTCCTCCTGAATCCAGGGCCAGTGCTTTAATCCACTAAGCCACCTAGCTGCCCCTCGAATGCTTTGTTTTAATGACCAGTTTATGTTCGTGGCCAGAATGCTTAGCCCAAGTTTGACAAAATGCTTGGGAAGGGTGGAGAGTGGAGATCAAGGAAGAATGGGGGCAATTCTCCAAAGGCCATTCTCCATTATCCCTGTCTGTGAAATAGATCTTCCTTGCTCTCTCTCTCTCTCTCTGTGTCCTGTAAGGCAACCCAATGTGATTTCAGCTCTCCTATGATCTCCAAGTTCCAGGGGATGCAAAGCCACTGTGTAGATGTGGTATACTATAGAGATATTCCAGCCCAGATATTTAAGAACATAAACTGCTTGGGTTAATGTGGTGGCAGGGCAATTAACTGAGTCATGGACAAAGAGAAGGGTGTGTTTACAAAATGGCAATCGTTTTTCAAAGGTGGAGTCCAATAAGAGGCATTGCCTATGAAACTCAAATTCAGTCACAACATCTGTGTTAGAGGGCACCTTTATGGACATCTAACATAATGTGGAAAGGACCCTAGTTAAGGACCCCAGTTCCCTTCCACAAGCATCTTTGGCAGGTAGTAGTCTGGATGCTCTTTGCAGATGTGCAGTGTGGACAGACCATTGTTTTTCAGGGCCACCCATTTCACATTGGGAAGGTTCTCGGTCATAATATGCTTGTCCTGTCCTCAAGTCTAATTCTGCTTCTAATCAGCTTTAGCCTATTTATTTTAGTTTAGCTCTCTTTTAATGGTGTGTGTGTGTGTGTGTGTGTGTGTGTGTGTGTGTGTGTGTGGTGGGGTATCTTTATACTGTCACATATTTGTGTGGGAAGCTTTGCATCCTTGACTGGGGATTCCCTAGAATCCCTGGTGCTGGATGCAAACCAGCACATTGCATGTCCACTATAGAATTTTAGGTACAGAATAATGAACTAGCAAAAAAGCAAATGTCAAACCCAAAGTCATGACTGTGCAATTTCAGTGGGACATACAATGCCAGTGTTGAGAGTGTCTAGAGATGTTCTCCAATTCCACTATATTGTGCCCAAGAATCTCCTCACTAAACTCGATGATGATGATGATGATGATGATGATGATGATGATGGAGTAAAAGAAAACTGGACTGAGGCTTAGCCAGGGGGCTATGGGGCTCTGTAGCTCACCAGCTGACCAGAGACTGAAATCACCATGAACAGTGATCCATCCATTCTTCCTTGTTCATGAAAAGCCACACTGGGTGATGAATTTTTTTTCATTTTGCTTCACTTACTGTCATTTGCTATGAAGTCTTTTCACAAAAACTGCTAGGTGGGAAGATGCCATAGTTGCTGCTATCCAGGTGCCACATATTCCAAACTGACATCATCAGATTGTGTGATACTTCATTCATCCCTGTGCTGCTCTCATGTTTAGCGTCCCTACCCAACTTGGTTCATAGTTAAACAAGCACCAGGCAAACAATAAGTGAGGCTTAAGGAGAAAAACTAAAAGAAAATAGCCAGCTGACTTTCTCAGCTAAAATTTTGTTCATTCAGCATGTTTCATGGCAACATTTGGATTTTTTTTTTTTGGTTTTTGGCAGGGCAATGGGGGTTAAGTGACTTGCCCAGGGTCACACAGCTAGTAAGTGTCAAGTGTCTGAGGCTGAATTTGAACTCAGGTACTCCTGAATCCAGGGCCAGCGCTTTAACCACTGTGCCATCTAGCTGCCTCTGGCAACATTTGGATTTTAATCACAAAAGGTTGGGTTCAAGGAAATTCAGGACAAAATGTTCAAAGGTAGCAGGCTAAAAGCAGGGAAGAAAGGATTGCTGGGAGCAGGGGAAAGCACTGGGATGATCAGGAAGTCCCTTAGCCAAAGAAAAAAACAAGAGTTTAGCAGATTTGAGTTTCCCTCATTCCTTCCCTCTTTCCCTTCCCTCTTTCCTTTCTATTTTTCCCCTCTTTGCCTTTTCATAAAAATAATTCTTATGGTGCATTTTTTTTTGTTGAGAAAATAAATATTACATTAATTTTGAGTGAGATGCTTCTTGGGGACATTTTAATACAAAAATGAAAAAAAATGCGGCTATTGCCCAAAATGACTAGGAGTATTGAAGAAATGGGTGCAAGTTTATAGTTTGTTTTAAATTGCCTCAACTGAAAATAGCAGTTAAAAACCTAAAAAAAAATTATTGTGACAAATGAAATAGACCATTAAAGAAATGGGCATGGGACCAGCTGGAATCAGGAATGAATAATGACCAGCATTCTGTGAGTCTATATTCTCTAAACTATGAACACTGATTGAAAAAACCTGAAGAAGGCTAGCTGTGGTCCACTGTGGTAAGATTACTGGAATTTGGCAGACTGATTGGGATGAGCCACACCTGGCCTGTCCTGAGTGAAGTATGCTGCTGAGTCACAGAAGAAACCACTCTCCACTGGCAGTTTTGAAGGAGGGAGAGTAAACGCTCGCTGAGGAGAGCTCAGTCTCTTCCAGAGTGACTTTTTCCCTCAGTGGTGCAAGCTGCAGGAGCAGATGTGTCCTTTGGGCCCTGGCTGTAAAGCTGGTTTTCCATTGAAGCTACAGACCCCAGGTGGTGAGTTAACATACTCTTTTGAATTAGCTGAACTGGAAGTGAGTTTGGGGATTGTATAGACCTAGGTTAGAGTTGGGAGGATTATCTGTATTTCTTTTTCCCTATTCCCTTGTCTTTGATTCTATTAATTTCACCGTTGCTGTTTATTTTATTCCCATTAATAAAAGCTGATTTGTTTGTGGAAAAGAGGCTGTTAGGCTCCTTTCTTATTGGCCTGGGAGAAATATCTAAAGAGGCAGTTCCAAGGGGAGGGAGCTTTGGACCTAGAGGTTCCTCATTATTTCTGGGAGCTCAATATTATGGTTAGCCACTCAATTAACTCTCCTTATATTAAATTTGGCCCTCATACCACATTCTTTCCAAGGTGCTAGTATGTCTCTGATCCACAAACCAGCAAAGGTAAGCCAGGCTGAGAAAACTATAGATGGACTAATATCATTAGTACACAACACTGCAAAGGCATCACATATAATGCTGCCTAACAAAAGACATTAGGACATTAAAAGTCCTTCATCAGGATCCTGTAGAATTTATGCCTGGAATATAAGGACAGTTTAATATTCAAGGGAAAAAATCAGCAAAATAAAATGCATGTTAAAGAATGACAGAGATCTGTCATTATAATCATTAAATATGTATGTTACATACACAAGCTGATATACATAATAAAGAAAATTTAGAAGAAATGCCCCTAAACAGAAAAGGCTAGGGGGCAGAGAAGCAGGGCTTGAATTACTGTGGAATATAGTGTTAATGGACTGAATTTCCAGACTTCCTAGTTGAGAAGGCAACTCCAAGGTCAGCTGCTTGGCTCCATCTCTGAACACAAACTACTCCTATGCTACCAGTGAAAAATGACTCCTAGCCTTTAAGTCCTCTGGGAGCTCATTGCTTCCCAAAGCAGGTGTTATCAATTCTGATATCACTGAATGTTAGGAAATGTTCCTTTACGTCAAGACTAAATCTCAAAGAGAGCAACTCACATTTCAGACCCAATGGACCAGAGATTCCATTTGTAGGCATATAGTCCAAGGAAGTAATTAGCAAATAGTAAGTCCCCATATATAACAAAATGTTCACAGTAGCACTTACATGTCTGTGCTTGTGTACTAGAAAGAAATAGATTCCCATTGACTGAAGAATGGCTAAATAAACCGTGGTATATGAATATAATGGGATATGATTATATTCTCAAAAAGATTAATAGAATGAATACAGAAAAACAAGAAAATATTTTTAGCAACTAATATGAGGTGAGCCAAGTAGAACTAAGAAAGCAACATAGATAGAATAGCTACAACAATGAAAATGAAAAAAAAGCAACCATCATAAAATAATTTAACCTGAACAATTCAAAATTATAAAGCCCAAGTTTCACTCCTCGGAAATCTGATCAGCATTGTCAGATGGAAATGATCAAAAGTCTCTGAAACTAGATAAATAATTGTAGAATTGCAGAGGTCCATGATTGTGGAATATTGTGTAGAAATATTTTTAAATGGAATGGCTGATTTTGTTGATTTTTAAAAATACCCCCATTTTTTTAATCAGGCATGGCTCTGAGATACAAGGTTGCAGATCTTACAAAGCCCCTAGATCTCTTTGAGCCAAACTGCTGTCTAGACATGCCTCCTCAGCCTTGGATTTGTGAAATTGATTTTTAGTGGTTTAGGAGTTTAAGACTTTACATTTTTCCTGTTACATTCTCTATTCTTGTCAATATGTCAAGGTGTTTGTGAATTCTGACTGACATCTAAGGTGGTAGCTATTCCTCTCAGTTTTGTGTCACTTGAAATTTTGAGAAGCAGACTATGTCTGCATGTTAATATTTTCAGAACTGTGTCAAATATTTTGTTTTAGAAATCTAGATAAGATCAAATAGTTATAGATTTAGGCCTGGATAGAACTCTAGAAATCATCTGAAATAACCTCACTTTACAGACACAGAAATGAAGGAGTTTCTTGCTTAAGGTGACACAATTTAGTCTAGACAAAGAAATCAATGAAAAGTACATTGTTAGATCATGCTAAAATATTTCCATTTTCAGTTGTTATTGTTCTTTTTCAAGTATTACACCAATTCAAATTATATTTTTAAAGTACCAGTTTTTAAATGGAACTTTTAAAAACACAAAAAGAGACTAACTCAAATAATAAATTGCTCCATCAAACATGGGTGAACAGCCCTGAAAAGGGCTCAGCAAGTCCTCACATCAGGGATGCTAGTCCTCCTTGAACACCCCATACACATACAAATGCACATAGATATACAGTTACATATAAAGAAATAATTCTCAATCACAAGGCTATTACATTCAGAAGAAGCAACAAGTAGATATATCAACATTTACAACATCAATAAAACTGAATAAAAACAGCTATATGCAAAACAAAATGAAGGTTTATAATTGCCATAAATATCTATGCTATGACTCTGGTATCTTAAAGCTATAAGAGATAGATTCAATATATGAGTAAGTTCTACCACCAAGTAGGTCTATGGTCAAATGCTATAAACAAGTCATTATAGAAAAAAATGCAAATGGTCAATATCTACCTGAAATGTTTTCATACTATCTCATAACCAGTGCACTACATGGTATCAAATCTTCTGTTATATAACATCCTGCATCCATTAAAGTGGCAAAGATTCCTATGACAGAAGAAAAGAAATTCAGATTTTTTTCATAAATACCAGACTGAGCCACAAAAAGTGTCTGCATTGTAATAAAAAAGAATGAATAGAATACAAGTTCACCCAAAATTTTCTGTGAATGGTGAGGTTGTCCAGATGTTCCTATTTATGAATCACATGTTTCTGTTTCCGTCAAAGCCCAAAGATCAGCAGAGCCTCCTGGAAGAGATCTGTAACTGCTCAACAGATTTTGGTAATAATGATAAAAAAAAATCACTCAAATCAAAAAAAAATGATAGATGTCAGGACTATGGGGAAACAGGGCCTGTATTGTGCTGCTTGAAGAACTTTAAAGTGGCAATGTCATTTATAGAATGAAATTTGGTAATATGAAATATCAGCTGCTAGATGGTACAGTGGATAGAGTTCCAGGTCTACAGTCAGGAAGACATCTTCCTGAGTTCAAATCTGGCCTGACACTTACTAGCTGTGTGATCCTGGGCATGTCATTTAACCTTTGCCTGCCTCAGTTCCTCATATGTAAAAGCTGGAGTTGTTGTTACTGTTGTTGTTCTTTGTCCTTCATTCTGGAGTGTCATGACTTGCAGTGAATTGGTTTTAAGTGAGGGAGGGTTTTTAAAGAGTACTCTGGATCTAATGGCAAGATATATATCAGGATTACTGGATATGACCCTGGATGTTTAAGGTAATTGGGATTAAGTGACTTGCCCAGGGTCACACAGCTGATAAGCTTCTGAGGTAAGATTTGAATTTAGGTCCTCTACTCCAGGACCAGTTCGCTATCCATTGCATCACCTAGATGCCCCAGAATTAGCTAGAGAAGAAAATTGCAAACTACTCTAATATCTTTGCCAAGAAAACCCAAATGGGGCCACAAAGAGTAAGACATGACCGAACAACAATAAAATATGAAATAAAGGATTTCAAAACTGGTAATTCCTTTAGATCCTGAGTTCTCACTCCTTGCACTCCATTGTAAGGATGCTTTTCAAACAGAAAGAAAATCCCTAGCTATAATTTTTGATGCATTATTCATAATAAACTCACACATACAGGGTAGACTCGTAGCTTCAATAATAAACAAGTGGCTAAACAAATTGGTCTAAGAATGTACTAAAATATCATTGTACCTTAATAAACAACCTCTGAAATATATGATGCCAAAAAATGTGATGGGTGCAGAGCGAAGAAAGCAGAATCAAAGATGATTAGTTTTGATGATAATGTAATAACATCTATAAATACTTTAGATGATAATAATGATGACATAATTTGAAAAACAAGAGATTAAATATAGCTGAGAAAGGGTCATGTGTGTTGACAATGGAATGCTTTGTTCTCATTTTGTTCAAGTTGATATGTACTTAAAAAAAAAAAAAACTTTGATAAGGAGAGTTTCCAATTTCTTGCCAGAACTTTTTAAATACATTTTTTGTTTTAATAGTATTTTACTGTTTTCCAATTACATGTAAAGATACTTCCAACATTCATTTTTGTAAGATTTTGAGTTCTGAATTTTTCTCTCTCCCTCCCTTCCCTTTTCCCTCCCTAAAACAGCAGTCTATTATCGTTTATACATTACAATCATGTTGAATGTATTTCCACATTAGTCATGTTGTGAGAGAAAGATCAGAACAAATGGAAAAAACACAAGAATAAAAACAAAACAAAAAAGTGAAAATAGTATGCTTTGGTCTGCATTCAGACTCCATTTAGACTCCATAGTTCTTTTTCAGGGTGTGGAAAACATTTTTCATCATGAGTCTTTTGGAATTGTCTTGGATCATTGTATTACTAAGAATAGCTAAGCTGATCATCCCACAGTGTTGCTGTTACTGTGTACAATGTTCTCCTGGTTTTTCTTACTTCACTCAGCAGCAATCCATGTAAGTCTTTCCAGTATTTTCTGAAATCTGCCTGTTCATAATTTCTTATAGAATAACAATATTTCATTACATCCATATACCACAACTTATTCAGCCATTCCCCAATTGATGGGAGTTCCATCAGTTTCCAATTCTCTGCCACAACAAAAAGAGCTGCTATAAATAATTTTGTCACTGTGTGTCCTTTTCCCTTTTTCATGATTTCTTTGGAATACAGACCTAGTAGTGGTATCCCTTGATCCAAGGGTATGCATAGTTTTATAGTGTTTTGGACATATTTCCAACTTGCCCTACAGAATGGTTGGATCAGTTCACAGCTCCACCAATAGTACATTAGTGTTCCAATTTTCCCACACCTCCAACATTTATCATTTTCCTTTCATTTCATATTAGCCAATCTGATAGGTGTGAGTTGGTACCTGAGAGTTGTTTTGATTTTCATTTCTCCAATAAACAGTGATTTGGAACATTTTTTCACATGACTAGAGATTGAATTGCTTCATCTGAAAACTGCCTGATTATCTCATTTGACCATATATCAACTGGGGAATAACTTGTAAAATACATATTTCTGTTTGTAAAATAGATTTTGTTGGTGGTTACTTAGTTTACAATCAGGGAAAGAAGAAATAAATCAGAATGTTATACAGCACTCTGTGGCTTTCTTCATTCATAAAGTGGGAAATGTTTCTATGAGGTAATTGAGAATAGGTAAGAAAAATGTTAGAACCAATAATAAAAGTAAGAGGAAATGTTGGTGTCATTATGGGACTTATTCTAAAGGAGCTAAATTAGCAATCTTTTCCCACCTTTGCAAAATTCTATCCCTTTCTCATTTCCAGTCTCATAACATTTAAAATCCCTTTCTTGACCTCACTTAGGCCAGGTCTATGGTGGCCCTTTTTCTGGCCCTCCCACTAGATAACACCATCTCATAATTCCATGTCTTCCGCTTGACCATTCCTCATACCTGGAATGCTCTCCGATAGTTTCCCTTGCTTCCTTTGAGACTTAGATCCAATCTTATACTCCCTAAGAATCCTTT
Source organism: Dromiciops gliroides (assembly GCF_019393635.1). Lineage (NCBI taxonomy): Eukaryota > Metazoa > Chordata > Mammalia > Microbiotheria > Microbiotheriidae > Dromiciops > Dromiciops gliroides. Next base: position 3,940,661 of record NC_057865.1, on the reverse strand, counting down.
CATTCCTCCTTACAAAGTGCTTCCATTTGGAAATGACTTTTCATCCTTTTTCTATACATATCCTATATTTATATAGTTATTTGTGTGCTGTCTTCCTCATTAGAAGGTGAGATCCTTGAGGATGGAGAACATTTATTTGGCATTGTTTTATATCCTCAGCACTTAGTTGTGTTGTTTAAAATCTAAATTGTGGGTTCTAATTTGCCCCCCCCAGCTTTTTTGGGGGGGAACTGGCTAAAATCACTGATAAATTCTGTAAGACTTTAGGCTTTTAAGGATTTATTAAAATATAGTATAAGTTAGTTAAGAGAGAGATTGAGAACAAATTCCTTATAGCATGGAAATCCTAGCTTGGATCTATTTGGTATAGCCAGAGAGGAAGAAACAAACTTCCTGTCTTAGCAGTCCATGTGAAATCCCTCACCAAGTCCAAAAGTCCTGGACATCCAGGGGGACCCTCCTTTTTCTCCCATCTGCCACCACACTGGTTTCTCCATGAAAAAGAGACAGAGGCAGTGCCCTAATTTCTGCTTCCTAGTTCCTCTCTCCCTCCCCAAAAGGGGAGGTCCTTCCAGCTGATTAGTTGAGAGTGGTCTCTTGCTGATGTCAGTAGTAGACTGCCTCTCAGAACAACACATCACTCAAGCCCAGCCAGGTGTGGTCTCCATCCAATCACCCTTAAGTAGGTACTTAGTCAGTTTCTCAGTCTCACCCAATTCAAACAATACTAAATCAATCCCCAGGTGGGACCCCTGGGCATCTGTCAAATCCCATTATTTTATCACATAGTACAATACCTGACACATGGTATTTATTTAATAAATGCTTATTGACTGTCTAATAGACTGACAATGCATGAGTCAGGAATCAAGTTTTCAACAGGTGACTTTTCTAGATCAAACATTTTTGTGGAGGAACATAAAGGGGTGTGTGTGTGTGTGTGTGTGTGTGTGTGTGTGTGTGTGTGTGTGTGTGTGTGTTGAATGGTGGCAGATTCATTTCTCCTCCAAAAGGAGCAACAAGGGGAGAAATCATTTATGAACAGTGAAATAAATACCCTAGTGACATTTGTTGCCTTCTGAATTAGAAGACTGTGTAGAGAAGTAAAGCCTTCTGATGTCATTGGTAGATCATGCCTGCAACTCTTCATCTTATCTTTAACTTCCTGCGTTAAATGGCTATTTATTTGGAGCCCTGAAAGGTCACTTTTTTCTGTAAAATGGGAATCATAATACCCAGGGTCCCAGGGTTGCTGTCAGCATAAAATGAGATAACATTTGTAAAGTGCTTTGCAAATCCTAAAGCTCTCCAGAACTGCTCTTATTATTAAATGACTTTGTACAGGGCTATATGGCTCACTGAGTCCATGAGAAGAATTGAACCCATGTCATTTTTCTGACTTTGAGGCCAACTTTCTTTTCTCTGTGACACCTTGCTTACTAGGGAACAAAATCCATTTAACCTATGCTGACTCTGCTTACCTAAATACCCAAATAAGCAAAAGTTTCTATCAACATGTGCCCATGTGGTTTTTTGGCAAAAATAAGCCCTGAACATAATAGAGTTCTTCAAGTTTAGAATATCATGAGTAGGACACATTTCTCTGAACCAGCTTTTTAATTTTTTTAGAAGAAGAATCCCCTCATTTGGGCATAATTGGCCTCCACAAAGGGTTTGCACGTGTTCTGAAACCCAACAATTTCCCATTTCTAATGAGTTGTCTTAACAAGATTACCCAACATAGAAAAGGAACTAATTAGGTGGCATTTCATTCCAAAATCACAACGAGATTCAAAGTGGGCTTTTGCAGCTGGCATTTTGCTGGCATTGCAGGAGAAAAATGAGCAGGTGGCTGAAGAGCAAGGAGCCATCATCCTGCTCACTGTGTAGGAAGAATCACTCTTTACTTTCTTGGGGATAGACAACCAAATCACCCACCATTATTGTATGAATGAAGAAACATCTTAATGCTCTTGGATGCAGTAGGAAACTCCCCACTGTCCATTGCCCAGGATCCATTTTTTGGAGAGATACTTGTAATGACACAGCAGCCTGTGTGTGTATAGATACAGAGCCTGGCCAGGCTGCTCACATAGGCCATCACAGGAATGAAAGAGAAAGGAAATCCAAATGTCCTTGTGGAAGCGATCTTCAGCATCCTTGTGCGTTGAACAGAAGGTATTTTTACAGCGATGATTTGTGAAGATCACATAAAGGCCTGGGCTAGTAGGTTTCATTTTATATCAATTTATACCACCTCATGTTTATCTGTGCTTGGAAATGAAAGGCTTCTTCCTGTGCAGGGTCCTTAGCATGGACCATCATTTCTTAAAAGCAATTATCCACCAATGGACACGAAGGACTAGAGACTCGAGATGTAACCTATTGTAAATCTCTCCCTATCTGAAAGTTATTCCCTGCTGCATGCAAAGCCACCTGTGCATCTTTTCTTGCCCCCAAAAGTGAAACTGCTAGCTTAATCTGCCCATCCTTGCAAGCTTTCTTCCTCTATCTTTTCTCCCCTCCATGGCTAAACTCCTTGCCAATGCTATCTACAATCAGTGCCAACAAGACTGATCCACTCACTTGATTCTAAACCCTTAACCATCTGGTTTCTGGGTTCATTTTCAACTGAAACTGCTCTTTCTAAAGTTCCCAATTGTTTCTTTGCCAAAGAGATATTACCTAATTGCCAAATCCATTATCAATGCTGTTTTCCTCATTCCTTATCATTTTTTACCTTTTTGCAGCCTTGAACCCTGTAGATTACCTTTTCTTTCTGGATACTTTCTTTAGAAGAGTCCTGTCCTAATCTTATCTTGTTACTGACCCAACAAGGACATGAAAGATGCCTGGTACACTCTCCTCAGTGGAAGACTACTGTGTGTAAGAAACATAACCCCTAATAACATCATAAGAGGCTAAAACTCCATTGTCCCTCTCTTAGGAATGATTCTGCCTGGGTTTGAACATCAGATCTGATACTAATGACCCATGTTACATTGGATAAATCACTGAGCCTCTCTGGGTTTCCTCAGATCACAAGTGTAGGAGTTGGATTAGTTTGCCTTTGAATCCCAAATCTATTATCCTAAGTGCATGAACAAAACAACTGCCATAGTTGTCCTATTAAACAATCCATAATTTCTGTTACCTAGAGTGCCCTGGTGAGTTTTAATTCTAAACCTTTGCTAATGCTAGCACTCCCTGAATATACTCAATACTATATTATTGATTGCCCACCAAATGTTTCATTTGAACTGTCCTCTTTCAAAGTCTCTGTTCCCAAGTTGATGTCAGAGGTCAGGCTTTCTTTGATGGTGATAATGGCAAAGTTGAGACCAATGAATGGTGCTCTGGTGCTCAGCAATGAGCACATCTAAGACATTATAAAGGGAATTTACCTGACACTTGAAAGCTCTCCCTCTTGTTTCCTGTGTAGGAAAAGGAGAGCTGCTCCCTGATGGAATCATGTGTTTCCGGGGGACCAAGAGTCACAGGGCTGGGCCATGCGCTAATAGATGGACGTGAAGCTTAGCCAGCATGTAGCTTGACATTGGGATAGCCTAGAGATGGCACGGTGGCACATATCACGGGATCAAGGATTTAGAGCTGGAAGGACCCTCAGAAACCAAATGGATCTGTTACTGCATCTATTAGGACATTCCTTACGATGATGTCCAATCATCACAACCCATCTCTGCCTACCAACCCTTCACTACTCTTGTGGCTGTGCCCACTAATAAGTTTGCTATAGAGCAGAAGTGAAGCAAATTGATAAGAATACAAGTCATTCCCCAATTGAGAAATTGTCAAATAATATAAATAGGCAGTTTTCATATGAAGAAATTAAAGCTATCTATGGCCACATGAAAAAATGTTTTCAATCACTATTCATTAGAGAAATGAAAATTAAAACTACTCTGACATACCACCTCATACCTATCAAATTGGCTAATATGAGAAAAAAGGGAAATGATAAATGCTGGAGAAGGTGGGGGAAATTGGAACACTAATGCATTGTTGATGGAGTTCTGAACTTATTCAACCATTCTGGAGAGCAAGTTGGAACTATTATCAAAGCTCTATAAAACTATGCATACCCTTTGATTGAGGGATACCACTACTAGGTATGAATTCAAAAAGTCATAAAAAGGGAAAAGGACACACATGTACAAAAAGATTTGTAGCAGCTCTTTTCTGTGGTGGCAACAAATTGGAAATTGATGGGATGCCCACCGATTTGGAAATGGCTGACTAAGTTGTGGTATATTATTGTGCTGTAAGAAATTATGACCAGGTAGCTTTCAGAAAAACCTGGAAAGATTTACATGAATTGACATTGAGGGAAGTGAGCAGAACCAGGAGAACCTTGTACATAGTAACAGCACAACAGTCTTTCTACTGAATGTCCTTTTGAAAATCCCTGAATGTTAAGTTCAGCCTCATGGTTTTCCAAGGTTGGACAAAGGTTCAATAGCTTGTGGAGCCATAATTGGTTTGGCAAACCCATCGGAGCAGCAGTTCTCTTGTTAAATTAGTAGCCACCACCCCATTCCCTATCAGTAATGATTTCAGTGGAATTTGAGGCAGATCCAGATCAAGACACAGAGGTGAGAAATCCTTCTGCTCTCTGGGCCTGGGAAAGAGTATAGAGGTCCTTTCTTGTGTTGCTCAATGTTTCCACTGAGCAAGCCTGGTATTTGTTTTGGTTTTTTGTTTGTTTGTTTGTTTGTTTGGTTTTTTTGGTGGGGCAATTGGGGTTAAGTGACTTGCCCAGGGTCACACAGCTAGTAAATATCAAGTGTCTGAGGCTGGATTTGAATTTAGGATCTCCTGAATCCAGGGCCAGTGCTCTATCCACTACACCACCTAGCTGTCCCCCAAGCCTGGTATTTGTAAAGGTTCCCCAAGTAGTCAAAGGGTAAAGATTTAACCAAGAGCTTTGAAAAATGAGCATACCCCATCTGGCCATCCTGGTGCCCATGATGAACATGCAAGCAATCACCCTGCATCAGATCAAAGAGAGTGACAGATGTTTTGAGTGCTTGATACAATTAGAAATGGCAATTAGTAATAGAATCTCTGTCTATTTTCTGACATAACATCTGGTTGAACATCCATTATGCCATGTAATCTAAATGAGATTTAAATAAACGGGGCTTATATGGACAAGTGTAGGGTTTTAAGAATCTCTGTCTGGGTTTGATTCTCCCTACCCACTTTCTGCTGTACATTTCCAGAGCTGTGTGGCTTAAGGCCTTCAATACTAATCTTGATATAATAATGGTCATAGTAACTGATTTTATAATGCTTTCTTTTGGAAAATGCTATACAAATATGGTTTTGTTTCATCCCTACAATAGCCTGAGGAAGTAGGTGCTTTTTTATTCCCATTTTACAAATATGGAAACTGACACAGACACAGTTTGGTGAATTGCTTTGGTTTTCACAGCTGGCAAATTTATGAGTGTAGCTTTGAATGCAGGCCTTCCTGACTCTCAGACTAAGACTCTTTCCACTATGCTACCTAATTGCCTTTACAATAGTGAATCTAAATGGAGAGACTATGAACTTTTTTTTAATATATTTTTTGAAAATTGGATTTCAGTATAAATGATTTCCTTTGTAATCCCACATATTTTACTTTATACATTTAAGGCTTTATTCTGAAAAGGTGTTCATGGGTTCACCAGACTTGCAAAGGGGTCCAAGATACCAAAATGGTCAAGAACTCATACTTTCAAAGGAGGTTTCCAACGCCTAAGCAAATCCAGTCCAATTCAGTAAAAGCCTGCTATATACAAACCATTGTTAAAAATGCAGAGAAAAAAGGAGAGACAGAAACTGTTTAGTCATAATAATTCCAACAACAAAAACACCTTCTGTACCACTTATTTGAGGTAAGACTCAATTTTTTGGTTACTTTCATGGACTTTTGAAGGTTGTTCCTCTGTGTTACCTCAAATTAGCTGAAAGTTTTCACATTCAAATGGAGTAAAAAGCCAATTATTTGTGAACAAAAGAGATGAAGCAATATCTACAGGAGCCTGAAGCATAAGATGCTTCAAAGCTCTATCATTTAGTAGATATTGTCCACTTCACTTTGACCATTGTTATAAAGGTCGGAGGGTGAGGCTGTGAGAGTTGTCCAATTTACGGGATTACAGATTTAAGGGATTGCAGGTATCTTCCATTCATTCATTATCAATTGTCTATTTTGTATTTTAGCCAAAATAAGAGGCAGCTTTGGCTTTTATTTAAATTAATTTTTAAAATGCTGCATTTACAGCACAAAGCTCACTTTCCAAAACAGTTTCCCATCTGTTCCTTTTTCTGATCCTCTGGGTACAACTGTGAGACAGGTATGATAAGGGAGATAGTTAATGCAGGGGAATAAGACTGAGTAGCAGATGTCATATGCCATGATGCAATGCTGGTAGAACTGTACTCCTAGAGAAAGTTCTGACCATATTTTGTACTTACAATGGGGAGACCAGAATACCAATATATGCAAACTTTGTAGGTTGAAAATTTCTATAAAAGGACAAAGATGGGGGCGGTTAGGTGATGTAGTGGATAGAGCTCCAGCCCTGGAGTCAGGAATACCAGAGTTCAAATCTGGCCTCAGAAACTTAACACTTACAAGCCGTGTGACCCTGGGCAAGTCACTTAACCCCAATTGCCTCACTAAAAAAAAAAGCAAAGATGAAAGGCACTAAAGTGCTAAGGAAAGAAAGAAAACAAAAGTATTCTTTTCTAATCCCTATATGGACCATGAGTCTCTCAACAATGTTCATGACAAGGATTCCCTCTATTCTTTCAAGATATACAGTGTATTGGTGCAACTCTTACTATTCCAAGGTGTCTATTCTACTTGGTCCTTATGCCATTGGGGTAAAAACTACCTTCCTGTAATTTCTATTTATTAGTTACAGTTCTATTCTCAGCAACCAAGCAGCATAAATCTATTCATGCCTGTAATCATAACTTCCCCTTTGAGCTACTTTCCTAACGTAGTCTTACCTCTGCTCCCCAGAAAACAACTGCTACTTTGGGTTGCTTCCTATGACTATGACTTATGAGTTCCCAGCTATCTGTGTGCTTAATATTAAAAGGCAGCACATAGACATAATTAGATCTTAGCAAAGGCGTTTATTAAGAGGGCAAAGTAACAGCAGTAGCTGTAAAACACTCCCTCCAAAAATAAACAATAATGTAGTCACTAATAAACACATAGATCCTCCGTGGGAAGAGGGGGCTCATGCTTAGGAGGAGTTGGTTGTAAGACATGCATTTAAAGATGCATGTGGCCCAAGTGATTCAATCCCTCAGTATTCCTACTTTGTTGTCATTTCCTCCCCTATGGAATGCTCAGAAAGCTCCCTCTGGGCACAGTGAGTCTTCAGAATGAGTTGTTCATCTGGACTTCAGGGACTACTTCTTACAGGACACAATAGCTTTTATGAGGCCATAGCTTACTCTCTTCTCCACTGCCAGAGGACATGCTCCTTGAAGGTGCTGGTGGCACTGAGTTACTGCCTCTTCATATCTGTGTCATTATGGCCTGTATGTCTCTGTTCCCTCAACTGTTCCTTAAATTCTATCATACTGATAAATTCTTGAACTGCTGGTATGGGTGTCTTCTGTAAGGTTATTCATACATAGATGCCATGATTTCTGTGTGGATGGAGCAGGGGAGAAAATAATATCCCTTCTTTTCCCATTTCTCCCCCAAGAGGTGAAAGGCTAGAGACTTCCCTGATTGCTGGCTCTTTCTTCAACTCTTGAATTGCCTATGCCAGTCTCCTGGGCTTAGCTATTTAAAACTCCACAAGAGTGTGGCCAATTTTTGTTCATCCAAAGAACTCAATTAGAGTTCCCTTTTGACTCAATCAGAGAAGCAAATCTCCACCCTCAGTACTTACATAATGAGTCTTAGATTCTTAGTTAAAATGAGAAAGTAATAAAGGATAACGTGGTAGTCCTTACTCTTGAACAAAAAATGTTAATTAAGTGGCAATGATACAGTTTTTGAATAGCTAGTCGATTGCACATTAATACCACATTAAAGAGGCAGTCACAAAACTGGCAGTGCAAGAAATGCTGAAGCCCCATGATTGAAAGTGAATTGAAAAGCACCCCCCAACATTTTCAGGCTGTCCCTGTCTCTCACATTTCCCTGCTGAGTGGTCATCTGCCTTGGATTAGAAGACCTTGAAGAAAGGGTGTCCACAAATTGTGAAGCTCATCCATCCTTCTTTTCTTCCATTTCTATCTCCTTTATTTGTTTAAGTAATAAACATTTTTTATAGTTTTGGGTTCCAATTTTTACCCCTCTTTCCCTCCATCCTTTCCCCTTTTCCTGAGGTAGTAAGCAATCAAATATGGGTTATACATGTACGATTATGTAAAACATTACCACATTTGTCATTTTGTATTATGAAAACTTGAAAAACAGAAAAACAATGAAAGAAAGTGAAAAACATCATGCTTTGGGCACAGCTAGTTGGTGCAGTGGATAGAGCATGAGCCCTGAATTCAGGAGGACCTGAGTTCAAATCCAGCCTCAGACACTTGACACTAGCTGCTTGACCCCGAGCAAGTCACTTAACCCTCACTGCCCTGCAAAACCAAACAAAACATCATGCTTTAGTCTGTGTTCCATCAATAGCAATTCTTTCTTTGGAGGTGGATAGCGTGTTTCCTAGATCATTCTTTGGTATTGTCTTGGATCATTATATTTCTGAGAATAATCTTTCACAGATCTTCATTGAACAATATGGCTGTCTCTGTGCACAATGTTCACCTGGTTCTGCTCACTTCACTATATATCAGTTCATACAAGTCTTTCCAGGCCTATCTGAAATTATCCTGATTGTCATTTCTTATAGCACAATATTTCATCACCGTAATATACCACAGCTTGTTTAGCCATTCCCCAATGGATGGACATTCCTCTGATTTTCAATTCTCAGCAACCACAAAAAGAACTGCCAGAAATATCTTTGTACAAATCAGTCTTTTTCTCCTTTTTGTAAGGCAGTTGGGGTTAAGGGACTTGCCCACAGTCACACAGCTAATAAGTGTTAAGTATCTGAGGCCGCATTTGAACTCAGGTCCTCCTGAATCCAGGGCCGGTGCTCTATCCACTGCAACACCTAGCTGCCCCTCTTTTTCTCTTTTTGAAGCCCATCCATTCTACTCTCAGACCCTGAGTGTTGGACAGTGCTTTCTGCCAGGAAATGAGATGTGGCCTCTATTACTCTTGGCTTTATGTGCAGAAGCTAAACAGCCCAAATATAATCCCTTTTCTATGTGTCATCCTTTCAAATGCTTGGACATGACTATCATGTGTCCTCTGAGTTTTCTGTAGGATCAAACTACTAAGTGCCTTCAGCGGAGGGAATGAAATCATGGAATGACCTTAAGACGCTTTACCACCCAACTCTACAGGTTTCCAAGCTCTTATGTGCCATTCCTAAACCAAGGAGGCCAGGATACACCATAGTTGTCTGAGATGTGAACAGGGCAGAGGAGAGCTATGTGAATATCTCCGTGCTTCTTACTTAACCCAGCCTAGGACTAAATTCACATTTTTAACTTGCATATACTGCTGACTCATGCTCAACACAAAATACACTAAGCACCCAGTAATTCCTCTGATATGGTTCAGCCTAGACACAGTGTGTGCTCATGAAGTTGACTTTTTTGAACTGGATTCCAATCAGAAAATCATAAATAGAAGCTGAGAAGATCCCCAAATATCAAATTTCTAAAGAATTATCTTCTCAATTTATCTGGCTGAAATTATTTGGCCAAAGGCAAATGCTATAGGTACTACTATAAGTCTTGGGTTACCTCAGTAGTCCAGAATCATGAGAAAGATATGGTTTGAAGGTTGATTCAAACCAAAGTAAGTTCTGTGAAATCGTTTGGAGGTGGTGGTCCAAGGGTTGGGGAATGACAGAAAATAGGCCATACAGGAAGTTAGATACCTTATGTGACATGGGAGCAATACAGTATCACCCCTTATTGTTATGGAGGAATAAGGCACCATCACACAACATTATAATATAAAATAAAATGCATAAAGGTCTAAACAAGAGTTGAAGTGTGTGACATACAAATCAATGAGGGTTTCAGGGAGACATTTCTTTAACTTACTACCAATTCAAAAGGGTATGGGTAGGTGTGACAATTGTTTCTAGTCAAAGATGAACCAAATATGATCAAAGGCACAGAATTTGGACCTTTAAGACACTTTCAAAGGATAATGTACAGTCCCATGTGATTGAATTCCAAAGTACATGAAAGGCAATGAGTATTATGAGATCAAACTGAAAAAATCAGTGACAGGGTAGTGACAGATTGTTGAGGGCCTTGAATGTCAAGAAAATAGTATGTGTTTTGCTTGTTTTGCTAGGGCCCATTAGATGAATTTAAACCAAATAGAAATATTCATTGAATATGTTGATGGGGAAAACTTGTATTTTGATGGATGCTGTGGAATGAAAACTTACTAATTGGCTGGCTGAATGAATAAAGCTTTTGCCATGTGCAAAGCATGCCATGGTTTGGTAATTAAGAGGCCTCATTTCCAATCTTGGTCCAGTTATTCTACTGTTTGGATGATCTTTGGCAAGTTTCCTCCTCTTCCTGGGCTTCAGAATCTTTGAGTATAAAATGAGGGACTGGAGGAGCAGATGATCTTAGGGTCCACTCCTCTGCTAGGCCCTTGATCTTAGGCCAATCAAAAGAATCTTGGCCATAATCTTTTTTTATATTTAATTACCTACTATTTACTAGGCACTGGAGATACAAAGACATAAAGAAAAAAAATCATGAAATACATCAAAATGAAGGTGACATTTTAGCTGAGCTTTGAAAAGAACTATGGGTTCCATGAGGCAAATGATAGGAGTGAAGTCCCTCTAAGCATGGAGCCCGGCTTGTAAAAAGATGAGGGTGTAGGGGTTGGATTGTCCTTGTCCAGCACTTAGAACATAAGCACTCCAGTTTGTCTGGAATGTAGAGCTCATGAGGAGGAATCATGTTCATTATCTTGCAGAAGTCAGTAGGAGCCAGATTGAGAAACTGCCTTATAGGCCAAATGGGGCATATTTTATTCAAGAGAATCAGCATCCACAGATTCTTGAGCAGGGGAGGGATTTGTGCTTTAGGGCTACAATTTTGGAAGGCATGACTCTTATGAATTGGGGTGCCAAGAGAGTTGGTGTGGAGATACCAGGTAGGGCTCTAGTGTAGTAGTCCAGGTAAACAGAAATGAAAGCTCAAAGCAGAGTGATGATTGTGAAAAGACAGAAGCCATGTTGTAGAGGTTGAATTAGCATGACTCAGTGACTTAGGACTCCAGCTTTATATCTGCTGCTCTCACTGCTTTCAATTCCCAAGAACAAGATGTCTCCATACCAGGTATCCTGAGTTGCCTCCCCACTTTCCTGCCTCCTTTTGTGTGTTATGTCCCATTTTAGATTGTAAGTTCCTTGAGGACAAGGACTGGCTTTATTTATATTAGTTACATCCCCAGAACTTAGCACAGTGCCTAGCACCTGTTAGACACTTTATAAATGTTGATTGAATTGGATTGAGTTGGATTGATTGGATATGGAGTGATGAGTAAGAACGAATATTCAAGGATAATTTTGAGGTTGGAAGGTGGATGACTGCAAGAGTCATGGCATCAGTAGAAACAGAAAACAAGTTGAAGAGGTTTAGGGAGAAAGCTTCAATTTAGTCTTGGGCCTGTTGAATTTGGGATGCCTATGGTATATCTAGGTGCAGCTGCCTAACAAGAAGGCTGAAATGTGAGACTGGAGCTCAGAAGTACTATGAGGAATGGCTCTGATGTTTTCAGTCATTTGTATTGACAGATTAATTGAATCCATGGGAACTAATGAGGTCAGTGAGAGAATGTATGGGCAGAAGGCTAGGATCAAGCTTTGGAGTATACCAAAGCATAGAGGATATGATTTATATGATGACTGTACCAAGGATATTGAGAAATTCTTAGTTGAGTGCTTTATTCTGTATAGCCAAGCATCTTCAGGGACAGTGTAGCATAATGGATCGAGAGATGGCTTCAAAGCCTGGAACACTTGTGTTCCATTTTTGTCTCTGACACACATTGGCAATATGGCCCTGGGCAGGTAACTTAACCTTTTAGTTCTTGAGGGAGCTCTGAAGGACTATACATTTAAGAGAAGGTAATAAAACCTTCATTAATAGAGAGATAGTTCTCACACTGGTGTTCCCAAAGGCCCAGTCCCTATCACTTGATAAATGTTAGTTGAATTGTATTTATTTTTGCATCTACATTCTTAAATGTAGATGTACCCTTTCATGGGAATTCCTCTTCCCTTGTAATTTGCTCCAAATACTTGGATTCAGAATTTCATGTGCTCTATCCTGTATATCTACTCTCTTAGCCTCCCCAAATCCTATTATTTTGTCTTCTTTACTCATTCATTTAGCCCTAAGATAATTAAGCAGGGCTTAGCACAGTGTCTGGTCCATAGTAAGTGCTTAGTAATTACTGTTGACTAAATAATATGTGCTCATATGATGGCATAAGAGGGGAATGGATTATCTCTCACTACAATGTTTCTAGGGCAACCATTTGCTCTCTTTCTGCATCCTGATTGACTTCTAGTACTTGAAAGGCCAAGATTCAACACTGGGGGAGGGATTAGAATTTTTCTCTTGGATGCCAGAGGACTGTGTCCAGAGCAATGAATAGGAGTTGTAAAGAATTGCTTTAGGCTACATGGAAGGAGTGGGGGTGGGGGTGGAGACAGCCTTCCCAACAATTAGAGCTCTGTAAAAGTAGGATGGGAGTTAAGGAGTGGTGGATTTTGCCTCATTGGAGGCTTTTCACCAAAGGTTGGATATCCTGACCCCTTGTCATGAAATGGTAATGATTCAACTATCTGGCCCTATGCCTGCTTTAACTCAGATTCTCTAATCCAGAGTTAAATGGTCTGTCTTTCCAGTTTAGCCTACCCACCTGCCTAAAGTCATCGTCTTCTTCTGACGAATCAAGTGGATTGCAGAAAATGTGAAGGAATTCATGAAAAAATGTATGTGCACAAACATATAAACAGATGTAATTACATGCCTTTGCACATACATAGATACCCAGAGGATCCAAGTTGAAAAAATATATTGACCTTTGGAAAGAACCTGCAGAATGAATGACTATAAGCCAGAAGAGGAAGGGAAAAGAAAGGACTTCAACCACTTGGAGCAATAAAACTGTATACGTGTACACACACATACACATTTTTATTGGCTAATATGTATACATTTACATATGCATATATATAATATTTAAAATGATTTGTATATTTACACTTTTTACTTCTATAATTTGAGTCTCCTCCTGAGGAGGAAGAAGTTGATTGATCTGATCTGAGGAGGAAGCCTCAGAGGAATGGATAAAAGCCTCAGTAATGTTTTGGGACAGACCATGCAGGTAGGGTCATAGGAAAGAGTACAGAGAAGTGGAGGCTGATGACACCTTGCTTATAGGAGTCAAGCATATTATTGTTAATATGATAACAGCAACATAAATATCTGTTGTTTTCCTAGCACATTTCTAAGACTTAGCAGAAAACCTTACCACAATCATGAAAATAGATGCCTCCTGCCCACCTCCTATGATTTTATATGGACTCCAATGACAATGTTAGAAGGAACCTAAAACAGATTGGCAAGATTCTGAAGTCGTGGACAAAAACCTACAGAACATTAGGCCATAGGTCTTGTTTTCTTCATTCTTTTCTACTGAAGGAAACTGAAGCAAAGGTGAGGAAACAGTAACTTAAGGTGTGAATAATTGCTTGAGAAGGTATTTGAGGACATGTGATTCATTTCTGGACTATGGCTTACAAATAGGGGTTGCTACAATCTTGCCCTGGTATGAAGCCACCTGACAAAGGTTAATTAGAACATATGTGCCGTTTATCTTGCAATCTAATCAAAAGGGTTCCTCAGTGAAAAGAAAATTATAAAAAAAGCATGGGAGAAAATTCCATATTACTGGCTCATATTGAGCCAGGAAAGATGAAAGTAGGACAAGAGTTGAAAGTCCCTGCTTACAGGAGCTAGGTGATGTGATAAGACTGGATGCTAGCAGTAGTAAAACCCACAGATAGCCTTGCCCCCAGAGGCGTTCTCCTCATGGTGGAGCTTTCCTATAGTGAGTCTCCAGCAGGTGGCGGCATTCCAATCATTACAGTAAAGAGAAACACATGGATAAAGTATGAAATTTACCTGCTCTCCCTTTCCTGCCTGCCTCTCTCACCAAGCCCTCTTCTGGCCACAAAAAAAGCTTCACTCCTCCCAGAAGCCTCCTGTGCAACAGGAAACAGGGCCATCCACACATACAGCTCCAAGCTAATTGTTTGGTAGCTCTGAATGACAGGACCCATGGGGCAGCAATCATCATTTCCTGATAGTGAAAAACCTCATAAAAGATCACTTTCTGATGCTAAAGTCACATGATTTCTTTTCATGGCCAGATATCACAATGCCCCTCCCAGCAGAGGATGTCATTCCAATTCTCACCTTGGACATGGGTCTAGGAGTAGAGCAGATTTGAGTGAAGATTTGGGGAGGGGAAAACTGGTGATTTTGTTATTGGAGTTATCTATGGCTTCTGACTGTAATGAGGAAAGAGAAGACTTTTTCACGGAATGGACCATGTGTCTGTTATGGTGGAATAATATTGTAATGATAGGAGACTAGAATTACTGAGACATCTACTTGAGTATGTTTTGTGAATTCTGTCTCTCTGTCTCTATCTCTGGGTGTATAATTCTATCATATATTATCTTGTCTAACATGGAAGAACTGGTTGCTGAGTGGAAATTATGAAAACTTCTAAGTTATCACTTCGTCCTAGTGTTTGTGATAAAGAAGAGAAAAAAGGCAATATTTTGACGAGTCCTTTAAATTTTGGGAAAGTAGATTTTAATGGGTCCAAAGAAGGCTAGAAAAAGATAAAAAGGACTAAAATTATACAGGAAAAACTATCCCAGAAGCAACCAAGGACTCCTAAGAAAGAAATTCTGAAGATACAAAGGGAAACAATTACAATGAAAGGAGGAAAATAAGGAGTTATTTATTGAAACCAATGTTGATGCACATTGAAGTCATTAAATACGAAAATTGGTAGGAAACAAGAAAGATGACATAGGACTTCAAAAAAGGAAGACAGTTTTACGAATCATGTATTAGTGTGTTTGTCTTCCAACAACTCCTCTGGCTCTAATTCTTTCCTTTTGATTATCTTTGCCAATTTGTCATAAAGTGAAACCTGAGAACTGTTTGGATTTGTACTTCTCATTATTAGTTATTTGGGGCAATCTTTCCATATGCTTATTAACAGACCAAGATGGTAGTTTAGAGACAACCCAGCTGGACTCTCTCTACATTCCCCTCCAAACAACTTTAAAATAATGACTAAAATAAAATTTTGGAGCTGAAGAGCCAGTGAAAGGTCATGGTGAAACATTGTTTGGGCCTAAGAGAACTTAGGAGGTCAGAAGTTTGTAACTCTAGGATTGGAACCCTGTCCAGAGGTAGTAGGCAGCAATAGGAGCCACAGTGAAAGTGGCTGATTTGGGATCTCATGGCCCAGAAGTGGTAAAAGGGTCAGACATTTGTTCTGAAAGAGATTACCGGAGACCATTTGTTTGCACTGGATACAGCTGTCACTGATTGGCAATTCTATTGCTCATGTGCAGTTCCATGGTGGAAATGAGTGCTGGGGGCTGGTTGCAAAGGATCAGGGGTCTTGGTTGCAGTTCCAAAGCAAAGAAAACATTGATGTTTGTGACTATAAGGGACCAGATGCATTTTCTGGGTAAAGACCACAGTTTATACCAGGAGAGCAGTGACTATACCTATATCAGAACTTCCTCACTTTGAAATCTCCCAAAACTTAAAAAAACAAACAAACAAACAAACAAAAAACTACATTTTAAAACAGAATCACAAAAAATGCCTGAAGCTTGGGACGGTTCTTTTCCCATGCTAGGTACCTAGTGACCAACTTTAACATGAAGTTCAAAATAAAAAAATAGACTGGAAAATGAGCAAACAACATCATAATTTAGTGACCACAAACAGCTATTACAATGGTAGGAACACAAAGACAAATTCTAAAGAAGACAAGAAACAAACAAATGGAAAAAAGTAATCATAAAAAGATTCTGTAGTGGCAGGACAAAAGCAAGACATAAACTCAGAAGAAAACAACAGTATAAAAACAGCTACAAGCCTCAAATAAAAATTCTAATTGGACTCATACCCAGAAGGAATTCCTAGAATAGTTAAAGAAATAAGAGTGATAGAGGAAAAACTAGGAATAGAAATGAGTAATGTAAGAAATTATAAAAAAAATAATCCACAGCTTGGTAAAAGAAGCACAAAATCATACTGAAGAAAAGAATACCTTAAAAACACAATTGCCAAATGGTAAAAGAGATACAAAATCCACTAAAGAAAACAATTTTTAATGCTTGCTTGTTGTATTGAGTTATTTAATGGAATTAATAGTTTTTCTCCAATTACATATGAAAACAATTTTAACTTTTTTGAAATTTTAAGTTACAAATTCTCTTCCTGCCATTGAGAAGGCAAGCAATTTGACATGTGCAGTCATGTAAAATATATTTCCACATATGTCATGATGTAAAAGAAAATACAGACAACTCCCAACCCCCCATAAGAAAAATAAAGAAAACATATGTTATGATTTACATTCAGACTCCATATTTCCGTTGGAGATGGATGGCATTTTTCATCAAAAGTCCTTCAGAATTATCTTGGATCATCGTATTGCTGAGAATAGCTACATTATTCCCAGTCAATCATCATACAATTTTTTTGTTACTATATACAATGTTCTCCTGGTTCTGCTTATTTCAATTTGTATCAGTTCATGTCAGTCTTTCCAGGTTTTTCTAAGAGCATTTTGGTTGTCATTTCTTATGGCATAATAGTATTCCACCACCATCATATACAACAATTTTTTGTTCAGCCATCCCCCAACTGATAGCTATCTCCTCAATTTCCAAGTTTTTGCCACCACTAACGAAGCTGCCATAAATATTCTTGCACATAGAGGTCATTTTCCTTTTTGTTTTTTTTTAATCTCTTTGGGATACTGACCTAGTAGTGGTATTACATGTTCAAAGGGTATACATGGATGTATAGCAGTTTGGAAATAATTCCAAATTGCTCTCCACAATGGTTGAATCAGTATACAACTCATCAGCAGTACATCAGTATCTTAATTTTCCCACATCCTCTGCAAAATTTGTCATTTTCCTTTTCTGTCTTATTAGCCAACCTGATAAGTTTGAGGTGGTAGGTCAGATTTGTTTTAACTTACATTTTGCTAATCAATGGTGATTAACAACAATGTTTCACATGGGGATAGAGAGTTTTGATTTCTTCATATGAAAAATGTTGTTTACATCCTTTGGATATTTATCAATTGAGTGGTGGTTCTCATTTCTACAAATATGACTCAGTTCTCTATATATTTCAGAAATCAGATTTTTATTAGAGAAAGGTGCAGTATTTTTTTCAGTGATAATTACTATGTATTATCCTCCACTCTATTCCCCCATTTATCCTGCTCTCTCTCTTTTTTTGTTCATTTTGTTTTGTTTTGTTTTGTTTTTTTGGTGAGGCAATTGGGGTTAAGTGACTTGCCCAGGGTCACACAGTTAGTAAGTGTCAAATGTCTGAGGCTGGATTTGAACTCAGGTCCTCATGACTCCAGGGCTGGTGCTCTATCCACCGCCCCACCTAGCTGCCCCCATCTTGCTCTCTTTTAATCCTGTCCATTTTTAAAAGTGTTTTGCTTTTTACCTTTACCTCCCTCAATCCTCTTTCCCTTTTAACAACCCCCTTATTTTCTTATCATTTTCCCCTCTTATTTTTCTGTAGGGTAAGATTGATTTCTACACCCAACTTAGTGTGTATGTCATTCCCTCTTTCAGCCAATTCTGATGAGAGTAAGGTTCAAACACTCTATGCCCCCCCACCTTCCACTAGTTTCTCCACTGTAAAAATTTCTTTTGTGCCACTTTTATGTCAGATAATTTACCCAATTCTCCCTCTCCCTCTCCCCTTTGTCAAGAGAATTATCCTTTCTAACCTTTTAATATTTTTTAGATAAGTGTCCCATCATATTCACCTCATACCTATGCCCTCTATCTATATTACAATGGGAAAAAGTTTTAGTAGTTACAATTATAATTTTCCCATGTAGGAATGTAAACAGCTTAAACTTATTGAATACCTTATGATTTAGCTTTCTTGTTTACCTTTTATGCTTCTCTTGAGTCTAATGTTTGAAAATCATTTTTTTATTCATCACTGGTCTTTTCATAAAGAATTCTTGAAGTTCCTCTATTTCATTGAATGTTCATTTTCACTCGAAAGATTTTACTCAGTTTTTTTCTCGGTAGGTGATTCTTGATTGTAATCCTTCCTCTTTTGCCTTCTAGAATATCATATTCCAAAACCACTCATCCTTTCATGTAGAAACTGCTAGATCTTGTGTTATCCTGATTGTGGCTTCATGTTTCTTTTTGGCTGTTTGCAATATATTCTTCCTAACTGGAAGTTTTGGAATTTGGGTATAATATTGCTGGGAGTTTTCATTTGGGGATCTTTTTCAGTAGGTGATCAGTGGATTCTTTTAATTTCTATTTTAACCTCTGGTTCTAGGATATTAGGACAGTTTTCATTGGTAATTTCTTGAAAAATTATGTCTAGGTTATTTTTTAATCCTGGCTTTCATATGTCCAATAATTTTTAAATTCTTTCCCCTCAATCTATTTTCTAGGTCACTTGTTTTTCCAAAGAGCCATTTTACATTTTCTTTAATTTTTCATTCTTTTGTTTTTGTTTTATTACTTCTTGATATCTCACAAAAATATTAGATTCCACTTCCCCAATTCTAATATTTTTAAGGAATTATTTTCATCAGGGAACTTTTGTATCTCATGTTCATTTGGCCAATTCTACTTTTTAAGGATATCTTTTTTTTAACAATGATTTTTTTGTACCTCATTTTCCATTTGGCCAATTCTGCTTTTGAAGGTGTTCTCTTCATTGGATTTTTGTGTTTCTTTTACCATTTGGTTTATTCTATTTAAGTGTTGTTTTCTTTAGTATACTTTTGTGACTCTTCTGCCCAGTTGTTGACTCTTTTTTTTCCCCATGATTTTCCTGCATTACTCTCATTTCTCTTCCCAATTTTTCCTTTACTTAACTTATTTGATTTTTAAAATATTTTTTGACTTCTTCCATGGCCTGAGGCCAATTTGATTTGTTCTTTGAGATTTTAGATATAGGAATTCTGATTTTGTGTTTTTAACTTTCCTTCTCACTATGGTAACTTTCTATAGCCAGATCCTTTCCTGCTATTTACTCTTTTTTTTTCCAGGCTATTTCTTAACTTTTAACTCTATGCTAACATGGGGCTCTGCTTCCAGAGCAGAAGGAGTACCATCTTAATCACGACTTTTGTGCAACTGTTTGGAGAGGTATTTCTGGGTACTTGCAAATTTTTTTCCAAAGTGGTATGATCTAGGCAGAGGTATGTTTACTACTCTCTTGTTCTGAGAGCAACCAGAAGGACTCTTTTTTATTTTTAAAATTTTTCCTCATTTTGATTTTTTTATTTATGGAATAAAACAAGCATTTCTCTAATATAATATAATAAAAGTGATTGCAAATAAAACAAAAAAAATCTATTATGTACAACTTGCTTTTTGTTTTAAATATATAAAACATTTATGTACATTTTTCTTCCCTCTCCCCTTAGAGATGACTTTCATTAGAACAAGTCTGTACATTTACATAAAATAATTCTATACACACTTCTTTTTATCAGTTCTTTCTCTGGGAGGCAGATAGAGTCTTCATTTATATGTCCTTTGTAGTTAATTTGGGTATTTACAATAAGGAATCACTTAGTTGTTCAGTTACTTTTAAAACAATTTTCTCTTTGTTCTGTTCATTTCACTTTTCATTATTTTGTGCAAGTTTATCCATGTTTTTCTAAGCTCATCATTTCTTGTAAAACAGGAGTATTCCACCACAATCATATACCACAACTTGCTTAGCCATTTCAAGAGTGAGTGAGTATGTGTGTGTGTGTGTGTGTGTGTGTGTGTGTGTGTGTGTGTGAGAGAGAGAGAGAGAGAGAGAGAGAGAGAGAGAGAGAGAGAGAGAATATAGGAATATAGGATGTAAGGAATTGTACAGTAATCATAGCTGTGTATGTGAATGGGATGAACTCACCCATAAAATGCAAAGAGATAGCAGAGTTTATTAAAAAACAGAATCCAACAAAACATTTACACGATATAGCCTTGAAACAAAGCCACACAGAGAGACTTAAAATAAAAGTCTGGAGCAGAATTTATTATGATTCAGCAGAAGTAAAAAAAAAAAAAAGGTAAGAGTAGCACTAGCAGTCTCAGACAAAACATAAGGAAAATAGATTTAATTTAAAATATAATAAAGGAAACTACTTATTTTGCGAAGACAGCACAGACAATAAAGTAGTATAAAATGTTACTGTAAGTTTTTTTGATTAAAACATGATTTCTTAAATGTTTAGGAACTAAATCAAATTCATAAAAATAAGCCACTCCCCAGTTCAAAGGACATGAACATGTAGATTTCAGAGGAACTCAGTTACCAATAATATATGAAAATGCTTTAAATTACTATTGATAAGAGAAATGCAAATTAAAATAACTCTGAGATACCATTTCACACCTACGAGAAATGATAAATGCTGGAGGGGATTAGGGAAAATAGGTATACTAATAAATTGTTGGTGGAGTTGTGAATTGATCCAATGATTCTGGTGAAGAATTTGGAATTAGGTCCAAAGGGCTATAAAGCTGTGCATAGTGTTTGAAAAATATTATTACTTGTTCTACATCCCAAAGAGAAGAAGGAGAAAGAAAAAGGACCTAAATGTACAAACATATAGCAGCTCTTTTTGTGGTGGCAGATAATTGGAAATCAAGGGAATGTTCATCAGTTGGGAAATGGTTGAACAAATTGTGATGTAATACTACTAAGCTTTAAGAAATAATTAGGGGAATAATTTCAGGGGGAAAACATGACAAGACCTATATAAATTGATGAAAAGTAAAATGAGAAGAATCACTAGATGGTAACAAAGTGTTATAATGATCAACTGTGAAAAATTTGACTACTCTGATCAATATAATGGTGTTTTAAGACAATTTCAAAGCACTTATAATGAAAAAAATACTCTCCACACCTGGAGAGAGAACTGAAAGACTCTGAGTACAAAGTGAAATATTTTCTCAGTTTCTTTGTTTTCTACTATGGGAAATACAAAAATATGTTTTGTATTTTACATGTAAAAAAAGAAAAACATACTCTTTAGGGTTCTTTTTTGTTGCTGTTGTGCTCTGTTGTTGCTATGATTTTTAACCCAACATGTGTCTCATTTAAATTTTAATATATATATTTTTAAAGTATGTCATTGATCTCTCAAAATTATGAAAGAAATGGTTTTTTTATGGTGAAATATGCAAATTAAAAGCCAATTTCAGGGGGAAAAAGAAGCTATGGGTGGAAGTTACAAATAGGAAAATTATAGTTTGATGTCAAGAAAAACAAATCTTCAGAGAGCTTTTAAAAAGCACAGTGAGTTGCTGACCAGGTGTGGTGCTCCTCCACATTAGTGGTGTTCAAGCAAAGACTGCTCAGCCATATGGTGATGTTTTATAATGGGGATTTATTCAGTGTATTGATTGGGTCACTGTGGTGACTACTGAGATACCTTCCAAACTTTAAATCTGATAATGCCATGAGCCCACTGCTCTTCCTGTGTTAGGCTTAGGGCAGCATAATATCTTTTCAAAAAGAAAGGCTTCCCAGTTGACAGAATACATTCCTACTGTAATGACCAATTCAGTCAACATTTCTTAACTGTAAACTTATACATCAAACCAACCAACCAACCAACAAACAAAAACTGTCATTATATATCTGTCTTTATGCCTAGGATGACAACCATTTAATTGAATGACTACATGCCATAAAAGGAAGAATCCTTGAATTGTGCAGTCAAATGGGAAGAGATCTGGGTTTGAATCCAGCCTCAGACACAGGGCATAACAGGGAAATTCACTTAACCTTTCTGTCTCTTTTCTCATCTATCCAATAGAAATAACAATGATACCCCTCTCAAGTGGTTGTTGTGAGGATTAAAGGAGATTTGGCTCTTTGGACATCTGGAGGCATCATATGCATTTCTTCCAGCTTGAGTCCTTGATGTCCAGCATTTAGTCATCCTTTAGTGAACAGTTGTTGCAGTTTCCTTTTTGCAACTGTTTCAATTTTAGAGACATGCTCAGAATCATGGGAGGCAGTGCATGGAAATGACCAGAAAAATTTGGGGATCACCCCAAACATCACGAGGTTCCTGGAAATCATGAATAAAGTCTTTTCAGCATGATGAATGTACAATTCTCTGGCACTCCTGGGTTTGCAAAGTCCATTGTACCCATCATCTCATTTGAACCTCATTCTAACTCTGTGAAAGAGGTGACACAAAGCTGATTTCTCCTCTTTTACTAATGGGGAAATTGGGGGTAAGGCAATTGAAGTGACCTGCCGAGGGTCACACAAATAGTGTCAGAGGCAGAACTCAAACTCAATGCTCCTTGACTCCAAGTAATCCACTATGCTAGGTAGCCTCACAGGATACATCCCTGGACACAAAGCTAGTTCATACCCTCCTTCATTTCCTTCCCTCAATAGATTTTCTCTTCCCAATCCAACCTATGTTTCTGCATCATTACTTCAGTGAATCTGTGATCTCCCTGATGTGTGGACTCCATCTTGTCACACAGACAATACCCAAAATGCTCCTTCACAGCTAGTGGCATCCTCATTCATGTCCTCCTTAAAATATCCTTTAAAAGGAGCTTTCTGCACATGGTTATCTCTGAACTCCTTCCATTGCCCACCCACTTCTTTTTGATTTAGGCATTTCCGTGATGATACATTTCATCATTTCTTACTTAGAAACCCTTTTTGTCCTCACATTGGAACTTCCCCATGTTTCTCTCTGTTGCCCTTGTGTCTCACACACATCGTTGGTTATTTGGTGATTCTGAGACAAGAGTGTGCTGAAGGCAGCTTGCATTGGCTTGTGAGAATTGATTGTTCAATTTTCAATGTGAAAATTTACATCTTGGAAATTGGAACATGTGAGAAATCAAAGCAGGCCTTAATGTTTTATTAATTCTATAGACTTGGAAAGTGTTGGAGAACATGTAAATTATGCAGATGAAACCTAAATGTGTGCTGTGCATGCCTTTTTTTTTTTTATTTGCGCTTGTTTGAAAAATTGACCAGCATTCTACTGTCTAGTTTTAACTGAAGATAACTTTCATTTTGGGGAGCACAGTGGTGTTAAACATGCTTTATCCTTCTGAGTCAACTTCTTAGTTGGATATTGAAAGCCTTTAATTATCTGACCTTATCTTCTCACTTTAGTCTGAGCTCCCCTTCCTGCTATCCCGATGCTGTCTCATTTGACTTGCCCTAAGTAGTTCCCTGAAGGTCTGCCTTTAGTCAATGTGTTTCCAGGGCCTCAGGTCCCTCCTTTCCCCTTTTCCTTTTCAATCGTGGCTGCTAATACTGCCTCCTTGAGGCAGCTGCATGGCACTGCGGATACAACACTGGTCTAGAGTCAGGAAGATGAGATTAAATGTAACCTCAGATGAATACTAGCTACAGGATTCTGGGCAAATCAACTAACTTCTTTCTGCCTCAATTTCTTCAATTGTAAAATGTAACTTTTTAAAGTACTTACAACAGTTCCTTCCTTCCTTCCTTCCTCTTTTCTTCCTTCCTTCCTTTTCTTTAGGTATTCAGTACTTTTCCTTAATTTTTTTTTCATCATGGATACATTGCTACCCCCCCCCATATATATTTTTGATATACAAACATGTATACTCAATCAAAATCACTTTTCACATTGGTCGTGTCAAATGACAACAATAAGAACATTTGTCTTATTCTGTATCCTTTCATCACTAGCCCTGTGGAATATAGGGTCTTCTTAGGCATTAAGCTGATAAGGGTCCAGTGTAATTATAGTCCATTATATTTATATACCAAACTTGTTCATATGTTCCACGATTTATGGGCACCTCCTTATATTCCCTTTCCTTGTCACCTCCAAAAACAAGTATCAACATATTTTGGTTGTTTGGTCATTTTAGTCATGTTTGACACTTTGTGACCCCATTTTGAGTTCTCTTGACAAAGATACTGGAGTGGTTTCCTTGTCCAGCCCATTTTACAGATGAGTGAGGCAAACACACAACTATTGTTTGTGGCCATATTTTAACTCAGGTCTCCCTGACTCCAGGTCCAGAACTTTATCTATGTATCCATTGTGCCACTTATCTGCTCTTCTCTAGCTTTTATTTAATCTCCAAAGTTTTCTTCAAGTGCTCTCTTTCCATGTATATATTAAAAATCAACTTTGACTTTTTTCTTACTTTTACTTTGTCTCTTGCAGGTGTGGTAAAAATTATTGAAGTTTAGCTGACTCATTTGGGAAGGGCCACACCTGGCCCACCCTGAAGTTATGTATGCTACTGAGGTCAGAAGGAGAAACCTCTCCATAGGCAGTTTTGAAGAACCTCCTCTTTTGGGGGAGGAAGATTGAACACTCACTGAGGGGAGGCTGAGTCACTTCTGGAACACATGCTTCTCTTCTCTCTCCTCTGCCTTCCTGGTGGTGAGCAACTAGCAGACTTCCCAGGTGTGGTGAGTGAACACAATAGCCCTGCATTCATTTGAATTAGCTTAATTGGAAATGAGCTAGGGATTGTATAGACATAGGTTAGAACTAGGAGAATTTATCTGTATTTCTTTTTCCCTACTTATGTATCTTTGATTTTTATTAATTTCACCTTTGTTGTTTAATTATTCCCAAGTAATAAAATCTGATCCTTTTGTGGAAAAGAAGCTGTGAGGCTCCTTTTTTATTTGCCTGGGAGAAATATCTTAAAGGTCAGTTTGTGGGGCAGCTAGGTGGTGCAGTGGATAAAGCATCAGACTTGGATTCAGGAGTACCTGAGTTCAAATCCAGCCTCAGACACTTGACACTTACTAGCTGTGTGACCCTGGGTAAGTCACTTAACCCCCATGGCCCTGCAAAAAAAAAAAAAAAAAAAAGGTCAGTTTGAAGGAAAGAGAACTTTGAACTTAGAGGTCCCTCATTATTTCCAGGACCCCAATATTTTGGCAAGTCACCCAATTAACTCTCCATATATTATTTTTTTCTTTTTTTGCATTTATTTTCTTTTTTTAATTAATAAAGTATTTTTTCCCATTACATATAAAGATAGTTCTCAACTTTTGTTTATCCAAGCTTTCCAATTTCAGATTTTTCTCCCTCCCTCTCATCCCTCTTCCCTCCCCTATACAGCAGGTAATCTGATATAGGTTTATATATATATATATATATACACATATATATATACATACATACATACATATATACACACATATACATATATATACACATAATAACATTAAACATTTATGCATTAGTCATTTTATAAGAGAAAAATCAGAGCAATGACAAAAAACCTCAAAATAGAAAAACATCAGCACCAAAAACAAAAGAAATAGTATGATTCACTCAGCATCCATACTCCACAATTCTTTTTTTTTTTTCCTGGATTTGGAGATCCTCTTCTATCATGAGTTCCCTGGAACTCTTCTGTACCATTGCATTGGTGAGAAGAATATAGTCCATCACAGTAGATCAACACTCAATGTTGATGATACTGTGTACAATGTTCTTCTGGTTCTGCTCATCTCAATCATCAACAGCCAACACAAGACCCTCCAGGTTTCCCTGAATTCCTCCTGCTCATCATTTCTTACAGCACAATAGTATTCCATTGTATTCATATACCAGAACTTGTCCTGCCCTTCCCCAATTGATGGGCATCCCCTCAACTTCGAATTCCTTGCCACCACATAAAGAGCAGCTATAAGTATTTTTGTACATGTGGATCCCTTTCCCCTTTCCATGATTTCTTTGGGAAAAAGAACCAAAAGTGGTATTGCTGGGTCAAAGGGTATGCACAGCTTTATCGCCCTTTGGGCATAATTCCAAATTGCTCTCCAGAATGGTTGGATCAGCTCACAGCTCCACCAACAATGCATTAGTGTTCCAATTTTCCCACAGCTTCTCCAATATTTATTATCTTCCTTTTTTGTCATTTTAGCCAATCTGATAGGTGTCAGGTGTTACCTCAGGGTTGTTTTAATTTGCATCTCTCTAATCATTAGAGATTTAGAGCATTTTTTCATGTGGGAATAGATAGCTTTGGTTTCTTCATCAGAAAACTGCCTGTTCATATCCTTTGACCATTTCTCAATTGGGGAATGACTTGGATTCTTATAAATTTTATTTAGTTCCCTATATATTTTAGAAATGAGGCCTTTATCAGAAGTACTGGCCATAAAAATTGTTTCCCAGCTTTCTGCCTCCCTTCTAATTTTGGATGCATTGCTTCTGTTTGTACAAATTTTTTTTTATTTAATGTAATAAAAATCATCCATTTTGCATTTTATAATATACTCTATCACTTGTTTAGTCATAAACTGTTTTCCTTTTCAAAGATCTGATAGGTAGACTATTCCTTTCTCTCCTGATTTACCATACCATACCATGGTATCACCTCTTATGTCTAAATCATGTATCCATTTTGACCTTATTTTAGTATAAGGTGTAAGATGTTGGTCTATGCCTAATTTCTGCCATACTATCTTCCAGTTTTCCCAGCAGTTTTTGTCAAATACTGAGTTCCTATCCCAGAAGCTGGAGTCTTTGGGTTTATCAAACATTACATTACTAGTGTCATTTACTACTGTGTTTCCTGTGCCTGGCCTATTCCATTGATCTACCACTCTATTTTTCAGTCAGTACCAGATAGTTTTGATGACTGCCTCTTTATAGTAAAGCTCCAGGTTTGGTACCACTAACCCACCTCCCTGTGAATTTTTTTTTCATTATTTCCCTGGATATTCTTGATTTTTTGTTTTTCCAGATGAATTTTGTTATTATTTTTTCTAGCTCTATAAAATAATTTTTAGGTAGTCTGATTGGTATGGCACTGAATAAGTAAATTAATTTACACAGTATTGTCATTTTTACTATATTAGCTCTGCCTATCCTTGAGAAATTGATTTCTTTGCAATTATTTAGATCAGATTTGATTTGTGTTGAAGAGTGTTTGGTAGTTGTGTTCATAGAGTTCCTGGGTTTGTCTTGGCAAGTAGACTCCCAAGTATTTTATATTATCTACCATTACTTTAAATGGAATTTCTCTTTCTATCTCTTGCTGCTGGACTTTGTTGGTCATGTATAGAAATGCTGATGATTTATGTGGATTTATTTTATATTCTGCTACTTTGCTAAAGTTGTTAATTATTTCAAGTAATTTTTGAGTTGATTCTCTAGGATGCTCTAAGTATACCATCATATCATCTGCAAAGAGTGATAGTTTTCATTCCTCCTTGCGTATTCTAATTCCTATAATTCCTTTCTCTGCTCTTATTGCTAAAGCTAACATTTCTAGTACAATATTAAATAATAGGGGTGATAATGGTCATCCCTGTTTCACCCCTGATCTTATTGGGAAGGCCTCTAATTTATCTCCATTGCATATAATACTTGCTGATGGCTTTAGGTAGACACTGTTTATTATTTGAAGGAAAGCTCCACCTATTCCTAAACTCGCTAGTGTTTTTTTTTTTTTTTCAATGAGGCAATTGGGGTTAAGTGACTTGCCCAGGGTCACACAGCTAGTAAGTGTGTGTTAAGTGTCTGAGGCCGGATTTGAACTTGGGTACTCCTGACTCCAAGGCTGGTGCTCTATCCACTGCGCCACCTAGCTGCCCCTCTAGTGTTTTTATTAGGAATGGGTGCTGTATTTTGTCAAAAGCTTTCTCTGCATCTATTGAGACAATCATATGATTTTGGTTGGTTTTCTTATTGATGTGGTTGATTATGTTAATAGTTTTCCTAATGTTGAACCAGTCCTGCATTCCTGGTATAAATCCCACCTGGTCATAGTGTATTATCCTGGTGATCACTTGCTGTAATCTCCTTGCTAATGTCTTATTTAAGATTTTAGCATCAAAATTCATTAGGGAAATTGGTCTATAATTTTCTTTCTCTGTTTTATTTTGCCTGGTTTTGGTATCACCACCATATTTGTGTCATAAAATGAATTTGGTAGAACTCCTTCTTCACCTATTTTTCCAAATAATTTGTATAATATTGGAATTAATTGTTCTTTACATGTTTGGTAAAAATCACCTGTAAACCCATCTGGCCCTGGGGATTTTTTCTTAGGGAGCTCATTCCTGGCTTGTTCAATTTCTTTTTCTAATATGGGTTTATTTAAGGATTTTATTTCCTCTTCAATTAACCTGGGCAGTTTGTATTTTTGTAAATATTCATCCATTTCATTTAGATTGTCAAATTTATTGGCATACGGTTGGGCAAAATAATTCCTAATTATTGATTTAATTTCCACTTCATTGATGGTAACATCACCCTTTTGATTTTTGATACTGGTGATTTGGTTTTCTTCTTTCTTTTTTTTTAATCAAATTAACCAATATTTTATCTATTTTATTGTTTTTTTTTTCATAAAACCAGCTGTAACGATTGGAATAACGCCACCTGCTGGATACTTACTGTAGAAGAGTTCTGCCCATGAAGCGAAGGTCTTTGAGGGCAAGACCAGGAGTCAGGAAGTGACGCGGGCTAGTGGGAGGAGGAAGGAAGAGACTGGCGCTCAGGCTTGCTCTCTTTCCTTTGGACTCTGGTGGAGAGCGGAGCGAGAAATGTGCTCTCCCTTTAATAGATAGGAATCTAGGCCTTTCTCTCTCTCTTTACCAAATTCTTGTTTTCCTTAATAAATGCTTAAAAGCCTAACTCTTGCTAAAGCTTATAATTTATTGGCGACCACTCATTGAATATTTTAGACAGACTAGCTAGAATTTTAACCCTTAACAGATGGCTGACCACGAAGAGGAAAGCTAAACCTCAGTCTTCTGATCTTCTGGTTGGGTAAGAAATTTCCCCTCCCTCTCCCTTTAACTGCTAAGTACTGGCGCACTGGCTGTGTTTTCCCTTTAAATTTTTTTCGAATGGACCTTTTAAACTCCCTAATTATCCTATTTTTGATTTTAGTCTGTTTAACCAGACAAATGGGAGATAAGATCATGTTAATGCTTTGTTTTTGTGGATTTTCTATTTTTCTTTTTCTTTTTGTTAAAAGAGCCAGCAACTTACTCACACAAGGAAATATCTCTCCCTCTCCCAACCATGCTTTTTCTGAGAAGCCTGAAGAGATTCCCGCAGCTTTTCCCAGTTCTAACAGTAATTGTTGCTTTAATTTTGCATGCCTGGAGGCAATGACCCACCCTCTAGAAGCTTTTAATCCCCTAGCACCTGGAGGCAAAGTGGGGGAAGAGGAATCCAGGCCTGAGTTCAAAATCAAGTCTGATTCAAATTGCTCTGGTCCCTCCCCTCCTCTCCAGACCCCACCCTCTACTCCTCACATGGCCAAGCCCATTGCTTCCCCTGCCTGGGAAGTCCAGAGATCTGATGCGCATGCTCAACTTTTTCTACCTGCATTTGCAGCTTCAGGCTCAGCCCTTCCCCGGCCTGGCTGTGCTTCTGAGACAACCTTAGAAAACCCTTTAAATTCCAGATATGCTCGATTTGTTCATAATTTTGCTAACCTGCTTTTGTCTTTAATTAGTAATCTTATAAAGCATTTGTATGGTGAAAAGACTGACAGACAATATAGAGGGGTTAAAGAAGAAAAACTTAAGCTGAATAAGAATGACAATCATCAACATAGTTCAAGACTCTGCTTTTGCCATGGAAGGGTATATATTTTACAGAAATGTAGAAGTAAGCAGCAAGGTATTGATATGAGTATTGGGGATTTTAGATATCGGAATCAAGAGTGTTCTGAATTCACTCAGATTATTAACAGTATCAGTTCAGAGGTTACATAGGATTTCTATGCTATTACATATACATTTTGAAATTAATGGTATGGGTTTATTTTCATAGAGATTTTCATGCTTTTGAGGTTGTGTTTTATACTTAGTTTTTAAAACAAGGAGAATATTTGTAAAAGTTTTTTATAGTCATGTGATCAAGTTTATATTTTATAATACTCTTATTAAGTTCATATTCATTTATATTTCCTTAGTTTGAATTTCATTGTCTTTTATTGTTCCATGTGTATTTTCTTCTATTCATTTATCTATCTAATTTTGAAACATTGCAAGATGGTTTTGTTTTTATTATACAATGTTAATTCTAGGAGTATTGTGCTCCCATATTCTGAGTTGTTTGTTTTTGTTATTTTTTCTCAACTGATTATTTGATCAAACTCTTTGAAGCATTTCCCTGGCAAATTGGTTGCCATGGCAAGTGTAAAGAAGTATTATTTTTGATAAGCATATTCAAAAAAAAAAAAGAGGGGAACATTTGTAAAAGTTTTCTTTTTTCAAAAAAAAAAAGTTTTCTTTGAGATTCTGTTGTGCTTTAACTTGTATTTAAATATGTTCAGATTTTTCACAAAAGTAATTGTATACTAAGTAAAAAAAAATGGGTATTATTTGAAATTGTTGCGTAATTATATATTGTGTTCTGAGTCAAGATGTATTCACATTTTTTGCAATCATTTATTATCCTCAATTTTAAATCCATATGAGACTTGGATTATGGGAACTTATCATTTAAGACATTAATTGCCTTTATTCTGAGTTATCAGATGCCAGTTGGCCAAGATGCCATCCAATCACAAGAGGAATACATGCAAGAGCAGACACTGAACTGTCACATGAGGGGAGACATGCATGAAGTCAAGGTATGGCCGATGGAACGGCTTTTGACAAATGTTGAGGTTGGATTCTCTTGGTTTAATATTTTATTCTCTTTTTCCCCACGATATTGTACAGATGGCTGGAAGTATTCATCCCACCCATCTCACTTCTACACCTGGCTTCTATGCTCCCTCCTATATGCCTGATGCCATGGACATCTCAATCCCATGCATCTGATTAAGTCTGACTCAGTTTCTTCCAATATGTTCGGTGGCATGGACATATATTCCATCCACCTATTTTAAGCCTGGCATACTGTATGGGCAGTACATATTGCTCAAGTGTGGGAATGCTCATATCCCATCATTTCTCTGTTCTTTTATGGTAACCCCCATAATTATCTCAGATGTCATGATAAATACAGTGTTGAATTTGGCCTCGACACCTGTTACCAATTATATTAGATTTTTTTAATTTCTCATAATGGCATGAGGATAATTAGGCAGATGATGCAAAAAGTGATAAAACAAAGATAAAAATTATTTTTATTAATTAATATCGCAGCAATTGTCTTCTCAATTACCCTCCATAAGGGGGGACTATAGTAATATTATAATTTTAAAGAATGGTTCAATTTTTGTTTTATTATATGTTTCATGTGTAACAACTAAGATTCTGAATTCCCTTAGACATGTTTTTGAGAACTTTCATTGTTGGATTTGATTATTGACAAAGCTATTTTAAAGTTGTGTTAAGCTCAATTTTGTAGGAAATTTCCTGGCTGATTACCAGTATCCACACATCAACCCCTGAAAAGACTTCCATTCCACGACTACACCTAGAGGACATCTGAGAAAAGACTTTCAGAGACTTTAAATGAACAGTTTTGTTTTGTTGTTTTTGTTGGTTTTTTTCTCTTTCTGTTATAATATACACCATCTGTAACATGTATTCTCTGCAGAGGCCCTCCCTTTGCAAGACTAATGTCAAAGCGTCGGTTCATGAGGACAAAAAAAAAAAAATCGCCCCTCTGGACAAAACTTTCCTCTCTTCCTTTTCTATATTGTTGTTCACATATTATTAGTTAGCAATAGTTATTATATTCTTTTTACTGTTCTGCCAAGGAAACATTCTGTTTCTTGAGGAACAACAGGGGGGACTGTAACGATTGGAATAACGCCACCTGCTGGATACTTACTGTAGAAGAGTTCTGCCCATGAAGCGAAGGTCTTTGAGGGCAAGACCAGGAGTCAGGAAGTGACGCGGGCTAGTGGGAGGAGGAAGGAAGAGACTGGCGCTCAGGCTTGCTCTCTTTCCTTTGGACTCTGGTGGAGAGCGGAGCGAGAAATGTGCTCTCCCTTTAATAGATAGGAATCTAGGCCTTTCTCTCTCTCTTTACCAAATTCTTGTTTTCCTTAATAAATGCTTAAAAGCCTAACTCTTGCTAAAGCTTATAATTTATTGGCGACCACTCATTGAATATTTTAGACAGACTAGCTAGAATTTTAACCCTTAACACAGCTCTTAATTTTATTGATTAATTCTATAGGGTTTTTTTTGCTTTCAATCTTATTAATTTCTCCTTTAATTTTCAGGATTTCTAATTTGTTCTTTTTCTAGCTTTTTAAGTTGCATTCCCAATTCATTAATCTCCTCTTTCTCTCTTTTTATTAATGTAAGCATTTAGAGCTATAAATTGTCCCCTAAGCACTGCTTTGGCTGCATCCCATAGATTTTGGTATGTTGTCTCATTATTGTCATGCTCTTGGATATAGTTATTGATTGTTTCCATGACTTGTTGTTTGGCCCATTCATTCTTTTTTTTAATTTTTAAATTGGGGGTGGGGGTGGGGCAATGAGGGTTAAGTGACTTGCCCAGGGTCACACAGCTAGTAAGTATCAAGTGTCTAAGGCTAGATTTGAACTTAGGTACTTGTGAATCCAGGGCCAGTGCTTTATCCACTGTGCCACCTGGCTGCCCCCCATTTATTCTTTAGAATGAAATTATTTGGTTTCCAATTGATTTTCATTCTACTTTTCCCTGGCTCTTTCTTACATGTAATTTTTATTGCATTATGATCTGAGAAGGATGCATTTACTATTTCTGCCTTTCTTCATTTGACTATGATGTTTTTGTGCCCTAATACATGGTAAATTTTTGAAAATGTGCCATGTACTGCTGAGAAAAAGGTATATTCCTTTCTATCCCCATTCAGTTTTCTCCAGACATCTATCGTGTCTAATTTTTCTAGTAATCTATTCACTTCTTTCACTTCTTTCTTATTTATATTTTGGCTAGATTTATCTAATTCTGAGAGGGGGAGATTCAGGTCCCCCACTAGTATGATATTACAGACTAATTCCTCTTGTAACTCCTTTAACTTCTCCTCTAAGAATTTGGATGCTATACCACTTGGCGCATACATATTTAATATTGATATTACTTCATTATCTATAGTACCTTTTAGCAAGATGTAATTTCCTTCCTTATCTCTTTTAATGAGATCTATTTTTGCCTGAGCTTTGTCCGAGATAAGGATTGCTATTCCTGCTTTTTTTATTTTAGGTGAAGCATAATATATTCTGCTCCAGCCTTTTACCTTTACTCTGTGTGTATCTCCCTGCTTCAAATGTGTTTCTTGTAAACAGCATATTGTAGGATTCTGGTTTTTAGTCCACTCTGCAATTCACTTCCATTTTATAGCAGAGTTCATCCCATTCACATTCACAGTTATTATTACTGACTGGCTATTCCCCTCCATTCTATTTACTCCCTTTGTACTTTCCCCCCCTTCTTTCACCGTATTCCTCCTTACCAAATTTTACTTCTTACCCCTGCCTCCACCAATCTTCCCTCCCTTTTTATCACCCCCCCTCTCTTTTCTTTACCCTTTTCTCCCTTGCTTTTGTCCTCCCTTCTATCAGTCCCCCCTTTCCCTTCCCCATTTGCTTACCTAAAGAATGAGCTAAGTTTCTTTATCCCAATGAACGTATATGTTATTCCCTCTTTGAATCAAATCTAATGAGAGTAGGGTTGAAACAATGTTCACCCCTCCTTTCTTTCCCTCTAATGTAATAGGTTGTTGTTGTTTTTTTTCACCTCTTCATATGATATAATTCACCCCATTCCACCTCCCCTTTCCTGTCCTCCCCATAGACTCCCTTTTAAACCCCTTAATTTTCTTTGTATCATCACATCAAAGACAATTTATATTTATATCCTCTGTGTAAAGTCCTTCTCTCTGCCCAAATACATTTACAGTTCTTAAGAGTTAAGAGTATTATCTTCCCGTGTAGGGATATAAACAGTTTAACCTAATTGAGTAACCTTTTTTTCCCCTCTGTTTACCTTTTTAAACTTCTTGTGAGTCTTTTATGTTAAGATCAAATTTTCTATTCAGTTCTGGTCATTTCACCAGGAAAGATTAATAGTCCCCAATGTTATTAAATGTCCATCTTTTCCCCTGAAAGAGAATACACATTTTTGCTGGGTAATAGATTCTCGGCTGCAATCCAAGCTCTTTTGCCTTCCAGAATATCATATTCCAAGCCTTGTGGTCCTTTAATGTGGAAGCTGCCAGGTCCTGAGAAATCCTGACTGTGGCTCCATGATATTTAAATTGCTTCTTTCTGGCTGCTTGGAGTATTTTCTCCTTCACCTGATAATTCTGGAATTTGGCTACAATATTCCTTGGAGTTTTCCTTTTGGGGTCTCTTTCAGGAGGTGATCGGTGGATTCTTTCAATGATGATTTTATCCTCTGATTCTATGATATCAGGGCAGTTCTCCTTAATAATTTCCTGGAATATGGTGTCTAGATTCTTTTACTTGTCATGACTTTCGGGCAGTCCAATGATTCTCAGATTGTCTCTCCCGGATCTGTTTTCCAGATCAGTTGTCTTTCCAATGAGGTATTTCACATTTTCTTCTATTTTTCATTTTTTTTTATTCTGCTTGACTGATTCCTGGTGTCTCATGAATTCCTTATCTTCCAACTGTCCCACTTTAATTTTTAAGGCATTGTTTTCTTCAGTCAGATTATGCATGTTTTTTTTCCATTTGGCCAGATGAATTTTTTAAGGCATTGTTTTCTTCAGTGAAATTATGCACACTTTTTTTCCATTTGACCAGATGAATTTTTTAAGGAATTGTTTTTTGCAGTCAATATTTGTGCTTCCTTTTCCAAGCTGCTGATTCTTTTTTTATAGTTTTCTTGTTTTGCTTTCATTTCTCTCCCCATTTTTTCTCCTACCTCTCTCAATTGATTTTTAAATTCCTTTTTGAGCTCTTCCAGGAAGGCTTTTTGTTCTTGAGACCAATTCACCTTCCCTTGAGAGGCTTCACATGTAGGCAATTTGAGGGTATTGTCCTCATCTGAGTTTGTGTTGGCTTCTTCCCTATTGATACAGAAGTTCTCAATGAGAGGGTTCTTTTTTGCTTTTTACTCATTATTGCAGGTTATTTATTTATTTTTTAAGTTGAGGTCTGCTCTGGGGGCATCAGGGTCCCTGTTTGGGGCTTCTTGTGCAGGGGTATATGTGCTGTGTGACCGGCTTTTTACTCTGAGGCCTTTATAGTATGTGCAGTTCGCCCCCCTGCACTTCCTGTCTGAGGGTGCTCGGTCAGGCACCTTGATCCTGCCTGTCCTGTTCGAGGCCCTACAGCTGGCAACTTTACCTCTTGGCTGGTGCAGGTAGGTTTTTCCACTGTCCTTCTTGGCCACCAGATTTTTGAGCCAGGTACCCGGGGCCTCAGTTGTTCAGCTGTGGCCTGCAGCTCCTACTGACTTGCCCCGACCCCATTCAGCGCTGAGCTGCTGCCTGGCGCTCGACCTCCCTTTTGCCGGAGTCATACCGACCTTCTCCTGAAGTCTTCTAAATTATCTCTGGTTGGAAGACTGTGTCTCTCTGTCTCTTTGAGGGAACAGAAAGAGAGCTCAGGCAGCTTGCTGCTTCCTCTCTGCCATCTTGCCTCCGCCCCCCACATATTAAATTTGACCCCCACACAGGCATCCTAGGTGACTGCCTTCCTTTGGCCTTTATGTTAGGGCTTGACTTTGTGACACTCCTGGAAGGCAGGTCTGCCTCTGCTTTCTTGGCTTATTGAGTGTCACATTACTTGAGGTCTCAAGGTCAGTGTGAGGACCTGCAAGCTTTAAGTCTTCACAAAGTGATCTGATGCTGGCCAACGTCTGATTCCTGGCACCCAGAATGAGCTCTGCAAGTTCCTCATCCAGGCTTGGATCTGAGCAAAAACAGACTGCTACTGGACTCATCCACCAACATTCAGCTAAAAAACCATGGCCAGAGAAGCAAAATTATAGGCTCTCTTTTGGTCTCAGACTGCAAGCACTGGCTATTTCTCTGCAGGCTGGGATAGATGCTGGAAAGGAGACCCTGGCCTGCACCTATTGTCTAAGCCACTCTAAGCCACTGAACATCTTCCTTTCTAGGTAAAAGAGCTGCCATCCCAAGCCTGCCTACCTAGGAATGCCAACCCTGTGCATAGGTCCCCTTCTCAGTTTCTCCTGGGTTTATGACCCAGAAATAAATCATAGGGAGGAAAAACTTCCAGTTGTCACCAGTCCCCATCACAGCTCCTTGGTATGAGTCTGAGGCTGTATAGATATGGGTTTGAGACCTCCTCTTGTCCTGGTTCACACAATCTCTCATTGGGTGATGATGCAGGCTCTTGGCCCAACCTCTGTACCCAGTGTCCATATAGCTCTTTGTGTATCTTACTGTGCTGAGCTCAGGTAGCTGTGTGACCCTGGGCAAGTCACTTAACCTCATCGCCCCACAATACAAACAAACAAACAAACAAAGGGGAGATTGGTGTACTACTTCCTAGCACTCCACCAACTCAGCTCTACTTTCCCCCCTCTGTATTTACTGAGTCATCACCATCACTAAACGAGCTCTTTCTTTCTTTTGTCCTCATTTCTTCTAGCCATTTGTTACTGGTCTACAATATGATTTTCCTTTTTTCCCTTCTTTTTTTGATTCTAGCTTTCTACTTTGTACAATTGATTCATCTTTCCTCTTTGTAGTCATCGAGTCCTTTGATTGATTCCCAATATGCGATCCTGTCTTTGGCCCACAGTGATATTTTTCCCTCTCCCTTACCTCCTTTCTATTTCAGGTTTCCTTTTGTAGTCTCATAAGTTCAGATATCTACGGTTGGATTTAGACAATGAGAGATGCCAGTGGGCCTCATTGTTTTGTACATATTCTAGATAGGCAAGTCCCTCTGGGCGCTAACTTTCTAAAGTTAGACTCTATTGCTTGTGAGACTGGATCTGGTTTGTCCTTAATGAAGGATCTTACTTGTGTTCCTTGTGTCCTTTTTCATAACCATGTGCTAATTAAAAATATTTCTGTCTGTTGCTATGATGGCATGATTTAATTACATTATTTGCACCTATGAATATCTCCTGTATTCAGATCCATCCTCTCCTTCTTCTGAATACCCTGATTTAAAGCCTCTCAGGAAATGTGCCTTTCCAGTGCTCATTGTCTCTCTGTGGCTTTGGGTATTCTCTACCTCTTCCCATCCATGAATGACAATGAAAAAAAGTGCAGATCTCTTAATAACAGAAGACCCTTTGTTTGGGTAGTCTGCTTTTTGTGGCAGGATGTGGCCCAATAGTTAAGGACTGTGGTCTGATGAGGGCCAACAGAAATATACAGGATCTTGATGAGGTCTCCCTTGGGAGGAAAGTCAATAGGCCCTTGGCTGGGATTCCAGCCCAACACTAGGAAAGATCACTCATTCTCTCTCATGTTGATTTGAGATCTGTCCCACATGTACACAGACAGAAGGAAAGACAGAGGAATAGATTAGCCAAAGGTATTTATGAGAGGTAAGGTTTTATGAATCCAATGTAATCATTAAAAGAATAAAAGACCATTCTTTGACTATATATCAGTTGTACCTCATGAAATAATGCAGGAAAAGGGAATAAGGGACATCAATTCCTCCACATTTCCTACCCACAAAGCATCATGATCCTGATGAAGCCTTAGCAGATAAGTAAAAACCAGATCCCAGAAGTTTGTGTGGGTACAAACTACTCTTTCCCTTTGTAGAGAAGATAATTACATCCATTTACTTTTTTCCCATACCCACTAATTTCTATTTTGGGCTTTATGAATCATCTTCCCCAGGTCTTTTGAGTCTCTAATGTCCCAGATGTCTTCTATATCCTTCAGTGCCATAGGAAAAGAAGGGTTCTTTCTCTCAGTCCATCCCAGAGTCAACAGGTCTAAGATCAGACAAGTTTAGTTTTTAGTGTTTGTGCCCCCTCCTCTCTTCCTTTACCAACATTGGCTTTACATTTAAGTCAGGCCATGAAAATAGGGGAGTTTTGAGCTAAGGACTGAGGACCTATGCTTCTTCCAATTATTTTTTTAATCCATATACTTTTAAAAATCAATATTATTAAAATTCTCCAAATTATAAGTTTTACTTGATATGTATATAATCTTTTAAAATTTTCAAAGCACTTGATCTTTGCAACAATGATGTGAAGTAGGTGCTATTATTATTCCCATTTTCTGATGAAACTGAGGCAGAGAGGTTCAGCGACTTCACTATAGCCCTTTTATGATTCTCTTGTATACCTTAGAGGTGACCCTGTGTTTCCAGATAAACCTAAGAAGTGACAATTTCTACCATATTCTGAAGGCCTCCAGTCCAGAACAATCAAGATATTGAGTATGTATCAATTGGGTGTTACTAGCTAAGTTTCAAGTGTGTTGCCTCTAGGGATGCTCCCAAATAGAGACCTTTGGGCCCCATGACTCAGAAAGGAGATTGAACAGTTAGCATCATCATTGATGGAGGGAGTGGTCATGGTGATATAATAACAAATCTTGAAAATGTTGAATGTTAAAGGACATCAGTTTGTCTCTTCCATTTCTCCCCTTTATTGCTTCGGCTTTTGCATTTGAATTGACTGACATTACATAACCTTAAATGTTGAACACCAGTTCCTTGAATCCATGGTATAAGTGAGATATTTTAAAAAAGAGCATCAGGTCCATTGAGGAACATAGTCCTCATGACTTTGCATCCCAGAGTAATCCTATTACAGAATTAATGCAAGCTTAAATGGGGCCTGGGACAGGAGGAAGTCCAAATAAGGTTTTGCCTCTTAGCCTGTGGGCAGGTCAGTAATAGCCACTACCAAAGCCATTGTAATTAATGGAATCTCCATCAAACTTCCATGTTTTCCTTCTGTACTTATAGTTTTGTTTTATATACTTACCATCTGAGATTGATCATATTTTCTGAAAGTAAGTTGAGCCATCTAATGACTACAAATATCTCCATCTAGTGAGACACACTATGCAATTGTGCTGTGCTCATTAATTTTCTAACAGTGATTCTGCCAATGCAATTTTGTGAAAGTGTGGATTATTCATAATCATTCCAATCTGGGAAACAACCTCAGGGGAGTGATAAAATGAGTTTGTCTACCCAGCCCAAGGTAGAACACATTGATATCCTCTTCTCCCTTCTCTCTGGTCACACTTTATATGTTATCTGGACAATAGAGGATAAAACAGAAAAGTGTGCTGCTATCAGGTGACTTGACCTGATTGACTTTAACCAAATTCTGCTCAACTTTCTAATAATCAGCATCATTTGCCCAAAGCAGGCACTAGAGGTTCATGAAGATGTCTATTGCTGATTACAAACAGAAGTGGAATTCCCTCTACAAGCCAAGACACTTTAGATGTTCCTCTTCCAACTAACATCACACTGACAGGACTAAGACCTAGAGAAATATATGCCATCTTCACTGAAATCAATGATCATTCAAAAGAGATTGACCTATAAGTTAACACAATAAAGATAATGAGTTAAGTGTCTATTGTCCAGACTCTGTCATACAAGTGCACATGCAGCTGATGAGTTAATTCATCATTATATTATATCTTATACAGACTCTGAGGGTAGAAAAGGAGCTGATTCCAGAATTGTATAGGAGGAAGAGAAAGAATTGGATCACCTTTGGGAACCTGAGTAGGATTTTCACCTACCTCAGGTCTCTCTCTGCTGCAAAGCCTGTATGTTTTTTAATATCAAATATTTGGTAATGTTATACTTGATGAAAGATGCCCGAAGGGACTTAGAGAGATGAGCAGGAGGTAGAAGTAGGCTGTAGCATAATATTAATGAAGATTTACTCCCAAAGAAGAATATTCATAGATATCATCCAGGGATGTACGATGAGAAAAAAAGTAATGGGTTGTTAATGTAATAAAAGTGAAGCATAACAGATGGACAGTAAGAGTACTTCACTGGTCCCTAGAGACTATTTTAAGACTTCTAGCACATGAAATGTATTTTTTAAAAAGTGAAGAATATATGAGCTGTCATGGACAAACTTTTGTCCATAATAACATAATACTTTAAGGAATGAATCGTCTATGATCTGCGTTGATACATCGAAGCCACAATGATGAGAGCATGTACACACTGAAAATGCTTTTTTTGTCCTATTAAAAACATTAAGCTTCTGT
Source organism: Dromiciops gliroides (assembly GCF_019393635.1). Taxonomy (NCBI): domain Eukaryota; kingdom Metazoa; phylum Chordata; class Mammalia; order Microbiotheria; family Microbiotheriidae; genus Dromiciops; species Dromiciops gliroides. The sequence continues at coordinate 3,900,132 of NC_057865.1, read as the reverse complement.
CTCCTAGGTATTGTTCTTCATTTTGCCAGCTCTCTAGTTCTTTGAAATATCTGTCTATTGATCATCATTTTAATTTTTCCATCAAAGTGTTATTTTTTTCTAGTCTTTCCTGTCTAATGATGCTTTATTTCAGGAAACTTTATTTTTGAGAGGGATGAATTTCAGGCCTCTTATTGTGGTGGTCCCAATGTGGAAATTACCTCCAGCAATGTAGGATGGCAAATCAGACATACTCTCTCAAAGAGGGAACTTGAAATAGGTTTTTCCATGTTATAAGGTTGACACATTATGTTCCATGTTGTACCAGCTTTGTTTTTTTTTTTTTCTTTTGCTGGAATAACAATTTCTTAATCCTTTTTTCTGAAAGCTACAACTTGTTTTTCATGATGAAATTTGATATTTTTTAAAGACTAGATAGAAAAGAATGAAATGAATGAGTAGTCCACATTGGTAAAATTTTTTCAGGTGAGAGAAATTATTAATCTCTCTTGTATTTAATAAAAATTATTGAATTAAGATCAAGGCATTCCCCTTTTCTACTTCCTTAACCAGAAATTACCCATTGTGGGAAATCTTGTGCAAAGACTTATGCAGTATAAGATATAATCAAAGACAGTAAAGAAATTCTAAATTTAAGCAAATGGGTGAATTCCTGCTTGTTGTGTTTACTGAGACAGGTATGGAAAAATGTGGATTCTTCCTTTTTTCAGACAGGAGATATGGGCACTCAGTGTGACAAAAACTAAAGAAACTCACTGGAATATAGCCTAGCCCCTCATTGCAATATTCATTCTCTCACTAATTATTAACAAATCAGAGTTGATTGCCACCCTCAGCAATACCAACTTTTCCAAGGGCATATAAACTTTGAGCCTGCCACCATGAAGTGTCTCTGGTATTTGAGAGTGCCACTGACCTCATTTATTAATAAAATACTAGCATTGTTAATTAAATTACTGCTTACCCAGAATTCATATCTCTCAAACTTTTTAAACATCACACAAGTTTAGAATAGCAAAGCATTCAGCTGGCTATACTATAGCTTTTAAACTCTCCACACATTCGAAACGTCCCACTGTTTATGACACCTTATTCAAGCCAGCCATGTCAAGCAGTGCTATGTGACTATTTGTAGGATGTCTGGAAGGATCAGAGATCAAGAGCTGTAAAGAAGCTGAGTGTGTATCTCATCCAAGTCCCTTGTTTTGGGGACATCATGGTTTAGTGTAGGGAATAGAGAACATAGGAATTGATATCAAGATCCCTGGGGATGAATACCTTCCTTCTTTAAATTGACTTGCAACATTGAGAAGGTCCCATTACTTTTCCTAGCTTTTCCTTTCCTCCTCTATGTAATGAGGGGATTGAACAACCTAATCCCAAGGCACTTTCCACCTCAGCTATGCTGCCATTTTCAGATGCCATTGTGGCTTTGGTCCATTTGGATCATTTCCTCATTTTCATCCATGAGAGCCTGTTCCTCTATAGGCTGCAGGGAAGGATGTTGTACTCAACAATTTGACCCAGGGCTAATCTCTTGTCCGTGGACATTATTCAGTGTATTGGTTTCTTTCTAAAGCTCAAGCTTACTACAAATGTGAACACAGATCATTTTGCAATCCAAATGAGGTCAGCTAGTCCTCAGTCCTATCTCTTAAGGAGGGAAGCTGATTTCCCTGAGGGGCTGACACACAGTTTGTATCATTTACAGATGTTTTTAATGGACTGCTCTGCTACTCGACATTGTGACCTTTGCAAGAATCCTCTGGTGGCACTTCTGAAAGGGAGATGTCAGGATCATTGGCTAACTATCACCTATGATTTTTCCTTGGAACATCTCCAAGTCATATAAATTGCTGTTCAGAAAGCAGGGATGTGTTACTGGAATTTTCACCCTTTTACTCCTGTCAAAGCCAAGAACAGATGCTCAGAGTGCAATGTTGCCTCAGGTGCCAAAGACTTCTCAGACTTAGAGCTTGTGAGGAACTAAAAATAAAATCTATCACCAAACTCTTTGATTAAAATGAATAAGAACAATGGTATCAGCCACCACTTCCAGATGTTGGGAATGTGCATCTAGTTATAGCAGGACAATGTCTGGGGAATCATTGGCAATAGTCATGACATTTCAAATATTTTTTTTCCAATGGTGGATGAAGTATTATCTTCAAATTGTATAAGTGGATTTCCCACAAAAAATGTAGAAATCAAGGGATTAAATAAAGGCATGAAACAAGTCTCTCACCTTTGTTGTTGAACTTGCCTTCTTTAGCAGAGCAACAGTGTCTGAAATGTGGTTAAATATCACCAGTGAATTTAATATGAATTTCCCTTTTTGTATTCAAATAACATTTATTAAGCATCTACTCTACATCAGTCACTATACTACACACACACACACACACACACACACACACACACAGGGAACACAAATAAGAAAAAGGCAATACTTTCCCTCAAGAGGCTTACAATGAAATGACTGTTGCACAGATTGAGTTGCATACACTTTATTATTTATTTTTAAAAATTTTTCAACATTTGTTTTTATAATATTTCTAGTTTGAAATTTTTTCCTTCCCTCCCCAAGACAGTAAGTAAGCTGATATAGGTTATATATGTACAAAAACATTGAACATATTTATGCATTATTCATGTTATAAGAGAAGAATCAGAGCAAAAAGGAAAAACCTCAAAACAGAAAAACAGCACCAAAACCAAAATAAATAGTTTGGATTGATATGCATCCATATCCCACAGTTCCTTTTCAATAGTTCTTCCCAGCAAGAACTGGTCTTTAAAGTTTAGTGCAAAGAAAATGAATATATATATATATATATATATATACACACACACATACACATCATTACCAGTGTAACATCCTGGGCCATGCCTCTGTAGTTTGAGATTTTGTTTCGTTTTGTTCTGTTGTTTTTGTTGTTGTTGGTTTTGTTTTGTTTTATTTTCAATTAAAAATAATCTAAGTTAGTAAAACATAAATAAGGAAAATATGTCAGAAATGTGAAGTGTCCACCAGAGAAGCTCATGCAGTTTTAGGGTTGCATGGAGAGACATATTCCTTTGGTACTCCAACCTCATTAGAGCCCTTCACAAGCTTTAGGATCAGTTTCAAATGCCACCATTTTATAAGTAGATCATTGAAAGGCCATAGAGGCATAGAAGGCATAGAAGGGCAGATAGAGTGGTGATGATGTTTTATAATGACTGGATGAGGACTGTTTATCCTGGATAAGAGAAGATTCAGGTTAGGGGATTTAAATGGAAGAGGGAAGAGATTTGTTTTGGTTGGCCCAGAAGGTGAAGCCAGGAGCAGGACCAATGGGTAGAATTTCCTAAGAAGCAAATGTTGCCTTGATGTCACTTAAGTAGTAAGGGAAGAAAACAATTTCTTAATCATTTAACTCATCTTGGAGTGGACAGGAAGGTTGCTTTGGAGACATTCAAGAAAGCTCAGATGACCACTTACAAGGTGTGACCTTTTTTGACTCAGCATTTTTCTGAATGGCCATCAAGGTCCATTCCAAATCAAGTAGGCTATGTTTTTTTGATTCACTCCAGTGAATTTCATTGTTTACTCAGGTACTCCTTTTTTATTTTCTGTGTTAACTCTCCATTAGAGTATTTGTTCTGTTATTTTTGGGGCAAAGTTTTTTTTTTTTTCTTTTACTTGGAAGAGAAATGGAAGTATAATAAATATTGGACAACTCTACCCTTTCTCCAACATAAGTTATCATGGTCAAATCACCATCAAAGTCAGGGTCAGATTCTACTGGAGATCTTCCTCCTAGTCCCAAATCCAATGAATCAATGACACAGAACCAAAATGGAACTTTGTTCTTTGTTTGAATGGTTTGAAGGTCCATGGAGTCAACTGCTCTTGCTCATCACCACTAAATAATTGCTTGTCATTTCAAAGCCATATGAGCTGTTATTTTTATCTCACTCACCATAAAAATTTCGTTCAGTGCTGAGCCCCTACCTGAGAAGAAGCATCTAGAGAGCTAGTTCATCATCTCCTTCATGCCTGAGGACTGAGACAATCACTTGGTTGGCTGAAACCCATAAGGCCAGAACTATAAGTGCTACCTGGGCTCATAAGTTACACTTATGAATTCTTCTTTCGAAGAAAATGAGGAAGTTCTTTTGGGGGTTCAGCTGTGTAGATATGTTACAAGCAAGGCCTCAAGAAACCAGGATCCCTGATGAGTAGATTTGGGGGTACAGCTAACCCAATACTTAGTGAAGATCCAGGGCTCCCTCTCAGTTAGTAGGTGTTTCATTATTTGCTGGATTGAATTCAATGCAGGGTCCTTTTTGTTCCATCTCTAATAAACACACATACATATTTTTAAAAAATTTATTTTTAAAATGACAAATTTAGTTAAGAAGATCACTTATGGAAAATGGGGAAATCTATGTCTTCGTTAGTAAAGGGAACTCTCAGGGAGGAAACCCCATCTGCCAATGCACATGAGCATCTGCTCTGCAAGGTTGAGTTGGAGAGAGATGACTTTCCCTGAGTGGGAATCCGGTACTGAATTCTTCAGTGGAGACATCAGCGAGGGGTGCTTTTCCCCACTTCCTCATATTATGCTCTCAGTCCTACTCATCAGCCCCCTACTACATACTTTTTTCCCCCTCTTTCCTTCCTTTTCCTATTTTATTTGGCCAGGTTAGCAAAGGGATTGTGGTGGTGGTGGTACACTTGTGTGATTACCTAGCAGGACTTAATAAAAATAACAGCTTATACAGTAAGAACTCCTGAAAGTTTACTGATCACTGTCCCCACAAGTGTACTATAAGTCAGGTCGTAGGAAATGTGTTTTCTCTATCTTAGAGGTGAAGGAAGTGAGACTGTGAGAGGTTGTGCTGGTGTCAAAGGTTGCCCAGCTAGCACATATCCATGGTAACATTTGAATCCAGTCTCCTGACTGCAAGTTCCGCACTCTTAGCACAGCGCCATGCTGTCTACAAATCATGCTACCATCCCATCCTAATTAGCCTGCCACACACCATGAGTCATTTTCTTTATTAGACAGAATGTGGGGACCATGCAAATAATGGGACCATATGGGATGGGCATTTGAATTGCCCATGTAGCTAGACAGCTTTTTGTGAATATGTGAGTAACTGCCTATTTTATAGATGGTCCACTCCTCATTTTTAAAGGGCTGACTTCCAAGTCCATCTCACCTCCTTTGTAAACCACAGACACTTGAGTGAACTGGAACAAAGCTGATGCTATGGAAAAGTTCCTCTGGTGACAGTGATCTGAGAAGACAGTGTAGTTGTGCTGGGAGGCAAAGCTCTGCCACCATACATCTGCTAAATCTGTTCTCAATCTGGTTTGTTTTATCTACTAAGACGATAGATGGAAAATTCCTCAGAGAGAAAAAGAGAGAGAGAGAGTCGACTGTTTCCAAGAGGAGACAGCTCAGATTAATCGAGCTGTCAAGCACCTAAGATTCATTGGGGGTTAGAGTGATGGAAGGAGAAGAAACTTTTTTTTTTCCTACACCAATGTGGGCAATGACTTCAGAAAGTCTGGCAATGGTAAGATTCATGTGGCTAATAGTTACCAGTGGCCATTTGGCCTCCTCCTCTTTGGAGGTTGTTAAAAGTTTGAAGGTTGTTAAAACTGTAGCACTTGGACTGGGGGGTGAATAAAGAAGAGGGATCATGTACTAGGAGCCAGTAGGAAAAGGAGAGGATGGCAAATAATGCCGCGTTTTCTTCTCCCTAGGGCATGATGCTATAATCCTTTGAATCACAATATTTCTGATTTGGATATAGCCTCAGGGGCTATCATGTGCAAGCTCTCCCCCAAAGCAATATTTCTAGCACATCTGACCAGTGGTCATCTAACCAGTATTTCAAATGATCAATTTCCTCTCTAGCTCCTAACTCTTAACCATTCTGATTGCCTCCATCTTATCAATGTTCTACTTAAAGATGTGATACCCAGAACTGAACAAAATATTCTAAATATGATGACAAGGGCAGAGAACAGAGGGACTGTTCCTTTATTCCCAGAATATCTGCCTCTCTTAATCTGTATCTGCCAAAATTAGTTTTCTTGGTAGCTACACAAATATTGACTATGAAGACAGGATCAATAACACTGAGGGCATGCTTTTCATTACTGGAGTAATAGAACAAGGGCACAGCATGTATGGTATATTGAGATCAGTTCTGGGAACTGAAGGCCATTGATAAACTTGAGAGATTCTAGGCAAAAATGTGGAAAGACTTTGAGTTTATACAATATAAACTTTGATTGAAGTAATTAGTGATATTTATCATGGAGAAAAAGACTTAGGCAAAATATAGTGGTTGTTTACAAGTAATTAAATGTTTGGCATGTGGAACAGGGATTCGATTTCTTCTGTTTAGATTCTTAAGGTAGAATGAAGAGGAATAGATAGATATTGCAGAGACAAATTCTGGCTGACACTGGTAGATTTAAAAAAAATATTCCTAATAATTATGTGGAAAACACTGCCTCCAAAATTGATGAGTTCTCAGGTCAGTTGGGTGGTATGGTACATAGAGCACCATCCCTGGAGTCAGGACCTGAACTCAGGACATGAGTTCAAATCTGGCCTCAGACACTTACAAGCTGTGTTACCACGGGTAAATCACTTAACCACAATTGCCTCCAAAAATATTGATGGGTTCTTCCTCCTTGGAGTTTTTCAGGCCCAGGATGAATGACTAATTTCCTGGATATAAAACTGTGAAAAAATTCTTTTTTGCTTGCACTAGACAATGAGGTTGCTTTCCACTCTGAAATTCTGTGACATGACTCCATGATTCTATAGCTTCATCCTCTTCTCCCAATATCTCTTTTACACCAACCTCTTTTACTTTCTTTTAGGAACCAGAAGCAAAAAAGTTATCTTAAGAATCTCAGGGGAATTTTTTGCATGGACAGTAATTGAGAGCGCACTCTAAAGAAAGTGATCTTTTAAGGGCAATAATGGGAATTATGGGAATGTGTCATACATAGCATGACAAAGAACCCCGGAATTCAAATATTTATAAATTATAGTGAGTTGATAAATGGCCCAATATACACCTCCATTTCTCTGTAATCTCAGTACTGTCTATTCATCTCAACAAAGGAAATGGCTTGAAACTGAGAAGGATGACTTAGAGTGGAAGCTCAATAGTTTTCTGATGTGGTGACAGGGAAAGTTTCACCAATCTCCAACAAACATTTATTACCTATCTATATTATTCTTAGCTCTATGTCAGCATTTGGGGATATTAAGGCAGAAAAAGACATAGTATCTGAAGGATGAATAGAGGAACACAGTGTTGAAATTGAACTGCTCTAACCATTCTGGAGAACAATTTAAAATTCTGATAAGAAAGTGACTAAGGGGCAGCTAGGTGGTGCAGTGGATAGAGCACCGGCTCTGGAGTCAGGAGTACCTGAGTTCAAATCCGGCCTCAGACACTTAACACTTACTAGCTGTGTGACCCTGGACAAGTCACTTAACCCTAATTGCCTCGCTAAAAAAAAAAAAAAAAAGAAAGTGACTAAAATGTACCTAGCATTTCAGTCAGAGCTCTGCCTGCTATTCATAGATCTCAAGGTGGTCAAAAACAGACAGAAAGGGCCAAGGTTAACCACAAAAATTCTTAACAGTACTTGGAGCATCTCAAAGACTTAGGAACTACACATGGGTAAATAACTTATGTTATATGAATGTAGGAGAATATAACATAGCTGTACGAAAGATGAATGTAGACTTCTTAAGTGGAATTAAGTGTTTCCATGAACTGATTTGGAATAAAATAAACAGAACCATGAAAACAATGCATATACTGACTCTGTATTACAATCAGAAAGAACACAACTAGGAACCTAGAATCTACTTAATTCTAATGATCAAACTTTGCCTCAAAGAAGAGATGAGGAAATGCAAAGAAATGCAATGTCCTCTCTTTTTAGGAGAGGCAATGAAACATAGAGAAATATACACATTGAACAAAAGAAATCTACACATTAAATTGATCTTACAATAAATGTGATCTATTTGCTTTGCTCAATATTTTATTTTTTTCTTTCTAGGTTAATTTTGCTTTGTTTTGAGAGATAATTCTGTATAGATTTGGGAAGAGAGGTATACTTGGAAATGAAGTTGATGTATATATGCATGCATGCATGACCTTGTCATGTTAAATGTCTGACCAAACTTTAAGTGCTTCACAGCAGTTGCTTTAGCTGTCTTCATGGTCATTGGAATGAATTGTCCTCATCTTCCCATTCTGCTGAGGGAAGTGTTCACATGCTTGGGTAGATGCCCTCTGAAATTATTTTTTCACACATATATTTGTATGTATACATACATATGTACATAGTATATATGGATATGTTGTATGCATATATTTATTATATATAATGTATATAACTATACATGTATACATTTAGAACTTTTAATAGTGTGAATTTGAATACATGTGACCACTTTTGTTTTTGTTTAGTCATTTCAGTCTTGCTCAATTCTTCATCACCCCATTTGGAATTTTCTTGGCCAATATACTGGAGTGCTTTGCCGTTTCCTCATTAAGCTCTTTTTTTTTTTTAACAGATAAGGAAACTGAAATAAACAAGTTTAAATGACTTTCCCAGAATCACACAGCAAGTATATGAGGTCAGATTTTATTTATAAACACATGCACATGCACACATGTGTGTATGTACATATGTACACATACATATATTTCTATATGCATTGTATACATATATAATATATACATATAACACACACACACATATATATATATATATATCTACAATGTACATACATATATGTGTGGGCAACTAGGTGGCACAGTGGATAGAGCACTGGACCTGGAGTCAGGAGGACCTGAGTTAAAAATCTTACCTCAGGTAAGATTTTCTAGCTGTGTGACTCTGGACAAGTCACTTAACCCCAATTGCCTTAAAAACATTCAGGGCCATCCCTAGTCATCCTGATGTATATCTTGTCACTGAACCCATATGGTTCTGGATGAGAGAGTGACACTGGTGACCTTGCACAATCCTCCTTCATTTATAATCACTTAACTACAAGTCATGACATTACCCTGGTGTCATGGTTCTCTTCAAGTATGAAGGACAAACAAAAATGTATGCATACACAAATACATACATACATAAATACACATATATTACTTTTCTCAAGTCTCTATGATGTAGAAATTATTGTACTATGCTGGGGGATGTGAAAAGAAAAGTAAGACAATCTCTGCTCTTGAGTTCACATTCTAGTTCTAATTCTAGACAACGTATATGGAATATTTCATCTTCAAGTTATATGGGGAAGTCTCATGGTTTTTAGGGTGCAGCAGCAAGGCAGATATAAATACCTCTTCTTTTAGGCCTTCATGTAATGTCACTATTCTCAGGTATCTTGGTTTTAAGGTCCTGTTCAATGTCTATCACAGTGTGAAGGGAGATATTGGTCAAGCTGGTGATGGTGATGGTGATGGCTTGAATTGACTGGCACATGCTGTATCCTATATCTCCCTCAAGGCACCTTGCTTCTCCAGTATGTTGGCTTGCCTGCCCTATAAGTTTTAGTTGTTTGGTAGTTGGTGGTGGCAGTTTGTACTTTTCCCTAAGGGACTGTTTTCCCAGAAGATAGTTATAAGGATTTGACTAGAAGAACTGGGGCTCCAAGATGACTGCAAATGGTCATTGCAGCCATGAAATTAAGAAGACCCTAGCTCCATGGAAGGAAAGTGATGGCAAATCTGGATAGCATATTTAAAAGCAGATATATCATCTTTCAGACACCATGACTGACTAAACAACAACAATCTAAATTGTACATTTATATATACATATGTAGAATATAACAGAAAATATATATGTTATTTCTGATTGCTATGTAACTTTGAATATCTTCAATCAATATGTCTTTCTTTATGCCTATTGTGGCAGATAGCATGTTGGACTTGGAGTCAGGAAATACTGATATCTTCTCTGAACATAAAGTGTCTGGTGCATTAGACAAGAAATTTTTCTTTGCCTGAGCCAATTTCCTCATCTGTGAAATAGGGAGAATGATGACTATGGTACCTTACCAGTCCTGTTGGAGTTCCAATGAGGTAACCAGGTGATACTGTTTACAAACTTTAAAAACACCCTTGATATTTGCTTTGATCAAAAGGGAAAAGGAAACATAAGTTCAACCAAAAGGAAAGCCGTTGAGCATAGCTTTGTGCTAACCCTATAGAAGAAAGTTTTTATAATTCAAGAGATGACACCACTGATGATATAAAAGAGAGAAGTTTTGCCATAAATATGCCCAAAACTCCTTTGACCAACTCTGCTGAGCTTTTTCAATAGCTTGTGGCTACAGTGGGAGCAGCTATGGAAGCCATAGCTATGGAAAGCTATGGAGGACTCTTATCTACTCATCTGTTGCTACTTTTACCCTATTCCCCAAATCTTTTCTACTTCCTCCAAAAGTGACATTTGTTTTATGTTCCCATCCTAGGGAGACAGCTTGGAATGGGCAATCTCAATTAAACTGAAACTCAGCATGTCCAACTTTTCACTAAAGCAAAAAAAAAATCATACTTGACAGCCACTGACCTTGACTTGGGCAGTCCTTCCCTGCCTCCCTGCCACTCCTCCCACCCCCAACAAAGGCATTCAGCAAAACACATGATGTGCTGGAACATGAAGCACTGAAACCAAAGGATTTCTCACCAGCTGATCAGAAGTGATGAGGAGTTGGCAATGTTGAGCTGCACAGAGGTGAGCTAAGGACAAGCTGCTCTGAGGAGCCAAGCCAGTGCCATGGACAACAGCAGAGAAGCAGCTGGCCAGAGAGGTAGGCTGGCTCTTGAGAGGACTGGTTGTGGAGGCAAAGCCTTGTCCTTTGCAGAATCTCAAACCCCCTCTCTGTCAGTCATGACCGATCATTTATCACCATTACCATCAACTCCCTTTTACAACAGCAGCAGTATTTGCACAAGGAAAGGCTCACAACACATGCATCTCCCCATGAATACCAAGTGATGAAGTGGCCATCGACTGGATCAGCTTCTCGTTGGGAGGAGAACTGTAACTGCTTCTGGAGAAGAAGAAATAATAGTTGTTGTTGTTCTTGTTTTAATAACATCTCTTTTCTTCTTGTCCTCTACTTCTCAACACAGAGTGCATACACACATGTACACAGTCCCAGGATGCAGCCAAACCAAGTAGCAACCTGATGATTCTGAACATCTTTCCCAATTGACTGTCTGTCATTGGAGGAAGATGGATCATCCTCTTGGGCATTCGTGGCTAGTGACTGAAACTAAGAACTCCAGGGCATTCTTGAGCTCACCTTGTTCTTCCTCAGTGGAGCAGATGCTTTTTATTTATTTTAAGTGTCTTTCCCTGGCACTCAATGATATACTCTGGAAGCAGCAGGGCCCCTTCTCATTGGTTTCACAAAATAAAGCAATGCCTGTGTAAATTATAATTTCACAGAACTCTGGATAACCACTCAGAACAAGCAGTTTCACCAGGAATTGCCTTTGACTCCTTCCTTGTCACCAGTACATAAATTATATCACAATTAATTTTTAAAATGCATTGAGAACATTTTAGAAGTACTTTTGTTAAAGGTAAATAAAAAATTAAATAACATATAAAAGGACTACAACCATATAAATAAAAAGGTGATGGGGAACCTTAATGCTGGGTGATTTTAATGATGAAGTTTAGTTCTAGGACAACTGAGAAAATATTTACCTCTCTGTCATCATTGAAGTTTTGTGGACATACGGGTGAAGAATGTAGTATATGCTGGAGGGTATGCTATCATATGTAGTCAATATACTGGTCAACTTTGTCAAACATTTTTTCCTTCTTTAACATCTTTGTTACAAAATAAGACTTGCTGTATAAGGCTTTTGGAGGGGGTTATATGCCAAAGCAAAGGTGATATTCTGTTTTTAAAAACACCAACTCCCAAAGGAAAGCAATCACAACACTGTCTCTCGTCTCTTGTTATTGGTATGAGCTTGTTTGATACTCTTTATGTAACTGGTAGTAGATGTTAACATTCTCAGCATGTAGCATAATATCTGGCTCCTAGTTAGTGTGAAATAAATGTGTTTTTGTTGATTCACTGAAAGGAATTTAGGCTCATTCTGCTTGGAAGAATTGGAACTCAGTTTCTACTGATAGTTACAGAGTGGCAGACTTCTGTTTGATGGAAGAACACTTCCCTAATGATGAGGGCTGCCCAAACATTTGGTGGGTTAGTACAAGAGGTAGTTGGTTTGTCCTCACTGGAATTTTTCAAGTGGAGAGTGGGGGACCAATTGTCATGCATACTGCAGAAGAGATTTAGTTTAGGTATGGTTTGGGCTACCTCTCTTTTATCTCTAGTTTCATGAGTTGTTCATCTAGCTTGACTTAAATCCCTTTCAGGATAGCTTGATACTCATTCCAAAACAGTCTATCTTCTATGAACTAAGGAATGGCCAGTAGGCAGCATTCTTCATCAGCCATTAGACTCAAAAGGCTACTATTTTCTGATCAGTATGGGCAGATCAGTTGGTCAGATAATATATATGTACACACACACACACACACACACACATATATAAATAAAGTACCCACTATGTATCAGGCATTATGCTAAGAAATGTGGATACAAAAGTAGGCAAAAGATATTCCTGGCCTTAAGGATCTCATGATGTAATGGTCCCTAGGGGAGGGCTTCAGTACAAACTTTCTCAGGGTGAGGACACTGGGGAGGGCAGTTCTTTTTCTTGATCACAGGTCCTAGAATTTGAATTGAGCTTCTGAGATGAAGAGAGGGCTTGTAGCTACATGCCAAGGGGAGATGACAGTGTACTGAGGTCCATCCCAGCTATGGTGCAGCCTGACATTTTGGTCTTGTATATCTACAACTACTGAAGCAGGTTTTATAGTAGGACTTTTGTATATTCTCCCATTGTTCTTGGGAAGGCAGAGAACAGAATTATTGTTGTGTCCCATCTTACCCTCCTGAGGTCAGGGGTCACTGTCTGCCTGGATATGTCTTATGAGTAAGGTGAGAGTCATGTTATTTTCCCCCTGTTCTGTGAGAGTATATATGTGGGCAGGGAGAAATGATGTGGGGATAATAATGTGAGAAAAAGAGGGAGAGAATACATGGACTTGCATGGACTGGCTACCTTCTCTTCTCGGTAGAAGAAAAAGTGAAACTGTTGAGAAATACATGGGCTGAGAAGTGGCCACAAATAAAGGAAAAGAGAATAATTTAAAACTAGTCTTCTCTTCAGTGGAAATGGATACCCATAATTCTGAAAATGAAATGGTCATAGAAAGTAGTAGAGTTTGTTGCTTAGCTGTTACCTTTCCACTCATCACTTAAAGTTCCCATTCATGAAGACCCACAGAATAGAGGAAGTGGCCAAAAGCCCCCTGATTGAATACATTCCAACACAAGATTGTATTCTGAAAAAATTTCCCTGCTGTCATCATGTTACAAAAATGGACACTGGGAAGAAACCAGGAAAGACATAAGCTGATGTGAAGGGGGAAATTATTTTGAAAAAAAGTGAATTTTCTTAAAGAAGCAAACCCTATTCAGTAATAAATTAGAATATTTGAACATAAATTTCTTAGCCTTTCCTATCCAGTTCGTCTTCATCTCATGCTCACTAGGAGTGGTTGCTAGGGGTGACACAGAAATGAAGCCAATCATGGCATTGTAATTTAAAACTCAAACAGCTGGCAAAAATCTTCTCTCCCTGAGCATGGTGCCGGAGAAGTAAATGGAAAGGTCGGGAGACTTTTCATTTACTTCTGCGACAACACAGACTGCTGGAATGAAGGCTTATATTAATGTTTCCCCCATCACTCTCCATTATTTGTCAGAAACCCCATTCCAGGATCTCACACTGGAGGTGATAGAAAGAGACAGATGAGAGAATGGAGGGGTTGGGCCTAACAGCAAATAATCAACCATCTTTATATTTCCACTCTACATTATAACAGGAATCCTGATGAGATTCTTTCTATCCTTAGGACTGTTTCACCTAAAAATAAAGCTGGCTCAGCAGGAAGCCCTGTTTTCTCTCCTCTTCTCTCTCTCTCTCTCTCTCTCTCTCTCTCTCTCTCTCTCTCTCTCTCTCTCTCTCCCTTCCTTCCTCCCCCCTCTGTCTCTGTCTCTGTCTTTCTGCCTCTCTCATAGGCACATACACTCATATACACACACTCACACTGATTCAAGTGAATAGAAGAAGGCTTCTTGGGGTCCCCTGAGCTGAGGCCCAAAGGAAGATCAAGATTCTAAAAGATAGAGGCAAAGATGGAGTGATTTTCTGATATGGAGAATATCCTTGGCAAAGAATAGAAACTGATATATTGGACAGGACTGGGAATTGGAGGACTCAACTTGGTGTCACCATAGCAGTTCATGTCCTGACTCTGTAACTTACTAGATGTGTAACCTTGGAAAAGTCACCAAACATCTATGAGCCTCAGTTTCTTTTCTCAAAGAGAATGGGGATGAGTTAGATGGTTGCAGAGGCTCTTTCCACTTCTATTGCTATGATCCTAAAGGATGAGGAGCAGTTAGGTGGTGCAGTGGATAAAGTGCTGGGCCTGGAATCAGGAAGACTTCTCTTCCTGAGTTAAAATCTGGTCTTAGACACTTGCTAGCTATGTGACCCAGGTCAAGTCTCTTAATCCTGTTTGCCCCAATTTCCTCATCTATAAAACAAGCTGGAGAAGGAAATGTCAAACCCCTCCAGTATCTTTGTCAAGAAAACCCTAAATGAGGTGACCGACAGTTGGATATGACTGAAATGACTGCACAGCAAAAAGGAATGAAGGCAGGGTTTGTATTATTGGGTATGTAGGAATGTCTAATATGAAATAAGGCTAGGCATCTAGGTTGGAGGAAGAGCCATAGCCCATGGGCTGAAATGAGAGTGAAGAGTTCTGGTATTGCTTTTCCATAGACAACAGGGAACCAAAGATGGCTTTTGAGTTGGAGAGTGGCCTGGCTATCCTGGTGCTTTAAGAATGGTATTTTGGCAGCCTTGTGCAGGATGGTAGCCAACCTAACTTGGGAGTCAAAAGTAACAGCAATGATGGCTCATGCATCATCTCTTGACCTTTCAGAGTTATGTAAATGAGCCATTTACCATAAGAGAAATTTTATATTCACTTGTTAGAGGGATAAAGGCATTTCTATGAAACAGTTCAAATTTGCAGACGAGCACATGGAGTTTTGTGAGATGTCTGGCTTACAAATTGTTGTTGAATTGACTGGGTTCAGTGGATGGCATGTTTTAACTCTCTCTTTGCACTTTTAGATGGCTTGGATTACAAACTCCTAAAAACAAATTGCTAAGAAATGTGTCCCATGTGGACAGTTGTCATTAAATCCTCTGCTCCCTTCCAACAGATAGTACTATGCATCATTTCAGATTGGTAATTAGTTGTCATTATTTACTAATTGGCAGATTATATTCTTCCTTTTTTTGGAAACTCTCATGGGAAAATGTGTTTGCATATGTGGTAGCACATGTCTTTGTGTGTGTAAGATTATAGTGTCTCTGTGTTCTCAAATGTGTGTTTATGTATATTAGTATAATCTCTCTGTGTGGATATATATATGTATGTAATATGCATACATATGGTAAGTGCTTATGTATTGTGCTTGTTGTTACAATGGAAAAATATGGGCTAGATGATGAGCTAGGTAGGGAGACTGTAATGACTGGATCCAAAGAGTCATCATTAATAGGTCAGTATCAACACAAAGGGGAAGGATAGTGGGTTATTTCTAATTGGAGGTCTTTAAGAAGAGGTTGAAGCCTTACCACTTGGAGAAATCATCTCTAAGGCCCCTTGTAGCTCTTCAATTCTGTTATTCCAAATGGTTTTGCTGCAGCAGATTGGCTAGATTATCTCAGCAGCTAAACTCTTCTGTATGTTAGCAGGGTGACCATAAGTATATTCCCCAGTGCTCTCTATGTCTCAGTTTCATCATTGTCCAAGGAGGAAAGTTCTACCTGTTTTAGGCCATGTCCCAGGGCTATTTTATAGGATGCTGTCTACAAGGGAAAGTGGTTTATACATGGGTGTTATCAATGCCATCATCACCATCAGACAAGGACAGGAGGAGCTCATAATAACTTCACAAATAAGGAAATGCTTTGGAAAAACTGTTTAGGCAAATCTGCCCTCCAAGTACTTCTCCCTCATCCAGACTATTCAAAAGTCATATTCATGCACCATTCACTCAAGCCCAGAGGGAAGGAGCCTATGATTGTCTAACAGGTCAGAAAAAAAGCAGTGAAGTTGACTCCAGTCCGTTTTGTATATACAGAACTCAAGGTGGACATGGAGCCTGTTTATCGGAGGAAAAAAAGGAAATGTCATTTGCTGAAGTGAGAGCCCTTTGGATGAACAATGTGGAAGAAGAGATTGTTACTGGGGAGCCTATAGTAAACAGAACAATTTCTACAAAAGAACAATAAAGAAAACCTCCAGAAAAGTCCAGCCTTTAGAATGTGTTGTCATTCCAGGTTTATCACACCTTCTGTTCTTCCCATGCTGGCAGAATGCTCAGTGGCAGATCCATGTATCTTCATTAGGGTTCTGATTTTCTGAGGTCTATCTCATTGGAGGCAGGCACTATTGTCATGAAATGCATGAGAACAGGCCAACAAAAGGGAAGAGGACCAACCAGGAAACATTCATGGTAGCTTGTCAGGGCAGCAAAGAACACTAAGCCTCCTGATCTTGGTGACTGGACATTGGGAACGGTAATTATTCTAACATTAGCCAAAATTGGTGAGCCAATTACACCAAGTGATTTTCTTCTTACAGATCTTTCTTCCAAGGTACATTGCTGTGTGCTGTTCCTTCCAAGATTTAATAAGTAATATGATGATAAATGGCCTCCTTGGTTAATGTTTTCTAAGACTGCCAAGATTGGAAGGCCAAGTCCTCCACATTAATAATTGTGTAGCACACACAGTATTAAATGGAAAAAATCTGAGTCTGGTTGGCAGGGCCAGAGAGGCCTCTGTGCTGTGGGCGGCAATGCCAAAGCTGCCCTGACTCCCTATTTAAGCTGTCCTCATCATGCCATAGGAAGGATGTAGGTGTGAGGGTATTCTGAGTCTCCTTTCCACTCCTCATTTGCATGTGAGAAGTTCCTGTTATATAAAAGGAGGAAGTGTTTACAGCTCAGGTGTTGATGGAATGGCTAGACACATACATACATACATACATACATACATACAGATATGTCTCTTTGAATTATAATGTTTATTACAACTTTGGTCTAATAGGGATAGTCAATCAATTGACCAATTGAACACATATTTATTAAGCACCTCTTGTGTGCTAGCAGTGGGCAAACTTAACACTGTATATACAAATGCAGGTGGGGAAAGTCCCTAGGCATAGAGCATATAAGATATAAATCTTTGCAAAAGCATAGGGGTTGGAGATCAAACACTAAGCTTAGGCAGTAGTATGTAGGATTATGTATCCAGAATATCAAAGGTATGGAGGGGAATAATGGAAAATAAGTCTTGAAAGCTAGGCTGCAAAAAGTCTATGAAATACTATACACGTCACACTGAGGAGATTGCAACTGATCCTCGAGATGACTGGAACTCGTTGAAGCTTTTTGAGTAAGGAGGTGATATTGTCATCCTAATGCTTTAAGAATATTGTGTTACCAACTGTGTGGATGTCTGATTAGGCTGGGGTGATCCTGGAAGCAGGGGTATCAGACAGTTGGAGTATTCTAGGCAAAAGATTATACGAGCTCAAAGTAGGGTGGTTGTAGTGTGAGTAGAAGAAATGTAATAGATGTGAAAGTTGTAGTAAAGGTAGAATTGTCAAGACTTGTTTAATGATTGTGGTATGAAGGTTCTTGAAGAAGAGTGAATCCATGAGGGTGACCCCAACTTGTGAGCTAGTGAAAGGATGATTGTGTCATCAGGAGTGTCAGGTAAGTTAGAAGGGCTAAGGGTATGGTTCTACCATAAATTATCTTCATATTAGATAATAATAGGGTGTCATTTTATAGTTCCAATGCCAATTGTTCTAACACTTAGCAATTCTACTTCACAGATATATTGCCTTTGGGGATCATTGTATAGGACTACATGTCAGGACCAGCTTTATCTACAGACATACATCATGCCTACCTACATACATACTTGCAAGCATACACAAAAAATTGTAATACATAGGTAATGTATGTACAAATGCACCCATACAGACTCACATACTTGTATACATAACCCTCATAGTTTTTGGGTTGAGAGGAATATCTTTAGTTTCTCTCAACATTTATCCTGCATTCCCTAGCCTGAACCTGATCTTCACCATCTCTTCTGTCACTTCTCCTCCTTTTCCTTGGGGGTTTGTAAGTTGGTAAAAATCGAGCCATGATGGGGTTAGGGGTGGGAATATGTTATTAAAGACTGCCTTTATTGATTAACCATATGCCTGATAAATGGATGATTTTTGTGGATGATCCACTGGATAGCACAGATAACACAGGCTCTTGGATCTTGGATCTTGGATTTCTTGTTCCAATTCCCTCAGGCACCTGCTTGTTCATTCCCTACATGCTCTCCTCTTCTCATCACCTACCCCTTTATTTTCTTTTCTGGTTATGTAAAAATAAGCTTTGTTTGAGGGAGAATAGCATGGTATGTATAAATGGGAAGGTGGGGACATGTGCAGAATGGCATTTTATTATATTTAATTTGCCTAAATAAACATTTATTAAATGTTCATTGAGTAATAGACTGTATGACACATGCTAAAAATTAAAAACAATAATAATAAGGCCCACCTGGCTTCAGAAAGCTTGCCTTCTGTCCTCTCTTCCAGTGAGGAGAAGCAGGATGTATTGCAGTGAGTGAATGCTCAGTAATTGTATGGGGTAGCAGGGAAGTGATAACTATCAGCAAAGGATTCTTTCAGCAGGTGCCATGAGGTGAGCATCGTGGTAGCTATGAATTCCAAGAGGTGAATGGGGAGGAGAGAGGATATTCTATGCACTGGGCATTGTATCGCAAGGGTGCAGAGATAAGGAGTAAGGAGGGTTGGATAAAAGCTTATTCAAGAAGGACATTTGGGGTAAAACATAGATGGTGTAATAGGTTATCAGCCTTCAAAATCAAGTGGAGGCTAGAGAGTCAAGAGCTTTCAATGTCAAACATAGGAGTAAGGTATTTTATCACAAAGACAATGGGATTTACTAAAGCTTTTGCAAGGTGTTTGTGTGTGTATGTGTATGTGTGACACTGATGACAACTGACACCATTATTTCTTTGCATTTTCATGGTAATAAAGGCATCAAAGAAAGAAAATTCTTAAGAAATCTGATTATTAGGAATGCTGGGGGTTGTGGGTAGGCAGGCAGAGGGCTGGTAAGGGGGGAAATGCTAAAGTGTCTTTTAAAAATCTAAGAAAAACATTTTCATGTCAGCACAAGTGATTCTAAAATTATTTCTCCAGTATGCCAGATGTTTATGGTATTCATGCTGTCTTCTATAGTGGAAGTGGAAGCCTTTGTCTATTGTAGAGGAATGGGAGTGAGTGCAATGCATCTATTTCCATTTTGCTAATGTAGCCCAGGCCCTTCTCACACATGGGTTCCTGAAAGCTACACCCAGGTGCAAAGAACATTTTGAGTCAGCATATATTTGTGAATCAAAGAGTCAACAGGGATTTATTACATACTTGCTATGTGCCAGACACTAGAGTTACAAAGACAGGAAAAAAGAAGTTCCTTCCCTCAAAGATTTTATGTTGCATTACAGGGAAACAGCATTCACTCAGATAAGTAAAAGTAAAACATAGATAATGTCATGTCTAGACACTAGCATGTAGGGCAACAGATAATGAGAACATTTATGATATATGAGCTGAGGTGACTTGAGTGAACATTGAAAGAAAGTAGGGATTAGAAGAGGCAAAGGTGAGAAGGAAAGGCAGTCCAGGCATGTGGGACTGAGATAAGATAGAATGGCATTTACAAGATCAACCAAATAGTACAGTGTGGCTGAACAATCAAATGTAGACAGATTGTGAAAGGCCCACAAAGCAAACCTATAGTCAATCATGAGGTGTTGGAGCTCTTGAGTATGAGAATATCATGGACAGTCTTAAACTTTAAGAACATGAGTTAGGTATATGTGTGGCAAATTGAATTGAAAGGTAGAAAATGGAGGCAGGGAGACGGATGTGGAGTCTATTGAAACAGATTAGGTCAGGCAAAGGGGGACAAGTATTTAGTCTCTTCTGGTGTTGATAAAAGAAAAGGAGATGAATAAGAATCCCTGGGAATGGAATCTGTATGTCTTTTGATTGATCTTGTACACAAGCTGTGGTAGTAGAGAATTAAAACATGGTTTAATTTGACTGCCTGTTGGGACTGAAATAGAAACTAATTTTAAAATGGAGTTGTTCATGGCAAGAAAAGGACAATAGTAGGCCCCCTGTCATCTAAAACAGCAGACTTTTTGCCTCCAAACTGCCACTTGCTGCTTCTCTAAATATTCAATAGTGTTATTTGATATTTTGCTTTCTTCACTGAGTTGTGAAGTGCTTATATTCTCTGTTGGTCTGCTTTATTTTATACATTTCCATCTACTGGGAATCTGCTGAAGTTTTAATTATGTTTACTAATATCCAGGACAATGCAGATGTGTCATACAGGTTATTTCCCACAAGGCAGTAGAAATAAATTTTGGTTATTTCATGCTACAGCCACAGAAGAATTTCAGCTCTTTTATGAGTCAGACCCATGATTAGACCTAACCAGACAGAATTCCTCAGGTCCAAATAAGTATTTTGAACTCTTTTGATTTTACCTAGCATCAAAATTGGTCCAGTCTGATTTTTTCCTTGGTTAAGGGAAGTCCTTTCATTTCAACTTCTATCCTGTTTCCATCAACTAGCCTGAATATAGCAGGTACAAATATCTGTAGCTTCACTTAGCAAGACTAGAAAAAGGTAGGGATGGGACTGACCATATGTTGATACGATCCTGTAGCTTCACTCAAAGAACTTTTCTCCTTGCACTAAGCAAGAAACTCTTTCAAGGAATCCATTGGACATAACTAAAAAGCTGATATTTCCCAAACATACTTTTAGAGATTTGTATGTTATTCAAGTAGCAAAAACTGATTTCAAATGATTCCAAAATTCAATCTGAACTTCAAACTATTTTGAGCTATTTTAAGTAGCTCTTTACTGGGGTAGCTTTTTGTTCTGTGTAAAAAGTTTTTTTTTTCTTCCTGTTATTTATCTTTTTTTCAGTTTAGAATTTAATTTTCCAATTTACATGTAAAAACAAATTTTGACATCAATTTTTGAAGTCTTTTTTTTTAGTGAGGCAATTGGGGGTTAAGTGACTTGTCCAGGGTCACACAGCTAGTAAGTATTAAGTGTCTAAGTGTCTGAGGCCTGATTTAAACTCAGGTACTCCTGACTCCAGGGCCGGTCCTCTATCCATTGTGCCATCTAGCTGTCCCTTGACATCAATTTTTAAAAACTTTGTGTACCAACTTCCCTTCTTCCCTCCCTTCCTGCTCCCAACCCCCAAGAACTCAAGCAATTCAATATAAATTGTACATGAGTAGTCATGGAAAACATCTCCACATTAGCTAGGTTGTGAGAGAAAACAGATAAAAACAAAACTTCAGATGAAGGAACTGTCAAAAAATATGGTTCAATCTGTTTTCAGATACCATCAGTTCTTTCTCTGTAGATGGATTGCAGTTTTCATAATTCCTCAAGAGTTACATTGGATCATTGTTTTGCTGAAAATAACCACGTGTTTCCCAGCAGATTGTCTTACACTATTGTGGTTTTTTTGTATACAGTACATTTCATTCTTGTGAGATTAAAATTGGATATTAGATCATAAATCTCCCCTACTTAACTTTTCCCTAATTTATCTCCCAGACTAGTAAATGGAAGAAGCTTCTGGTTTTCTAGATAGAGCCTTTATTGTATGGTAGTCACAAGGTGATGTTGATTAGAAGGATAGGAAAATAGAAACACAATACAAATCGTCTTAAGTCTAGGCTTAGTCTATATTCCTTATAAAAACTCACCAAACCGAAAAAGGCCACCTTTGGAGAGAGAGAGAGACCATCTGTGCCGCGCCCTCAGGAGTCCCGCCAAGCAGGCAAAAAGGCCTACTCCCGTTCTCTCCACCCCGGAAGTCAAAAACCCGGCAGGCAGTCTGACATGCGCAGCAGGCGGACTGTTCATCTCCTCCCCAAAAGGGTGGTCCTTGAAAAACTGGCGTCTTTCAGTTATCCTAACCGACTGTTAAAAACTTTCATATTTTACCACATTCTGCTTCAGTTCATCTAGGTCTTTCCAGATTTTTCTGATAGCATCATGTTCATTATAACTTTTATATAGTACCTTAAACTTGTCAAAGAATTTTCTTCAAAATAGCACACCAAAGTAAGTACCATATGTTTTGCCATTATAATCAATCTTCATAACTTTTTCCCCTTCATCCTATTCCCTTCCCATGATATTTACTATATTTTTATCTTCTTTTATGCTATTATTCCTCAAAAGTGTTTTGCTTCTGACTTTCCCCTCCCCTGCTCTGCCCTCTCTTCTTTCACCCTTCCCTCCTTATCCTCTGCCCCTCCTACTTTCCTGTAGGATTAGATAGATTACTCCTACCAATTATTCTCTCCTTGAGCTAATTCTGATGAGACTAAGGTCTTTGAGATAATTCTGTGTTCTGAATTTTCTTACTTTCTCCCTCCTCAACCCTCCCTATAAAATCAAGCAATTTAATATGTCATACATGTGCAGTTATGCAGAGTATCTTTACCTTCCTTGAAAGTGTTTTCTTTTTTATTGCCCCCTCCCCCAATCTGCCCTTCCTTCCCCTCTCCCCCCCCTTTTCTCCTCCCCCTCCTGCTTTACTGTAGGGCAAATATATATTACTATGTCCATTTGAGCATGTATATTGTTTACTCTTCGAGCCAGTTCTGATGATATTAAGGTTCACTCACTCCCCCACTCCTTCCTCCACTTCCCCTTCCCTCCATAAGCTTTTTCTTGTTTATTTTATGTGAGCTACTTTTCTCCAGTCTACCTCTCACTTTCCCTTTCTTCCAGTGTATTCCTCTTACCCCTTAACTTTATTTTAAAGATGTCATCATGGGTTATCTAGATGGCACAGTGGACAAATCACCAGCCCTAGACCCATGTAATGATTGGAATGACGCCACCTGCTGGAGACTTACTGTAGAAAAGCTGTGCCATGAGGTGAATGTCTCTGAGGGTCTTTTCTTTGGTGTCAGGAAGTGACGTCTGCTTGTGGGAGGAAGAAGGGGGGAACCTGGCGCTCTGACTGGGGCTTTTTCCTTTGGACTCTGGTGGAGAGCAGAGCTAGAAATGTGCTCTCCCTTTAATAGATAGATGAATGTAGGCCTTTCTCTCTCTCTTTACCAAATTCTTATTCTCCTTAATAAAATGCTTAAAAGCCTAACTCTTGCCAAAGCTTATAATTTATTGGCGACCACTCATTAGATATTTTAGACAGACTAGCTAGAATTTTAGCTTTAACACCCAGGAGGCCCTGAGCCCAAATCCCGCACCAGGCATAAGCCACCCCACCCTGCCTGCCCCACGAAAAAACAGGATAAACAAAAAAAAATGCTTTACAAATATCATCCCTTCATATTCAAGTCACACCTGTGCCTTTTAAATGTATTCCTTTCAGCTGTCCTAATACTCAGAAAGTTCTTATGAGTAAGACGTACTATCTTCCCATGTAGGAATGTAAACAGTTTAATTTTTAATATCCCTCATAATTTCTTTTTCCTGTTTACCTTTCTACGCTTCTCTTGGGTCTTGTATTTGAAAGTAAATTCAGTTCAGGTCTTTTTATCACAAATGCCTGAAAGTCCTCTCTTTCATTGAAGTCCCATTTTTTCCTCTGAAAGATTATAACCAGTTTTTCTGAGTATGTGATTCTTGGCTGTAGTCCCAGTTTGTTTGCCCTCTGGAATCTTATATTCCATGCCCTCCACTGCTTTAATGTAGATGCTGCTAGATATTGTTTTATCCTTATCATAGCTCCACAGTATTTGAATTCCTTTTTTTTTCTAGCTGCTTGCAATATTTTCTCTTTGACCTGGGAGCTCTGGAATTTGGCTATAATATTCCTGGAGGTTTTCCTTTTGGGATCTCTCTCAGGAGGTGATTGGTGGATTCTTTGAATTTCTATTTTTCCTTCTGCTTCTAGAAAATCCGGGCATTTTTCCCCTGACAATCTCTTGGAAAATGCTATCTAAACTCTTATTTTGGTCTTGGTTTTCGGATAGTCCAATGATTTTCAAATGATCTTTCCTGGATCTATATTACAGGTCAGACATTTTTCCAAGGAGACATTTCACATTGCATTCTTTTTTTTTTTTTTTATTCATTTGGATTTGCTTTACTGTGTCTTGGTTTCTCATAAAGTCACTAGCTTCCATTTGTTCAGTCCTAGTTCTTAGGCAATAATTTTCTTCAGAGAGTTTTTGTATCTCCTTTTCCATTTGGCTTTTCAAGCTGTTGCCTTTTTTCTTATGACTCCTGCATCACTCTCATTTCTCTTTCCATTCTTTCTTCCACCTCTCTAAATCTTCCTTCTATCTCTCCTACTTTCTCTTCAAAGTCCCTTTTGAGTTCTTCCATGGCATGAGACCAATTCATATTTTTCTTGGAAGCTTTGGATGTAGGGGCCCTGAGGTTGTTATCCTCTTCTGAGAGTACACCTAGGTATTCCTTGCCACTAAAGATACTTTCAATAATTCTCAACTTTCTTTGCTTGCTAATTTTGCCATCTTTTACTTGACTTTTAACTCCCTCATACAGTGGGTCCCTACTTCCAATCTACACTGTCCCCAGCTTCAGAGGGTCCCAGGTGTTTCAGTTTGAGGGAGGGAAGGTTTTTCTCTTGCCTGTCCTGTTCTCTGGTCCTAAGATAACCTCAAGCCAACTTGGTAATTAACCAGACAGCCAAAAGTTTGTGTGCTGTGTTTCTTAGCTCTGATGAGCCTCCACCCCTCCCCGACTTGGGCCTCCTGCCACTCACTATTTCTTCCTGATTCCCTGCTGGGGTTGGATAGCTGAATTCCTCCTTAGGTGTCACAGATAAAATTGTATCTCCTCCCCCTTCTGCAAGCCAATCAGTACTCTCTGCTGACCATAATCTTAGTTCCAGAAGATGCTGGTGGTGCAGCTGATTTGAAGGCTAAAGGGTAACTTTCTCTTGTGCAGCCATCCTGGGGACTGTGTTGATGCTGTAATGATTGGAATGATGCCACCTACTGGAGACTTGCTGTGGGAAAGCTCCACCATGAGGAAAATGCCTCAGAGACATTGTGGCTTTTCCTTGGCATCAGGAAATGACGTTTGCTCATGGGTGCTGTCTATCAAGGTTACCAGTCAATCAACTTGAGGAGCCTCCTATGGTCTGGGAGGAGACAGGAAGGAGGAAAGGGAGCCTGTGAGGAGAGCTCTGGGGCTTTTTGGGTTCCTGACTTGATGGTGGTGGCGGCAGAGGACTTCTCAGGAAATTTGAGGAAAGATAGGCATGCCAGGCTGTTGGAATTCTGTTCTCAATCTTTTTCTTTCTATTTTCCAATAAACCCTTAAAAACCTAAACTTGTTTTATCAGTGATTTTAGTCGGTTTCCCCCCAAACTGGGGGAACAGATTAGAATCCACATTTAGAATCTTAAATTACACAGTGCGATTGTGAGGTTGGACTCTTCTAACAGCCGAGTACACGCCCCTATTAACTGCATTTGGCTGTAAAATAATCTTAGCCCATCTTTTTTTGGGTTTTGCTTCTCCAGGGGTTATTTTGTGGCTGTTTTGGGGGTAATTGCGTCAGGAGCTCTGTGCATTTAATGTCTTTCCTCTGCCATCTTGGCGTTGCCTCCCAGATCTCCCATGTAAAAAAAAAAAAGTTTTCCATTTTTTTTTGTAA
Organism: Dromiciops gliroides; assembly: GCF_019393635.1. Taxonomy (NCBI): domain Eukaryota; kingdom Metazoa; phylum Chordata; class Mammalia; order Microbiotheria; family Microbiotheriidae; genus Dromiciops; species Dromiciops gliroides. The sequence continues at coordinate 3,874,073 of NC_057865.1, read as the reverse complement.
ACTGGAAAACTTTAGTACCTCACCCCCCCCCCAAATGCAATTCCTAGAGTGTAATTGTTATAACTACTGTTATGAACGGGACATTGAGTTTCACAATTGTCTATAAATCTAACAATACCATTGATGTGAAATAGGAGAAACATTAGATTAATCCTCTATGAATGACTCTGTGGTAAATATTACCTCTTAAGCACATAAAGACCTAATTAAAAATGTAAGGAATTGGTACTTCTGGGTTTCCTAGGGCTGGTTCATTTAAGAAGCCAGGCTTCCTTCATGATTCTCTTTTACCTGTTTATAAACAACAGCAATCTTTGAGCTAATCTTATAATGTCCCATTCTCTTGGGTAAAGACTGAATTTCTTGTTATGTACCCACTTAATGAATTTAGGTCAATAACATTCATCTTCATCTTTAATATTTCAGAAATTACCAATTTATTTTCAACCTTCATTTGCCCTCCCCGATTCAGATTGTTACCCCTTCATGATCTTTTGTGTATAGTGTTAAAATAAAATGTTTGTGACAAGCCTGATGAGATGTCTCTTCCAACTTGGTCAGATTGGTCCTCTGACAAAAGTCATACTATCTAATTACTATAGTCCAAGTCTCCAAATTTGGAAAGACCAACTAGTACTTACAGGTTACTGGCATAGCCTCTGAGACATTGGTCATCTTTATCACAGAATGAAACAATGAAGAAAGATCTGGCATTGAAACCACTACTTCTACTATCACCACCATCGTTATCTTTTACTTTTCCACTAGTGGTGTCAAACTCAAATAGAAATATCCATGTAAGATTCACATTGACATAGAAAACAACAAATTAACACCATCTCTGTTGTGTTGTATCTTTGTATATGTAGTTAAACATTTCCAAATTACAATTTAATCTGGTTTGGATTGCATTTGAGTTTCTTAGTCTATTTGTACTGTGATTTTGGCAGTACTCATCTACATCATTATCATCTTGGCCTGATTGGTGAATGCATGTAGTAGGAGATGAGTATATATATTCAGTCCTAGCCATGCTTTACTTTACTCTCTGGCTCTTTTTCCATCATGTGTTTTACTATTCCACATTTAACCTAATCTACCATACTTTCCAATTCTGGAACCACACTAAAATAAATATTGTCATTGCCTGTTGGAGATGGCATACCAACCTATTGCCAAGTGGATGCATCTATCATTCTTTTGAATTTGCAAACCAAAATTCCCCTCCTTGGCCACTACTGTCCTATATGTGATGTTTATCCCTTTCATTATATAATCTTCTTGAGATTATGGCCAACCTCACTTTGTATTTTGGTTTCTAGCACTTAGCATAGTGTCTGGCATCTAAAAAGTGCTTAATAAGAAAACCAACCTTCCTTCCGTACTTCCTTCTTTCCTTCCCTACTTTATTCCCATTCATAAATAGGGAAAATAGCAGAAGAAAAGTAGGCAAGGAAGAAGAAAAATAAGAAACATTAAATAATTTTAAAATGACAGTTCAGTGAGAACTTTTCCTACCCAACCCAGCCTAGGTGACTGGGGAGGAAATAGTGGGTGAGATCACTTATGACAAAAGATGTAGAAAAAAAGGATCTGGCTAATAAAGAAGAGTATGACTGCTACTGTCCTTAATACTAAGAATTTATTTTTCAAGCACCAATAAAAGAAGACAAGGACAATGTGAAACAGGAAAGAAGAATGGAAAATGGCAACCCTTCAGACTACAATCTGTTTGAATAGTCAAGCCATTACTAAGCAAATAAAATGGCTCCCCCTGCCTCCAATGAAAATGCTCACATTACCTGAGAAAGACTCTCTCCTAGACTCACTAAACAGGCTAGTTTGTCATTCCTATAGGTCAGAATAAACCAATAAAAGCAAACAAAACAGACAGCATCGAACAAGGAATGGAAGCTTGCCAAGGGCAACAAATAGATTTTTAATTTTTTGCACGTAACTGTTCTGGTTCTCCTGTGTCTGTGTGTGATGGATGAGGTGAGGAGTGGATTCTCGGTAAATTCTAAGCCCTAAATAAATTACAGTCCCATAACAATGCATAAGCCACACTATTCTTTTCTGAAGACAGAGATGCTTTGGCTTTATTTCTGTGGGCCCTCTGCCCAGTTTGTGTGTGTGTGGAGCGGGGGGAGTGGTCTTTGGAGAGCAGAGTTTATATATTATTGCTTTCCTTAGGCTAATGGCTTTCCTTTTTTAGAAAGCTGGACTTGTGAAATTACTTTTTTCAGTACAACACTGTGAGGTAGGAGGTGAAAGTTTTATCATCCTCATTTTAGAGATGACGAAACCTTGGTCCATAGAAACTCAGTGGATTAAAAAAGTGGCAAACTTTAGAAGTGGCAACAGCAATGTGCCCCTGATTTTCTGACTGTGAGGTCAGTCTGACTCCTTCTTTCCACTACTCCATGTTCATTTTGCCTCCCACAATGAAGGGGTGTAATATGACACCCAAAAAGAAAATATTTGGAATCCCAAGTCACTGCAGTTAACTTAGGCCATATCTTAACTTACCTACTTTCAATTAAAGAAAACTTGAGACCATTTTTGGGTATACTGTGAAAAGCTTCTCCAAAAGGCACATTCCTTTCAAAATCATTTTTATTGAAAATCGATGTAAAGAGAATGACCTCTGATTTTCTATAGAATTCTGAAATTTGTGGGTTTTTTTATTTCTTGATTGACTTTGTATTTTTGAAATTTTCAAATAGCTAAAATATTTTTAAAATCATATAGAAAAACTATTTTTAGTTCAAGTGCCTTTTTTAACTTCATGATAATCATCATAATCATATTTATTAGAAAATAACAAGTTTTGGGGACTTCCAGAGGTCCCCGCTTGAGGGCCTAACCTAGAGTGCCTTGTCTGACCTTTCTTAAAGGCAGTCCAAAGTCAGGAGAATTCCAAAGGAAATGTAATTGAGCCTTGGACTGTGAATAGAGAAAATTATAGATTAAAACCACACCTACATGAAAGCCTTCCCCTCAGAAAGTCTTTCCTCTGTACTCTGACATCAGCATGTACTGTGCCAGAACACCCTCAAGTCTGTTAGCTTCAAGCAGTGTGGAAAGGACGGCTCTTCTCCTGACCTCAGTGAGCTTACACTATCTATCTCTTGTCCCTGGAAGACTGGAGGGAGTAGAGGTGCTTTTACTAGCTTTCTATCCTAGATAGGCCTTCTTAACTTTCTGAGCCATGTGCTCTATCTTTACTAATATTTAATATGCTTTAGTAAATGCTTAATACCCAAACCTGGTGCTTTAGCCTCTAATGTCTAAGTAACTATATATAAGAAATCCCAGCTCAGTTCCCTAACACTTGGGACATAGATAGGGCACCCCATATAATTTTAAATGACACATACTTGATGAACTCTTTAAGATTTCCTAAGCAGGAATAATCAAGAGCTTCTCACTTCAAAGGGAGAGTAATACATATTACTATCCTTTCTGAAAAATAACCAAAGGACTAGGACAATGAGGTCAAAGGACATGCCATCTCCTCAGCTCACTCATGCTCAGAGCATAGAGATTGATGGCACACACCCTCAAAGGAGAGAAAACAAAGCCTGGAAAGGACTTTGGAGAACTGTCCTAATCCCTAGATTTTATAGAAGGGGAAACTGAGGCAACACAAAATAGAAGAGATCTATGATAAGTAGTGGCCCTTTGTACCTCATAAGGCTATTAAAAGAAAAATTATTTTAGAAACCTAAAAGCACTCTGGGAATGTGTTATTTTGATTAAAGTTTTCATTTTAGCTTTATTAATGCACTTCCAACAGTAATTATGTCATGCTAGAAGATGACTTCAACTTCTCTTTTTCAGACCTAGACTGCCAAGCTTCCATTTACCATGAAATAATTGTGAAACTCTGTCTTGTTGGTAAAATCAGGATATGGCAGGGGCCTGGTGCGGAGCCCCACACTTGCCAGAGATAAAAGTGAAGGAGAAAAAAGATCTAGAAAATATAGTTGGGGAAATAATTTCTATTCTCTGATACTTATCCTGACTAGGTATGTTCTCCTCATTTATGTTTCTCCTCTTCCCCTTCTCCTTAACTCCCCTTGCCACAATAACACATTCAGAGGTTTGTTATTTGAGATTGGGCCTCTACCTCTCCCTGGTAGTGCAGGTTTCCAGGTGGTTCTTATTCCCAGCAAATGAGACATTTATCACTCACATATAAATAAAGGAGTGTTGATACTTCCAACCTGCATATACTTTAGAACATTGGAAGCTTTAAAATATTCTTATTTGTGCTTTTTATTTTCTTCAGGAGGGGTTATTCACCCCAATCTCCCCTTATGACAAAGAGAAACAATTAGGCAAAAGGAAAATAAATCAATGTATTGCTTATGTTTAACAAGGCTTGCCATACTCATTTCAGCAATCCACCACCTCTCTGTCAAGGGAGAGGAAATATGTTAATGATCATGATTTGGAATCAAGAGCTTCCTAATCTTTCCCCCCTTCCTAATTAGAGAAACATTAAAAATCTTCCCTGAATATAGGTATTACATCTTATTAACATTGCAATTTATTTAACAAAGCTCAGAGAATAGTTTATTCTCTTATATGTGTATAGGATCACTGTTTTTCATTTAACAACATGACAGTGAAAAGAAGACTGAATTTGAAGTCAGAGGGTGTATCTCTGGCACTTATCTGCTGTGAGAATTGGATTAAACCACTTTACCTTAGTTTCCCTCTTTGCAAAAGAGTGATTCTAACTTGTGTTCCAAGAAGCAAGATGGTGTAAATGCTATTGAGCTGACACTAGGGTTGGAAAGACCAGGGATCAGATGCCACCTTTGCCTTACCCTGACTGGTCCTGGGAAAACCACTTAACCTCTCAGTGTTCTGGCAACTATCAATGACAAGAAGATACAGATATTCACCTTTGCTTAGCTATGTACATTTCCTTATTGGGACACATAGAATAAAGCAGTCTAATACCTCTTCCTCCTGAGAGTTTGTATTCCCTGAGTCTTATGGTTGTGTCCTTGGTGAAGTGTCTTCACCTTAAATTTCAGAAAGTTATCTGTAAAAAGAAAGATGTTGCTGAATGGGGACGCTAGAGGGACACTGTATCTAATGTTCAAGGGACCCTGTCCAATGTCCTGATCTTTGTTGAAGTGGGTCATGGTTGGATATAGGCTATTTCTTGAGTCATCCATAAGATGGATTTATGGAGTCATAAGGAAGGCATGGGGCTGATATACTTGCATTGGTACCTTGGTATTTTGGAAAGGGATCTTCCCTGAGGTTAATCCCTGGTTCAGATGCCCTCTACTTGACCAAAGAATATTATGGTCTTCCTTATGAAGAGGTTCTGCATTGCTCTTTAAGGGTAGAGACAGGTCAGTTCATCTTCTTCATGATGCACCTGGGGGGATTTGAGGTTGCTCACACTTTAATATACATCTTAGACTGCATTACTGCCAATCTGTCCTATTCCTCTGGGAGCCTGACTGCTGAGAACAGCCCACTAAATGCAAGCTAATGTCAGATATTAATGCTGAATTAAAACTGCAGGTAAAGATGGTGACAGTGGCCTATTCCTGTCTGTGGACTTGACAAGAAATTTATTTTGCTAGAATGGAAAAGTAATTAACCTCCACTGGAAGAGAATTCTATTACCAGTAGCTTACTTGCCATGCCAAGTGTGTGCCACAGAGGTTTTCCAGGCCTCCCATTCAATGAGCAGGAGGAGTAGGGCCCCCTGCATTTCTGTTGTGAACTCTCATCACAACTATCCTCTTGGCTCTACTTGGCAGCTTTGCTATGCCCACACACCACCCTACTCTGTCCACCTGAATAAAATAAATTGAGGGGTGTGTGTGTGTGTGTGTGTGTGTGTGTGTGTGTGTGTGTGTGTGTGTGTGTGTTAGGAAGAAAATTGTAAAAAGGATAGGAGTATGCATCTGGCTTGGCCAGGAGTTCATGCTTCCCCATGATTTGCGGGGTGTTTTATTTCAGTGATATCAAACTGTTAATAAGAGAACATCCACAGTCTATAGACTGAAACACATATGTACAGCCATACCTAAAGAGAAAAAGTTAATCCTTGTGTCTGTGTCACTTTCCCCTTTTTGGTCTTCCATGTCAAAATTATCCATTCCTTTATGGTAAAGTTGATGGTTGAGATCCCAATACCTGACATATAACCTCTACTCTTGTCCTTGTTATAATTGAAGTCTGGCCTAATCTTATATCTATGGTCACTCCCTAAGGTCCCAAATTGGCAGCAAACCCAACAGTATCCAACTCTTCATTATTGAGAAAACCTTGAGGATAGATTGATGATTATGTTAGTATAGGCAGATCATCACAGCTGACTTCAAGGAGAAGGTCAAGTAGGGAAATATATGCAAGTAGGAACACTGCATCTGGAGGCAAAAAGGCCTGGGTTTGAATCCTAATTCATATACTATGTGCCTGTGTGACCCTCAACAAGTCCCTTAATTCTCTGAACTTCTGTTGTTTCTCTGCAAAATGGGGATACACACACATGCACACACATATGTGTATTTATATATATATACATGTAATATATGTATATGAACACAGGTGCATATACAAACACAATATATTTGTATATACATAATATGTGTGTGCATGTTTACATGTGTATGTGCATGTGTGTACATGTGTATGAATGCATGTATATAGCATCTACCTCTGAGGACAATTGGGAGATTCATTTCTGATGACATATGAATGTGTTTGGTAAAGCATGAGTCACTAAAGCAATGTGAGGTATTCTTATCACAAATCAACATATGGAGTGTTGTATATGTAGTAGAATCCCATGTTGAAGTGGTGATATGAGAGGATCATGCTGGGTAGGCAAATCTAGCACAGAGTCTTTGATTTCTGCAGTGTCTATGATTGACTTTCCTTTCATTTGTGTTTTTAAATCCTCTGTTCTCTCTGAAAATCAATCTACTTTACTGATGGGCAACATCTGAGCTTGCAATCATGTATTTTACTGTTTCTCAGTACACTAATGGACACACCCAACCTTGTTCTGTGCTTGAATTTCCTGAATTAAGAAAAAAAGTACTGTCCTGAAGCCCTTTCTTCAAAGAATATAGGGGTGAGGTACTATGAGGCTGCATTTGGAAATAACCTGAAAAGTTTCAGAAGAAATAGTGAGTAGACATTTGGTTTCTGCCAGACTGACAACTGGATTGAGGTTCTTTGCTTTGTTTGTTTGTTTGTTTGTTTTTATTTTTATTTTTTGTTTTTGGTATTACACATGAGGACACTGACATCCAGTGATGTCCATACCTTATCCAAAGATGACCAGGGGCTAAATGACAGGCCACCTGGAACCTAGCACATAGTGACTGCTAAGTGAACCAGACTGGGCTTTTCCAAGTTCAAATTCAACTTGGTAAAATCCCCCCATTCAAAAACCTCAGTGTGCTGGAGAAAGTTGAAAACATCTCATCTTCTCTACATAATCTGTCCCTCATATTCAATCATTTCAAGACAAAGTTAATAATCAATTCTCTATTATTTAGCCATTTGGGGGGAACTTAGCTGGATAGCAAATGGCCCTTTCTTGCTTTGGAGTCATTCCTGGCCTTCCTCCCTTACTCTATCCAAGTGCACTGACCTCCCACTGGGGACACAGTTGATTTCAGAAACCAGATTCACAGCCATAACTGAAATTTGCAGGGAATTTAAATCTGAGGAATGAGACTCTAGCTGCCTTTCCCCCGTCAGTGACTGCCTGAGAGCTGGGGCCTGAGTGACAAGGCCACATTAGCAGGAGGAGGGGCCTTCCCCTCCTCAGGAAGAGACAGTTGATAGCAGGGTGTATATGCAAAGGGATTTCAGCTTAATGATGGACTACAAAGGGAAGAAGAAATCTTCCAAGTGACATTTTCAAGTGCCAGTGAACTCTAGTATTTCAAATTGCTCTTATTAATGAGGAATGTTTAATGCCTTCTTCATGGGAGTTTCTCAATTATCATCCATTTGGAAATGATTTTAGGTTCTCTCTGAAAAAACAAAACAAAACAAAAACTGTTTTGGTGAGATATAATTGAAGCTTCCAATTGGTCCCAACAGGGCCAATTGCCAGGATGTTTCATTCTCTTTTATAAACCCTTTAAGTTAAAAAAAATTAGGAAATTTGAGAAGCAAGAAAGGAGTGACTGCTCAGAACTGAAGCCTCTCAGGGCCTCATCAGTCTTGCCACTTGGGCACCACTTGGCTTGCTTTGTGGCCAACACCTTTCCTTAAGAGCCCCTAGACACATGGGATATTCATCCTGGAGCCCGGGCCTAAAAAGGAGGAGTCAGGCTTCTCAGTTTAAGAGAACAATTAAAATGATTTTGCAAAGAGATAGAAAGGCTGCTCCCTAGAGAAGACAACCTATGTCTTCTTCCAGAAGTCACTCAGACCTTCAAAAGCTCATAAGAGCTTTGATAATTGATCATACACTCTGGGTCCCTCTCACCTGCTTATATCATCTCAGGTGCTCAGCTGGCAAGAAAGTCCAAGGACCAATGGCTTCATGCTTTTTCCCCTCCCCCAGCTTCTCCTATTTCACAGAAATGTGGAACAAACATTTTAGCTACACTCTGAAGGAAGGTAGCGACCCTGTGAGCCTATGGGGAGTAGAGAGAACTTTCTAGATATGAAGGAGCTCATGTCAGGGGTCAAGAGACTTAAGGAAATTGAAACCGAACCCTTGAGATATGGCTTCCCTTCTCTTGCACCCCTGCCCCTGCACTGAGGGAATCTGTTGATTATTGTAAGAAAAATTTTCAGGAAAGCAAACAAAGGCAGGAGCTCACCCAGGAATATCTGCTCCAAGAAATCCCTTGAAAAACAGAGCATTAAGTTGAAATATATAAAACTTCCACCAAAGAACATTGTTGACAAAGTCAGAAAGGACACCATGCTGCTGCCTGGAAGCCTGAAGAGAGAAGAGTTTGAGAGTTTGCAGTGCCCACTTCCAAGGCTCCATTTGATCTCATAAGAAGAGAAAGGACAAGAGAAGGATCCATTGTTGTTGTTCAATTGTTTTAGTCATATCTGACTGTGAGCCCATTTGGGGTTTCCTTGGCCAAGAGACTAGAGTAGTTTGCAATTTATTTTCCAGCTTTCTTTTTTCCCCTCAGATGAGGAACTGAAGCAAACAGAATTAAGTGACCTGTCCAGGGTCACACAGCAGGTACATGTCTGAGGCCAGATTTGAACTCAGGAAACTTAGGCTTTCTGACTTCTAGCCTAGAACTCTATCTACTCTGTCACCTGGCTTCCCTAATGACTCAAGGACTAAAAGGGAGCTTGGCAAGGTCTAGTGAAGTCAAGTGACTTAACCAAGGTCAAAAAAGTAATGACAGGCTAATGTAGTGCCTGACAGGAGCTTAATGCACTGGACTAGACTTTACCAACTTAAAAGTCAACTTTCTGATTTTTTTCCCTTAAGAATACCACTATGTTTGAGAAAGCTGAAAATGCCCCAGCTTCCCCTGGAATCTGTCACTGTTTTCAATCATTTTGAGGTACTAATAGAATGAAAAAAGGTCTACTATTTCACCACCAAGGAAAATTTAGCTGGACAACAAAATCACCATCTGTCAAAAGCCCCTCATTTTACACATGAAGAAACTGAGTCCAAGAGTATATGTAATGTGTCTAGGCTCATCCAGGCAGTAAGAGAAAGAAAGAGAATTGGGACCAAAGTCTCGGACATTCAGTCTGCTGCTCTTTCCTTTTGTAGCCATATAAGACTGGGAACCTTAAGTGAAATGCCCCTTACAATGATTAATTGGATTTTATGATACAAGAAGCTGGATAACACAGACTCATCTTGAGTTCAAATATGGCCTCAGTTGCCAGCTGTGTCACCCTGGGCAAGTCATTTAACCCTGTTTGCTTCAGTTTTCTCTTCTGTAAAATGAGCATGAGAAGGGAATGGCAAACTACTCCAGTATCTTTGCCAAGAAAACTCCGAATTAGGCCATGAAGAGACTGACATGACTGAAATACGACTGAACAACAAGAACAGTACAGGACTTGCCTACATTCCTGCTGTATAGCCATTTGCACCCTGGGAGGATTATGGTGTTACCCTTCTCTAATGCTATTGGCTTAAACGCCTATTCTAGCATGTTCTCGCCAATGTTAACTGCCAGGTTCAAGCACTATTGTTATTCAGTTAGCCCAAATTATTTTCTGATAAAGTGCTATTTCCTTAGAAAAGATAACAGGAACAGAAATTGTAAAAAAAAAAAAAAATTCACACCTCCACCTCAGGGAACAATCTCTTCTTATGACACCGGTCCTTTGGGAGAATGGGTTCAGTCTTCTTCTTCTTCTTCTTTTTTTTTTTTTTTTTGCAGGGCAATGGGGGTTAAGTGACTTACCCAGGGTCACACAGCTAGTAAGTGTCAAGTGTCTGAGGCCGGATTTGAACTCAGGTACTCCTGAATCCAGGGCTGGTGCTTTACCACTGCACCACCTAGCCGCCCCGGAATGGGTTCAGTCTTAAAGCAGTTGCCACAGAGCTTTCAAATCACCATGTTCATTTCTGAATGTAGCTTACACCATGGGGATGGCTTTGTGGCTCTCTCCTTGCTGCCTTCAGTAGACTTTTATGCATGTTGAAGACATTGCTTGGGACTTTGCTTCTTGTATGTCTTGGCTGTGGAAGGAAAAAAAAACAACAAACAGAAAAAATGGCTTGAACTCTATCTTCTAGACTCAGGTGGCTTGCTCCTCTGAACTTCCAAATTCCCCAAAGTCAGTCTTATAAGATATTCCTATACCTGAGAACAGGAAAGGACAAACACAAAGAGGCACAGAACAGGGATCTTATTGGTAACCTTGTGTGGGCTCAGGGAGTTGGAGAAGAAAGGGCCCAAGGCCATTGCTGCTTATAGCATATTATTCTCCCCGAAACCAGCCAGGCAAGGAAGAAGATATGATTTGATAGGCATTGCCTTTTGAGTTCAAATCTAGCTCCAGGTCAATGACCAGTAAAACATCTGCTTCTTCATCATGTGGCTTCACCTGCAGATGATAAAAAGTAAATGTTCTAAAGGCCGCATGAGGACCCCATCAGCCAAGTACACTACTCACACTCAGAAATTCTTAGCTCAGCGAGCCTTGACATTGCACATTATACTACTGACAGGCACTAGGTAGACATGTTACTCATTCAGTGTCTTGATTTAATTCAGAGTCAGTGTTTAAAGAAACAAAAAGCAGAAAGATGGAGCCAAAAGAGGAAGTTATTAATCCTTTCATCTATTATTTATTTACTTGTCTATTTACTTAAACATCTATCATGTATCTGCCTATTCATTCAGTTTATTTACTTAACCATAAAATAACTAATTATGTCCTGGTGAAAGGATGATGGCAGGGTGTGCTTGACATTGGTAGATGCAGAGATCAACCACTTTTTGTTGTTTTTGTTGTTTTTTGTGGAGCAAAGAGGGTTAAGTGACTTGCCCAAGGTCACACAGCTAGTAAGTGTCAAGCATCTGAAGCTGGATTTGAACTCAGGAACTCCTGAATCCAGGGCCAGTGCTTTATCCACTGCACCACCTAGCCGCCCCCGATCAACCACTTTCTTGCACAGATTTTTCAAACTGGATACTTTCTGATCCTCAAGCCTTTTTTTTTGAGTGTTCTCATCACTTCCATCCACATCCCATTTCCCCTCTCCTCCTTCCCTTTCTCTCTAATCCCTTCAATTGTGCTCTCTCTCTCTTTCTCTCCTCTAAGATGAGAGTGCACTTGTGATTTTATTGGTAGAGGAAATGAGGAGTAGCACATAGGAGCAAGTTAATCATTTTAGAGAACTGCCTGGTACCATGTAGAGTGAAGTGACCATCCAAGATGGCACAGCTTGGGCAAAAGTGGTCCATTTTCATCCACCATTAAAAACAATTCCTAGTCATTTTATCATTCCAAAAGAATATTACTACTTTGTTATTTCAAAGCATCTCAACTGTTGATATCATAGATACAACATAATGTGAAAAATAATTTATGTTTCAAAACATTTGTTGTATTTGTTAATTCTCTGGGGTTTAAATGCATAGTGCCATCCACAAATATGGATAGTGCTCTCTTGCCTTGGTTTCTGCTTTTGATTTGATCTTGTCTTATTCTTCTAGATTCACAGTGCCACTGATCTCCTGGCTGTGCCACTAACAAGGCTCTCCATCTTTTGGCTACAGCTATTTTCTCTGACTGTCCCCATGCCTAGAATGTTCTCCTTTCTCTGTTCTAACTACCAACTTTCCTGGATTCTTTTAAGTCACAACCCAAACCCTACCTTCTAAAGCAATCCTTCTCCCACCCCTCTTAAATAACCTGCATTCTGTGAATGATTTCCTATTTATCCTGTCTACAGCTTGAGGTGTATATGTGTGTTTACCTGTTGTTTCCCTCATTAGATCATAAGCTGAGGGCAGGGACTGTCTTTTCCCTCTTTTTGTATCCCTATCATCCAGTACAGTGCCTGACATATAATAGGCACCTAAATGTTTATTGATTGATTCATTTAGACAATATTTCTGAAATTGTCATAAAGAATTTTCTTTACCATTATTTGTTCAGATTGGCTAGTGGTGCTTTTCTTTATTTATTGCAATGAATGCAAATTCTTGCTTTTTAATATGCATTTTAGATCATGTTATACAGAAGGACTCCTCTAGAAGCATACTTACAACATTTTCTACATTAGTGAGTGCTGGAATTTGTCAAAGGTTTCTACTACATCTATTTTGGCTATCTTCATTGTTTATATGATTAATTATGCCTATTCTTTTTCTAAATGTTGAATCATCTCTACAGACCTGGTATGAATCCAACTTGAAAATAGTGAATTTCCTTTCAAGATATATCTTTTGAGGGTCTTTTTTGGTGGGGGGAGGTTCTTGCATAAATATCCGTTGGTGGAATTGCTTTACCATTCTCTTCCTCACATTTGTCTCTTGCTGGTGAGGATTCAAGGACCACATTTCTCTCATAAAAGTAGTTTGGTAGAGTGGCGCCTAGTTTTATTCTTGAAAACTTTTTGTGTGGCGATGATCTGCTGAATGCTTGATAAGGTTCATTGCAAATATTTCTGGGTATAGTTTCTCATTTGTCTATTTGGCTTTGTTTTGTTTCTGTTTTTCTTTGATATTTAATTTGTGGCTAGCTTGATTTATTTTTCTAAAACTGGATGGTTAAGGACCTGACTTCTTGGTAGAGTGTAACACACACACACACACACACACACACACACACACACACACATATATCTGTCTCTCTCTCTCTCTCTCTCTGATACTCATTTATTAGAAGTGCCTTAATTTTATTCCCAACAATATCACATTATTTCTTTTTTATACTCAGCTGTAGCATAATTATGTGCTGTTTCTATGATTTGTTCTTTGATTTATGATACTAATACGTTGTCTTCATTTAGGTCAGTTAGCAACTTTTTCATGTTAACTTGATTCATTATTTTATTCTGTTATCTTACAAAACATGTTTATTAGATCTGACTTTTAAATATGTGTTCATGATTTCTTCATGATGTAACATGTGGTCAATTTTTATTAAGAATTGTAAGATAGGGGGCAGCTAGATGGCATAGTGGATAAACCACTGGCCCTAGATTCAAGAGTACCTGAGTTCAAATCCAGCCTCAGACACTTGACACTTAACTAGCTGTGTGACCCTGGGCAAGTCACTTAACCCTCATTGCCCTGCCTAAAAAAAAAACCAAACAATTATAAGATACTGAGATGTATGCATAGCCTTTTAACACTATTTAAAAGTTATCATTGATCAGATTTTTAGAAAATCTAATGTACTCAACAATATGTCAATCTGTATTTTACTTCTTGCTTATGTTTCCTTTGTACTTATTTTAATGGATTAAATCTTAATCTTCTTAAATTATTCTTCCATTCAGCTTCCACAGTGTTTAGTATGTATATACATGTGTATGTATGTATGCATGCATATGCATATGCATACGTATGTGTATACATATATACTAGTGCACATATATACATTAGTATATATGGATATATATGGATATTTATATGTATGTGTATATATACACATATATACATACATACATTTATCATTGCTATTCTTTATTAATGGTGATTTTCAGCATAATGCCGTGTGCCCAATTCCCTTTATTGTCTTTGTCGATTTCATTGTCACCTTATCTGAGATCATGATTACAACGCCTTTGTCTTCAGATACACCTGAAACAATAAATCTTGTTCATCCCTCTTATCTTATCTGGACATGTCTATGTGTCATTAATACAGTCTTACTGTTGTATTTTTTTTTTTTACATTTCTATAGTTTTCCCAAGTATCTCCCTCCCTTCATCTCCCAGAAAACCATCTCATATAACAAACGATATTTTAAAAAGATACACAAAAAGAAAAACAGAATTACAGATCAATACATCAAAAGAAGTCTAAAAATCCCTGAAATGTGCAACACTTGTGGACCTCACACATCTCCAAAGTGTATGTCTGCTCATGTCTCTTCTTTCCAGCCATGCTTATTCTTTCTAATTTTGCAATATTATCTTTTGATTTCTGTATGTGGATTTTTCTTTTCATTTGCATGGTCATAGTTATTGTGTATATTGTTTTGTTAACTCCCTTGGTTCCATTCTCAGTCAGTTCATGTAGAGCTTTCTTTACTTCTCTGTATTCAGCACAGATATAGTTTCTTACTGCATCATACTATTTCATTACATTAATGTATCATAATTTGTTTAACCATTTCCCCAACTATGGTCAACTACTATATTTCCAAGGTATTGTTATAAAAATGTTTGATTATAAATATGTTTATTGTCTTGGAATTTTTTCTTATCAATGACTTTTCAAGTTTTAAGCATAGTATTGGAATTTCTGAGTTAGAGCATGGACATTTTATTAGATTTATTTTCCTAATTCCAAACTGCTTTGTAAAATGATTGTACTAAGTCACAGCTCCACCAAACAATAAATCAGTATGCTCATCTTCCTACAACCTATCCAACACTGAATATTGGCATCCTTTGTTTTCTGATTTCAATTTGTAGTGTGAGATGTGAAACCTTGAGGTTGCTTAGATATGCAGTTTCCTTAATTTTAATTACTTGGGACTTTCATGTGCTTGTAAATAGTTTGTAGTTCTTTGGGAGCTCTTTGTCCTTTACTTATCTGTTGAAGAATGGTTTTTGGCTAAATATGGACACACTCACACTGACATTTGCACACACATATCTTCAATATATACATACACATAACCAATACACAAATATACATATAAATTTCATATGTATATATATGATACATCCTATACACAAAGTGGTATATAGTCTATTTTATATATGTTGTACTTTGTCAAAGGCTTTTTATGCATATAGTGAAGTAAACATGTGGTTTGGGTTATTTTTGTATTTAATATGATTAGTCATGTCAAGAGTTTTCTTCATGTCAAACAATCTTTACAAAGCTGGGGAACAATTCCCATTTAGTTATAATAAAAAAATCATTTATAAATAAGTCTCAGGAGTTTGTTTGAAAATATTTTGCTTAAATATCTTAGTATTAATGGTTGGGCTCTATAATTTTTCTGTGCAATGTGCATGTCTTGCGTATTAGGGCTAAATTTGCCTCATAAAATGATTGTTAGAGTACTTTCTTTTAAAGTTTTCAAAAATAATTTGTGTAGTATAGGTACTAATTAGGCACCTAGGTGGTTCAGTGGATAGGGTACTGGGCCAGGAGTAGGAAGACCTGAATTCAGCTGACCTAAGAAACTGGGTGAGCCTTGGCAAGTCAGTTAACCCTATTAGCCTCAATTTACCCATCTGTAAAATGAGCTAGAGAAACAAATGTAAGATCTTTGCCAGGTAAACCATAAATGGGGTTCAAAAAGATTCAAACATGAATGAAGCAACTATACAAATATGATAAATAGCTACTAATTTTTCTTTAAAAGTTTGATAGACAACCATGAATGAATCAGCTATTCTCAGCAACAAAAGCATCCAAGACAAGTTTAATGTTATTGATATCTTAATTTATCAAAATTGGATTTATACTTTAATCCATTTGTTTCTAATATTGTGTTTCCCCCTGAATTAGTATTTATACCCTCTTCCACCATAAATATATTGTGATTTTGCTATTTTAGCTTTAGTTATTTTAAGCCCATCCTATTCCAACCAGATCTTTCAGTCACTTTTGACTCCTCCCTCCTTCATTGATTACCCCCTTTCCTGGTTTTGGAGTGCTACTTAGTTCATTTTTTCCCCAGCATTTATCTAGTTTTTAAAAATCAGCCCTCTCTTTTGTCCCTTCTAAGTAATCAAGTAGAATTCCCCTTTCCTCCTTCCCTTTAAACTATCTTGTTCATTAGTTTTGTTTTTAATTTCATTGTGCCATTTTCTAAGGAAATCTTTCTCTTATTTCTCCATTTTTTTTCATCTTTTTGTCTATTCTACGGTCTAGTCTTTGATTTATTGTCCTTATGCTAATGTAGTCCTTCTTAGTTCTCTGCATTTTTCATGGAATTGAAATATTTGAAGTACCATTATGGGTTGTTGTTTTTTTTTTAATGGTTATTCCCTTTTAGATATTAATCCATAGTCTCTTTTTTTCTTATGTGATTCAGTCTTATAAATAGCAATTCTTGTAGGTGATAGAGAGGGTATTGGCCCAGGGTAGAAATCTTCCTTTGTCTCAGATTGTGTAGTTAATTACTGATCTTTGCTGTCCCCTTGGCCATTTCTTTTTCCCTCTTTGCCTCAAAATCTCCTCCATGAATCCATTCCTTCCTTCACCTGTGTATATCCATTGTCCATGCCTCTGTATGCACATTTACATCCAGGTATAAACATACATAAGGATTTGAAGCTTAGAGAGGCTATATGAATATCTTCTCTAAGCATCAAATCCTTGCAGAGAATTCTCATTTTAAGTTCTTCATTTCCCCTTTTAGAAGATTCCTCTTTTCCCACAGGTTTTATCAATAACATCTCATCACTGAAATAAAGCTTCACCCATTCTTTTTCCTGTTTTAATCTCTCCCTTTTCTTCCTTTCCTATTCTTCTGTATGTGCTCTTCTTCCTGACAGACTACAGTAATTATTTTCCCTTCATTGTATGCATTTGGCTTAATTATGATACATCATATATTCCCCTCCATCTTATTCCTCCTGTTTTTATGTACAATGTTATTATGAATTTATCAATCAATAAACATTTATTAAGGACCTCCTCAGTTCTATTTTCTTCCTAGGAATATTTCAAGTACCTCTTCTTATTGAATGTCCTTTTTTCATTTCTGGTTAGGCTAGATTACAAGGATAGAACATCTTGGGCTTCATCATTACTTCCATCAGTCTTTTGTTTAAGCAACAAATATTTATTTTATTTTTTCCAGTTACATGTAAAGATAGTTTTCAACATTCATTTCATAAGATTTAGAGTTCCAAATTTTTCTCCCTCACTCCCTCCCTTTCCTCCTCCCTCCACAAGATTGCAACCAGGTTATATATGTACAATCCACAAGTGCTCTTTTTATCAGTTCTTTCTATGGGGGTGGATAATAAGCTTTGTCATTAGTCCCTTGGGATTGTCTTGGATTATTGCATTGCTGAGAGTAGTTAATTTATTCATATTTGCTCATTGAACAATACTGCTGTCACTATCCACAATGTCCTCCCAGCTCTGCTCACTTCACTATACATAAGTTCTTGAGTCTTTCCAGGTTTTTCTGGGATCCTCCTGTTTGTCATTTCCTATAGCACAAGACCATTCCACCACAATCATATAGCACAGCTTCTTCTGTCATTCCTCAATTGATGGACATTCCCTTGGTTCTCAATTCTTAGCCACCACAAAGAGTTGCTATAAATATTTTTTTGTGCAATTTTTCCCAATTTTCTCTTTTTTCATGATTACTATTATTAACTGTTTCCCTTCCATCCTATTCCCTTCCCCATAATATTTATTCTACTATCCATCTTCTTTCATCCTATCAATCTTCAAAAGGGATTTGCTTCTGTCTGTCCCCTCCCCCACTCTGCCCTTCCTTCTTTTGCCTCTCTTTCTTTATCCCCTTACCCTCTTATTTTCCTGCAGGGTTAGAGAGATTACTCCACACAATGGAGTGTGAATATTATTTCCTCCTTGAGCCAGTGCTGATGAGATTGAGGTCTTTGAGCCAATTCCAATGAGTGTTAGGCTCATTCACTGCCCAGATTAAATAGATTATTCTACCCAGTTGGGTTTGTGTGTTAATCCCTCCTTCAGACAGCTCCAATGAGTTTAAGGTCTGTGAGCCTTTTCTGATGAGTGTAAAATTCATTTACTGCCCTGCTCCTTCCCTATCTCTTCCCTCACTCCATAACCCTTTTCCTGTTACTTTCATTTAGGATTTTACCTCTGCCTTTCTCCCTTTCCCAGTGCATTCCCCTCAGCCCTCAATTTAACCCTAAAGGTGTCATCATGGGGCAGCTAGGTGATGCAGTGGACAAAGCATCCACCCTGGACCCAGGGGAATCCCAGTGAAAACCCAGGCTCAGACACAAGACCATCACCCACTAAACAACCCCAGGTATGCCCCCCAACTCCATTTTTTTGCAGGGCAATTGGGGTTAAGTGACTTTCCTATGGTCACACAGCTAGTACATGTTAAGTGTCTGAAGCTGGATTTGAACTCAGGTCCTCCTGAATCAAGGGCCAGTGCTCTATCCACTGTGCCACCTAGCTGCTCCCCAACTCCAATTTTTATGGTTCTCTAAGGTCTTGTATTTGATAGTCAGATTTGCCATTCATTTCAGGTCTTTTCATCACAAATACCTGAAAGTCCTTTTTTTCATTAAAATCCCACTTTTTCCTCTAAAAAATTATGATCAGTTTTGCTGGGTAGGTGATTCTTGGTTGTAATCCCAATTCCTTTGCCCTCTGGAATATCATATTCCATGGCCTCTGGTTCTTTAATGTAGAAGCTTCTAGATCTTATGCTATCCTGACTGGGGCTCCACAGTACCTGAATTCTTTCTTTTTGACAGCTTGCAATATTTTCTCCTTGACCTGAGAGCTCTGGAATTTGTCTATAATATTCCTAGGAGTTTTCCTTTTGGGATCTCTTTCTGGAAGTGATTAGTGGATTCTTTCAATTTATATTTTATCTTCTGCCTCTAGAATATCAGGGCAATTTTCCCAAGAATATCTTGGAAGATGATGTCTAAGCTCTTTCCTTGATTATGATTTTCAGGTAGACCAATAATTTTCAAATTATCTCTCCTGAACCTATTTTCCATGTCAGCA
Organism: Dromiciops gliroides; assembly: GCF_019393635.1. Taxonomy (NCBI): domain Eukaryota; kingdom Metazoa; phylum Chordata; class Mammalia; order Microbiotheria; family Microbiotheriidae; genus Dromiciops; species Dromiciops gliroides. The sequence goes on along the minus strand of NC_057865.1, from coordinate 3,854,724 downwards.
GTTTTTCCCAGAATATATTTCACAATGCCCTCTATTTTTTATTCATTTGGATTTGCTTTATTGTGTCTTGGTTTCTCATAAAGTCACTAGCTTCCATTTGTTCAATCCTGCTTCTTACGCTATTATTTTCATCAGAGAGCTTTTTTACCTCCTTTTCCATTTGGCCAATTTTACTTTTCAAGCTGTTGACTTTTTTCTCATGTCTTTCTTGGATCATCCTCATTTATCTTTCCATTTTTTTCCTCTACCTTTCTAATTTTATCTTCAAAGTCCTTTTTGAGCACTTTTATGACCTGAGACCAATTTATATTTTTCTTGGAATCTTTAGATAAAGGAACACTGACATTGACATCTTTCTCTGAGGGTACACCTTGATCTTCTTTGTCACTGAAGAAACTTTCTATGGTCCTCACCTTTCTCATCTTGCCTTTCTTTTACTTGACTTTTAGATCCTTAAAGTGGGGCAATGTTTCCAGGCTGCAGTATCCCAAGCTTCAGAAGTCCCAGGTGGTATGATTTAAGGAGGATCAGGTTCTTCACTCACCTGGCCTGTTCCCTGGTCTGTAGATGACCCCAGACCAACTTGCTAATCAACCAGCTTTGTGTAGTGTGGTTCTCAGCTATGATGAGCCTGTGCCCCTCCCCCACCTGGGCCACTGCTACTCAAGCCTACCTCCTGGTTCCCAGCAGGTGTGAAAAACCCAAGTTCTGCCTTAGCACCAGCATAGACCCCTATAGTCTCTCCCCTGCCCAGAGCTCAGCCCACTCACCAGACTGTGAGCTTAGTTCTACACAACACTGGTGCTTCAGCTGATTCAGAGGCTCTGAGGGTCTCCTTCTCTAGTGAGGCCTTCCTGGGACTGGATCTGTGTCAGGGTGACTGTGGGGTTGGGCTCCACTCCTGTCTCAGCACAGCAGCTCCCTCCTCCTGACCTTCCAAGCTGTTGTTGATTAGTAGATGATTTTAGCACCTTATTCTGTGGGTTTTGCCACTCCAGGCATTGTCCTATGGCATCATTTGGCTGTTTTTTGGAGTGATCACATCATGAGTTTGAGAGCATCATGAGTTTGAGTTTCCTCTGCCATCTTGGCTCTGCCCCAGAAGTGTTTACCTCTATCACTCTTGAAACATTATTCCATTCTCTCTTGCATTTTCTGTTAGGTACAGACAAGTTTTATGTCATTCAAATATCCTTTCCTTTATTTTAAAAAATCTTTCTCCTAGCCAATTGCAGAACTTCTGGTTTCTCACCAAAATTGTTCATTTTAAGGATTATAGAGTTTGAAGACTTTTTTAAAATGTAGGCAATCTATATATTCTTGTGGTTGGCATGTTTTGGGTCTGTGTTCAGAAGTTCTGGAATGTTTTCTATTATTACTCCTAATTTAATACTAAGGTTTTTTGATGTGGCATGTTCTTATGGACAAATTATAATTTTTAAATTGTGTCTATACATTCGGTTTTCAAAAACATATTTTGCTTGCGTATATATACACACAAACACATATATATATAATTATTTCATTGCTATCACTTTTATTTTCTTAGTGCTCTCTCTCTGTATCTGTCTGTCTTTTGGCGAAACTTGCCACAGTGATTATTTTTTTTTACTCTTCTGACAATTAATTCTGCTATGTAGTCCATAAATGTTCTGTGACAATTCTAATTTCTCTTCTAAAGCATTCAAGAATATCCAGCAATGGGGGTGTGTGGAATCTAGGTAGTTCAGCAGATAAAGCATAGGCCCTGAATTCAGAAGGACCTTAGCTCAAATCTGACCTCAGACACTTGATACTTACTAGCTGTGTGACTCTGGGCAAGTCACTTAAACCTCATTAGTCTGAAAAAAAAATTCAGCAGTAGTACCATTCTCTCTTGGGAAGCCACATGGTTCTCTTCCTCATCAGGTGGTATTGCTTCATTCTCCTTTGTCTTATATGCATTTGTAGATGGTTCAACTAATTTACTTTATTTGAAGGTCACATCCTTCTGCTATGAATATTTCTCCTGTGGATTCTGAATGTAGATTGAACCATATTGTTTCTACTTTTTGGTTGGTTTTTAATTTATTGAGGTTTTTCCCTTGTGTTATTCTTTTTTTCACAACATGACTATGTAGAAATATGTTTAATGTAATTGTACATATATAACCTATATCAGATTGTTTTCTGCCTGAAAAAATTGGAACTAGAAATCTTAGGGAAAGAAATGTTGAAAACTATCTTTGCATGAAACTGGGACATAATAAAATACTTTTATGATAAAAATATTTCTCTTATTGGGAATGCCCATCAACTGGGGAATGGCTAAACAAGCTGTGGCATATGATAGTGATAGAATATTATTGTGCTATAAAAATGACAAAGAAGAGGATTTCAGAAAGGCCTGGAAAGACTTGTATGAACTGATGTATAGTGAAGTGAGCAGTACAAGGAGAATATTGTTCACAATGACAACAATATTGTTTGATGAAGAACTGTGAATGACAACTATTCTCAGCAATACAATGATCTAAGGCAATACCAAAGGACTACTGATGAAACATATTATCCACCTCCATAGAAAGAACTGATATTGATTGAACACAGACAGAAGCATGCTATTTTAAATTTTCTTTCATTTTTTCTTTTATTCTACTTTTCTTGTACCAAATGACTAATATGGTCATGTTTTACATAATTATACATTTATAACCTATATCTATCTGCTTATCACCTCAGGGAGTGGTTGGGGAAGGGAAGGAAGGAGAGATAGAATTTGGAACTCAAAACTTTAAAAATGTTTATTATTAATATATATATATATATATATGTATGTATGTATGTATACACACACATATGTGTGTGTGTGTCCTATTGCTTTATCTGCAGATATTGAAGACTTTAAAATTTTCTTCCTCTTGAGATCTTTGGCAATTTCATTTTTGTCCCCCTTATTTTCCCCAGTTGCTCACTTTCTGACTCCCTCTTCTTTAGTAACAGTTTCTCTAGAAATGTTCTAGATTTTAAGGTATCAGTTCCCTCTCATGCTATGCATATCATGACTCTCCAACCTCAGTCTATCCAGGTGATGTCTAGGGAGACAGGACACATTTCAGCTGGAAGCTGGCCTCGTTCTCCTAGGTATCATTTAGTGTACACCACCCTGCCACCATTCCCTCTTTTCCTTTCTTCTCTGATGCAGTGGCATGGAATGCTGCCATATGCCAATAAGGACCTGGACAAATTTCTGTTCTGTAGAGTTGGCATCTCCATGACTCTGGGGAAGGGGGGATGTGGTAGAAGACATGATGGAGAGAGTGGAGTTCTATCTGAAATGAGTGGGGATATTTACACAGCCTTTCTGCTGGAGTGTTGGGGACAGTGGGGAAAGCACAGTGAAGAAGCAAGCAGGGCAATCTTTACTGGCCTTGGCTATTCTTTAGTGATTGAATTTTTGTCTCGTTTGGGTTGATGGTGTTTTAGCTAATGTAGATAACTGAAACTGGGCAACTCCTGAGCACAGTCATTATGTTGGAAGATTCACAAGGGTCAGAGCAGATGTCAAGTCCTTATGGTTGCTGTTCATGTAATCTAGAAGTCCTGGATCCATATGGTTTTCTGTCTTTCTTATATCAGATAAGTTGTTGGCTGTCTTTAGTAAGAATTTTATTCATTTATTACTAGATAATTTAATCCTTTCCTATGTTGGGTTATAATTATTAAATGCTTTGTTTTGCTATGATATGATGTAACATGGAATAATACCTTTAATTATTATAATTATATTATTATTATTACATGTAGTGCTTTAGCGTTTGCAAAGCACTTTATCAAAACTATCTCATTTTATCCTGACAACAACCCTTGAGGTTAGTGCTATTAGAGGCAGCTAGTTGGCACAAAAGATAGAGGCCTCAAATTTAAGTCAGGAAGATCTGAATTTAAATCTAGTCTCATATACTCACTAGCTGTGTTATCCTGGTCAAGTCACCTAACCTCTATTTGCCTCAGTTTCCTCACCTGTAAAATAGGATAATAATAGCCCCTACCTTCCAGGCTTATGCTGAGGATTGAATGAGGTCAGAATTGTAAAGCACTTCGCACAATGCCTGGCACAGAAAATGCTACATGAATATTTGCTATCATCACCATGCTTTTTATTATTCCTAACTTACAGATGAGGAAACTGAAGCATAGAGAAGTTAAGTGACTAGCCCAGAGTCACACAACTAGCAAATGTAGGAGGTCAGATTTGGGCTCAGGTCTTTCTGACTGCAGGCCTCCTGAACTATTATACCACATTCCTCTTTTAAGTTAGCATTTAGTCAAGTATATGTTTTGCTTTCTCTAATCGAAACCTGATTTCTTCTTCTGAACTCCCTTTTGTTTCCCTCTCCCAGCCCAACTGCAAACATGTTCAATTTGTTTTCATTAATATATTCTTTCTTTCATTTGTTGCATGCTTCTCTTTCTCAGCAGAAAACTATGTATCTAATTCTCTCCACCCCCTCACTATATCCTTTATTCTAATCCAGAGACATTACAGTGTAATACCTCTTTCTAAAAAGTTGGGTTTTCATTTCACCCTCTTTCTTCCTCTTTCACCCTTATGGGACTCCTGGCCAGCTCTTCCCAAGGGGTGCCATGTCTTGCTGCAGGCAGACGTGCTCTAGCAGGGTAGGTTCTGGTAGGGAGTCCAGGCTATGGCTCCTGTAGTTGGTCTTTTTCATTGGTATTTATTCCTTTGAATGTCATTGCACTTTCCTTTTGAAATAATAGCTTCCTGTTCAGTCTGAGTTGCAAATTTCCAGATACCCTATTGCTTCCTTTTTCCTTTTGGAATTTAGTAGTGAGATGCATGACCCTATTTTACAGAAGTTTATTTCTTGAAGCATCTAACCCTCACCCTACTCCAAAGAAGAATCATTTTGTCCCCTAAGAAAATAAAACTCTACACTCTCTTATACCTAATTCATATCTTCATATATCCCTAGCTGCATTTTTAAAAAGCAAAAAAGAGAAATAAAAAAACCCAAAACATTTCATTTCTTTATTTATATATGAATGTATTTCACTTTTGTTGTTCACTCAGTTTGTAAGCTGATGCTGCAGCTCACCTCTGGGCACTTAAGAGGAAGGCTTTTATAGTTTTTCAACTATGTGTGTGTGTGTGTGTGTGTGTGTGTGTGTGTGTGTGTGTGTAGGCTCAGTTTTGCAGGATATATTAATTTTGTGTGCCAGATAATAATATTTGATTTTTATAATGCAATATAACTATTATTCCTTTAGTTTCCTATGGAATATATGCATCTGTATATTCAGACATTGAAGATAACCACGGCCAGCCCATGTATCACATGGAGAGATTTCTGAGCTGGATTTAATTAGGGTTCCAAATACATATTACTTTCCCTGATTGATCTGGAGTGGGAGGTAACAGTTATATTACTCTCACCTGTTTAGCTCCCTCTCATCCAAATTTGGTTACCCAAATGACAATCATAGATTGTTGGTAGAGTTAGAACTCGGATCATTTCAGTGACCACTTCTGAATTCTGAGGCCCGAAAGTGTAGGGCGCGTCCTGCCTCTGGATGGAGAGGTGCTGTATCTGAGTTACACAATGAGGCATTGTGGTATTGGTGTGGTATGGGTGGAGCTGAACTGCTTGCCTCTCACTCCACCTTCTTTCCAGCATTCCCTCCTCTCCCATTTTCTAAAGCTTAAAAAATTACATTGTGATCATTTCAGAATCAACTTTTTTATACCCCTTATTTTCCTAAAGATGGGATGAGAGTCATTTTCTCTGATTTGTTGGTCTTTTCCCATGTGAAGGAAGGAGAAATCACTGCTCAGAGCCTAAGGCAGCATTGTCGCCTGGAGGACAGGGTACTGTCACATCTCTGATACTTATCATTGGTATAACCACAGCTTTCTTGTAGGCTCAGCGAAGATCAGAATGTTGCTCTTCCTTTCCCACAGTTGGATGAGGCTCAGATGAGCCACATCGATGCTTGCTGCATTTTGCAAACTGCCAGACTGTAAGGTCTTATTCTTCATTATGGGCAGTGCCAAGATAGAGATAATTTGACTGCTTACAATCACAATGACAACATGTGATTGGGTGTTGGGGGCTTTGTGGTGTTGGGAAAGCTTCTCTTGCTCTCTTGGCCTTAGTTTTCTCAACTCTAAAATAAGGTGAGTGGGGCACAAACATGTCCCTTTGAACACCAACGTTCTGGTGCTTCTGTTACTTCTCTAGATTCTCTTTCCTTCTGACTGACCTCTTTCTCCATGCTCCCTCCACCCGCAGCACAGACTCCACTATTCTGAAGACAACACATTGAGCAAGAGAGGTCATGTGCTATAATTTATTCGATTGAGGGCAGGCCTTGGCATAAGGAAGACCTTAGTGTTAGTCCTATCTCTGATAAATGCTGACTTTGTGACCTTAGGCAAGTCAGTACTCCCTCATCCTCTCCATGCCTCAGCTAGCTCTGTGAGATGAGAAGTGGTGGGGCAGGTACCCCCACATCAAACATATTTCCTCCCCACAACCTCAAGGAGAAAAGGAAGCAAGAAGATGACAGACTTTGATCCAGCCAAGAATATTATCTACATTGGGCCACATTCTGTTTCCTATCCTATTCCTTGGTGTACGTTGGCTAGTCTCAGAGAGGATGGCCATAGCCTGGACTCAAGACTACAGGAGGGTTCCTGTCCTTGGCACATCTTCCCTTCAGCTGGATGGCAACACCTTAGCTCTCAGGTATTTTCAGATGCATCTGTGTATGTGTAGCATGTCTCTTGTGCCCAGCACAATGAGTCTGGGGACTGAATTTCACTAAAAGACTGAGTTAAGAACTCCAGAAATCTAGAATATGGGGAGGTTTTCTGGAAGATTTGGCCTGGTCTTTGCACAGGAATTAGTACATTTGGGTTAAATCCCAAGGCATGATCAGAATGAGACAAGGAGAGCCATGAACAGCTCATTAGGGAATCAGCCATCGACTGTGATTGTCCTGTGTGTGTCCTTATAACTTCCTTGCTTTGCTGGGGCACAGCTTAGAAAGGGCACCAATGCCCCTGTACACTCAGATGGAGAGCCTCAGGGAGGGCAGAATGCATGGCAGATATTTGCCCCAGTGACAATGGGGGAGGAACACATGTCTTATGTTATCTTCTGGTTAGAATTTCCAGATCCTTTCACCTGGACTTGCAACAAGCCAGGCCTCTTGTAGTTTTGCATATTTTAATCTGACTGATGGATTTGACATTTATTCTTATTAAATTTTTTTCCTGTGGCTTGAAATCTAGGCTTATAATGTGTTGATAATAATTTGAATCTCACATTCCAAAGATTACTGATTCCCTCTCACTTCTCTAAGATTCACAGATGTGTTCCAAAGTTGTCACATCAAGATAATTTAATTGGAAGTGAATCCCAAGGAGAAAATTTTGTTCCTTTAAAGCTTGCTATAAAAATTATGCATGATCTAAGAAAACATATAGTTTTTGTGTGCTAGTATGGGCAAGCAACAAGGAAATGAGTTAGTATGACAAATTTTTAAAAATAATACAAAATATTACTTTACTTTGCAGAGTCTTGACTCCCTGCCATCACATTTCTGCCTAGGTGTTTCTCTTATCCCCTGTATTGCTAGCTTTCTTAATAAAATGATAAAACTGGCTGTTAAGGTCAGATTTGGAAAAAACAGCAAGCTATCTTGGTTCCTTATCCAGACACTGATAAACTTGGCCCTTCCCATAAGAGCTCCTTGTTTGCTTAGAAGGATTAATTGAAATAGAAGTTACCTAGGGGACAAAGGAAAAACACACCATGTTGACAGATGTGGGATGCAACGCATCTCCAGTTGGGACTTCTGATTCAGCAATAACCTACAGAGTAGCATCTATATGCACAATTCAAAAAGTAGTTGGCACAGCTTTGTAGGAAGACCAGTGATCTACTGGGACTCTCAAGGCATTGTGAGAAATGGAAGAAACTCTTCAGTTCATTGGGTGAATTCCATGTTGAGAGTTTCTCAGGAGGGATTTTAAAATATAGAATGATCAACTGCTCTATTATTTCATTGGACTAGATCCCAAGAGAATGTCTTATTTAAAACGTCAATAAGAAAATAGCAATGGTATACCAAATTTCACTTAATTCTTCTAAATTTCAGCAAATTTTAGAGATGTTTTTAAATCTCTCAATTGATTTTTAAAATCCTTTTTGAGCTCTTCCTAGAAGGCTTTTTCTTGAGACCAATTCATCCTCTCTCTTGAGGCTTCAAATGTAGGCAATTTGAGAGTATTGTCTTCATCTGAGTTTATGTTTGCCTCCTCCCTGTCAACACAGAAACTCTCAATGGTAATGTTTGTTACTCATATTTCAGCTTAATTTTTTTTTTAAGTTGAGGTGTGCTCTGGGTCACCAGGGTCCCCGTCTCAAGCTTCTTGTGCTGTGGTATAGGGGCTGTGGCACTGGCTTTCTAAACTGAGGCCTCTTTGGCTCATGGACTTCTCACTGCCCTGGGCTGCTGCTGGTATGCTGGGATGGCCAGGCCTGGTGGCGCCTGTCTTGTGGGTGGCCCTCTAGCTGGCAGCCTGCTCTCTTGGTTGGTGCTGGTGGGTTTCACCACTGGTCTGCTGTGCCAACAGCTTGTTGAGCCAGGATCCAGGGGCTTCAGTTGCTTGGCTGTGGCCTACAGCTCCCTACTGATTTTCCCCAACCCCTCCATGCTGTGCTGTGCTGCGCTGTGCTGCACTTCTCTTTTGCCCAAGTGAGACCGCCCTTTCCTGAAGTCTTCTAAATTATCTCTGGTTGGAAGACTGTGTCTTTTTGTCTCTTTTCAGCTTCTGTAGTTTCAGAATCCATCCAAAAGCTTGATTTAATGTTCTTTTTGAGGGAACTGAAGGAGAGCTCAGGCAACTTGCTGCCTTCTCTCTGCCATCTTGGCTCTGCCCCTAGAGATATTTCTAAGGCACAGACCTTGAATAACAATTTTTTTATCTTGCCATCCCATTCAAAGTATGTGGCTAATGCTATAACAAAGAACATTATCCAAGGGGCTGTTTTCATGATATATCAGCTGATAAGGCAATGCCTCACTTTCAGAGTCGGAAGGGCCATTAGAGTCATCTTGTCCAACTCAGATCCCACAGGAATGTCTACTATAACTGCCACCAAGAAACCATCCATTCTCTGCTTAAGAGTTAAAGGAAGGAATACACAGCCTCCCAAAGAATTCCATTCTACTTTGGGGATGCTCTCACTTCTGGGACATCTTTTGTGACACCAAGCTTATTTTGGGCTTTCTCAATATCCTCCCACCATTGCTTATGGTTCAAATTTTGGGGGTCCAAATGAAGATCTAATTCCTTCTCCATGTGGCAGCCCTTAAACAACTTGAAGATAGTTATCATAATCCTTAACTTCTGAACTCCAGATTAAGCGCTTCCCTTCAATTTATGTTGCTATGATATGAAATCCATGTCATTCGCTATCTTGCTTTGTCTTCCTCTTGCTGTTCTCCAGCTTTTCAGTCCCCTTAGACTTTTGTCATGTGCAGGGCAGACTGCAGCCCTGCAGATGTGGTCTGACAAGGGCAGAGTACAGAAAGACAATCCCCTCCTTTTTGTAGAAATCTCTGCCACTCTGAATTGAACCCAAGATCATTTGGGTTTTTGGATGCTGCCACATCACACTGAGAAGTCATGTTTAGTTTGCAGTTTACTAAAACCTTTGAATCTTGTTCAGAGAAAATGCTGCCTAATCATGCCTCCCCCTCTTTTACTTTGGAAATTTAGTTTTTGAAGCCAAATATAGGCTTTTACATTTATCCTTATTGAATGGCATCTTTTTAGATGCATTCCAGTGGTTTAGCCTGTAAAGGTCTTTCTTAAGTAAATTTTATCTTTTTCAATTCACGGAAGTTTATTTTCTCTCCCTCCCACCCCCTCCCATTTGGAAAACCAACAAACAAATCTTATAACATATGCATAGTCAAGCAAAACAAATTCCCACATTGGTTCTGTCCATACACATACTTACACACACACAGACACAGACACACACACATATTATATATATATATATATATATATATATATATATATATATATATATATATATATATATATATATATATATATGTGGTGTGTGTGTGTGTGTGTGTGTGTGTATGTGTATGTATATATATATACATATATTTATATGTATGTGTATATATATGTGTATATATATATATATATATATATATATATATATATATATATATATCCAAAGTCATGAAGGAGTTTCACAATTTACTAATTATTTTTGTTTTTAATTTAAAATACCATAGAATCACATACAGGAGGTATAGGAAATGAATTACATTACATGTGAAAAATCAAATCTTGTAAATGATGTAAATTAAAGAAAAATAATTTTCAAAATTTATTAAAACATAATGACTTTTGGCACACCCCATGCATATGTATATGTACATGTCTTTCTGCTTTTTCATTTTACATCCTGAGTGAATCTGTCACTTCTATATCAAGAGATGAAAACATGCTTCATCACTGGTCCTCTGGAATGATGCGAAGGAGAAGATTTGGAAGGGATGGCCTAAGAAAGTTATGAGACTGGAAAAAAAATACCCTGACTTGGTAATGAAAGAGATTGATAAGCTTGAGACCTAATGGTAACTGCGGGACATCAAGAGACCTCACACAAGGTTCCCAAGTGCTTTAGGTTGATAACCTTTGGGGGACTTTGTGGGAAGAGACAGGAATGACTTTCTCAGGGTGGGAAGGATCACAGTTGGCATTGCTGAAGGGAGTATCTACATCAATTGGAGGACAAATCCATTGGAGTTTGTGAGTATATATTTCCTTATTATTCATTGACTGTAGAGAAACTTCTCTTTTATAAAATTTTAAGGAGTACTAATAACAGTAAGAATATATATGCATATACATAAATGTATATGTACATACACATACATACACACACACTACATATATATATATATATATATATATATATATATATATATATATAGAGAGAGAGAGAGAGAGAGAGAGAGAGAGAGAGAGAGAGAGAGAGAGAGGGGAGAAAGAGAGGGAGGGAGGGTGAGGGAAAGGGAAAGAGAGGGAGAGGGAGTGGGGTAGTAAAGGAGGAAGAGAAAGAGTGTGTGAGTATTCTTTAAGGCTTGCAAAATTCTGTACATATGCTATTAATCTGATCCTTACAGGTAGATGCTGTTATTATTCCCATTTAACAAAGATTAAATTGAGACAAACAGGGGTTAAGTGACTTGCCCAAAGTCACACAGCCTATAAACTTCTAAGGCCAAGTTTGAACTCAGGTCTTTCTATCTCAAGCCTGAAGGCTCTATGTACTGTCCTATTTATTTGCCTCAGGAATACTATATTACTCCTCCTCCTCCTCCTCCTCCTCCTCCTCCTACTACTACTACTACTGGTGCTCCTGCTGTTGCTGCCCACACCAGCACCAGCACCACTGATAATAATAAGCTTATAGGACAGTATGATTTGCAAAGTACTTTACATATATTATCTAATTTAATTCTCCCCACAATCCTTTGAGGAAGTCACTGCTATTAGATAAAGAAAGAAGAGGCTGATGGGACACATTCCAGCCAGGGTCACACATCTAGTGAGTTTATTGGGTAGGACTCAGAGGTCTTCCTCATTCCAGGTTCAGCATTCTCTCTATGATATCATTTATGTCCCTGTCAGTCAGTGGCCTGTTACCAGTTTCTGAGTCTCTCTTTGGAATGCTTCTACACAGACAGAGGTGCATATTGATTCGTGGGCATAGATCCATCCTAAATCTTGATGCCCTTTGGAACCATGTGGGTACTTTTGGAAATTTGAAAATAGCGACCATTCAGGATTGATTAATGGAGACCAAAAACCAAAAGAGCAGATGATGTCAGTGGTACACAAGAGGGCAGAGTCGGTGATGCCAGCTGCATTCACATGCATAGCTCTGGACTAATATTGTAGCTTCTATTTTAAAATTATATCAAATTTTATCCAAAGATTTCTGGGAATAAACCTGTTGTTTTAAGGGGGTCTCAATAAATGGTAGCCACAGGGTTGCTATTATCCTAGTTCTCAGCCTTCCCCAAATTTCGTGAGTGCAATGCAAAGTAATTATCTTTAGAACAGCAGGGAAAAAAAAGGTAATTAAGCAGAATCTGGATGAACAGAAGTGCATATTTACCCAGTGTGGGCCTTGTGGGCTTGTTTTCCAAAGACAGAAGGACATTGTTTGTATTAATTAAAAAATTGCAATCTGATTCAGAAAATTCATAGTAGATCTGTCTTTAGACTCACATGGCACGGGACTCCTGGCCTTTACTAGGCTGCTCATGAGCCACATGTTCAAAGACTTTGACTTTTGTGAGCAGAGCAGTCTTGGGAATGCTAAGTTGCCTTTCCTGTCTCAACAACAACTGTCTCCTCTTCTCCTATGCCCCCAACCACAGTGCAAGTGGTCTATGTTTATCATGCCCCAGAGCTCATTTGGGAGTCTGTTTCCAAAACCATGGCTTTTCTGAAAGAAAAGGAGTTAAAGCTCACTAAACTTAGCTCCCACATTTTCTCTTTAAGGGTATGGAAAGCCCCAGCTTGGGAAGCAGGTTCACAAACAAAACTGCCTCAGAATCACAGGAACAAACACATTTGTGGAAAGGTCTTAAATACAAGAAAACCCTCTTCTCTGGAAGAGGCTCCTTTGCTGCTGAAGTCACCAGCCATGCTATTCATTGTCAGAGGCTTCTCAGCCTTTTCTCAAGCAGGCAAGGAGGTTTGTCTATGGCTTTCTGCTTGACTTGAGATGACTTGTTGACCTCAAAGCATGTTCATTCTCCTTTCCTTGTTCCCTCCTATGTCCGCATCATTAATAATCATATTCCAGATGTAGGTGGAGCCATTCCCCAAGGGAGTTATCCCAGCCACCCCCTTGTAAGCCTTCTGCCAATCATCCAAAGGGCATTTCCTTTTAATAGAACTCTTGAAATGTAGTCTAATAATATATGATACCTAGAGCTCTCACAATGGCAGTCAAAATCTCACACAGCACACTGCCTGATATTCAGAAAGACAGCATCTTTGTAATGACATAGCCTTTGAATGAACATGGGGGGAAAGTCAACCACATGGAAGTCGGACTATGTAACCTTTCCTCCTCAATAAACTGCAGTGGCTCCCTATCACCTATATAGAACCAAATACAAGAACCTCCATATGGCATTTGATGTCTTTCATAGCATCCTCTGCCCTTTACAGACTAATTATATCTTACTTCTCACCATCCACTGTCAGATCCAGTGACAAGACACTCCATATCTCAGCTCTGGACATTTTCTTTTGCCGTTCTTTGTACCCAAAACAAATTCCCTCCTTAGCTCTGCCTACTGGTTTCCTAGGCTTCCTTTAAGTCCCAACTGAAATCCCATCTAGTACATAAGTTCTTTCCAAACCCCTCTTAATTCTAGTGCCTCCTTGCTTTTAATTATTTTTCTATTTTCCTGAATAGAGCCTGATTGTGCATGTTTATTTGCATGTCATATTCCCCCCCTCCACTGCATAAGATTGTGAAATCCTTGGGAGCAGCACTCTTTGCTTCTTTTTGTATATTCAGTGCTTAGCACAGTGCCTTATAGATAGTAAGCACTTAATAAATGGTTATTGCCTGGCTGACTACTTCAAAAATCTAAATGCCCTGAGATTTGTACTTCATTCAGATGTTTTGGTATTGCAAATATATAGTCAAGGTCAGTACTGCTTGCAATGAAGGACTTTGTATCTTGTAAACAATAGAAAAGAGTTGGTTTTGAAGGTCTAATCTGTGAATATTGTTACTGAAAGAGCCTGGAGGTCAGTAATTTTTTCACAGCTAACACACAAATGTCCCTCATTGGTACGACTAGTCAATTCCCAAAGCCCCTCTCTGGTCTGGCCATGTCAAACTCTCCACTTCTTAGTAAGCTGCCTTGACTCCCTGTGAGATTCCATTCAAATGCCAACTTTTTAAGGAGAACGTTCCTCATGTGTCCCTCCTCAGGTGCAAGGGCCTTCCTGTTGAGATTACCTGCATATATCTTCTGTGTACCCAGTTCTTTGCATGTTGCCTTTACCATTAGCATGTGAAGTCCCTGAGGGACAGGAGTACCTGAGTTCAAATCTGGCCTCAGACACTTGACACTTGACACTTACTAGCTGTGTGACCTTGGGCAAGTCACTTAACCTTCATTGCCCTGCCCCCTCAAAAATGTCTTGAGTCAGCCACATCTTGAATCTTATTATTTAGGCCTGAAACAGTGGCCATAAGAAGATACAACACTTGGAAATAGATCATTTAGTAATAGAGGCAAATAGAAAATAAAACAGATCAAATGACTCTTTGTTGACCCTCAGCTATTCCCACTCATCACCTATAGTTGGATGTTGAAGGTGGTTTATCATAGTCCAGAGCCTGGAAAATACACAAGGATTATTTTCTCTCTTTGGAAGGGATGCAAGGTTCTTTGAGAGCAAAGAACAAGAGCTGACCTTAGATTTGGAACCTAGGGGTTTTCTAAATAGAAATACAGTAAATTAGCTACTATACCATAGTGTCTTGATTCAATTTAGATATGGTTTCATTTGTTGTTTGCTGAGGTCATAGTTTATTGTTTTGAGAGGAGGTCACCCCCATACATTTCTTCTTCCTGTTCCTGTTTTTTTTATTTTATTTTTTATTATCTTTGACCATTTGTAGGATGTGTCCTACACATGATATCATATGGTACTATATGTTGAGTAACTTTCCTACAAGGATCTCACTTTTTTATGAGGTCCTAGATATGAACCATACGTAAGCTTTGTTTTAAAGATTTCCTTGGAGTTACTCTGGGACAGGGGCAATGAATCTTTTTTTTTTCTTTTCTTTTTTTTTTTTTGTGGGGCAATGAGGGTTAAGTGACTTGCCCAGGGTCACACAGCTAGTAAGTGTCAAGTGTCTGAGGCCAGAGTTGAATTCAGGTCCTCCTGAATCCAGGGCCAGTGCTCTATCCCCTGCACCACCTAGCTGCCCCCTGGGGGCAATGGATCTAAACGAGAAATTGCTGGCCATCCCTCTTTGGGGTTAGTCCATCCCTAGATGAACCTGGGTCCATTCAGGGCCCCTATGGGAGACAGTCCCATGTATATTTTGCACATGCCCATAAAGTACAAGTCTCCCCTGTCTAGACAGTCTGGTCTTTATTCCTCATACCTGGAATAGGGCTTGGCACATAGTAACTTCTGAAGCCCACAAATAGCCAAGAAAACTCTCCCCTTTCTCCCAAGGACTCTCACAGTCCTTCTGACTTTACAGAACCTTTTGTGAGCAGCCACTATCACATTCTCTTCAACCTGCCCAGGGACAGGCAAAGTCTGAGATTCTTCTTTGACAGCTTGACTCAACTTCATTGCTCTTTAGATCTCTGTTGTATCCATTTCCCTATTTCCTGAGCCTTTGCTCAGGCTGCTTCCCTCCTGGAAGTTGTTTGGGAGTCCTCAGCAATGGAATGGACTCTCTCAAGGTTAGCATGTGTCTCAGGGTGTCTATCACCCACTTCCCTCCCTTCAATTTTTGTTGGTCAATTGTTTCCATTGTGCCTGACTCTTTGTGATCCCATTTGCATGTTTTCTTGGCAGAAATACTTCAGTGGTTTCCCATTTCCTTCTCCTCTTCACTTAACAGTTGAGGAAACTGAGGCAAACAAGGTGAAGTGCCTTAGCCAGGGTCACACCCTGCTCCTGTTTAGATGAATTTTTAGTTGTTTAGATGTCCTTCTCCTGCTTAGATGACAAACCAGGGTCTTTGAAATCATATAGGGCCATGACGTCATGATGACGAAACTACCCAACCTTATGCCATGTTCAGTACTTGGCATGCTCTTCCTATCCAAACTTACCTTGCCCTTGGGCTCCAGGGCAAAGTTTTGAGAATTCAGTGACTGGCCAAGAGCAAAGTCTCTTCCTTTGCCAAGAGAAGTTCCCCAAGTGCATTGGAAGGGACTTGAAATTCTTGTGCCTGGAGGCCAATGCTGGCCAATGGCTGCGGGCTGCTCTGCATGGCATGGTTCTACAATGTCTCACTCTCTTTAAATGACAATGTATAGAATGCTGCCATTTGTATTCTAGGCTCTCAATTAACCTTGATTTGAAATAGCCCCATAAGGGGCCAGTGGGAAATTAGAAGTTAAGGTCAGACAATTTCACTGAACATAAACAGCTACTTCAAGTGAATCAATTAGATAAAAGTATCATGTGTGATGGTTGTTGTGCTCATTGTTTTGGGGGTGAAATGGGGAAGTAGGCTGCAATTGGGAGGTTAAAAAAGACAAGTCATAATCTAATACTTTCTAAGCACACCATAATAGAAGCTTTCAGGGTCCCAATGTTTCTTGAACCATATTTCCATTATATGCATATGGTTGTTCTAGACCAGGGGTGAAGTTGAGGAAGATTGGTATGGAAGACAAACAAAAAATAACCCTGATTATCCCCAAATCATATTTCTTCTGAGCTTGGTTCATTTAGACATGACAGTACCTGACAGGATGAGCAAATCGATTTCCCATTGCTGAGAAAAGTAAGCCTAATTCTGACAAGGATAATGGGAGAACTCTTAACTGTCAAAAAGGCAAGAACCATTGTTATTAAGATTTTACACAAGGAAACAAACTTAAGGCTGTTTGTTTTATGCCTTGGTCAATCAACTAACTCTTTCCCAGACTGAATACTATGGATTACTTTTAGGAATTTTATTCCTTTTGATGTAGAAGGGAGTAGTGGATAGATCATTGAATGTACAGTCAGGAAGACCTGATTTTGAATCCCATCTTACCCTAGGAGGTCCTAGGAAACTCACTTATATTCTGTTAGTTTCAGAGTCTTCATCTGTAAAATGGGAATAATAATGCTAGCTAACTCACATGGCTGTTGTGGGGATTAAATGCGTTAATTTAGGAATGAATGAATAAAAGAATGAAACATCCCTTGTCAAACACTTGTTATAAGTAGCATTATGTGTTAAGAATTGAGGGTACTAGTATCCAAATACAACAGTAAATAAAGTCAGGCACTTGCCTTCAAAAGTCTTATATTCTCATAGAGAAATAGTAGATCTGGAAGCGTACTGTCACCTGGAAAATTACAGGAATGTGAGTGAGCCAAAGTGGAGTAGATTGACATGACCTTTCCAGCAACACTGGCAAAGTCATTTTTATCTTGGAATGGGGATGATAGTGGTTGGTGGGGGGAGTGAGGGACGATGCAGGGGTTAAGGGCTCTTTGGCACTGGGGCTGCCTGAGAAAAAAGAGTCAGTAATCAGAAGAGTGGTTCCATGGATGGAAGTATTAAAATCACCAAAGTATTATCCCTGACCTTCATGGCAAAGATCCTGCAGAGAAAATAACTGGAGGAATAAGGGCATTGGCAGCCTTAAAATAGTGTGTGTATGTGCATATGCACATGAATGTGCTTGTGTGCATACATGTATGTATGTATACTTAGGTAGATGATTAGGATATGAGATGCTGGAAATGTTGGGGTCCTTAGGAATTCTTCTTTGAATAAGTCCACCCTCTTGCACACAAATCCAATTAGAATAAAATAATCTTTTATTTGGGTGCTAAATAAAGGAAACCTTGAGACAAGTCTCAAGGCAAGGTACATCCAGAGACATGGTTCTCTGAGATACCTATCTCCTTGAACAGGAGAAAAGCAAATACTTTTCTAGAGGACCGATGGTGGAGGGACTGATGGGTGATCATTTGACTGTGGAAAGTTCCCTTATTGGGGGTGATCACCTGAGGGAGGACTGTCCCCCACTGGCAGTGGCTGGAGGAAGTTAGGTGAGAGGTGACTCTGATCTTTCCAGCCCTCTCTGTCCTCCTCATGCCAATCAGGCAGCAGCAATGCCTAATGGGCTCATTTCTCTAGCTTCAAGGTGTGTCTCAAGGAGAAGACCCATGTCAGCTGGCCAGGTTAAACTTTGATCATCCTAACCCTTTAACAGATGGATGGATAGATGGATAGATAGATGATAGATAGACAGACAGATAGATAGATAGATAGGTGATAGATAGATAGACAGGATATATGAGAAGCAGCGGGTGGTACATGTAGATCCAGCCTTAGGTCTGGAATCAGAAAGACTCAAGTTAAAATGGAGCCTCAGGCCCTTATGCATTTTGTGACCCTGAGCAAGTCACATGAGCTCTAATTGCTTCAGTTTCATCATCTGTAGAATGGGCTTAACAATAGCTTTTGCCCTGTAGGATTGTTTTGAGGACCAAATAAGGTCATAGTTGTAAAAGTGCTTAGAGCAGTGCAAGGCACATAGTAGGTACTATATAAATACCTATTCCCTTCAGTGCGTGGCACATGATAGATGCTATAGATATATACCTATTCCTTTCATAAATGAAGCCCCTCCCACAGTCATAAAACAAGGACCAAATCAACTCTGACATTATCCCTGGAAGGGCCACATGAATCTGCTTCTTGTTGGCCCATACACATTCCTGTAATGTTCTAGATCAAATTATCTCTCTCTGGGGACTATTCTCCTACTAGAATGACAGATTCTGGAAGGTGGGGAACCAACTTTATTGGCTTTCATACTAATGTACAGGGTCCTCAATGCTTTGATTATTATAAGTTCTTAGTAAATGATTTTCATGCTTGCATTAATTAATTAATTCACAGATTAATCCATTAAATCCTCATAACAAGCATGTAAGGTACATATACACACATCCTCCACATATATACATATATAATATATATAAATAATATATATATGCACATGGATGCATGTGTGTCTTTTCATACATGTTTGTGTCTATAGACACTTGTGTGAGTATGCATATATCCATAACATACCATTATGCCATATGTGCAATAATAGCTCACACATGCATGTGTATAGTACTATGACTACGACCACTAAGACTACTACTACTACTAGCACTGTTTATAGGGTGTCCCAAAAGTCTTAGTGCAGTGTCCTGGTCTCATGGATTCCAATTACACTAAGTCTTTTTGGGACATGCTGTAGAATAGTCAGGTTAAGCAGAGAAGTTTCTGTATAATATATTTGGTCCTCATAGTCACCCTGTTAAGTACTTGTTATTGTTAACCCTCTTTGACAGATAAGGAAGTCATCCAGCTAGGGAGTATCTGAGGCAGGATTAAAACTCATGTGTTCCTAACACTGGTTTTTGATGGCTCAGAACATTATGGACTATTACAAGTAGTGTAGGCTATTTGTAACTTGACAGGAGTTTGAAATTTGACCACTGCCTCCCCCCAGAGCCAGATGGGAAAAACCCCGGAACATGGACTCTATAATAAGCCTCATAATGTTTCTTCCCTTGGGGCATAACAGGAGGGGGTGGGGCTCAGGTCAGGGGCTCCAATGATCCTCAGCCCTGAATCAGGCTGCCTTCTCCCATGAGCTCTTTACTCCTGCTGGCCTATGCTGCAGGTGGTCATGGAGGAACACAAATTTGGGTCTAGGATTAGCTGGAAGTGATAGAAGGAAGAACAATTCTCTAGATTGCTGATTCTGATGTTAATAAGGCAGATGTGAGCCCGAGTTGCCAGCTGGGAGCGAGCAATGGCCCGGAGCCCGGCCGCTCTCACCAGCTAATGATGAGGCTGAACCACTCAGCCACCAGCATCCTCCTCCTCCTCCCACCTCAGGACTGAGGTATGTCATCCCATATGCCTCAGCCACAGGGCCCTGGGTACAAATGCCCAAATCACAGGGAAGGAGAGCATAGCCCAGTGCAGAGGCAATGCTAAAAGTCTTGGCAAAGGCTCCATGATTATGATACTGAGCATGTGAGTGCTGAGAAGAGGTAAAGGTGCATGAATCTGGGTGCCCCTGAGTGTCTCCTCTTGGGATGCTTTGTTTGAACTTCCTCACTACAGGAAGGGGGGCTACCAGCTCTGTATACCTGTTGTACATAACAATATTACACACAGACACATGGATTCCTCCTTATTGTGGGGTCACTGGGGAAAGCATTGGGGGGTTCATGACATTCTCCTACTCTTTACCTCTGGAGTTGAGGCAGCATAGGCATAAGACTGCAGGCTGGAAGCCATCACAGCCCTTATCTAGGGGCCTTTACAAAATACATTTAGAAATTAGACCCTAACAAAATCATGCAGGGCAATAAAAGCAGAAGCCATAACATTGTTCATATGAACTATAACCATACAGGAGAAAAAAAATGAATTGGAATGAATGGATAAGGGTTCTGATGGACGCAGGGGAGTGAAAGAGAAATCCGTTTAACCTTGAATTGATAAATCTCATTTATTCAAATATAAATAGTTTGAGTAAGCTTAATTGACTCTATTGATGTTTAAAGTTGTTTGTAATAAATCATTTTAAAGGCAAGAAATTTAACCCCAGCATGCATTGTTAAAATAACTTTCTTCCTATTTTTTATCTATGTGTATTTAGGGAAACTATAGATGACGTAGAGAAAGGTGATCTTATGTGTGTATATAACAACAACTATGCACATGTGTATATGCATATATGTACATATACAGATATGCACATATACAGATATGCACATCTGTAAATCTGTACCTATGCAGATAGAAATTGTTAAATCAGAGCTTCTGACCTGTAGATCTTAGGCCCACTATGGGAGATTATAGTGTCCAGGAATTGAAAGGTAATATTCAGTCAGTCAGTCAGTCAGTCAGTCAATAAACATTGGTGGTCTACTATGTGCCAGGCAGTGTGCTAAGTGGAGATTCAAAAGGAAGCAAAATACATCCCCTGTCTTTAAGGAGTTTGCAATGCAATAGGGGAGACAATATCCAATCCAATTCAACAAACATTTATTAAGCACCTACTGTCTACCACTGTGGTAAGCATTAGAGTTGCAATTAATAAAACTAAAGACAGTCCTTGCCCCCAAGGAACTTATAATCTAAACACACAAACTATATATAACAAATATACATATACATATACATACATGAATGCACAATTCATACAGGCATACAAACATACATAATGCAAATAAGATAGATAGGAGATAAATAGAAAATAATTCACAGGGGGAAGGCAGTAGAATTAAGAGAGGTTGGAGAAAGCTACAAGGAGTTATTTTAGTTGAGCCTTAAAGGAAGCCAGGAAGGTCCATAGGTGCAGTGGGGGAGGGGAGTTTTCAGTCAGAGAACGCCTGCAGGGACAGATAGGAAGTCCTTACAAAGGCACTTCCGTGTTCTCATCCACATTAGTGTGAACCACAGATGCAATTACATGTGGGACATATTGTTTTCTTCTTTAAAAGGAATCTAGGAAAACTGCTTCACCCATCTGCAGGTCAGAAGCTCTGACTTAGCAACTTCTTTCTGCCTACATGACATATGCTGTAAAGAAGTTGCTGCAAAGTCATAAAAATCAGTTTGAGAATAATGCCTGGGATCTGGAAAGCCTTTCCATTCCCTGGCTCTTTCTGATGGATCATGTAGCACTCCCAACAGTCTGATAGCTGGGCAGGATGGAAAGCAAGAGTGTATCTAGATTACCTCCAAAGCATGCAGCCCCGGTTTGACATCACCCACCCTTTTCCCCAGCATAATGTCTGGGCTAAACTTTGAAAAATAAAGTCTTAGAACTCTCACATGTGTCAGACATCATGAAAAGTCAGGAAGAGTCCTTTGACATAGAATGTTGCTTCTTTGGGTCTTATCTCAAAGATATTAATTTCCTTTTGGACTCCAATGAAGAATTGTGGGATTTGGAATGATCTGTTTTTGCTATCCCCTCTCCAAAATACCAGACTGGAGATCTTCCCAAAATAGCCCTTTAAGAACAAAACATTCTTCTAGAGTTCTGGCAAAAGGAGAATGGTTGAGTGTGTGTGTGTGTGTGTGTGTGTGTGAGAGAGAGAGAGAGAGAGAGAGAGAGAGAGCAAGCTGAGCCATTGATCAAATTAAAACAAAAGAAAACAAAACCCACCAAGCTTGTTATTTACTGATGAAAGAAATGAGACCTAAGAGACCTTCTTTCCTTTCCCTTTTCCCAACACAGGACAGATAGATTTGGGCCCAACTGGACTTCAGATGAACTCAGAAGAACTGATGCCAGGGAAAGAGTAGGATGTGGCCAGGCTTATTCTAGTTTGTACCCATGGCCCTCCCCAGTGTCTTTCTACCCAGGATAGCATTTGTGATTAGGGATGGCTGCATTGGAGAATACACTCATAGCTGGGTTGGCATGAAGAATTAATACTATGGTTTCCCACTTTTAGAACACGAGTTTGTCTCCCACCAACAGCTACCCAAGACCAGAAATATGTACCTTCTTGCCAAAATATGAAGGGATCTCTTGTGGGATTTTGGCATTTTGAGCTGTGTGACTGCAGGGAAGTCATTCAGCATCTCTGGGAGTGATTTCTCTCACATAAAATGATACTTATACTGCCACATATTGGTCTGGGAAAAAGCTGAAACAGAAAATGGAAAGTACTCTAAAATGTGAACAGTCCCAGTGTTGTGGAAGAGTGCAGGACCTAAGATCAGGAGAGTCCAGTGGTAGAATCACTGTTTTACTGTTCACTAGCTTGACCTCATGCTTACATTCATCTGTAAATGGGGAGCACAATGCTCACAGCAATTTGTTGCCAAGGCCCTCTGACACAGTCTTACAATAAACACCCATAACATGCTACAGGAGTGTATTAATGGTAACAGATATTAAGGTGGAGCTTTTAATGAGGAGAAACATAAATAATGGGGCAATAGTAATAACAGAAATAATAACTGAAAGTAGATAAAATCCAAAAGTAGAAACAAAGTACATATGATAGGCTACATCATTATGACCTCACTTCTTTTTGTTTATCGTCCTTCATTCTCAAAGAGGACCATTACAGATGTCTTAACTTGCAATGAATTGGATTTAAGTAAGGAAGGGCTGTCCGAAGTCATCCAACCTCACTTTTCCTGCAGAACCATCTGGGTCCAGTGACAAGATATATTATCAGGATGATTGGACAGGGCCGCAGATGTTTTAAGGCAAGTGGGGCTGTGACTTGATCAGTGTTACGTAGCTAGTGTCTGAGGTCATATTTGAACTCAGGTCCTCCCAACTTCAGGGCTGGTGCTCTATCCTTTGTTCCACCTAAGCTGCCTCCTACTTCACTTAACAATATGTTTATAAAGATACATGAATCAAACCTGTTGCTAGTATAGTTTTAGAATTGGAGAGGTTTGTTCCCAAAGATATCATAAAAAAGGGAAAAGGACGCACGTGTACAAAAATATTTATAGCTGTTCTTTTTGTTGTGGCAAGGAATTGGAAATTGAGGCCATGCCCATCAACTGGGGAATGGCTAAATAAGTTGTGGTATATGAATGTAATGGAATACTATTGTGCTTTAGGAAACGATGTGCAGGTGGACTTCAGAGAAACCTGGAAAGACTTACATGAACTGATGTTGAGTTAGATGAGCAGAACTAGGAGAACATTGTACACAGTATCAACAACATTGTGTGTTGATCAACTGTGATAGACTTGATTCTTCTCAGCAATACAGTGGTCCAAGTTCCAAAGGACTCATGATGGAAAATGCTCTCCAAATCCAGAAAAAAACAACAAATCAGATTACTTGCTGTCTTGGGGAGGGGGGAGGGAGGGGAGGGAGGTAGAAAATTTTGAACCTAGAAATCTTATAAAAACAAATATTGAAAACTATCTCTGAATGTAACTGGAAAATAATAAAATACTTTTATGGAAAAAAGAATTGGAGAGGTTTGTAACTGAAATTTGTTTAGTGTTTTCTTATCAGTCATTACAGAAAGTTCATACTTAAAAGGCCAAGACTTATTGAAGAAGGCAGATTATTCAAAAAATTGGTAAAGATTTTAAAATGTAACTGAAGGTTGTAAAAATTCATACATACTGAATGCCCAGAAGACCCAGAAAAACACATTAAATCAACCATCATCATGAAATCATAGCTTCCTATCCTTTACCAACTAACAGTAAACACCACCACCATGCAGTAGATTCAAATCCCAAAATATGCCTGTGAATTTACCAGATGAATGGCCCGGAAACCAAAGTATTATCACAAACAACAAGTGACATATAGGTCTAGGCATAATGTTGTCGTACAGCCATTTATCTGTCAAGTCTGACTTTGTGAACCACTTTGTTGGGTTTGCTTGTACAACATACTGAAATGGTTTCTATTTCCTTCTCCAGCTCATTTTACAGATTAAAAAACTGATGTCAACAGGGTTAAATGACTTTCCCAGAGTCCTATAGCTGGTAAGTGTCTGAAGATGGATTCGAACTCAGGTCTTGCTGACTTCAAGTCTGGCACTCTATACATCACCTAGCTGCCCCATAATAATTAAAGAACAATGTTTTTAATTCAGGTCATCACACTGAATACTCATAATGTTCAAATTGTGTGGTACTCAAAGTTCCCCAAATTCAGAAAATTAGTAGGAGAAATTAAGAACATTCAGGAAGATGAAGTATAGCTTCCCCTCATCACTCTGTTTCATCAGTTGTCCTAAAGAAACTTTCAGCAAATCTACAGAGGACTCACATAACCAAATGACTGTCTTCCAAAACCATTCATGAAGCAATTGTTTCACCTTCATAGCCAAGAATCAGACAGATATTAAACATGAAATAATAGTAATAAGAGCATTACTCATCCTAGGACCCTTTTTGTCTGAACCTTATCAAATATAGGATGAGAAAAAACAACCACCACCACCACCATGGCAATAATTATAACCACCGTACTTTAAACTTCAAGTTTAAACATGTATTGCCTTGGTATTTGGTGCCATATTTTGAGTTCTTGAATACAGCAAAGCTCCATGTGGTAAACTCCATTTTCAGTGGTCACATGGAGAAGATCTGCTGTCTATGCTGCCATATTATCATGCTTAATGGGAATTTTCACTTTGAGATGGAGGACTGAGAGGGGACAAGGCAACTACAGCTTTGGGAGTGTTTACCTGCTTACTTCTAAAGCCTCTTAAAGCTTTTTGAATATCATTTATTTGAGTTAATTTCTTTGCTTTTAAAATTAATTTTAGCTAATTACCTTGCATTTCCTGATTAGTGTAATTATATCAAATTGGATGTTTAATGTAAATATCAAATATCTCTAATCATAATTTCAACATGTTAAAACATAATTAGATGAATCATAATTACATTTTGATTAATGTCAGAAATCCCTTTTCCTGAAGTCTGGCTAGGCCCCAGTGTGTGGCACAGTGGGGTATGGACCTGGAAACCATACAGTCCCATTGTATATGCCTGGAGAGGGACATGAGAGCTCATCAAACCCAACACTTGAATTGACCAAAGATGACTTTGCCAAGAGAATGAAATGGTGAGCATCTAAGTAGTGCTGTTCTCCACTTAGTTTTGGCCACCATCAAGATAGTGCAGTTAGATTGCTCTAAAGTTAAAAACAAAATGAAAAAGCAAAAGAAAAATGTATTTGGTTTGCACTGATACCCATCAAATAAGGCAATGTATGTAAAGCACTACAAAACCTGAAGCCCTGTAAAGTGCTAGCTATTGTTCATACCCAGCGAGAGGAGGAAATTTGCTAGAGAATCACAGTGATCGACAGTTGAGTGATGGGGCCTGGAGGCTGGACTCTCCCCATATCTAAGGCCAGGCCTGTAGGACGATTCTGATGGCATCAAAGCAGCAGATCCATGCCAACATGTGAGTTCAATTGAAAAAAAGCATGCATGAAGCACCTACTAGGTTTGGTCTGTTATGCTCTGACTCAATCCCACATTGCCTGTCCCTAAAGTACCTATATTTGATGAGGCTATGCATTGTGAAAGCTCACATGACTTTCCTAGGCAGATGGACTAACAGTGTCTTCTTTGTTCTGATATTTTCAAGAATACTCGGACTATTTTTCCTTTATGTCTATTTTTGTTATTACAAATATTAAAAAGCTCAAATGAAAACCATTCAAATACATAAGTGAGTTATTAGCCATTGTAAATGGGACCATGTGGATGTTACCTCATCTGAGAGGAAGCTTTCCCCCTTCATATAGAAATAGACCTTTATACAAATATTTTTTCTGGAAACTCAATCGCTCCCATCTCCCCACCTACACACACACACACACACACACACACACACACACACACACACATACATACACACACACACAAACACACAAACACACACGGAAGGAATCCCAAAGGACAAAGACATCCAAAGATGTGACAGCTGATATTTGGACATCTGTAGTCATTATTGTCTATAACAACAAACCCTTAATTCTTAAGCAAATCCTAAGTATAACTTGCAGATAGTTCCTGGCGGGGGGGTGGAGTGGTGGAGTGTCACTCTACCCTCTTAAGGAAAAGACCTGCATTTTTAGGTAATGTGCATCTGCATCAAACACAGTCCTGAAAAATCAGGGATGGGAAAGTTATGACTAAATGTGAGAGAAAGCCAGAAATTTATCAGCTAGGGGGATGAGGATATTATGAAATTATTTTTGTTTTTATTTTATTTCTCCTTAGGTTTCTATGTATTAATAATAACTTCATTTATTTTAATCTTAAAATGCCCTTGCTGCTGGCTCATTACGTGCAATTTCCTGTTCTAGAGATCACAGGAAGCTCTATGTTCCACTTTGTGATCCCCAGATACCTAGAGAGCTTGGTTTTCTATCCTGTCAATGCTGAGTCAGCACACTGGAGGCATATGGGATATTTTTCAGCGGAGACCTTTAAATACCAATGCACTTCAGCATCTTATTGTCCCTAGACTATTCAGCTGAAGTCTGGAATCCAATGAAACTGGCAAGGCCAAGCCTGAGAATGTTAGAAAACCAAGGTCCCAGTTTATTCCTACCACTGACAAAGTCAACATTGATCCCACAAAACTTGAACAAATATTTTTGCTGTGCCTCATTTAGTCCATTCACCAAGAGCATGACCATTAAGAACAGCAGATAGGTAGCACACCCTGGGGGCCTCACTTGTGTTAGTACAGATATATCACACTCTCCTCAATAAATGTTCCCAGACTTTCAAACCAAGCCTTGAGTTTACTTGTATAAGCTGGACTTGTCTGGGTATATACCAAAAGTTCCATTGCATATAACCCAAGTCAGCTCAGGTTATACTTGGACAGACTTAATTCTTTGGATGTTGGTTCCCCAAATCATTTCTATTTAACTCATGTTACCATATCCAGAAATTCCTCCGGGAACTCCAAGACGTAGTATGTGTGCAGGTCTCTACTGACACAGTTTTCTTTCCTCTGCAGGCACCCGAGGAAATGAAGCATGTTGGATACCAGTCAGTCTTTATTTAACTCTAAAAATACAAAGAATGGAAAGGCCTCACAGTAGCTCCTAAATAAGGGAGCCAAATTTCTCCTGTCTGTGGTAAGTCCCCCTCCACTCCCTACCCCTAACTCCCCAGGGACTCATAAATTCCCTAGACCCATAGCACCTCCATGTGGTTTGAACTTTTCCTTGAAGAGAAATGAACTTGACATTGCTAGAGAAGCAAATCTATGATTTTCTGTTACCTTCCCTCCTTTCCCTAGAGTCTTATATAAACTTTCACTCTTATGGTGTTATCTGAAGTGTTTTCACTGTTCTCCAAGGAAATGAAACTTGGGGTTGCTAGAAAGGAAACTCCCTTCCATTGGACCTGAATGGTGAAAATAAGGTACATTTGTTCTTTTTTTTCCCCTCTGAGCGGTGGCTCAGTCACTTGCTAATCCTCCACTAAGAGTTGCCAGTGATGAAGAATTTTTCCTTCCTCTCTATAGCACCCTGGGTCATTGAACTCTCAAATTTGGGGTCCTGAATGATGGGAAAATTTGACATTATCCAGAATATTCCTTTCTTCTCTTGAGGATTCTGTGTCCCAGAACATTTTAGGAATCAGAGGGCCCGAGTTTGTTACTTACTGAGCTCTGATGCTTATTACCAGTGTTCCCTTGAGTAACTGATTTTTAATTTCTTTGGATCTCAGTTTTCTTATTTATGACATGAGAGAGTGGGCTATATGGTTTTTGAGGGGCCTTCCCATTCTAGAGCTATGATCCTAAATTAGCATTTTCCAAGAAGC
This sequence comes from Dromiciops gliroides, assembly GCF_019393635.1. Taxonomy (NCBI): domain Eukaryota; kingdom Metazoa; phylum Chordata; class Mammalia; order Microbiotheria; family Microbiotheriidae; genus Dromiciops; species Dromiciops gliroides. The sequence continues at coordinate 3,826,549 of NC_057865.1, read as the reverse complement.
ATCTTCTCTCTCTAAGAGGTTAGAATTTTAGCCTCTGAGTCAATTTTATGGTGTATTGCATTGTATTGCATTATGTTGCATTATTTTGTTTTATTTCACCACTGCCTCTCTGCTTTTGTTGACTCTTAGCTTTTCTGCTGATCTCCAATCTATGGTCAACTGTATTAGGATCTCCTTTTCTGTCTCAGAAGAACAATTGATTGTGTAATATTCTCTTTTATAGGCTAAATAATAAAGGGGCGAATTTGATCCAGAGCACCCAGTGACCATCTATACATTCCACATCACTGTAATTCAATTGCTCCAACGTAGTGAATTGTTCCAAATAGATTGACTTGTCAATGTAGGCCCAGGATGTGTCTTTAATCATCTCAATAACACCTTATTAGACATATCCACATTTCTATAGGGAGATGATTTTCTCTGGAACTTCATTAAGTGGATCATAGAAATATCCTAATCAGCCCAAAATCTTTCCCTCCAATGTAAATATTTGTCATTCCTATCAATCAGACAAGGGACCTTCAAGCCAAATCATCTATGTTTCCAATTCTGGATATTTCTCTGAGGACTTGAGAAATTGTCAATATTAAGAAACTTAATCAATGCTGCCATTACCTCTTGTAGATTTTCACATTACATTCCACCAGAAGAGTTCATAGCAGTGTCCATTATGCATTTTCGGGATGCTATTTAAACTAGCACATCTTCATCATTGGATAGTCCTGGAGCTTGTACAACATTGCACAAACTCATTTTAAGTTCATATCTTTCTTGAGGCATTCTGAGATCTCCTGTCAATCCTGCACAAGACAAAAAAAGATAGGGGAAAAAGTTTTAAAGTAGCAAAAATAATGAGATAAAAGAAAAAAAAGCTGAGAGGGACAGAAAAAATGATTCCACACTCGCCTTTCAAAAGGGAAAGCATTCATGTCCTTTAGGGTGTAAAGCAAGTCATTTCATATTTCTAAGAGTAACAAATAATAGATAATAGTTTTAATAAGAGTAGAATCTTAACTAGAGTAGAAGCTTTGTGGATAAAGAGATGGGAGAGACGTGATGTATACCATGGAGGTGGGAATGACATTTTGACACTGTAGTGAATAGCATTGCAAAGTGACAGAGAAGAGTAAAGGATTATTAATTCAAGGCTGGAAATCTGGGGGGTGGGAAGAATTATTCCCATCAAAAGAAATGGGGAAACTTAGGGGAGGGTTGAGTTTGAGAACTGATATATTGAACTCAACTCGTTCATGTTGTTTGGGAGGTGGTTCCAGGACACCCAGGAGGAAATGTCCACCAGCCAGATGGTAATGTTTAGGAAATCCCCTGATCAACACACCACATAAATCCCAAATTTTATTTTTAATATACCCAGGAGATCCCTACTTTTTCAACCCTGTGGTGAGTCATTATATATACTGAAGAATTTCTATGCCTAACAATTTATGACTCACTCATTGCCTTTTAAAAAACAAATTCAGATTTTCATATGAGACTTGCTTAAATACATGTCAATGTGCAAGATGTTCATTTCAGATTCAATAAGGGGCCTCCAGAGAGGTTTTGTTCAGGTATAACCACCCTGTATGTGTGTTTTTTAGGAGTATCTCTCTCCCCATCACTCTCCCCTGCCTTATGACTTTTCAGTCCATATTCAGGTAAAATAAACACCTAGTATAAGAGGTGTGTCTTAGATATAATTTATTTTTCAATGAACAAGATGTCCTAAGATAGTAACTGAAAGGGACGCCCTGAATAGAGAACCCAAAGAAGTGAGGAAAAGGACAGAGCAGATATCCCATGATCAAGCATGAAGACTTTCTTGGACTTTGTTTTGGAGCATTTCTATTCTATCAGTGGAGGAGTCTTTGCTGAATTCATGGTAAGAATTGACTTCAAAACTCTATCAGTCTTGGGACAGCTAGGTGGTACAGTAGATAAAGCACTGGCCCTGGATTCAGGGGGACCTGAGTTAGAATCTGGCCTCAGACATTTGACACTTACTAGCTGTGTGACCCTGAGCAAATCACTTGACACTCATTGCCCTGCATAAAAACAAAAACAAAAACAAAAACAAAAACAAAAACAAAAACAGACAAACAAACAAAAAACCTCTACTGGTCTTGAGAGACACAAGGAAATGGAAGTTTCTCTGTATGTGAGGGAGCTAATGAATAAGGTGGAAAAACACTGTACTTCCTCTTGAGTTGGAAAAGGAGATGTGAGAGTATGTACAATCTAGGCAGCACAATTTTAGTGAGTCTCTTCCTTTCCCAGTGCCATCAGCTCTCTTGAACATCAGATGACTTTATAAGGTCCAATGAGATACATGTATTTTATGAAAACCTGTTGAATGAAGAAATACACCATGGTTCAGAGCTGCTGTAGGCTCAATAATGTATTTGACAGCATTTGCATTGTATCATTCACACCACCTACATTCATTTATAAAATATTACCCAGTTCTATGGCATGATGTGTATTCAGGTCATAGAAGATGTTACTATTTATTAAACTTAGAAAGATCCTCAATGTGGGTATAGACTAGAAAGATCTTTACTATGGACCTCATATCCCAGGGCTCTAAATCCCACTTATTGGGGACCCTTGAAGGTTGTGGCATGATTCAGTAATTAAGCCATCACTGGCAACATTCATGGAAGCTTGTGGACCCCTGTGGACAATGTTGTGGACGGGATTCATGCTATACTTAGGAGTTATTATAGATGACCCAGTATATTCAAATGATATATCTTTCATAATGAAGAAAAAAATCTAAAAAAATGGGATCACAAATTATGGAAGTTAGATGGTAATACATGATATATCATTTGAATAAGAAATACTTGAGAAGAAATTAAATCACTGGGGAAATTTGAATCAAATTGTCAAAGACTGGAACTGAAGAATGGCTTCCTATGCTGATGTCAAAGCATCTAGCTCACACAGTAACTAAGGGACTTTGAGGTCAAATCAGTCTGAAGCTCCAGAGGTGAGTGTCTATGCAAGAGGCGCTGTGGGTTGAAATTAAAGAGGACAAATCATGAAAATCAACATCCAATGAATTAAGTTGCATGTATAAATTGAAGTTTAGAATATGGACTGAGGTGTAGTGAGAAATTCATAACATTTCACCTTTGTGTTTAAAAGAAGAATTCTAAAATATCATTTACTTTGCCAGTTACTTAATATATGGTCTTAAAAAGAGAATTTAATCTACTGAAACAAAGGGAGAAAGGCAATGACTCCCAAGGACTCTACTGACACGTTGTACTATAATTATTGGAGTAGAAGGTTGTGATGAACTCTTACTCCCTAGTGACAATGCATGAAAATTATTGTCAACTTTTTTTTTTTTTTTTTTTTTGCGGGGCTATGAGGGTTAAGTGACTTGCCCAGGGTCACACAGTTAGTATGTGTTAAGTGTCTGAGGTCGGATTTGAACTCAGGTCCTCCTGAATCCAGGGCCAGCACCTTATCCACTGTGCCACCTACCTGGCCCCGAGTCAGCTTTTTTGAGAGAAAACTGAAATTGGAGTGATGAGATGACCATACTTCTTGCCGTCCTGCACCTTCCTGTATGGATACAAAATAGGTTTAGTTACCTACCAAGTCATAGGATGGTGTTAAAGATTGGGACCTTTGAGGATAGGGAGCAGAATGTTAGGTAATAACATGCTTTAAAGTCATGGCTAGTTCTGGTTTGGGAAAAGATGTAAGCCAAGTAACTAATTTTAGTTTAGGGGAGGTCATTCTGTCTTCTCAGCAGGGCCTGTCTTCTGTATCCCACTCACCTCATCCATAATAGGTTGAAATACTTGGAAAAAGACTCACTGATCATAGATTTGAAGCTAGAATGGATATTAGGAATGATTCAATCCACCCCCTAATTTTATAGATGAGTGAATTAGGCCCAAAGACTCCTATGACTTATCTCAAGTTCTGCAGGTGTCTTGATCAAAATGAGCATTCACACAATCAGCTCCTGGGATTTCCGAATTAGTGATCTGCCCATATCTCAGGCAAGGACGGGTGTCTAAGTAGTAATCAGGTAAGCAAGGAAAAAAGGCTGAAATAAAAACCTAGATGTCCCCCTTGTTATCCTCCCTCAGCTACCCCATGTTCCTACCACTGAATAACTGGCTTTCTCCAGTAGTTTTGAGAAAGCTCAAACACGTTTATATTTCCTGCAGCTAACAGTACATTGGCTGCTTACACAATGGCATTTCCAGGGTGTTAGCAGAGATATTTTCCATGCACATGTTGGTGTCAGCCTCATTTATAGAACCCATTCAGTATGCAGGACCAACCACAGTGTGAGTTATGTTATCATTTGTTCCTTTGTTCAAGGAAGCAATGAAGCAGGACACTGAATCCATTTATGATAAGAAATGCACGATGTTGGAAAGGCCTCCAAACAGTCCTGTGTATCTATCTTACTGTTTGGCCCAATCACCTGGTTCAGTTAGAGGGCAGTGTAGTATGATGGGAATGCTCAGGTTGGGGGTGGGGCTCACTGGGGATTGGGGCCCAAGAGCTGGCTCCTGCTTTGAGCCCCACATTCTGTATGACTGAAGAGAGGTCCCTAGCCCTCTCTTGGACTCAGCTTTGTCCTCCGTGAAATATAGGCCTTAAACTAAAGCTCTCTGATGACCCAGAAGCACATAGACAGTGACCTCCTTGGTGCAGCGGAAGGATAATGGACGAAGAAGGGGATAAGCACCTCTCAGGCACCTACTATGGTCAAGGCTCTGAGCCAAGCACTTTGCAAATATTACCTTATTTGATCCTCACAACAACCCTGTGAAGTGGTGCTTTTGTGACCCTCATTTTATAGTCGAGTCAGCTGTAGAAGAAACAGAGGTGAAATGACCTTTCTAGAGCCACACAGTTGTTGAGGGTAAGGGACTAGATTTGAACTCAGTTCTTCTTGAGAAGAATACCTCTTAACCTGTTGGGTAAAGCCTTTAGCACTTTTGTATGCTTTGTAAATGTAAGTAGAACTTGTTCTCTGTACCAATCACCAAGCCTTCTCTTGCAGACATTGATGGTCAGTGGGCTTGGATTAAAATCTAGCTTCTCCTCCTTCAGTTAGGCACATTCCCTCTCTGGGTATCAGTTTCCCCCTCTTGAGCTCTTCATCAATAACCTTGAGCTTAATGCCTGTTGCCACTGTTTGGCATTTCATAGCTTTTTTACTTCATCAGTATTTTCCTTCCCTAAGCCTGGTCTCTACCATATGTCCCATGCCCAACTCAGGGCAGAGGCCATGAACAGGGCTCCTCCTTTGTCCTGCAGCCACCACCCAGTTCTGGTTACTTCCGTGGCTGCTCCCAGTCCTCTCCATCCCCCAGTTTTGGCTTACTGGTCTTCTTCCCAACAACAGTCCTCACTTTGAAGCTTTCATTTTATTAAACTTTGGCCTCAAAGGCTTCCACTTGTTAAGGAAGCACAGTACATTAAAAAGAGCTCAGAACCTAGAATCAATGAGAGCTGGATTCAAGTCTCAACTCAGGCACTGGCTATGTGTTACTCTGAGCAAGTCACTTAATTTTAAAAGCCCCCATTACTTCTCTGGTAAAATCAAATATCAATAATACCTTACAGGGTTGTCATGAGGAACAGTATGTGTGTGAGGGGGAGTGGGGGTGGGGGTATATATGTAAGTACCTTGCAAATATTAAAGTGCTTAATGTTTAGATTTTATATTATTAAAGATAGATACACCCATGCACATCTATATGCATTAAAAAATGCATGCATGCACACACATCTGAATGATCCCATTCCCTCCTACCTTCTGCAGCATTTATTATCATTATTATTAATACAACAGTCCCAAGGGAATAAGAGAACTAGGTACCCCACTCCTGTATAAAATGCCCCAGCTTCCTGTGGATTTCCTTTTTAAAATATTCCATTTGTTTGATTTAGCATTTTTATTTTCCCATAAGTAAATGTAATCTATCTATATCAATGCAGAAATAACCATTAAAATGCTTGTAAAATGAAGCAATTTTAAGTGATGCAAAGATAGCCTATCACACCAAATGCAGTGCTCATAAGTAAGAAGGCTAACCATCTATTTCCCCTGAGGCCTAGCTAGACAGACATCTCCAAGACTGACTTTCACACAACCCTGTTGCCAACAAGAGCTGGAGGAAATGTGAAAGGATCCATGCCGAGTGCCAATGAACTCCTAACCAGGGCAACTTGGGTCTCTTCTCATGGCCAAACCTAAGCTGAAGGATCCTTGAAATAGACTTTTGTAATAGAAAGATAATTCAGTGGCAAGGTGGAAAGTGGCAGAAGAAAACCAACCAAATAAGAAACTGAATAAAACCCTAACAAAAAGTTTTCCCCAAAGGAATAATCTGGTGTCAAGGGAGCAAATGAATATTTCTCAGCCTGGCTTATCCCTCATCCACTGGAACAAATGCCCATTTCCTTCTGATTTTCCCATTTAGGTATAGTTCCTTAATAAGAGCCACAGTGCTACAAGCTCACCTGAAGTGAGTCTTCTTCATATGGGGCATTGTACCTAAGGTGGTTCTCTGTACCTAATGTGGTGCCTGTACACCCAGGTCAATCACACCTGATTGGACTCGGGGAAAAGAAGAGTTTGGCGGTCATTTTATCCTTCACTTCTCATAATGTCTTTCAATAATTTCAAATACCTGAATCCCAGGATATTGTCCTTTTGACCCCTGGGTATTTTCTTGTCCCCAAGGTTTCCCAGCCTATCTTCTGGCCACAATCCTTCATGGTATTCATAGAAACATCCAGCTTTTGCTTTCCCTCTTTAATAAACTTTAAAGCTTAGGTTTCTGACGAGCCTTCGTTGACTCTGTATTTGCAGACCTGCCCCTGCAAGAGACTCATTAAAGAACTGATGGATAGGTACTCCAGGGATCCCACCTTCAATGGCATTTTCCTTTTCAGGGAAATATAGCCCTAGAGTCCTGGAGGGGAGGGGAGGAAAGTGGTATTCCTAGAAGAGTCATTTGTATCTCTGCACTGAGCCTGGTCTGCCTAAGCAAAGAGAGATGCCAACATTTCCTCAAAACCACCTGTTCTTTTTTATGTTTCAGAATCTCGGCCAACTGAAAGATTATTTCTCTGACATTTATGTATTTTCAGATATGTATATGTAAATGTGTGTAAAAATACATGTATATGTGTATACATATGCATAAATATATATTTATAAAGGAAAAGAGAGAGAAAAGGAAAAAGAGAGTTGTTTAATTATACAAAGTTGGTATCCTTAGTAAATGTTCACAGGATGGAGCAGCAAAGAATGGGAGGAAGGGATGGAGAGTTATTGAAGTTTTTATGATCTAAAATATTTGTGAAACATTTTACATGCTTCATTTCTTTATCCCTTTTATCAACTCTGTGAAGTAAGTACAATTAGTCCCATTTTACAGATCTGCCAATTGTGACTCAAAAGGGGATATGACAGGCTCATAGAAACATAGCAAATGATTGTTAAAGGTAGAATATCTTCATGACTCTAAGTGTGACACTATATTCTATAGACGAAGGAAGGAATGATGGAGAGAGGGAGAGAAAGACAAACACTAAATTATCCTTGAAAATACTGAGCTCATTGAGATCTCCATATCTTCGCGGACGATAGCTGCACGGGCTGTGCAGCATTCTCCAGTTTTGTCACTTTATTTCCTGGATGGTGTCCATGATTTAGTGAGAAGTTCGGTGAACTTGAAGTCAAGAAACTAACCCATTACACTGAGCAAAGTCAACCCATCTGTGGCTGTCTACTTCCTCTTTGTGAGCTGCTTTGGGTCATATGATCTCTAAGTTTCCTTTTGCTTCTAAAAGCCTATAGTCCTAGTACTCACAACGTTATGGGAAGATTTGTCTTGTATTGGTGCTCAGACCATAAAGCTGTGCTATTTGCCTGTTGAAGCATTCTCCACCATGTCATTAAACCACATTAAAGCTTATGACCAGCAGCATTAGCCAAACATCCCAAATTGACATTAGCTATAAATATAAAGATTTAGGTTTTAGAAGGGAGTGCTAACCCACTTCCCTCTGGTTCAAGGCATTCCCTTTACAGGCTGTTGTACAAAAGGAGGATTTTGCACAAAAGGAAGAAAATGGAAGTGACTTACTTAAGGTTATCTTGTTGGTTTGTGTCAGTGAGCACGTGGTTTTCTCCATACTGGGCTTCTTCCAGCCCAGTAAGCTGTAGAATAAGTCAATGAAGGGGACAGCAGGCTCCAACAGGATAACAGTAACTTACCCCACTATAGTGAGGGCATCTTTGTGGGTTGCTACATAGTGCTTCAGGCCAGTTAGGAAGGGCAGTTAATAGAGCATGGGCCTGGAGTAAGGAAACATGAGCTTAAATATGGCCTCAGATACTGTTTACCTCAGTTTCCTCATCTGTAAAATGAGCTGCAGAAGGAAATGGCAAACCATTCCAGTATCATTGTCAAGAAAACCCCAATTGGGATCATTAAGAGTTGAACACAACTGAATTACTGGACAATAACATAGTGTTTCCCACCAAAACTTGTATCTGGATCCTAAGAATTGCTTTCTCAGTCAGCTCTGACTCAAGAACATGCAACCTTTCATCCCAATTTGATTCCTTTCCTTTGATTTTCATTCTTATTATTGTATTGCCAATTTTTGACTTTCAGAAATATGGTAGAGTAGAAAGGATAGTGACTTTGGAGTCAGATGATCTGGGTTTGTATTGTGACTCAGTCACTTAATACTTCTGTGACTGTGGCCAAACCAATTCACCTCTGTGAGTCTCACTTTGCTCATTTGTATACTGAGAGGGGGTAGATGGCCTAGGTCAGTTCTAGCTCTCACTCTGTAACCTAAGGAATGTGAACTCAATGCCTTCCTCAAGTCTCTTTTCGTATTTCCCAGAATCTTTGAATTGGAGAGATCATACAGGCTCTCCAAATAACACTCCTCTTGCGATTGGCAGCTCTATGGGTTTGAACACCACTGAAAATGATGCCCCTCCCAAGATAAACTGAACACCTGAAATCTCACCACTTTGTTTAACCCAGCTTTGAATGCTCAATGTCTTCTGAATTCCCTCAGGTTCCTCTCCCCTCTGATTGGAGAGCTGTGGGTAGAACAGTGACTCCCCAATCCCGATTTGTTTTTGATTTGAACTCCAAGGAATTTGATATCCCTGCTCTAGGGACCTCCTGCCTCTCCCCATAACTATTCAGCTTCCTTTTTTAAAATTATCTCTCCCCATTAGATCATATGCTCCTTGAGGTCATGGACTGTCTCTTTAAAAATTGTGTCCCCAGTGCTTAGTCAAGTGCATGGCACATAGTAGTTTCTTAATAAATGTTTATTGAATTATTGACTCCAGTTGAACTGCTACATAAAAGTGAATCCCCTCTACAATATCCCCAACAATTTCTTATCAAACTACTATCTACAGATCTTCAGGGAGGGATGGGAGACTCCTGTCCTGATGCATCCCATTCTCATAGATCTAATTATGTAGTTTGTCCTGATTTTATTTGAGTTCAGATTTGCTCCTGCCTGCTACTTCTCATCATGCTTAGTGGAGAAAATGCAAAACAGTTCTAATCCTTATTCCCTATGAAAGGCCTTCAGATAGTTTAAAAGAATTCAACTATATCCCTACATGCAGGCAGGTGCTGTACTAGACAGAATGGGGAACCTGCAAGTCAGGAAAACCTGAGTTTGAACAATGCATCAGTCAATTATGGACTGGTTTGTGTCAGGTACAGAATGAGTGACCTTCAGCATATTTGCTTGCCTCAGTTTCTTCATCAGTAAAACAGTTAATAATAGTACATACATCATGAGGTTGTTGTTAGCATCAAATTATTTTATAAGATGTATAAAACAAATTGGAAACCTTGAGGCACAATGTAAATATTATATGCTCTTTAGGCATAGTTCTGAATTGTTTTCCAGAATGGTTGAATCAGTTCACAGTTCCATCAACAGTTTATTAGTGTCCCTATTTTCTCTCATCCTCCCCAACATCTGACATTTCTGATAGGTATAACATGGCTGTGCAGAGTTGTTTGAATTTACCTTTCTCTAATAGTGATTTAGAACATTTTTATATGAGTATACATAGGTTTGCTTTCTTCTTGTGAAACCTACCTATTCATATCCTTTTACAATATCTTAATTGGGGAATGGATCTTGTTATCAGTTTCACTGTTTCCTATATTTTTTGAGAAATGAGACTTTTATTAGAGAGACTTGATGTAAATTTTTTTCATTCATTTGTAAAAAATTTAATTTTTTTATTAATTTAGAATTTTATTTTCAAAAATATATGTAAAAAACAAATTTTGATATCATTTAAAAAAAACTTTGTGTTCCAACTTCTTTTCCTCCCTCCCTTCCCACCCTGCACCTACAAGAACTCAAGCAATTCAAAATATCTTATACATGAGTAGTCATGGAAAACATTCCCACATTAGCTAGGTTGTGAGAGAAAACAGTTAAAAACAAAACTTCACATTAAGGAATTGTCAAAGGAAAAAAATTTAAAAATGTGTTTTCATCTGTTCAGATATCATTAGTTCTTTCTCTGTAGATGGACTACAATTATCATAAGTCCTTCAGGGTTATATTGGATCATTGCCTTGCTGAAAATACCAACATGCTTCCCAGCAGCTCATCTTACATTATTGCTGTCATTTTGTCTACAGTACATTTCACTCTGCTTCTCTTTCCAGGTTTTTCTGATAGTGTCCTGTTCATCATAACCTGTATATAGTACCTTCAACTTGACAAATAATTTTCTTCATAATATCCCAGCAAATAAGGTACCATATATTTTGCTATTATAATCAATCATCATAACTATTTCCCTCTATCCTATCCCCTTCCCATGATATATATTCCATTTTCTCTTGCCTTTTACCCTATTCCTTCTCAAAAGTGTTTCACTTTTGACTGTCCCCTTCCCTGCTCTGCATATTCCCTTTTCACCCTTCCCTCCTTCTCCTATTCTCCCCCCACCCCTTATCTCCCTCCCCTCCCACTTTCCCTCAGGGCAAAAATATATTACCATACCCGCTTGTGTATGTATTTTACTCCTCTTTGAGCCAATTCTGATGATATTAAGGTTCACTCACTCCCCAACTCCTTTCCCCTCTTCTCCTCCCCTCCATAAGCTTTTTTCTTATTTCCTTCATGTGAACTACTTCTCACCAGATCATTTCTCCCCTCCCCCCTCTGCCAGTCTACTCCTCCTACCCCTCAACCCTATTTCAAAGATGTCATCAGGGGTTAGTTAGATGGCACACTGGATAAAACACCAGCCCTGGATCCCAAGCCCAAATCTGGCCCCAGACATAAGACACCCCACACTGTTTGCCCCACAAGGAACAAAACATAAATGCTTTACAGATATCATCCCTTCATATTAAGTTCAAACCTGTGTCTTCTGTGAATTCCTTAATGAGAAAGTTCTTATGAGTTTAAAGTATTATCTTCCCATAGAGGAATGTGAACAATTTGATCTTTTAATACCCCTCATGAAGTCTTTTTCCTGTTTACTTTTTTATGCTTCTCCAAGTTCTTGTATTTGAAAGTCAAATTTTCTATTCAGTTCAGGTCTTTTTATCACAAATGCCTGAAAGTCCTCTTTTTCATTGAAGTCCCATTGTTTCCTCTGAAAGAATGCACTCAGTTTTGCTGGGTATGTGATTCTTGGCTGTAGTCCCAGTTCCTTTGCCCTCTGGAATATCATATTCCATGCCCTCTGGTCCTTTAATGTAGAAACTGCTAGATCTTGCTTTATCCTTATTGGAGCACCACAGTATTTAAATTCCCTTTTTTCTAGTTGCTTCCAATATTTTCTCCTTGACCTTGGAGCTCTGGAATTTGGCTATAATATTCCTGGAGGTTTTCATTTTGGGATCTCTCTCAGGAAGTGATTGGCAGATTCTTTCAATTTCTATTTTTCCTTCTGCTTCTAGAATATCAGGGCAATTTTCCCTGACAATCCCTTGGAAGATGCTGTTTAGACCTTTATTTTGGTCATGGTTTTCAGGTAGTCCAATGATTTTCAAATTATCTCTTCTCAATCTTTTTTCCAGGTCAGTTGTTTTTTCAAGGAGATATTTTATATGGCCCTCTATTTTTTTATTCATTTGGATTTGCTTTACTGTGTCTTGGTTTCTCATAAATTCACTAGGTTCCATTTGTTCTATTCTAGTTCTTAGGCAATAATTTTCATCAGACAGATTTTTTATCTCCTTTTTCATTTGGTTTTTCAAGCTGTTCACTTTTTTCTCATAGCTTTCCTGCATTGCTCCCATTTCTCTTTCCATTCTTTCCTCCACCTCTCTAAATATTTCTTCTATCTTTCCTACTTTCTCTTCAATGTCCCCTTTCTGTGCTTCCATGACCAGAGACCAATTCATATTTTTCTTGGAATCTTTGGATGTTGGGTCCCTGAGGCTGTTATCCTCTTTTGAGCACGCACCTCGATCTTCCTTGTTGCTAAATAAACTTTCTATTGTTCTCAACTTTCTTTGCTTGCTCATCTTGCTGTTTTTTAACTTGACTTTTAGCTCCCTCTTATGGTGGGGCCCTACTTGTAAGTTACACTGTGTCAATCTTTAGAGGGTCCCAGGTGTTTCAGTTTGAGGGAGGGCAGGTTTTTCTCTCACCTGGCCTATTCTCTGGTCTTAAGCTAACCTCAAGCCAATTTGCTAGTTAACCAGCCAGCAGAGTGTTTTAGTGGTTTATAGCTTCTGACAGGCCTGTGCCCTTCCCCCACCTGGGCCTTCTGCTGCTCAAGATTTCTTCCTGCTTCCCTGCTGGGGTGGGATATCCAAGCTCTTCATCAATTCCCACAGACACCCCTGTGCTTTCTACCCCTGGGCTAGCCATTCAGCCCTCTCACCTGATGGTAAGCTTAGTTCCAGAAGACACTGGTGCTGCAGCTGATTTCAGAGGCTGGGGGTAAATTACTCTTGTGCAGTGTGTTTGGGGTCTGTGTTGGTGTGATCAGGGGTAGACTCTTATTACAGCTCTGTACAGCACCCTTTAATCTGGAAAATAATCTCAGCTTCTTTTTGTGGGTTTTGCCACCCCAGGTCTTGTTTTATTGTTGTTTTGGGGGTAATTGTATCAGGAGCTTTGTATGTTTAATGTCTTTCCTCCACCATCTTGACTCCACACAACGTAAAGTTTTTAATATTACTTCATCATCTTTTTAGGAATATGTAGTAGTCCTGATTACCTCTTTTAATTAGGTCTTTTTTTGGGGGGGGTCTTAGATCAGTATTACTACTTCTGCCTTTTTTTAACTTCCACCGAAGCATAATAGATTCTGCTCCAGCCCCTTATTTTAGCTTGTGTGGGTGTTTTTCTGATTCAAGTGTGTTTCTCATAAACAAGTTATCATTAAAACTCTGGTTTATGGGTGGGTTCACCCATTTTTACTTTCAAAATTATGATTGTAACTGTGTATGTCCTTCCATCCTATATTCTTATGTCTATAGCAAGTTGGCTATACCACTCCTGGCAATTTTCATATTGGTATCACATTCAGGAGGTGATTAGTAGCTTCTTTTAATTTCAATTTTATCCTTTGGATATAAGATATTGGGCTATTTTCCTTGATAAATTCTTGAAATGTATTTGTCTAGGCTATTTCATTGATTATGGCTTTGTGGTACTCCAATAATTATCAAATTATCTCTCCTTGATCTATTTTCCAGGTAAGTTATTTCTCCCTCCAATGAGGTACTTCATATTTTCTACTATTTCCCCCATTCTTTTCAATTTGTCTTATTTTATTTTTTTTGTTTTTGTTTTTGATATTTCATGAAATCATTACCACAACTCTTTTTCTTTTTCAGGGCAGTGAGGTTTAAGAGACTTGCCCAGGTTCACAAAGCTAGTGTCAAGTGTCTGAGGCTGGATTTGAACTCAGGTCCTCCTGAATCTAAGACCAGTGATTTATCCACTGTGCCACCTAGCTGTCCCCACAATTCTTATTTTTAAGGAATTATTGTTTTCAGTGAGCTTTTGGACCTCCTTTTCAGTTTGTCTTGTTCTGCTTTTTAGGGAGTTATTTTATTCAGGAAATTTTTGTTCTTATACTATTAGGCCAAATTTTTAAAGGCATTTTCATGCCCCTCTTATCAAGCTATTAATTCTTTTTTATCACTCTCATTTCCTTTCCAATTTTTTCCCCTAACACTCATTTTTCTTTAACTCTTTTACGTTTTTTTTTTCCTTGGGGGTGGGTGGGTACAATTAGCTTTTTTCTTTGAGACTTTACTTTTACCTGTTTTTACTTTGTTTTCCAAGTTTTTCTTAGTCTTCCTTGCCACTGTAGTAGCTTTTAATAGTCAAGTTAGTGTTTTTTTCCTTTTTGCTCATTTTTCCATCTTATTTTTGACTTTGAACTTTATTAAAATTGGGCTCAGCTAACCTGTGGATGCGTAGGCACTAACCTTCAGACTGTTTTTGTGCTGCTGTTTTAAGGAGTAGTTTTGGGTGTCTGCAAGTTTTTAGTGCTTTCTAGATGGTGTGATTTGGGGAGAGGTGTGGTCACTGCTCTTCTGTTTTGTGTCTTTTACCCAGAAAGAGCTACTGCTCTCTTAGTAAGATTCACTAATACTCTTCTTGGCCTTAGAACTGTGGAAAGGCCTCCTACCTTTATGCAGTTATGAGAGGAGCTAGTTTTCCTTTCTTCCTTGGAACTACAACCAAGGTTCCTGCTATTTTGTGACAAAACACAAGTGCCCCTTTCTGCCCTGGAACTGTGACTCCGAATTACTTGTGGATAGTAGAGTTGCCTATCAGTAGCAGCTGCTCCTAATGCATGCAAAGGGTTGCTTGTGATTTATTTCTGATAATTTTTCAACCCCCTTACCATCTCTGGGTCGAGAGATCCTGAAGCTGCTTCTACTGCTTCCAGCTTCTTGGCATGCTGCTGCTGTTGCTGTTTCATATGCTGTACTCCAGGATAGCCCCCAAACCAGTGTCTCAGACCCTTCCTACTGACCTCCTAAGTTGTGTTAGTCTGAAAAAATGTCTCACCCTGACTTTTTGTTGACTCTGCCACTCCAATTTGATTTGAAGCAATATTGTAAAGTTGTTTGTAGGGTACTGTTGGGAGAATTCATCTGTGTTGCTACCTGCACTCTGCAATCATAGCTCCATCCCTCCAATATTTCCCAGGTGAATTACTCTTCACATGTTACTGTGCTGTCCTTGGTAGGTCATAGATTTAGAACTAGACAGGAACCTAGAGTACATCAAGTCCAATGTCCGTTTTACACAGACAAGGAACCCAAAGCCTAGTGAGAGGAAGTGACTTGTCTATGGGCAAATTCCTAGTAAATGTCAAGTATCTTGATTTTGCTCCAACTCTCAATCCACTTCATCAGTACCTTTAACCTCTAATTGTTCCATTCACCTTGCCTTATTTTACCAACTACTTTCTGCTTATTTTTATGGATTCTATCCCTTCTGTCTCTATTCCTTTAATTTTTCTTTTATAAATTTTCCTCAGTCTTTTGTTATTCAATTAGGCATTTGAATCTAAAATAATAGCTGTTCCTTTTGAAATGTTCTTACTCAGAGCAAGAAACATGGACAGAAAAGAAAAGAGGAAAGAAAATGATGAGATAGGGGTGAGCACTGAATCTCCTTCCTTCTCTTTTTCATTCTCTAGATAGTATTAAAATAAAGCAACATACTCAAACATACATTTGGCTTGCCCTGACAAATATCACATTGGTGGGTTATTTTGTGATGGTAGTAGCAGTTACTGTGGCAAAAGAGAAAATGCAATGGGCATGGAATTATATTGAGAGATTTTTTTTATTGTTAGTTTTCCTCTCAAAATGTGCACTGGGGAGGAGGAATGCACATGAAAGATAATACACAAGTTAATTTAGTACCATCACCCACCAAGAAGAGACATTTATTGGTATTTCCCTTGAATAATTTGTTTTTTGTTGTCTAGTTCTCTGTGGGTTTATGTCATAAAGGCTATTTATTGTACAGTTTATTGTGTTATTAATTCTTCAAGCACTTGAAGGTATTGCTAGCACCTTGTGAGCCCTAGAAAAAAGGGGATCTCTTTATGCTTTTCATGAATTTTAGTGATTAAGCCTTTCCTTCTGGATTCTGGCCATCTGATGAGAAGAAACAAAGCCTTGATGAAATTTCCTGTCCCCTACCCCCCTGCCCACAGGGAGCTCATAGTTGAATGGGGAGAAGGGAAAGAGAATGATGCATACACAGGAATTTGTCATATAAAATTTACTGCCAAACATGCATTAGACAGGCATAAAGTGAAATGATGCCTGACATGCCCCCAGGGGACCCAGAGCTCCTTCTATCTTGTGATTTTCACCAGGGCCTTATAATTGCTATGTAGAATAATTGCTGGGCAGAAAAGAAAGAAAAAGGTAAGGCTAAAAAGAACTGTGCTTGTTGTTATCCTGCCTATAAAGGTCAGGCCTGGACCTTGTAACACCCTGGAATAGCACTTTTCATGAGAAAGCCCTAGGACAGTGCCCACTGTGAGAGCAAGAAATGCAATGTGGAAAGCAATTCATGGATTTGAGGACTGATAACTTAAAAGACAACCTGGTATATGGGCTTAGAGTCAGAAAGATATGGGGCACATTCTTTCTCAGAAACCTAATGACTACATGGCCATTTCACTTCCCTTGAGCCCCAGCAACTCCTTACAACTAACCTAACAAGAACTAGGGAGGCCGAGATCAAAGATGGTAGTAATAGATTCTACATCAACAGGAAAATAGGTAAAATCTCCCTAAGGTATATGGGTAGGTCATACTGCAAAGTGTAAATGACAACAAAAATAAGAGAAACCCAAAGCTAAGACTTTCTTCAGGGATAAGGGCTATATTCATGACCATCAAGGCCGGGGGCGGTGGGGGGGTAGATGACCATTTTATACAATACATAGGCACAGGTAGTCCTAGACTCTGTATCCCCATAATTGAGGTTCTTATATGTAAAGACTGTAGAGAATCAGTGCTGGGGCTGGTAGCATCCATGATCTCTGCAGTAATCAGCTGACAATGTACCCCTCCTCACCGTTTGAGTCTGTGTTGTCAGGAACTAAAGAAGTCAAGAGAGGCCCATAATAATATTCTATGACCAAACCAAATGCTATAGAGATATAGATATTATATAAAGACACATATAGAGATCAATAGATAAATGATAGAGATAGAAAGGGATTTATAGAGATAGATGATAGGTAGATGATGGATCGATACAGAGAAATGATAGAATGATTGATGGGGAGATAGATGTAGATGGACATATGTGTGTATATATAGTTAATATATAATTAATGTTTATATATAATTGTATATATGTATGTATGTATATATGTATGTGCTTCATATATACACATATGAATGACACATGATAGATAGAGAGCAGCTAGCTGGCACATTGGATAGAGTATCAGACCTAGAGTTAGGAAGACTCATCCTCCTAAGTTCAAATGTAGTAGTTGTGTAACCCTGGGCAAGTCACTTAATCCAATTTGCCTCCATTTCCTCACCTATAAAATGAACTAGAGAAGGAAATTGTTAACCACTCTGGAATTTTTTCCAAGAAAACCCCAAATGGAGTCAGGAAGAGCTGGACATGATTAAAGAATGACTGACCAACAATAGATATATGATAGGTAGATGATAATCAATGAATAGATGATGGATAGATAGATAGATATATGCTAGATAGCTAGACAGACAGATATTAACTCAAAGGTTATGTGATCTTTCCCATTATTGCTTCATTCAGAACCCAGAACTCCAGAGTTGTATCCCATGGCACTGTTCAGAAGCTTATGTGAATTATAGGTTTTCTCATGCAATCAATTCTCTGGCCCTGACTGCCCCACTTGAATCTGACAAAACAAAATCCTACAAGTTGATTAAATTCATGTTTTGCTAGAAGGTCAGGTCAAAGGAAGAAGAACAGTTTTCTCCTTTTAAATGTCCAGTTTAAATGTAAGGATCTAAATATCCCTGCACTATGGCAGACAGATTGAGGCCTCTTGAAATCTGTGCAACTTCACCCCACAGTGACACGCTATTGCACTTGAATTGTCTTAGGAAGACTCTGAAGGTCACCTGGCAAGATAAGGTACTGAAAAGTGAGGGCCTTTCATGAAATGAACTGCTAAACATTCAAACTTTAGTGGAGAGAGCACAATTACAGTGGGCTAGCCATATTGTTTGAATGCCAAACATACGTTTGTCTAAAAGGCAATTTTATGGAGAACTCTCACAAGGCAAGTTCTCTCATGGAGATCAGAAGGAGTAATTCAAGGACACTCTCAAGATGTATGTGGATAACTATGGAATCAAGTGTGATCCATGGGAGACCCTGGCACTGGACTTCCCAGCATTACATGCCCACATACAAGAAGGTGAGCAAAGCAGATTTGCAGCAGCTCAAAAGAAATGTGAGATGTGCACATTTAGAAGCATCTCCAATCCACATGTTCAGATGGACTATTTCTGCCTGACCCGTAGTAAAGCCTTCCTAGCTCCTATTGGTCTGATCTGCTAGAGTCAGACATAGTATCTTAACACCAACACAGTGATGCCATTTTGATCCCCTTCCAACATGAAGGACAACCAGCCAATAATTCATGTGGCCCCACACAGTGGGCTCACCAATGATTTCCTGTCAGAATCAATTAGCTTTAGAAATGTACATTTCCTAAGATGGCAGCAAAACAATTGAAAAAACTCCACCTTTCTCCCTCCCTCCCCCCAAAATTTTTTGGCACATTATTTCCTTATACATCAAACATCCTTAGGGAGAGTGGGCTTAAACTTAAGGAGGAGGTATGGTGAAAGGACAACTTAGAGAAAAAATAGCAAACCACCCCAGTACCTTTGGAAAGGAAACCCCAAGTGAGGTCACAAAGAGTTGGAAATGACTGAAACAACTGAACAGCAACATGGCGAAAAGGTCTTTGAGAGGTCCTGGTTCTTAGAAGTCCTTTTCTCTCTTTCTCTTGTCCCCAAAAAGTTGACTGTTGGTAAGGGTGGCTCTCAACCGCACCTCAAGCATCAAAAATTTTGGACACTGTTGGGACTACCTGTCCTCTCTCTGTCTATTCAGCATGTATCTCTTAGCCCCTGAAGCAGATGTTGCCATTGTTCACTGCTGTTCTAGGGACACTACCATGAATACTGATGGGGACGTCCCCATCTTCCAAACTTTTGAAGGGGGGAAGAGAGCAAGCATTTAATTTCCTACTCTACTTCAAGCCCTTTGCTAAGTATTTACAAACACTCTATAATTTGATCCTCATTGCAAACCTGGAAAGTGGGTGCTTTTACCCCAATTTTATAGTTGAGAAAGCCGAGGCAGACTGAGGCTAAGAGATTTGTCCAGAGTTATTGTTCAGTCATTTTTCAGTTGTATCTGACTTTCTGTTACCCTATTTGGAGATTTTCCTGTGGTGGCTTGCTATTTCCAGCACATTTTCCAGATGAGGAACTGAGGCAAAGAAGGATAAGTACATTGACCAGGGTCACACAGATATTAAGAGTCTGACACCAAATTTGAACTCAGGAAGATGGGTCTTCCTGAGTACAGGCCTGGCATTCTATTTACTGTGCTATTTCACTGCCTGTCCTGGGTCATATAGTTTGGAAATGTCTAAGGCCAGATTTGAACTCTAGTCTTCCTAAATTGAAGGTCTCAAGGTGTTTTAGTACTTATCATAGTACCTGACACTTGGTAGGTGTTTAATAAATTCTTATTGAATCATTGAATTTTCTCTGGTAAAAGGGAATTAGACACTGAGTCTCCCCTAACCCAACATGCATCAAGTGATTTTCTCTCTAGGTCTTTGCTAGAGCATCTCTTCCCTGGGCTGACTGGCTATTAGAATGCTGCCTTTTAAACCTACTTGCTATTTTACCCAAGCTCCACAGGGCATGATTGATTCTATTCAGTCAACCTCAAGACATTTTCTGTTTTCATTAAATTCCTACCTACTTTACAGCTTTGATGGATGGATTGATTGACCCTCAAGATGTATCTAGGACTTGCACACACTTAGCATACACCCTTGATTGATCTATAACCCAGTCAAGAAATGTTCTCACCTAATGCAGATATCACAGTATAGAACATCTCTGTGAGATGTATTCATTGGCGTTGGGGGGGAGGGGAGAAACAGGATGTGCCTCTCCATCTTCCTAGTTATCAGGGTGACTAGATAAATGGCAGAAGAGCCTGAGGAAGAAAGAATGACAATGTCAAAGAGAAGAAAAGCATCCCCAAAGATATACCCCATAATACCTTCAGTTAGGAAAATGGCAGGAAACCAGGGTACTCACTAAATCCTATTAATTCCTATTCAAGGGGCCCTGGGTGTTTGTAAGATTGTTAAAAGAAGCAGTTCTTTCATGTGGATCCCTAGAAGCACCTGTAGGAATTACTAAGTCCTGAGTGGGGAGCATTATGGGTATGGAGAATGTTTTCATCTCTACTGATAATTGAAGGTATTGTTTGTCCTTTGTTTTTGAAGAGGAGCAATGACATCACACAGGTCATGGCTTGACTCTTGCATGAATTGTATTTAAGTGGGACACAGTTGCACAAAATCATCTGCCTCATTCTCATTTCCAGCATCATCTAAATCTAGTGGCAACACAAAAGTCAGGTGACTATCAATGGCATGCAGTGGATGACTTTGGCATCTTTGATGTTTGACCAATCTCTAAGTGCTCCACAGATTTTGCTTCAGCCAACTTTATTGAAACAAATTGCTCTCATCTGCCCATTTCATCAGGGGAGCATAAGTCTTCACAAGCTTGGCACACACATCCCCTTAACTCACTGATTGTTTTGAGGCCCATTGGTTTAGCCCATCTGCTGAGACAGTTTTACTCAGGTGTGGTCCCTGAACATTCTATAGCTTCTTGGAACCCCAGGTGAGAGCTGGGTATCTGGTTGATTCCAAGGGTGGATGAGCAGCCCTGAAAAGGTCTCACACTGTGGATGCCAGTCCTCCTTTAACACCCCATATACCACATGGAAGGTAAAGGATTCAGAAAAGAGAGGCTGATTTTGGAAGCAAACAGCTGGCTAAGAACATGACAGAATGGAATTTGAAGTTCTTTACTCGGACTCAAAATACAGAAATGACAATGGGATGTTAGGCAGGGGGACGGGCACCAGACTAGTGTGGTAAAATATGAAAGTTTTTAACAGTCGGTTAGGATAACTGAAAGACGCCAGTTTTTCAAGGACCACCCTTTTGGGGAGGAGATGAACAGTCCGCCTGCTGCGCATGTCAGACTGCCTGCCGGGTACAGTCCGCCTGCTGCGCATGTCAGACTGCCTGCCGGGTTTTTTGACTTCCGGGGTGGAGAGAACGGGAGTAGCCTTTTTGCCGGTTGGCGGGACTCCGGGCGGCGCGGCACAGACGGTCTGACTCACTCCAAAGGTGGCCTAAATCGGTTTGGTGAGTTTTTATAAGGAATATAGACTAAGCCTAGATTTAAGACGATTTGTACTGTATTTCTGTTTTCCTATCCTTCTAATCAACAACACCTTATATACAATAAAGGCTCTATCTAGAAAACCAGAAGCTTCTTCCATTTACTAGTCTGGGAGATGAATTAAGGGAAGGGTTAAGTAGGGGAGATTTATGATCTAATATCCAATTTTAAATCTCACAGTTTGGCGACCCCGAAGGGACCTTAAGGACCCTCCCACCCTCCCTAGTTTGGCCATAAGCCGGCTAATTCAGTGGATTTTCCAAATACCCACCACCCCCCCCCCCCCCCCCCCGCGGACTTTCCCTTTGTCTAATCTCCCTTAAAGACTTTAAGCCTCTAAAAGTCTTGCTTTAAACAGAAAAGCCAGCCCAGTTTAAAGGGCAAGATGCTCGAATATTCTACCATCCCTTTGATTTTTCTCATCGGAATGTATTGGGACAGCATAACATCCCGACTTAGAGGAATAGTTTACTCAATGGTCCTTCATAACATTATTGGTTTTTTCCTCATTCAGGCAGCAAAAAGTTTTTTGTATAATAGTATACGTGAGAATCTTTGGGAAAATACGTTTAATATAAGTAGAAATTTTATGCCTGCAATTGAAATACCTTTTAATACCACATCCATAGTTCATACGACTAAGGATTTTATTTTTTTTTGTTGTTTTTTTTTTGTTTTTGTTATTATCATTGTTTTTGTTATTATCATTGTTTTTGTTATTATCATTGTTATGATGTGGGGGAAACTCTCACATATGGAGAGAGACCTCAAAATGGCTGTTTCTACTAGAGATGATCCAAGTTCAGAATCAGATCAGCAGAAACTACTCCCTCTGCAGGAAGCTATAGAACATAGTAAGAAGGGAGTGCCAATTCAAGTCAGAAAATATAGCCCCTTTAGACCAAGTGACTTGAGCGCATGGAAATCAATCATCCCTAGTTTTGAGAAAAATCCAAACACTGTAATTTCACAGTTAAGGACTATATTTAATGCATATCAACCCAGTTGGGCTGATGTTACTTGCCTTTTGGAAACTTTACTGTCCCCAACTGAGATTACAGATATTATCTCAGCAGGAAATGCCCTTGTTGCGAAAGGTAAGGCCGATGTGGAATGGCCTCTAAAGGATCCAGAGTGGAATTATAATGATGATAGGGATTTCCAAAGATTAAAAGATGCTAGAGAAACACTTCTGAAGGGAATGGAATCTTGCTCTAGAAAACCGGAAAACTGGCAGAAATTTTTAAGCCTACCTCAGGAGGCTAATGAAAGACCAAACAGATTTTATGATAGACTTTGTGAGGCCGCTAGACAGTACACCAGATTGGATCCAGTAGATTTAAGAGATTCCTGTATCATTCTCAACACATTTGTTTATAATTCACTGCCAGAAATACGCAGATACTTTCTGAAACAATGTCCAGACTGGAGAAATCTCTCAGTAGATAGAATTAAGGAACTTGCAAATTATGTCTTTGACTCACGTGAGGAAGATCCAGATCACCCTAAACAGAGCATTCTGGCACCAGCGATTCCTAGTCAGCCATGTGGACACCGGAACAAGGACACTAAGGTGTGTTGTTACTGTCGTAAGGAGGGGCATGAATTGAGAGAATGTAGGACTTGGAGAAGAAATTCTAATTCTAATTACAGGCGAAATCAAAATAGAAATAGATCTTTTTGGAGGAATACAGAAAGGCAGTACCAGAATAATGGTAACCAAGACCCCCCTCAGAAGAGGACACAGGAATGATGGTGTCTTGGGGAGGAATGGAACATAGATAATGAAAGCCATATATTCCCAGATCCGGATTTTTTGAATGCACTTGTGCCAGTCCATTCACCTCCCCAGAGTAATGAACCACATGTCACCTTAAAAGTGGGGGAGACTTATTATGATTGTCTGCTAGACACAGGAGCCTCTAAATCAGTATTAGTAAGCAAACCAGATGCTGGGTGTAGACCTGTAGGATTTTTGAATGTAGTGGGAGTCTCAGGAAAGAGCCAGAGAGTGGCAAAATTGAATCCTCGCATGGTATCTATGGGGCCCTTAACAGTGGAACATTCATTTTTACTCATGCCTGATGCCCCTGTAAATTTATTAGGTCGTGATCTCCTTTGCAAGCTTAGAGCAACCATATCTTGTGCTCCAGATGGGGCTGTCTCCTTACAATTGCCAGAGGATACTGTTCATTTATTACCAATTTTACTTACAGAAGCTCAAGGAACAGCAGGGGAGGTATCCAAAATCCCCTCTGACATTCCTGAGTCTTTATGGGCCTCATCCCCTAATGAGGTGGGGCTCCTTAAGTCTGCCATGCCTGTTACCTTTAAAGTTAAGGGGGGACCACCCCCCTCCATTCCACAGTATCCATTGTCTAGGGAAGCAATAGAAGGGATCACCCCTATAATTGAGGCTTTGAAAAGCCAGGGTATTATTATTCCATGTCATCACTCTCCATGCAATACTCCCATTTTGCCAGTTAAAAAACCCAAGCCTGGGCCAGATGGTAAACCTGTTTATCGTTTTGTGCAAGATCTTAGAGCGATTAATAATTATGTTATTCCTAGACATTCCATAGTTCCAAACCCGGCTACGATAATTTCATCGATTCCCTATGAATCTACATGTTTCACAGTGGTAGACCTTTGCTCTGCCTTTTTCTCCATACCAGTACATGAGGACTTCCAATATTTATTTGCTTTTACCTGGAAAAATAGACAGTGGACCTGGACTAGACTCCCACAGGGATTTGTAGACAGTCCCACATTATTTTCCCAAATTTTACAGCAGGATCTGGCCTCTATTACCTTTAAGGGCTCCATACTAGTACAATATGTTGATGACTTACTTTTGGCCTCTCCTAATGCTGAAATTTGTCAGGAAGATAGCCGTCACTTACTGCTGGAGCTGCACAAGAGAGGACACAAGGTTTCCAAGACAAAGGTACAATGGTGTTTGCCCCAGGTAGAATATTTAGGATTTATTTTGGCTGCTGGAACTCGCTCTGTCTCTTCTAAGAGAGTCCAGGCCATTCAACAACTCTCTGCCCCCACTACTAAGAGGCAGTTGAGAGCCATTCTGGGAGCAGCTGGGTACTGTAGACAATGGATACCCTCTTTTGGTGAAATTACTAAACCCCTCATAGCTCTTACAAAAAGTTCTGTTCCAGACAGTTTACAGTTGGATCCCCAGCATCTCTCAGCCATAAAAGAATTAAAACGGGCCTTGTTATCAGCACCTGCCCTAGGACTGCCAGATTATAGTAAGCCTTTCACTCTCTTTGTGCATGAACAAAGGGGGGTGGCTTCTGGAGTCCTGACTCAGTCACTGGGGCCTAACCAACGTCCTATAGCCTACTATTCAATTCAGCTGGACCCTGTAGCGGCTGGAGCGCCACCTTGCCTTAGAGCAGTGGCGGCCACAGCGCTTTTGGTAGAAAAAGCCTCTGATTTGGTCCTAGGTAACCCTCTAACTGTGCAATGCCCTCACGAAGTGGAGGCTCTCTTACTACGTCACAGGACACAAGCCTTTTCAGATCAAAGGCTGGCTAAGTATGAAATAACCCTGTTAGGTAATGAGAATATCACTTTAAAACGCTGCACAGTTCTTAATCCAGCAACACTACTCCCTAACTTACCATTCTCGGGGGAACCATTGCACGACTGTGCTTCTTTAGTTGCTATGGCTGAAAAACCCCGTGACGATCTTTTTGATACACCTTTAGAAAATCCTGATCTTGTCCTCTATACAGATGGTTCCTCATTTATGAGAGAGGGAACCCGTTTTACTGGAGCTGCTGTAGTTTCTGATTATGACACCCTCTGGGCAGCTTCTCTGCCTTCCCATTTTAGTGCACAGGCTGCTGAACTTGTGGCTCTTACACAGGCCTGTAATATAGCTAAAGATAAGAGTGCCACCATTTTTACTGACTCGAAATATGGCTTTGGCATATGCCACTTTATTGGTATGATTTGGCGTCAACGAGGCTTTCTAACATCCTCGGGCAAGGCTATTGCCAATGGGGACCTTATCAAGGACCTCTTAGATGCCCTAAAACTGCCTTCTTCCCTAGCCGTTGTACATTGCCCTGCCCACACAGGGAATAGTGATCCTGTTTCAAAGGGAAATGCACGAGCCGATTCTGCAGCCAAGCTAGCTGCATTAGAAGCTCCTGAACATGTATTTAACCTTTCACCTTCTGAGGATATTCCTTCCAACCTAACCTATGACGATTCTGAAGTAGAAAAGTGGAAAAAGAAATTTAAGGCAAAACAGATCAATGGCATCTGGGTGTCTCCGGAAGGTAAGCCATTTCTTCCCCGGAAATTCTACCACCAGGTATGCCTCTCTGTTCACAGAAAAGGCCATTTTGGTACACAAGGCATTGTAGACTCTATTAAGAGAACCTGGATAGCACCAGGTGTGACTAATACAGCATCTCGAATCTGCTCGGGCTGCTCCACATGTCAGTCTTATAATCAGTATGCTTTTAAGGCCAAAGCTTATGGAGGGCGTCCTCTAGCATATACACCTTTTGAGCACTTACAAATTGATTATATTACTATGCCAAAAGCAGGACATTATAAATTTTGCCTTGTTATAGTTGATCAGCTCACTCGGTGGGTGGAGGCCTTTCCCAGCCCCCGAGCCACAGCTGCCTTTGTTGCCAAAATTCTTCTTAAAGAGATAGTACCTCGTTTTGGCCCACCAGCCCGCATCGATTCTGACAAAGGCACACATTTCACTGATTCGATTTTATCCCAAATCTACTCTTTCTTGGGAGTGACTCCAAAATTCCACACGCCCTACCATCCACAAAGTTCAGGCCAAGTCAAACGTATGAATAAAGAGCTTAAGAGTATGATTGGCAAATTATGTACTGAAACCCATTTGAAATGGCCTGATGTTCTACCATTGGCATTATTCTATCTACGAAGTAGACCAAGAGGAGAACTTCATATATCTCCTTATGAAATGCTTTTTGGTCACCCTCCTATCCAAGCTAAAACTTTTTCCCCAGTTTATACATCACTGGTGGGAGGTGATACTTCTGTTGCTTCCTATATACAGGAATTACAGACCAGGCTGCGTGAACTCCATGAGGCAGGAGCTGTGGTCCAGGCAGGACCATTAGACTTTTCATTGCATAACTTCAACCCAGGAGATAAAATATATGTAAAGAATTTTCAGAAAACCAGTGGAACTCAACCTGCCTGGGAAGGACCTTTTCAGGTATTATTGACAACTCCTACTGCCATTAAAATTGGTGAAAAAGACTCATGGATTCATTGCTCTCATATAAAGCCTGCACCATTCATAGGTGAAGAGATTTCAGATAGACCTGAGGTAGACGCTAAAGAGGTAAAAACCCTAAAGATAGCAACTGTTAAAGAGCAAAGGGAGTTCAGAGGAAAAAGGCAGTTCCCATTTAATAATCCCACTGATCAGTTAAATGCTTTGGGACTCAGTCTTCGTAAAGTATCAGGAGACGGAAATTGCCTTTTTAGGGCTTTAGCAGACCAGCTAGAAGGTCACTGTAGAAATCATCTCAGACACAGACAAGAAGCTGCTTCTTATATGATTAACCATAGACAAGAGTTTGAGTCTTTTATAGTAAATGACTCCCCTTTTGAAGAATATGTTGATGAATTAAAGAAATTTGGAAAGTGGGGAGGAAATGATACAATTGTAGCATTTGCTAAGCAGCATCAGCTGAATGTTGTGGTTCATCAATTAAATCAGCCTTTATTGAAAATCAGTGGCACAGACAAAACTGATGCTAGAGAACTCCACATTTTCTACCATAAAGAACATTATGACAGCATTAGAAAGATCAATGACAATTCAGAAACCCCTGCCACTTTGGCATGCAGAGAATTGGGGAACCAGTTAAAACAACGTGGCATACCCCAAACTCTAGCAGCTTAAATACCTTAAAATTTAACAAGCATTTCCTTCCACAGGCAAAAGCACTGAAGCACATGGCCTAGTTTTCTGGCCCACCTCAATTTCTCCCACCCTTTTCCCTACCCTATACCTATTTTTTTTTTAATCCTTTTTGCTTTTTGTTTTGTTTTGACTTTTGAAAGGCACTGAAAAGACCTGGAATTCACCACACCTTTAAGTTCTTTAAGAGCACAAAAGGGTGCTTAGCGAATCTTTTGCTTTTTATTTTTTATTTTTGGTTTTGCTTTGGTTTTTTTTTTACTTTTGTTTCTTTTGCTTTTCTTTAAAACTAAATTTTGTAAACTAAGTGATTATTCAAAGACATTTTAAGTATATGCTGTGGGTGAGGCTATCGGGCCTCAGAAGCTACCAGAATTCTTCTTTTTTTTTATTTACTCTTTCTTTTTGAGAGAACCATGAGTTCTAATGAGTTTTGTTTTATTTATTTATTTTTCTCCTTTCTCTTGTATGTTGTTCTGTTTAACTAAAAAGTACCAGAAATTGCTTGATACCTCACTGAAAACATTGAATATTGAATCTTGCTAATTGAAGTCTTATTTCTTTTTGATGAATTAATCACCACTTTAAATATCTGCTACTGTTATACCAGAGAATTCATGTATAAGATGATGTGGTCTACTTGCTAAAAGAAGATTATGTAATAATGTCTAAAAGAAGATTATGTAACAATGTCTAATATAATCAGCTATTTACATTCGTTTATTATTTATATGTCATTATACTCTGGGTAGGGTTTGGAATTATTGTATATATCACTAATATATTCTCAGTTATGCAGCATAGCACACATTTTTACCATCATATTGTCTTTGGTGAAATTAATGAGATTTCAGAAATATGGAAACTTATCATTTCAGAGACTAACTTGCTGTGAACTCTGATGCAGGCCCTGGAGAGAATATATGTGCAACAAAAGGAGAGACAGGTATACATAAGTCCATGGTTTGCTTATGATGGTGACTATGTAGAGCACAATTACTAGGCACAGTCCAGTATTCATCCTCTCTCCCTCCTAATTTAACCTAATTTAACTGAACTTACTTATCTTTTTATCTCACTCAGTTGAATTCACCTGTGGCCTAGCACAATCACTGGCTGTCTCGGAACCATGAGATATGGTATGATAACCTTTCCATAACATTTTCAGGTGTCATGAACACATACTAAATTTGACTTTGATCCAGACACATGGTGGTAAAAAGTGTTACTGATTGCAAAATGCTATGCTAAGGTTTAGTATAAAAAAAAAAAAATACAGCAATTCAAACAGTTAAAGAAGAAATCCAGCTTTCCAGACCAGAGTCCAGAATCCAGAATCCAGACCAGAGTCCAGAATCCAGTTTTCCAGACCAGAATCCAGTTTCCTCCTGATGACATCTTACCACTTCAAGAAGACAAGAGAACTCAGAGACTTTATATGAACTGTTTTGCTTTATTAGCTTTTACTATCTCCTTTCTGTTATATACTATCTGTAACATGTACTCTCTGCAGAGGCTCTCCCTTTGCAAGACTAATGTCAAAGCGTCGGTTCATGAGGAAAGAAAAAAAATCGCCCCTCTGGACAAAACTTTCCTCTCTTCCTTTTCTGTATTGTTGTTCGCATATTATTAGTCAGCAGAAGTTATTATATTCTTTTTACTGTTCCATCAAGGAAACATTCCATTTCTTGAGGAAGCAAAGGGGGGAAATGTGGTAAAATATGAAAGTTTTTAACAGTCGGTTAGGATAACTGAAAGACGCCAGTTTTTCAAGGACCACCCTTTTGGGGAGGAGATGAACAGTCCGCCTGCTGCGCATGTCAGACTGCCTGCCGGGTACAGTCCGCCTGCTGCGCATGTCAGACTGCCTGCCGGGTACAGTCCGCCTGCTGCGCATGTCAGACTGCCTGCCGGGTTTTTTGACTTCCGGGGTGGAGAGAACGGGAGTAGCCTTTTTGCCGGTTGGCGGGACTCCGGGCGGCGCGGCACAGACGGTCTGACTCACTCCAAAGGTGGCCTAAATCGGTTTGGTGAGTTTTTATAAGGAATATAGACTAAGCCTAGATTTAAGACGATTTGTACTGTATTTCTGTTTTCCTATCCTTCTAATCAACAACACCTTATATACAATAAAGGCTCTATCTAGAAAACCAGAAGCTTCTTCCATTTACTAGTCTGGGAGATGAATTAAGGGAAGGGTTAAGTAGGGGAGATTTATGATCTAATATCCAATTTTAAATCTCACACTAGGTTTGATAAAAAAAAAAAAAAATTTGCCTAGAGTCATGAATTTCCTAAGAGGACTCCTTGTTTTTAACCTCTATTATGTATTATAAAGATGTTATTTTGAATTACGTTTTTGTCTCTTTGTCATAATACATTAGTAGAGTCTGGCCTCAGTGAGGACTGGAATTGTGTTTTAAGCAATATTTAAAATTTCTTCTAGTGCCTGGCAAGTACTCTGCCCATAAGACGTGCTTAATAAGCTTTTATTGAATTGATTTGGGTTGAATTGACTTCATAAAAAGATATAACAAGATTTCCTTTTCCTAGAGCTCACAAGGTGTTGACAACACCTGGAAGTACTTGAGGAATTAATAACACAATAAACCATACAATAAATACCCTTTATGACATAAACCCACAGAGAGCTAGACGACAACAAGCAAATTATTCAAGAGAAATACCAATAAACGTCTCTTCTTGGTGGGTGATGGCACTAAATTAACTTGTGTATTTTCTCCCTTGTGCATTCTACTTCCCCCAATATATTTTTAAGAAGAAACCCAACAAAAATGAATTCTCAGCATAAATTCCTCACCCACTTCATTTTCTTCATTTTTTCTGTCAATGGAAATCTAGTGTACTTTGTCTTTGCCAGGGCAGGAGAGCACTCCCTGGCCACTCCTTGGCAAAAAAGGACAGGAGGGAATAAGTAGTCACCATTTTCTTACCTTCTCCCCTCTCCCTGTTTCTCTTGCCTCTCTACCTTTGTCTCTCTGCCTGTCTACCATGCTCCTTCTGCAGGAAACCTTTCCTGTATTCCCTTAACAATGGTGTCTTTTGGTTAGATGCTCTCCTGATCATCCCATCTAGATATTGTTTGTACAGAGATTTTTGTACGCTATCTCACTTAACAGACTGTACGTTCCTTTAGGGCAGGTAGGGATGTGCTATAGCAAGTGCAAACTTGTTTGGAAATTGGTTTATGTTAAATTACCACATTTTTGCTTCCAATTTTCAATACATCAGAGCTGTCCAGTGCTTTGTTGATCATTTAGACTTGGGAAAATGATATGAACAATGTTTAATTTTACAGATTAAACTGAAAAGTGCATCCTGAATAGGTTGGGGCTTTTGGAGTCAGTTGTTAACCATTTTCCAGCACAAACCATAACATAACCTTCTTTTTTGTATCCACAGAGTAGGTCATGGTACAAGACACAGAGTAGGGGATGGATAAATGCTTGTCAACTTGAGCTGTCTTGAGGCTAGAGCTTCTTTAAGGCCTAGAGAGAGGACACTAGTAAAGGTAAGGGGTGCTGCTCTTTGGAATTTCTATTTCTATTGTAAATTTCATGGTCTGCCAACAAAAAAGGAAGAAGATTTTTTTAAAGCCTTATCCTAAATTTTTGGCTGTTAACATGTTGGAATCAAGTCAATTAAGAAATAAGCAGGTAGCGGAGCCAAGATAGTGGAGGAGAGGCTGTGACTCCCACAAGCTCCAGATAAACCCATCCATTCACACCCAAATAATGCAGTAAAAAAATCAAAACCCAGAACAGCCTAGTGCACATAAGAACAGAGTGAGACTATTTCTCCACAAAAGAGGGAAATTCTGATCACCTACTGATCAGGCTGAACAGCACAACATGCAGTCCGGACCCAGCCAGGGACACTGCTTCTAGTGCATGTCAGAGTCTTCAGCACCAGCAGCTTCTGAGGCTCCAATCAAGGACTGGTGAGGGGTTTCAGTGGTAGACCGGGGTGAAATGGAGGCAGTATCTACTGGAGTTGTGGCATAGCACACTCAGTCTGAACTAGTGGTGGTGGCCCAGTGTGGAAGGGGCAAAAGCACACCAAGCTTCCAACCGTAGAGAATCAGAGTTCAATCAGATTTCCATTTCTGGGTCAAAGAGAAAGCGGTTGTGATTACTCACAAGTCAGGCAGACTGAGAAGAAGCCCAATAACCCCCTGGGCCACACTGTAGCATGAACAGTGTGTCCTAGAAGCAGCGACACACTTTAAGAAGGACTTAAAAGCCAAGAAATAGTAAGCCAGGATGAGTAGGCAGAGAAAGCAGAAGAACATCGAAAACTTCTTTGGGAGAAAAGTAGACCCACAATACATCCTCAGAAGAACAAGATAATAACAGGGTCAAAGTTCCAACATCCAAAGCTTCCAAGAAAAATGTGAACTGGTCTCAGGCCATGAATGCTCTCAAAAGGGACTTTGAAGAGAAAGTAGGAGAGATAGAAGAAAGATGTAGAGAAAGGGAGGAAGGAATGGAAAGAGAAATGAGAGCAATGCAGGAGAGTCATGAGAAAAAATTCAACAGTTTGAAAAGCCAAATGAAAAAGGAGATTAAAAAAACTGCTGAAAATAATTGCCTAAGAATTATAATTGAACAAATGGAAGATAGTGATCTTATTAGAAACCAAGACACAGTAAAGCACATCCAAATGAATGAAAAAATAGAGAGCAATGTGAAATATCTCCTTGGAAAAACAGCTGACCTGGAAAATAAATCTAGGAGAGATAATTTGAAAATCATTGGACTACCTGAAAACCATGACCAAAACAAGACCTTAGACACCATCCTCCAAGAGATTGTAATGGAAAATTGCCCTGATATTCTAGAAGCAGAAGCTAAAATAGAAATTGAAAGAATCCACCAATCACCTCCTGAAAGAGATCCCTAAAGGAAAACCTCCAGGAATATTATAGCCAAATTCCAGAACTCCCAGGTCAAGGAGAAAATATTGCAAGCAGCTAGAAAAAAGGGAATTTAAATACTGTGGTGCTCCAATAAGGATAAAGCAAGATCTAGCAGTTTCTACATTAAAGGACCAGAGGGCAGGGAATATGATATCCCAGAGGGCAAAGGAACTGGGACTACAGCCAAAAATCACATACCCAGCAAAACTAAGCATCATCTTTCAGAGGAAAACATAGAATTTCAATAAGAAAGAAGACTTTCAGGCATTTGTTATGAAAAGACCTGAACTGAATAGAAAATTTGGCTTTCAAATTCAAGACCCTGGAGAAGCATAAAAAGATAAACAGGAAAAAGACTTCATGAGGGATATTAAAACATCAAACTGTTTATATTCCTACATGGGAAGATAATACTTTGAATCCATAAGAAATATCTCAGTAAGGAATTAACAGAGGCCACAAGTCTGAACTTAATATGAAGGGATGATATCTGTAAATCATTTATGTTTTGTTCTTTGTGGGGGTAGCTTATGTCTGGGGCCAGATTTGGGCTTGGGGCCTCCTGGGTCCAGGGCTGGTACATTGTCCACTGTGCCACCTAACTAACCCATAACGGCATCTTTAAAATAGGGTTGAGGTGGAGGAGAAATAGACTGGGGGAGGGGGAAGGGGAGAGAGAGGTTGTTCACATGAAGGAACAAGAAAAAAGCTTATGGAGGGGAGGGGAAGAGGGGGAAGGAATTGGGGAGTGAGTGAACCTTAATATCATCAGAATTGCCTCAAAGAAGGACTAACATACATACTCAAGTGGGCATAGTAATATATTTTTTGCCCTGAGGGAGGGGAGGGAGATAAGAGGGGTGGGAGAGGGGAAGGAGGGAAGGGCAGATTGGGAGAGAGAGCAGTAAAAAGCAAAATACTTTCAAGGAAGGTAAAGATGTTCTTTATAACTGCACAAGTATGGCATATTGAATTGCTTGATTTCATAGGGAGGGTTGAGGAAAGAGGGAGGAAGAAAATTTGGAACATAGAATTAGCTCAAAGACCTTAAACTCAACAGAGTTGGCTCATGGAGGGAATAACATTCACACCCAGTTGGGAGGAGTAATCTATTTAACCCTACAGGAAAGTATGAGGGGAAGAGGATAAGGAAGGAAAGGTGAAAAAAAGGGAGTGCAGAGCAGGGGAGGGGACAGTCAGAAGTAAAACACTTTTGAGGAGGAATAGTTTAAAAGAAGATAGAAAATAGAGTAAATACCATGAGAAGGGAATAGGATGGAGGGAAATAGTTATGATGATTGAATATAATGGCAGAAAGTATGGTACCTACTTTGCTGGGCTAATATGAAGAAAATTCTTTATCAAGTTTAAGGTACTTTATTTAGGTTATGATGAACAGGATACTATCAGAAAAACCTGGAAAGACCTACATGAACTGAAGCCGACTGAAATGTACTGTATACAAAATAACAGCAATAGTGTAAGATGATCTGCTGTGAAGCATGTGGTTATTTTCAGCAAGACAATGATCCAATATAACCCTGAAGGACTTATGAAAATGGCAACCCATCTACAGAGAAAGACGTGATAGTATCTGAAAATAGATGGAAACACATTTTTTTTATTGAGGCAATTGGGGTTGGGTGACTTGCCCAGGGTCACACAGCTGGTAGGTATTGAGTGTCTGAGGCTGGATTTGAGCTCAGGTACTCCTGATTCCAAGGTTGGTGCTCTATCCACTGCATCACCTAGCTGCCCCTGGAAACACGTTAAAAATATATATTTTTTATCTTTGATAATTCCTCAATCTGAAGTTTTGGGTTTTTTTTTGACTGTTTTCTCTCACAACCTAGCTAATGTGGCAATGTTTTTCATGACTAGTCATGTATAACTTATTTTGAAATGCTTGAGTTATAGTGGGTGGGGAGTGGGAATGGAAGAGAAAGAAGTTGGAACACAATTTTTTAAAAAATTGGTGTTAAAATTTGTTTTTACATATATTTTGGAAAATAAAATTCTATTCAATAAAAAAGACAAAAAAAAAATAAGCAAAGAAACCCTTGTATTCTTTATGCCTTTAAAGTCTTACTGAAGTTCCAACACCTTTTAACTCCTTGTAAGTAGAGCTTAGTGCATTGGTTTTCTATGTATTTTCACAGGGCCAACACATAGTAGGCACTCAATAATTGCTCACTGAGTAGTTGATTAAGTAATATGGGGACATGTTAATTTATCTTCTTTCCTTTTCCTCTTCTTCTCCTGTCTTTTTCCCCTTTCCCTGTTCCCTCTATCAGAGTTTTCTGGTTCTGGTTATGCAGAGGTCACTTTGAATCACTTCCTTTTGGTCTTTCCATGTGTCCTTTCTTTTTTTACATTTGTGTCTCTCATGGTACCTCAATACTTGCATTTTATGAATATAAAATCACTTCTTCAGTCATTCTACAGTCATTTCACTATAGATTGTTTCCAGTATTTTGTCATTATAAATTGAACCACCATGGGTATTTAAAATTGGTAGTTGTGACAGCCTCTCAGAACACATCCTAGAGGCTGAAGGCAGATTGGACAAGTCCTCACTTCTGTGGGGCATCCCTCCAGGTAGAAACACAGATGATCAAACTGCCATTTTCAGAGGAATTTTGAGGAGTGATGGAACACGGGTGATGGTCAGGTCCTTGGTATGTGTGACATATCATGTCAATAACTGCATGATGCTGTGCCTCCCTGTGGGCCTGCATGTCACTCTCAGTAAGAACATCTCTCTATATTAGGTGTATTAGGAAAGTAGAGAGTCTCTTTAGTCCTCAACAGATGTAGATGTGCATATGGATGAGAGAGTTCAGGGTGGCTCCCCTGAGGAATGGAAATAAGATCAAAACTATTCAAAGAACACATATCTTTAAGTTTTTGACAAAGAACACATTGGTGAGCATGGAATGTGTAAGACTGGGATGAGAAACATAATCTAGGATGTCAGTTGTGGATTTTGCCTTAGTGGCACAGATCTAAACACAAATGGGTGCTTAAAATGGAAGAAAAACAATACACATTTTAAGTACTGAAACCTATGCACATCTTTTGGGAAACTGTTCATTGTTCCTGCCCATAGGCTTCAGGCTCTGTGTGGATAACACAGCAACATGCCTGGCTTCATAAGCCCATTAGGGAATATTAGTCTCTAAACAGAGAATGTAACATTTAAGAAAACTAAACAAGTTTTGGATGGGGGACATGGTATGAAAAACTTTAAAAGCCAGAGGATTGATATTTAATGCTGGAAATAATAGCAACCCCCTGGAGTTGGGAGGAATTACATAGTAGGTCTGCATTTTGTGAAGATCACCATGACACTTGAGGGGAGAATTAACTGGTAAGGTGATAACCCTTATGCCAGGGAGGCTCAGCAGCAGGTCATTTTAATTGCTGAGCCATGGGATTAGGACCTGAGATAGGGTAGGAGCAGTGGCAGAGAAGATAAGGGGACATATGTCAGAGATGGTGCAAAGGTAGCAATGACAGAACTTGGGTTGGGCCAGTGGGCCCCAGATACTAGGAACACAAATAGAAAACGTAGCTTGTCTTCTCAAGGAGTTTAAGATTTACTCACATGATGCAAAGTTATTTGGATAGCTAAATATGCAATAAACATAACATCAATCATATATAAATAAACTTGAGAAAAAGATTAGTGCCATCAGGAGAAAGACTTCAAATGGAATTGGATTCAGTATTTTATGGTGAATGGCACTGTGAGATCAGCACTTAAAGAAGGAAAAGTTCCCTCCCTGGTGGGCAGATGATGCTACCCTCAATAGTAAAATGGAAATCAGGAAGAGCAAAGAGTTTGGGAAGTTAGTAAGAAGAGAGGAAGCTAATGGATTCAGTTTTTTTCATATTGAAATTGATGTATTTATACGACATCCAGTTTGAGATGCCCAGAATACATTTGGGGATAAGATACTGGAGGTCAGAAAAGGTTAGAGCTGGACAACTCTATGTGAGAATTTTCAGCATAGGGATAGTAACTGAATTCAGTGCAGCCAACGAGATCACCAATTGAAATTAAATAGGAAGAAGAGAGGAGGTCCTAATTCAAGTCCTTGTTGGACACCCAACTAATTAGGTATGACTTGGAAGAAGAGACAGCAAAGAAGACTGAGAAGAATTGGTGAGTGTGGTGTCTGAAAAGTAGTCTCTCAATTTTATTAAGTATATTTAGAAAGAAAGCCTTATAATGCATAGTGAGAGGCTTCATGATTTTATATGGAATAATTTAAAATTTGCCTCATTATATTAAAAAAAAGCCTAATAAATAATTTCTTTTGCATTCGGGGGAAAACATCCAGGATTTCATTGTCATTCCTAGTATCCTGCTGGTGTGCAGAGACACTTGGCTGGAACTGGCACACTTTTCAAATTTTCATGAAAATTACTCTCACTTCCTAAAAGGGACTTTAAGCTTTCACCTAGTACAAGACTTCCATTTTATAGATGAGGAAACTGATTCTTGCAGAGGTAAAATGATTTGCCCAGGGTCACACAATCTAGGGCAAAGACATTATTAGAATTTTTGCCAGATACCATTTATATCATAGCTCAATGTGGATATTTTCCATGTCTAACTTTCCTTTCACCTCTCCCTTCTTCCTGACTGCATCCTTGTAGACTAAAAGTTAACTTGTGAACATTAACTACGAATGGAAAGAGAAAGAAGAATTTTGAGTATCAATCTAGGGATTAATGAGCAGATTTTATGTAAAGAAGTGGTCTTTCCAAACTGACTTTCAGAAAATTTGTAACTGAGATAGGACTAGTTCATTTTGGTTGTGGCTCTTTCTCAGGAGCTGACAACATGTGGAGGAGAAAGGGCAATTTCTTCCACTTCCAGTAGAATGCCTTATGCCCTTCATCTGGCTTCTAAGCTGTTCTATCCAATCAATTATTCATGTATTATTTCCTATATTCAGACACATAACCCAATTATAAAGAGAAGGCAGTCCTCTCAAGGATCTCAAGATCTAAAGGCATACAGTGGTTTTCTTTTTTGTTTTCAGGTAAGCAAATAGGGAATAAGTAGGATATAAAAATGGAAATAATGTTCAGTGAATGGAATAGTTGGTTGTTCTTTGTTCTTGAAGAAGACCAAAATGGCATAACTATGTTGGGGCAAAGATACAGTGTCTGACTGGGGTTGATCAAACTCATATGAGTGAGGAAGGCTTTACCACAGCTTGGGCACAAAGAGTCCTTATAAATGTTTGTAGTGAAGATGTCTCTAAATTGGTACATCTCACATTTCTTTTGAACTACTGTGATTAGGCTTTGCTCATAAATCTCCTTCTTTGATATGAGCTTGCCATGCTGGAAAGTCCTACGCCATTATCTCCCAGGTCTCATAGTGGATTCGAAAGTTCTTCAGGGAGACCTTGAGAGGGCCTTGATATCACTTCATCAGACCTCAGTGTGAATGTTTGCCTTGTGTCAATTTTCCATAATATAGTCTTTTAGGTAAATGTCCTTTTGGCATTCAGTGTTGTGCTTGCTGCAGTTGAGTTTAAATGATTGATAATTGAACTTAAGCAATGACCTCAGTGTCTAGTACCTTTTCTTGCCAGACAATCTTCAGAATCTTCCTAAAACAATTCAAATAGAAGGAATTCAGTTCCCTGGAATGATGCTGGTAAGTGGTTTAAGTTTCATAGGCATACAACAATGAGGTGAGCACCAATGGCTCTGTAGACCTTCAGTTTGGGACACAGCCTGCTACCTCTTCTCTCCCATGCTGTCAAACACTGACTAGTTCTGGCAGTGCATGAGTCAACCTCATCATCTATGTTTACACCACTGGAAAGTATACTACCAAGGAAAGTGAACTTATTTACAACATTCAACATTTCTCCATTTGCCATAACCAATTGTTCAATATTTGGATGGTATGGTGCTTACTGGTGGAGAACCTCTGTTTTCTTTGTATTAATTGCCGGGCCAAAATTAGCACAAGTAAAGAATCAATTCATATTTCTTTCTACATCATCCTCAGAGGGTGCATTAAGTACACAATCATCTGAGAACAAAAAATCACACTCAAACTCTCCCTCTGCTTTAGTCTTGGTTTGTAGTCTTGTCAAGGTAAATCATTTACTCTAATTGTGGTAGCTGACCTTGATGTTATTTTCATCCTTATTGAAGGTATCCAATAACACCATGGAAAACCTTGTGCTGAAAAACATGGGGAGAAGCACATAATCCTGCTTTAACCATTGGCATCTGGGAAAGCATGAGATCATTGTCCACTATCCATAACCCAGGCAGTAATGCCATCATGAAACTGATGTACAATACTATGAATTTACTGGTCAAACCAATTTTGCATGGGATAGCTAGGTAGTACAGGAGATAAAACACTGGCCCTGTATTCAGGAGGACTTCAAATCCAGCCTCAGACACTTGACATTTACTAGCTGAGTGAGCCTGGGAAAGTCACTTAACCCTCATTGCCCTGCAAAAAAAAAATGCCATAATTTTCCATAAACCCTCACAACTCTATAATCAAATTCCTCTGTTAAACAAATGTTGTGTACAGACCTCTCTTCTGGCATTTATCCTTGAACTGTGAAGCAGTAAACACCATACCAACCCATTCCACAGCCCTTTCTGAAGCCATATTGGCTCTCTGGTAAATGACCATCTTTCAGGAGAAAGATCAGCATATTAAGGAGGACTCTGGTAAGACTATTGTTAGCTATGATTCAGAGAGAGAACTTCCCCATCCCCCAGACACACCCTATGAGGATCACAGGAAAACCTGTTTCAGGATGATGTAGATGACCTTTGATGTCTTCAACGCCTAACCAAGCTAAGTGTTCCATACCACCTGCTTCAGTCACCTTCATGGCCTTTGGAAGAAATTCTTCTCATTTGCTTATTCTGTGAGTGGAAGTCTTCACATGCTTGGGGTAGAGTGTTTGAGACCCCTCAGCCTCAACCTAGTATAACCTGTCTATTGAAATGGTTTATCAAGGTGTGGCCATTATACACATTATCAAGCTTGCTACAGTGGTTTCCTGAGACCACAGGTGAGAGTTAGATGAATTAGGTGAAAACCAAAGGTGGAAAGCAGCCCTGAAAAGGTTCAGCAGCCCTTACACTGTAGGTGCTAGTCCTCCCCAGGTACCCCCAAGCCCCAAAGTGGCTAAAGAGAAATGCTGGAGCCAGGATTTTAAAAGCTTTAAATATCATAGGAAACTTTTAATGCCCCTCATAGGCAACTAAGAAATGATCATTTACTGTTTGACTTAAAAGCAGTGGGAAAAAGCATTATCAGAACAGCTCTTCCAATCACTTTGGCAGCTACCTTGGGGAGGACAGACATGAGTCAGGGAGGCTAGTTAGATCACTATGGCAATAGTCCATGGAAAAGAGCATGAATACCTGACTTATGTTGGCCCCTATGTTAGAGGAGAAAAAAAAAAGATGAGTCAACAAATCTTGGCAATTATTCCACAATGAGAAAGGAAGAGTATCTGACTGTGCAATTATGGGGAAATCCAAGAAAGAAGGACAATGGTTCTTTCTTTCCACCCCAAGTCAGCACAGGAAGAAAACAGAGATCCGTGGACACTGAGGATGGGGGCCTTAGCTGAGTCTTCTAACTTGTAACTGAACTATGGCCTTGGGCAGTATGTCCAGAAAATGACTTAACCTGGCAGCAAAGAGAAAACAGAGTACCCAGAAAGGAACAGAGAGTACTCAACATTGCCAAATGCCCCAGAAAGGTCAAGAATAGGGACCAAGAAAAAGATATGAAATTTAGTAAAAAAAAAGAGGGCAGAAGTGAATTTGAACAGAGACGTTTCTGGTAGGGCTTGAGTAAAATCCAAAATTAGAGCTTGAGGAGTGGGAGATGCAACATTTGGGTAAAGTCTTTCATCTGTTTTTTCTACCAATTTTTAGTTGCCAAATTCAATGACCTTTTCTAAAAGAAAGTTTTTTTTTTTAAATTTTTTTTTGGGGGGGGCAATGAGAGTTAAGTGACTTGCCCAGTATCACACAGCTATTAAGTGTCAAGTGTCTGAGGCTGGATTTAAACTCAGGTCCTCCTGAATCCAGGGTTTGTGCTTTATCAACTGCACCACCTAGCTAGCCCCTCAATGACCTTTTCTTAATCACATTTTTTTCAATCTCGCTGAAGCCTTTGATACTGTTGCTCACCCTCTCCTTACTACTCTCTTCTCTCTTGATTTTCAGGATACCATTCTGTCCTGACTCTCCTCCTACCTAGATGACCATCTCGTCTCTTCCTCTTTTGATGGCTCCTCATGCATATCTTGGCCTTTATAGGTGTTCCTCAGGCTTCTGCCTGGATCCTCTTCTCTTTCTGTCCATCCTATTTCATTTGGTGATCTCATCAGCTCTCATGTATTTAATTGTAATCTCTTTACTGGTGAATGTCAAGTCTACTTATTTTTCCCTGATCTTTCTGCTGACTTCCAATCTCACATCTTGAACTTCCTTTCAGATATCTCAAACAGGACATCCAGTGGACTTCTTTAATTCAACCTGTCCAAAACAGAACTTATTATCTTTCTCCTTGAATCATATCCTCTGTCTAAATGAGGCAGGTATATGGCTCAGTGCATGGAGTACTAGACCTGGAATCAGGAAGATCTAAGTTCAAATCTGTCCTCAGACACTTACTAACTACTTGACCCATGGCAAATCACTTAATCTACATTTGCCTTAATCCATTGAAGAAGGAAATGACAAACTACTTCAAGACAATATGGTCCATGGGGTTACAAAGATTTGGGTCTCAACAACAATAACAACAACCAAAGAACCAAAGAACCAAACAACCAAACAACTGTGGGAATTTATTGTGATTTGGGGACCCTGCCTTTGGGCTGAGGTGAAAAAGCCTTAGGCCCTCAGGATTTTTTTCTGTGTAAGAGGGGCTAGTGCCCCTTCCCCTCTGCTTCAGCCAAGCTGAAAAGCCCTGGGGGCCTTAAGAAACGCAGGCCAGGCAGATGGAGATCCTGGGCTTACCCTGCCAGTCCCAAGCACACAGCAGGGTGCACAGGCCCCCCGAGCCCTGGGTGTGGTGTGGCACAGCAGACTCGAGTCCCCTGGCTGCAGCCCTCGCACAGCAGGCAGATTAGCTTGGCATGTATGCAGGCACAGGGAGCCTGAGTTTTGAGGGGAGAGAAGGAAGATATATACCAGGGAGTTAGATAGTAAGGGAGGACGGACAGAAGGAGGACACCAGGGGCATGCCAGAGGACTAGGAGGACACAAGGAGGTCGGTGAGAGAAGAAGCTCTTTGGGGTTTGTCATGACAGTACAGAAAGGGGGTTCACCAAAGAGACTGAGGCTATGGTAGTGAGAGAGAAGTCAAAGAGTCAAGTAAAGGGGGCTTGGAGTTAGAAGAAAGGAGCTGACAGGCCTGGACATCATTGGGGATACATTTGGTGTGACACTGGGATTGACCTCACCCAAACCTTGGTACATTTGGGTTGAACATGGCTCATTTACTGTGAGGCAAGTTTAAGGGATTAGAAGGTTCCTTAGCAGAAGGTGGATCCTGCAGTGGTGGAATGACAGCTATCTTTTTTAGTTCCTCCCCTGATGGTGACACTTCAAGACTGGTAAGTCCAGGGGGTTTAATGTAACATTAGGAGCTCCAGAATTATCAAGATGTTGACTTAAAGATGTTGGGGCTTCTCTCATAGCAGAAAAGAGCATAGGCTTGTTCTTTTCTACAACAGGAAGCTTGCTAGTGTCTAAAGGGTGCATCTCCTTCTTTTGTTGGTCTTCAGAAACCATCATCTTCATTTCTTGGATAGGAATGGCTTTTAGCTCAAGATTTGCCTGCTCTTTATTACCTGGGGCAGTCTGGCAGTCACTGTCCTGGGGAACATTAAGACTCTCTTTGTTATCCTCAGTGATACTAGCCACTACAGCCATAGGCACAGTTGGGTTTGGTGGATTCAGCATGTTGTTATTGGGAAAATTTCCAGGTACAGGTGTGGGTAAAGAAGTAGAATTGGCCCGCACATTTCTTGGCAATTCTGCACACTGCATCAGAGCTGGGGTGGTCTGGCATGCCAGAGACAACTTAGGTGTTTTTGAGTTTTGTCTGCCTGGACTTGGTGTAGTTTTCCTACTGGACCCAGGACTAGATCTCTGGCTATTGCTTGGACTAGCTTGCTTTGTTCCTCCAGCATTAGCCTGCTTTCCAGAATTAACTACAACACAAGCAAACAAACACAAAAACAACTTCCCAATTACTATAGAAGTCTATAGCATTATTCTAGTATTTAAGGATAAAAAATGAATAATTCTTGACTTCCCACTCTCTCAACCCTCAATCCCCATCCAAGCTGTTGCCAAGGCCTGTTGATTCCACCTTTGTAACATCTCTTGAATATAACCCCTTTTCTCCTCTGATATTGCCACTACCCTGATTCAGGCCCTCATCACCTCTCACTTTAAATAATACAATAACATGTTCATGAGTCTGTCTATCTCAAGTCCCTGCCCACTCCAATCCATCCTCAATTTGGCAAGTACAATGATTTTGCTAAAGCACAGGTTTGAACAAGTCACACACTTCCTTACTCAATAAATTCCAGTGGTTCCCTCTTACTTTTAGAATCAAATGCAAAATTTTCTGTTTGGTTTTCAAACCCCTTTATATCCTAATTCCCTTTTGTATTTTCAATTTTTGTACACATCACTCTTTAAAATGTACTCTTCAGTCCAGTGACACTGGCATCCTCTCTCTTATATGAATAAGAAACTCCATCTTTATATACTAGGCATTTTCTTTGGCTATCCTCCATACTCTTCAGTTCTACCTGTTGATTTCTACAGCTCCTTTTTTTTCAGGGCAATGAGGGTTAGGTGACTTGCCCAGGGTCACACAGCTAGTGCCAAGTGTCTAAGGCCAGATTTGAACTCAGGTTCTTCTGAATCCAGGGCGGGTGTTTTATACACTGTGCCACCTAGCTGCCCCTACAGCTTCTTTTCAGTCCCAACTCACCTGCCAGTTACTTCACAAAATGTGACCATGTCATACCCCTACTTGAACATATCTAGGAGTTTCCTATAGAATATACATTATTTGGAGCAGGAAATGCCTTCACTTTTTCTTTGTATCTTCAATACTTAGCATGGTGTCTGTAGGCACTCAATAAATGTTTATTGATTAATTGTTTATAATCAGAGGAATTTCATAGTTATGGCTTGCTTTGAAGCTATGACAAGATTTTGGATCTTCTCAAACCTGTGTATTAGGGGAAGTTAGAATGTAGGTCACAAAAGCTGAATTTCTTTTTTGTCAGAAGGATGGAGAGCAAGGGTCTTTGAAGAGATAGCAGCATGCATATTGAAGTTCCCAAATATAGGATGAGGATAGACAATGAGCTCTGATGGATATCAAGAGTTTTCATGCTCCTGGTCACAAGAGGTGGGCCATGAGAAGACAAGATACCACTACTGACAAAATCCCAGGTGTCAGCGAGGTGGGGAAGGGCAGCTATCAACCCTGTGCTATCATCATATTTCACCTGAAATCACCTTCTCACCAGAATTGACTGCCCTTAATACTACTCCTGACCTGAGGATCCATGCCCTGTATCACATACAAGAATAGTATTAAAACAATGGAAACCTTCATCACCTCTTATACCCTCTCCCAAAACCAATTTACCCTTTATCTTCCCTAATTCTTATTTTACCATGTAATCTCTTTTCTTTCTCTTTCTTTCTTTCTTTCTTTCTTTCTTTCTTTCTTTCTTTCTTTCTTTCTTTCTTTCTTTCTTTCTTTATCATAAAAGTATTTTATTATTTTGCAGTTACATGTAAAGACAGTTTTCAACTTTTGT
This sequence comes from Dromiciops gliroides, assembly GCF_019393635.1. Taxonomy (NCBI): domain Eukaryota; kingdom Metazoa; phylum Chordata; class Mammalia; order Microbiotheria; family Microbiotheriidae; genus Dromiciops; species Dromiciops gliroides. The sequence continues at coordinate 3,782,221 of NC_057865.1, read as the reverse complement.
TTTCATAGGATTTTTAATTCCAAATTTTTCTCCCTCCCTCCCCAAGACAGAAAGCAATGTGATATAGGTTATATATGTACAATCACATTAAACACTTTTCTGCATTAGTAGTGTTGTGAAAAAAAGAATCTGAACACAAGGGAAAAAAAACGCAAAAAAGAAAAAAAAACAATGAAAAAGTAGAAACAATATGGTTCAATCTGCATTCAAAATCCACAGTTCTTTTTTCTGGATATAGAGAACACACTCCATCATGAGTTCTTTGGAATTGTCTTAGATCATTGCAGTGCTGAGAAGAGCCAAGTCTATCCCAGTTGATCATTACACAATGTTGCTGTTACTGTGTACAATGCTCTCCCAGTTCTGCTCCCTTCACTCAGCATCAATTCATGTATGTCATTACAGTTTTTTTTCCTGAAATCTGCCTGCTCATCATTTCTTATAGCACAATAGTATTCCATGACATTTATATACCGCAACCTACTGAGCCATTGACCAATTGCCCCTCAATTTCCAATTCTTTGCCACCACAAAGAGAGTTGCTAGAAATATTTTTTTTGCCATGTACTCTCTCTTCCTGGTACATATGGACCTCTTCTCTACTGGCATACAATCACCTTTACCATAGATCATATCTTCTTACATGTCTTTTAAAATCTTGTGTTCATTAGGATCTAGTTGTTCAAACTTTTGAGTCATGTCTGAAAATTTGTGACCCCATTTGGGGTTTTCTTGGCAAAGGTACTATAGTGGTTTGCTGTTTCCTTGTCCAGTACATTCAACAAATGAGGGAAATGAGGCAAAGAAGGTTAAGTGACTTGCCCAGGGTCACATAGTAGGTAAGTATGTGAAGCTGGATTTGAACTCAGGAAGATGAGTCTTTCTTACTCCAGGTGTGGCACTCTATTCAATGCACCACCTAGTTGCCCTCATTGGGATCTAGCTTTCTCCCAAAGATGACATATTACTTGACAATGTCTCTAAAACTTGTCCTTTCTTTTTTCATATCACCTGAAGCTCAGAAACAGTGCTAGATGTTAGGTTGTTCTTTACTTCTCAATAGTCCTTTCCAAGACCACCTCATCATCAATTAATAATCAGTTCTCACTTAAAGTTAACTTCATACTCTACAGTTGTTTGGTTCTGTCATGGAAGGACTTCCAGGCAACTCTATTCCCCTCTCCTTCCCCAATTAAGTTTAGATTTGGCCACATTTATCTTTTCCAAATCCCAATCTGGTTGCTAAAACTGACATAAAACATCTCATATAATATCAGTAAAAAAGGAAGTCAGCAATACTGGAAAAATATGAGACTTTGAATGTGTAACAGGAGAAAGAAAATATTGGTGGTTGAGTGATGATAAGCCCCCAAATGGGAAGAAGGCACACTCATTCTGCTACCCCCATCTTTAGAGGATGCTTTGAAGTAGATAAGTTTGCCCTACCTGTTAGAGAAGCTTTGCTCAGTGATGCCTGAGACCAGGAGAATCAACAAAGTATTTGCAGTGGACTTGGATAGGCAGGGTGTAATTATAGCAGCCATGATAGAGGTAGATACTTTGGCCAGCATTGAAAAATGGAGGGATGTTGCTTCAAGATAAAAGGAAGGAGGGGCAGCTAGGTGGCGCAGTGGATAGAGCACTGGCCCTGGAGTCAGGAGTACCTGTGTTCAAATTCGGCCTCAGACACTTGATACTTACTAGCTGTGTGACCCTGGGCAAGTCACTTAACCCCAATTGCCTCACTAAAAAAAAAAAAAAAGATAAAAGGAAGGAGAGGCATTTCATATAAAGATAGAGCCTGGATTAGGCTCTGGTGTCCAGGCTCAGCAATAACAAAATAGCTCAGGGAAAGGTAGATTGGCTTTACTCTTGCAATGACTGGAAAAGTTTTGAGGAACTTGGGCAAATGTAGCAAGGTATCTGAGGTTCAGGGGGAGGGGCAATGGGAATGTCTCCCTTCTATTTTTGTCTATACTACAATATATCTTACTTCAAAGTAGAAAATATGTGGCCATAAAAATATGCATCTGTTGCAAGTGAGAATTCAAGGATATCCTTGTTATTGGGGATAGGGTGGAGGGAGGAGTGGGTATCTACCTCACAATATTCCTTTTTGTTTTTCCATTTTTGCCCAGTGTCACACAGCTAGTTAGTGTCAAGTGTCTGAGGCCCGATTTGAACTCAAGTCCTCCTGAATCCTGGGCTGGTACTTTATCCACTGCTCCACCTGGATGCCCCCTACCTCTCAATATTTGTAAGAGAATTCCTGCAGCTTCATGGAAACTCTCCACCAGGAACATGGCCAAGCTAAATTTCAAAGTGGGAAACTGAAGTACATAAATATTTATGTTAATTATCTACCACCATAATCATCCAGTCCATAATCTTAACAGTTATCATGCATGCTTATATCTACCCATGCTGATGTTGGAGTCAAAATGGCTCAGAAAATTCAGTGACTTGCCTCAGTTCTTCCAAATTCCCATCCAAATAACTTCAAAGAACACCTCAAAGTGAATTCTGGAGTGGTAGAACCCACAAAAGTTTGGGGTAAAACCCAAGTCAACTTAGGTCAAAAAGTCTGTCAAACCAGGGTGAGAGTAGAGGACAGTGCAGAGAAGGCTGACTCCAGGATACCAGCAGCTGGACTTGGGAGCAACTGATTCAACAGGGGCAGTAGAGGTTGCTGGAGTTCTCAGCCCACAGTCAATAAGGGGGTTAGAAGGAGATTATAAGGGTCCTTTTGCTAGCACTGTGTATAGGATTCTGTTGCATTGCACATGCATAGATCTGGGATGTGGTTCTGGGTTGCATTCCTAGGGTGAGTAGGAGTAGAAGCATACCAGAATTTACAGTCAGCAGGGAGCTGGTCTTAATTTTTTGGTGGAAAAATGGTTGTAGCAACATAAAGAACAGAGCACAGGCAAAGAAAGCAATGATCACACCTCTCCTTATATCATACCAACTTGGAAAAATTAAAAACTTACAGAGCTTCAGAACTTGTTCTGAGAGCAGCAATATGAAAATCCTGAAGCTTGGGGTAGTAGCAGTACCTTGGGAGAAAAGTCCAATTTTTTAAAAATAAAAGTATTTTATTATTTTCCAGTTACATGTAGAATAGTTTTCAACATTTGTTTATATAAGATTTCAAATTTCAAATTTTTCTCCTTCCCTCTCCTACTTCCTCCCCTCCCCTAGACAGCAGGTAATGTGATATAGGTTATAAATACACAGTAATATCAAACACATTTCTGCATTAGTCATGTTATATGAGAAGAATCAGAGCAAAACCAAAAAACCTCAAAGAAGAAAAACAACAGAACCAAAACCAAAAGAAATAGTTTTATCTAGTCAGCATCCATATTCCACAGTACCTTTTTTCTGGATTTGGAGAGCCTTTTCCATCATGTGTCCTTTGGAACTTTCTTGTACCATTGGATTGGTGAGAAGAATCTATTCTATCACAGTTGATTAACACATAATGTTGATGATACTGTGCACAATGTTCTTCTGGTTCTGCTCATCTCACTCATCATCAGTTCATGCAAGGCCTTCCAGGTTTCTCTGACCTCCTCCTGCTCATTGTTTCTTAAGCACAATAGAATTCCATTACATTCATGTATATACCACATCTTGTTCAGCCATTCCCCAATTGATGGGCAACCCCTCAATTTCCAATTCCTTGCCACCACAAAAAGAGCAGCTATAAATATTTTTTTTACGTGTAGGTCCTTTTCCCTTTTTTATGACCTCTTTGGGAAAAAGACTCAAAAGTGGTATTGCTAAGTCAAAGTTCCAAATTGGACTCCAGAATGATTGGATCAGTTCACAGCTCCACCAACAATGCATTAGTGTTCCAATTTTCCCACAGATTCTCTAACATTTATTATTTTACTTTTTTGTCATATTAGTCTATCTGATAGGTGTCAGGTGGTACCTCAGAGTTGTTTTAATTTGTATCTCTCTAATCAATAGTTATTTAGAACACTTTTTCATATGGGAATAGATATCTTGGATTTCTTCATCAGAAAACTGCCTATTCAAATTCTTTTACCATTTCTCAATTGGGGAATGACTTCGATTCTTATAAATTTGATTTAATTTCCTATATATTTTAGAAATGATGCCTTTATCAGAAGGACTGGTCAGAAAAATTGTTTCCCAGTTTCCTGCCTCCCTTCTAATCTTGGATGCATTGCTTCTGTTTGTATAAAACCTTTTTAATTTAATGTAATCAAAATCATCCATTTTGCATTTCATAATATTCTATATCTCTTGTTTGGTCATATAATGCTCTCATTTCCAAAGATCTGAAAGGTAGGCTATTCCTTCCTCACCTAATTTACCTATGGTATCACCACTTATGTCAAAATCATGTACCCATTCTGACCTTATTTTAGTATAAGGTGTAAGATGTTGGTCTATGCCTAATTTCTGCCATACTATCTTACAGTTTTCCCAGCAGCTTTTGTCAAATACTGAATTACTATCCCAGAAGCTAGAGTCTTTGGGTTTATCAAACAGTACATTACTAAAATCATTTACTACCATATCTCCTGTGCCTAGCCTATTCCATTGATCCTCCACTCTATTTCTTAGCCAGTACCAGATAGTATTGATTACTGCTGATTTATAGTAAAGCTTCAGGTTTGGTACAGCTAACCCACCTTCCTGTGCATTTTTTTTCATTATTTCACTTGATATTCTTGACTTTCTGTTTTTCCAGATGAATTTTGTTATTATTTGTTCTAGCTCTATAAAATAATTTTTAGGTAGTCTGATTGGTATGGCACTAAATAAGTAAATTAATTTAGGTAGAATTGTCATTTTTATTATATTAGTTTGGCCTATCCATGAGCAATTGATAACTTTCCAATAATTTAGATCTTATTTGATTTGTGTGAAAAGTGTTTTGCAATTGTGTTGATAGAGTTCCTGGGTTTGTCTTGACAAGTAGACTTCCAAGTATTATATATTATCTACCGTTATTTAAATGGAATTTCTCTTTCCATCTCTTGGTGCTGGACTTTGTTGGTCATGTATAGAAATGCTGATGATTTATTTGGATGTATTTTATATCCTGCTACTTTGCTAAAGTTGATAATTTTTTCAAGTAATTTTTGAGTTGATTATCTAGGATGCTCTAAGTATACCATCATATCATCTGCAAAGAGTGATAGTTTTGTTTCCTCCTTGCCTATTCTAATTCCTTTAATTGCTTTTTCTTCTCTCATTGCTAAAGCTAACATTTCTACTACAATATTAAATAACAGAGGTGATAATGGACATCCCTGTTTCACCCCTGATCTTATTGGGAAGGCCTCTAACTTATCTCCATTACATATAATGCTTGCTGATGGTTTTAGGTAGATACTACTTATTATTTTCAGGAAAGCTCCACCTATCCCTAAGTTCTCTAGTGTTTTTATTAGGAATAGGTGCTGTATTTTGTCAAAAGCTTTCTCTGCATCTATTGAGATAATCATGACTTTGGTTAGTTTTCTTATTGATGTGGTTGATCATGTTAATGGTTTTCTTAATGTTGAACCAGCCCTGCACTCCTGGTATAAATCCCACCTGGTCATAGTGTATTATCCTCATGATTACCTGCTGTGATCTCCTTGCTAATATCTTATTTAAGATTTTAGCATCAATATTCATTACAAAAATTGATCTGTAATTTTCTTTCTCTGTTTTTGCTCTGCCTGGTTTTGGTTTCACCACCGTATTTGTTTCATAAAACGAATTTGGTAGAACTCCTTCATCTATTTTTCCAAATAATTTCTGTAATATTGGAATTAGTTTTTCTTTAAATCTTTTGTACAATTCACTTGTAAACCCATCTGGCCCTGGGGATTTTTTCTTAGGGAGTTCATTAATGGCTTGTTTAATTTCTTTTTCTAATATAGGCTTATTTAAGGATTTTATTTCCTCTTCAGTTAACCTGGGCAGTTTGTATATTTGTAAATATTTATCCATTTCATTTAGATTGTCAAATTTATTGGCATACAGTTGGGCAAAATAGCTCCTAATTATTGCTTTAATTTCCACTTCATTGTTGGTAGAATCATCCCTTTCATTTTTGATACTGGTAATTTGGTTTTCTTCTTTCTTTTTTAAAATCAAATTAACCAATGGTTTGTCTATTTTATTGGTTTTTTCATAAAACCAGGTCTTTGTTTTATTATTATTCTATAGTTTTTTTGCTTTCAATTTTATTAATTTATCCTCTTATTTTCAGGATTTCTAATTTAGTATTTTTGTTCCTTTTTAAGTTGCATGCCCAATTCATTAATCTCCTCTTTCTCATTTTTCTTCATGTAAGCATTTAGATCTATAAAATTTCCCCTAATCACTGCTTTGGCTGCATCCCATAGATGCTGGTATATTGTCTCATTGTTGTCATTGTCTTGGATGAAGTTATTGATTGGTTCTATGATTTGTTGCTTGACCCACTCATTCTTTAGAATGAAATTATTTACTTTCCAATTGATTTTCAGTCTACCTTTCCATGGCTCTTTATTAGGTGTAATTTTTTTTTGCATCATGATCTGAGAAGGATGCATTTACTATTTTTGCCTTTTTATATTTGACTAAGATATTTTTGTGCCCTAATACATGGTCAGTTTTGAAAATGTGCTTATATTGCAGAAAAAAGGTGTATTCCTTTCTATTCCCATTCAATTTTCTCCAGACATCTATCATGTCTAAATTTTCTAGTATTCTATTCACCTCTTTCACTTCATTTTTATTTATTTTGTGGCTAGATTTATCTAATTCTGAGAGGGGAAGATTCAGATCCCCCAGTAGTATAGTTTTTCTGTCTATTTCCTCTTGTAACTCATTTAACTTCTCCTCTAAGTATTTGGATGCTGTACCACTTGGCACATACATGTTTATTGATATTACTTCATTATCTATAGTATCTTTTAGCAAGATGTAGTTTCCTTCCTTATCTCTTTTAATTAGATCTATTTTGCCTTTGCTTCATAGGATTGCTAACCCTGTGGTTTTTTTTTTTAATTTAGCTGAAACATGATATATTCTGCTCCAGCCTTTTGCCTTTATTCTGTGTGTATCTCTGTGATTCAAATGTTTTTTTTCTTATAAACAGCATATTGTAGGATTCTAGTTTTTAATTCACTATGCAATTTGCTTCTGTTTTATGGCAGAGTTCATCCCAATCACATTCACAGTTATTATTACTAACTGCCTATTCCCCTCCATTCTATTTACTCCCTGTATAATCCCCCCTTTCTTTCACCCTATTCCCATCACCAATGTTTTGCTTCTTACTCCTGCCTCCCCCAATCTGCCATCCCTTTTTATCACCCCCTCCCTTTTCTTTACCCTTTTTTCCTTTCCTTTGCCCTCCGTTCTATCAGTCCCCCCTTTTCCCTTACCCTTTTCCTTTCCTAAGGAATAAGCTAAGTTTGTTTATCCAAATGAATGTATATGTTATTACCTCTTCAAATCAAATTTAGTGAGAGTAGGTTTGAAACAATGTTCCCCCCTCCCTTCTTGCCCTCTATTGTAATAGGCTTTCTTCAACTCTTCATATGATGTAATTCACCCCATTCTACCTCCCCTTTCCTCTTCTCCCCATAAACTCTTTTTAACCCCTTACTTTTCTTGATATCATCACATCAAAGACAGTTTATATTTATACCCTCTATGTATAGTCCTTCTCTGCCCAAATACATATACAGTTCTCAAGAGTTATAAGTATTATCTTCCCATGTAGGGATGTAAACAGTTTATCCTTATTGAGTAATTTTACCCCCATATTTACCTTTTTAAAGTTCTCTTGAGTCTTGTATGTTAAGATCTAATTTTCTATTCAATTCTGGTCTTTTCCTCAGGGGACATTGAAAGCCCCCAATGTCATTGAATGTCCATCTTTTCCCCCGAAAGAGAATGCACATTTTTGCTGGGTAATAGATTCTTGGCCGCAATCCAAGCTACTTTGCCTTCCAGAATATCATATTCCAAGCTTTGTGATCCTTTAATGTTGAAGCTGCCAGGTCCTGAGCAATCCTGACTGTGGCTCCATGATACTTAAATTGCTTCTTTCTGGATGCTTGGAGTATTGTCTCCTTCACCTGATAATTCTGGAATTTGGTTGGAATACTCTTTCTCTCTGTCTCTTTGCAGGTTCTGTAGTTTCACAATCTGTCTAGGGACTTGATTTAATATTCTTTTTGAGGGAATGGAAGGAGAGCTCAGGTGATTTGCTGTCTAATCTCCTCCATCTTGGCTCCACTGATGGATTCTTTTAATAATGATTTTATCCTCTGATTCTATAATATCATAGTAGTTCTCTGTAATAATTTTCTGGAATATGGTATATAGAATTTTTTTTTCTGATCATGGCTTTCAGGCAGTCCAGTGATTCGCAAATTGTCTCTCCTGGATTCGTTTTCCAGGTCAGTTGTCTTTCCAATGAGGTATTTCACATTTTGTTCTATTTTTTCATTCTTTTTATTCTGCTTGGCTGATGCCTGTTGTTTCATTGAGTAATTATCTTCTAACTGTCCATTTTATTTTTTAAGGCATTGTTTTTCTTCAGTGAGATTATGCACTTTTTTTCCATTTGGCCAAATGAATTTTTTAAGGGATTTTCTTCAGTCAATCTTTGTGCTTCCTTTTCCTAGCTGCTGATTCTTTTTTCATAATTTTCTTGTGTTGCTTTCATTTCTCTCTCCATTTTTTCTTCTACCTCTCTCAATTGATTTTTAAAATCCTTTTTGAGCTCTTCTAAGAAGGCTTTTTGTTCTTGAGACCAATTTATCTTCCCTCTTGGGGCTTCAGATGTAGGGAATTTGAGAGTATTGTCCTCATCTGAGTTTGTGTTTGCCTCTTCCCTGTTGATACAGAAGCTCTTAATGATGAGAGCTCTTTTTTGTTTTTTACTCATACTGCAGCTCATTTATTTATTTATTTATTTAAAGATGAGGTCTGCTCCGGGGATACCATGGTCCCTGTTTCAAGCTTCTTGTGCTGGGGTATAGGGGCAGTGTCAGTGGCTTTCTACATTGAAGCCTCTATGGCTTGTGGATTTCTCACTGCCCTGGGCTAACTGGCTGTAGGCCTGGTTGTTCCTGTCCCGTGGTTGGCCCTCCCACTGGCAACCTGCCCTCCTGTCTGGTGTAGGTGGGATTTTCCACTGTCTTGCTGTGCCATCAGCTTATTGAGCCAGCATCCAAGGGCCTCAGTTGTTCGGCTGTGGCCCTCAGTTTCCTTCTGACTTGCCCCGACCCTCTCTGTGCTGCCTTTGTGCACTGTGCCTCCCTTTTGACCGAGTGAGACTGACCTTTCCTGAAGTCTTCTAAATTATGTCTGGTTGGAAGACTGTGTCTCTCTGTCTCCTTTCAGGTTCTGTAGTTTCAGAATCCATCTGGAGGCTTGATTTAATTTTCTTTTTTAAGCAAACAGAAGGAGAGCTCAAGCGACTGCCTGCCTTCTCTCCAACCTTCACAAAGTCCAATTTTAACAGAGTTAAAGGTCAAGAAATTGTTTGGAAACATCAGTAAACAACACTCAAAAAAGAGTGTCAACATAGAATATTATGACAGTGAAAATTAAAACACAAACTCAAAAGAAGATAACAAAGTCAAACCTGCTACATCCAAAGCCTAAAAGAAAATGTGATTTGGTCTCAGGCTTGAAAAAATTAGTTCTTGGAAGAGCTCATAAATATTTTGAAAATCAAATCAGAGAGTAGAGGAAAATTATGAAAAAAATGACAGTGATCCAAGAAAATATTTTAAAGGAGGCTATGATTTATTTATTTAGAAGTTCTCCCACTGTGAATGTAAAAACAAATTGTAACATCAATTTTTAAAACTTTGTGTTCCAAATTCTCTTCTTTCCTCCCTATTCTCCCTTAAGAAATCAAGCAATTTAATGTGTTATACATGTGCAGTCATACAAAACATAGCAGACCAAAAAAAAAAACCCTTTAGAACAGAGAACTAACAACAACAAAATATATTTCCATCTGTATTCAGATACCATCAGGTCTTTCTCTGTAAATGGACTGTATTTCTCATAAGACCTTCAGAATTGTCTTGGATCATTGCATTGCTGAAATAGCTAAGTCATTCACAGCAGATAATCTAACAATATTGCTGTTATTTGTATACAGTACATTTCACTTTGCATTGGCTCATGTAAGTCTTTTCAAGTTTTTCTGATAGCATCCTGATCATCCTTTTCTTTTCTTTTTTTTTTTATAGTAAACTACATTTAAGTAGTACTTTAAAGGGAGAGGTTGATTATTGCAACAACAATAATAGCTAACATTTATATAGTACCTTACATCTGACAAAGATTTTTTTCACAATAGCCCAGAAAAATACCACCACCATCATCATCCTCATCCTCATCATACATTTCTGTTCCTTCTGCTTCAAATTTTTTCCTATTCACTATTGCTGTGTTTCCCTTCATCCTTACTCTATTTTCTGTCTTCTTTTCCCCTTTCCCTCCTCAAATGTGTTTTCCTTCTGACTCTCCCTCCACCAATCTACCCTCCCTTCCTTCACACCTTTCTCTTTATGCCCTTCCCTTTCCACTTCCTTGCAGGAAGATAAATTACTATACCCACTTGAGTGAGTATGTTATTCCCTCTTTGAGATAATTCTGATGAGAGTAATGCTTATTCACTCCCCTGTTCCCCCCATCTTACCCTCTATTCCAATAGCTTTTTTTGCTTCTTTTATATGAAATAATTTACTCCATTCTATCTCTCCCTTTCTCTTTCTCCCAGTGCAATTCTATCACCCCTTAATTTTATTTTAAAGATGTCATCATGGGGCAGCTAGGTGGCACAGTAGATAAAGCACCCACACTGTACCCAGGAGGAACTGAACCCAAATCTGGCCTCAGACACAAGCCACTCACCAGGTGATCAACCCTGGGCATGCCACCCCACCCTAACTGCCCAACAAAACAAACAAACAAACAAACAAACAAAATGATAAAAACAATAAATGTTTTACATATATCATCTCTTCATAATCAATTTCCACCTGTGCCCTCTGTCTAAATTCATTCCTTTCAGCTGCCCTAATACTAAGAAAGTTCTTATGAGTTAAAAGAATCATCTTCCCATGTAAGAATGTAAGCAGTTTAACCTTTTAGCTTCCCTCATGATTTCTTTTTCCTATTTACATTTTTATACTTCTCTTGGGTCTTGTATTTGAAAGTAAAATTTTCTATTCAGTTCAGGTCTTTTCTTCTTGAATGCCTGAAAGTCCCCTTTTTCATTGAAGTCCCATTTTTCCCCTGAAAGATTATACTCAGTTTTGCTGTGTATGTGATTTTGGTGGTAATCCTAATCCCTTTGCCCTCCAGAATATCATATTCCATGCCCTCTGATCCTTTAATGTAGAAGCTGCAAGATCCTATATTACCTTAACTGTGGCTCTACAGTACTTTAATTGCTTATTTTTGGCTGCTTGCAATATTTTCTCTGTGGCCTTTTTGTTCCTCTTTTACCATTTGATAAATAGCTTGGTAAAGGAGGCATCAAATATTGAAGAAAATAACATATTAAAAAAACAGAATAGATCAAATGGTAAAAGAGGAACAAAAATACACTGAGAAGGGCTCCTTAAAAAGCAGTATTTGCAAAATGGAAAAAAAAGGTACAAATATTCACTAAAGAAAACAATTCCTTAAAGTAGAATTTGCCAAATGGTAAAGGAGTTATAAAAACTCACTGAAGAAAAGTACTCCCTTAAAAATCTAAATTTGGCAAGTAGGAGTTAATTACTCTATGTAGCATCAAGAAAAAAAAACAAAATCAAAGGAACAAAAAATAATAAAATTTGAAATATTTCACTGGAAAACAACTGTTTTTGAAATTAAATCCAGGAAACATGATTTAAGAATTATTCAACTAACCAAAAGTTCCTATCAAAATAAAAGCCTGTACAATTCTTTCAGGAAATTATCAAAGAAAACTATTCTGATATTCTGGAACCAGAAAGTAAGATAAAAATTGAAAGGTTCCACCAATCACTTCCTGAATGAGTTACCAAAATGGAAACTCACAGGATTATAACAAAATTAAGAGATTCCAAGTTGAGGAGAGGGTATTTCAAACTGCCAGAAAGAAGCAACTCAAATATCATGGAATCATGATCAGGATAACTCAGAGTATGATATCTTGGAGGGCAAAGAGGATAGAATTACAGCCAAGAATCACCTAACCAGTAAAACTGAGCATAATGCTTCAGGGGAAAATGGATATTTAAGGAAATAGAGTACTTTCAAGCATTCCTGATGAAAAGACCACAGCTAAAGAGATAATATTACTTTCAGATATAAGACTAAAGAGAAACATAAAAAGGTAAACAGAAAATAGAAATCTTAAGTGACTTAATAAGGTTAAACTGTATACATCTCCACATGGAAGGATACTTGTAACTCCTAAGAATTTTCTCATTATTATGGGTAGTTAAAAGGAGTATATAGAGATAGAGGGCATTGAATATGATGGGATGATATGGATTAGAAATAGGAATGCACTGGGAGAAGAGGAAAGGGATAGGTAGAATGGGGTAAATTACTTCACTGAAAAGGAGGTACAAAAGAACTTTTTACACTGGAGGAGATGGGTCAGATAGTGAGAATACTTGAACCTCACTTCCATCAAAATTAGTTCAAAGAGGGCATAATAAACACTCAGTGTGCATAGAAATCTATAAGTAAGAGGAGAAGTCAATAAGAGAAGGGAAGGCAGATTGGGGTAGGTAGTAGAAACAAAATATTTTGGAGGATTAACAGGGTGAAAGGAGAGAGTAAGATAAAAAAGGAGGAAAATAGGATAGAGTGAAATACACAGTAATCATAACTTAACAAAAAATTAGAGCAGGTTTATCTGATAAAAGCCTCATTTCTCAAATACATAGAGAAAAAAAATAAGAGCCATTCACCACTATGGTCAAATGGCATGAAGAGTCTATTTTCAGGTAAAGTAATCAAAGATATCTATAATTATCAGAAAAATGTTCTAAATCACCATTGATTAGTGAAATACCAATTAAAACAACTCAGAGTCACCATCTTAAATATATCATGTTGGAGAAAATGATAAATTTTGGGGGGATGTGAGAAAATTGAGACACTAATGCATTGTTGGTGGAATTCTGAATTGATTCAATCATTCTTTTTTCTTTTTCTTTTTTTTTTTTGGTCAGGGCAATGAGAGTAAAGTGACTGGCTCAGGGTCACAGAGCTAGTAATTGTCAAGTTACTGAGGCCAGATTTGAACTCAGGTCCTCCTGAATCCAGGGCTGGTGCTTTAACCATTGCACCACTGAACTGCTCCCTATTCAATCATTCTGGTGAGCAATTTGGAACTACATCCAAAGTATGGCAAAATCTTGCATATGTTTTGATCCAACAATGCCACTGCAAGGTCTGTATCCTAAAGAGATAAAAAAGGTAAAAGGGCATATACAAAAATTATAACAGCATAAAACTGGAAATTGAGAGTATCCCCATCAATTGGGGAATGGCCGAATTAAGCTGTGGTATGATTTTCATGGATTATTGTACTTTGAGAAATGAGGAGCAGGATGCTCTCAGAAAAAAACCTTGAAAGACTTACATGACCTAATTAAAAGTGAAATGAGCAAAACCAAGAGAATATTGTATACAGCAATAATATTTTAATGATAGATCAATTATGAAAGACTTGGCTACACTAATCAATGAAATAATTCAAGACAATTCTAAGGGGCTTATGATGAAAAATGCTATCCCCCACCGGAGAAAGAATTGATGGAGTCTGAAGGCAGATTAAAGAATACTTTAAAGAACCCTTCCTTTCTCTCTCTCTTTCTCTCTCTTTTGATGTTTTCTTTCACAACATTATTATTATGGAAATATGTTTTACATGCCTGCACATGTATTTCTTTTATTAAATTACCTGCCTTCCCAATGAGGGGGAAAGGGAGTAAATAATTGAATTTGGAACTCAAAAAATTTAAAATAATATTAAAATTATTTTATATGTAATTTGGCAAAATATTAAATAAATATATTTAACGAATCTACTCATGCTTCTTTTTTTCTTCCTTCAGTTCCTCTATCTATAAGTTTTCTGTAATACTTGCCATATTTTTTCCTTCTCATGCTCATTATTGGTTTCCATGACTTGTGTTAAGATTTGGCATAAATTCGCTTGACTCCATTTGGTCATTTCATGCACCCCCAAACACGAATACATTTCATTATCATATTCTCTTCCATTTATTCATATTTTTCTTGTATACACATAGTTGTTTATGTTATTTCCTCCATTAGACTGTATGCTACTTGAGTACAGATACTTGTATTTTTACCTTTTTTTGTAATATCAGATCCTTCTACATGGAAGGTGCCTAAGAAATATTTGTTGACTGAGTGACTGATAATCCTCCATCAAGGATCCACTCAATGAAATGTATCCCAATGACAGGGATAAAGAGAAATAAGGCAAAAAACATGTTCAAAGTATGTATTCTGTGTAAATCACCATGATAACAATATAACTAACACACACACACACGTGTGTGTTTATAGAAGTTATTGTTCTCAAGGAATTTATGTTATCATAGGAGAAACAATAGGTGCACTAAGGATTTAAAGAATCAAGAAAGATTACATGTAAAAGAAAACGTCTGATTTAATTCTTGAAATAAATAAGAGATTGTGTGAGACAGAGGCGGAGAGAGCATTGCAGCCATAGCCACCAATGCAATGTTTGGAGGTGGGACAAGTGTGAGGAAGAGAAAGGCTACATTGACTGCCAAGTGGAAATGGGAGTAATATCTAAGTGGTTTGTGAAAGATGGGGGGGACAGGTTGTGAAGGGCATAATGAAAAGCCTACTTGACTGGTTCATTTTTTTGTATAACCAACAAGCAGCCCTTGGACTTTACTGACTAGGGAAACAACAAACTCAGAGCTTCATTTTGGCAGCAGAACACAGAAAGAATATATAGAGTTAGGGAGCCCAGTTAAAGTAATAAAAAAATAGGCTACATTAAAAAATACAAAATCTGAACAAATATGGTGGCTATATATATAAGAAATGAGAAGGGATAATATTTGAAAAATGTTGTGGAGGGAGAAATAACAAGATTTGGCAATTTATTGGATATTTGGTTGAGTGTATATGGAGGAGTCATAGATTAAAAACCCTGGGTATTGGATTGATGTTGGCACTCTGGGCAGTGAGAGGGAAGTTCAGACAATGATTTGGACATGCTGAGATTGAGATGGCTATGAGCTATCCAGTTTGAAATGTCCAAGAGTCATTTGGGGATCTGGGCCTGGTGCACAACAAAGAGAAGGAGGGTGTATACATACATGTGCATGCATGCATGTATACATGCATATATACACACACACATACATAGGTGTGTATGTATATATGCATATGCATTTATATCTTCCTAACTTTAGAGACAGATAGATGTAGATGTAGATCTAGATGGAGATAGATGTAAAGATATAGATAAATATCTCTTTCTTTCTGTCCATATTTAGATACATATATGGATAGATATATAGACATATATATGTGTGTGTATATATGTATTCATATATATAATTAGTATAGAAAGAATAATTACATACATAGGTGTTGATGAGTTTGCCAAGTGTGAAAGTACAGTGAGTAAAGAGAAATTAACCAATGGGAAATTTTTCATTGCCCCAAACTTAGGGGGTGTGATTATGTTAATGATAATGAGGTATTAAAGAGGAATGATAAAGAGAAGTTAGAGAACTAGAATGAGAGACAGGCAAGAGTAATCCTACAAAAATAACAAGAAAACATGAAATGTAGAAAGAGATGATGGCCAATAGTGTCAGATACTGAGGATTGATGAAAGCTTCGGGATGAATAATGAGAAAAGAGAAGGATATCTGGCAATTAAGAGACTATGGATAACTTTGGAGAGAAAAAAATCACCTGAATGATAAGATCTAAAGCCAGCTTATTACCAGTTGATGAGTGAGTTGGATGAAACACAAAAGTGTAGACATAGATATACTTGCTTTTCGTAAATAACATTTAAACAAAACAAAACAAAATGAGGTCATGCTAGGGAGATCTCTCTGCCTTTCTGTCTCATAGCATAGTAAAACATGGCAGAAGAAATCTGCATTGTCACAGACCATATAGGAACTTCAGTCTGATATACAATTACCTAAACAAGAAAGTCCAAATTTACCAACTGTTCTCACAGTTTGAAAAGGGGAGGGGTTCTTACCTTATGAGAAGACATTCATTGCTTACCTATGTTACCCTCTCCTCAATATTGCTCACTTGACTAGCAGAAACCTTCATGAAACCATGAAGGGGCTATTAAATTACAAAAGGCACTTGAAGTCTTATGCCTTCAGGTGTTTAGGGATTTTATTGATTAGTGGCAGGAATATTTTTTCTGTGTAAATTTAGAAAACAGAAACAAAAGCAGAATATTTCTGTTGATCTCTAAATAATATATTTTTGAGTTTTACACTGGTAATTCTTAATGTGATGGTTAAAATTTGCTATAGTTTTTGAGTTGCTTTTAAAAATACACTGCCAAGGAGACTTATCTCTCAGGTAAAATATACCCTTTTAGTTGGATGAGCTGCTGTCCTCATAATTATAAAATATCTCAGAGTAAGTAGGTTGGATTTTCAGAACCCAGTGAGTTCAATTCATCCCTGGAAGAGAATTTCATCTGTAACATGCCAGAAAGGGGTCATGCAGCTTCCACTTAAAAACCCCCATTGATGGAGAAACTGTTAACTCACAATATGACCCTTCTTATCATTGGATGGATATAACTACAGGTTAAATGATGTGTCCTGTCTCCAAGCCTAAATTTATATCTTTGCACATACCATTCATTGCTCCTGATTTGGCATTCTAGGCTTAAATAATAAGCAGATAAACAAGCAAGTAGATAAACATATAAATAAATAAATGAATGAATGAATGAATGAATGAATGAGTAAATAAATGAAGCCAAAAAAACAAACAAAATTTCTGTGACAGACTTCAGTTTGAGAACACATATTTCAACCCCAGCCAGAGTCTGCTTTTCTCTGAGTTAAATCTTTCCATTTGTATCAATCCTTCAGCAGCATGCTGTCCAGTCTTCTCACCATCTTACTTTCTCTTCTTTGCATATACTATATAAGATATGTTGTTTGAAACTGGCCAT